>NC_134457.1:41834563-42476230 GCF_047948215.1 Lycorma delicatula
GATGGTTGATTATTAAATTTTCAAACGATTTCGAATGCCAGAGAGAGCCTCTGCTTTACTTAAGGCCCTACCGCAGTCAGGATAAAAGAAATTACCGTACCGTTTAATTACCATTGTCAAGTCTATAGCTAATAATATAAGTTCATCCAAGTGAAGTGACAGCAGATGGTTGTTTTTTTTCTCCGGACGTCAACTTTTGGCTGACGACACTATAACCGCGCCTTTACATTTATATGCACCTGCACTGATTAGTAACTTTTTGTCACCTGTCTCATGCACACCAGAAACATTGCATTACAAAAATCATTTTCAATTTTTATTATGCCTTTATTTTTAAAAAAAAATGATGTAATTATTTTTACTTGTTTTTTCACTTGCATGCCAGTTTTTGGATAAATTAATAATTTTTAGATAAATTTTAATTTATACTAAATTAAAATTATTCCGTAATTACTTAGACGGTGGAATGTCGAAAATAACACACACAAACCACTAACGATTTCTGGGCTGTAATTCGACAAAATAATATTGTAAATATATTTTTATTTAAAGATAATTAAACTAATAAAACTTATGTTAAAGTTAGAGAGAGAGAGAGATAGAGACTCTCTTAGAATGAAATTGATAATCGAATATTTGTATCTTTTTTAACTAATAACAGGACTGAATATGAGCAGAAAATCATAGAAAATATCAACATTCATATGGAAATTATCCGAAGAACTGGTTAAGATAGGATTGAAGTTTATGAAACGTTGGCAAAATTTTTCGTTTAGAAACCTTTCTCTTCACTTTTTCTTTTATTTTTCTTAATTCTTATTATAATTTTACAAACACGGTTATCGTTTCATAATCATTATCGGAAAATTCTGCGGGACCATTTTGATATGTTATATAATCAGAGATTTAAAACATTACAACATAATATAAAGACACTTTCGATACGCTTTCTGTTTAAACTTTACTAATCACCAAATAATGAAATCATTTGATTAAATTTACCCTTAAAACCGTTCTAAAATTTCATTAAAACGCTAGATAAAATGGCATTTAGAATTTTATCTAGCATTATAAAAAATACAATTATAAAATAAAAGAATTATTTGATTAGATTTGATTAATTATTTAAAATATAGACATTTTAAATATTATTAAACTGGCTGATACCAATAATAAAAAAGACCGATATTCGTTATTTTATTTTGTTTCCTTTGCAGAAGTATCAACTCATACGAGCCATCAAAAATAGTTACACGACAAAAAAGTACTACAACAGAATCTTTTTTTTTAAATATAAAAAAAGAAGTTTCAAACCACTCTCCAGTGTGACTCACTGCATAAGCGCATATGAAAAAACTACTACACATTCAACATAACCTCAAATTTTTTCGACCTTAAATTGAGTGTAACTCAAAAACTACTTCATCAATCATCATCAAATTTTTATGCGCCCAACTTCAGATAAACTGCTAAAGCATATGTAAATTTCAACGAAATTTATCCAGTAGTTTTAGAGATTTTTGAGCCAAAATATTTTATAAAAAAATGTTGTGGCTAAATTATAGATCTATCCATATACTACTTCCGGTCTCTTCAGTTTACTTTCATACGAAAGTATTACTTTCATACTCACCATACTTTTCTTCAAAAAGTCGGTTTAAATAATTATTAAAACTAATTGTAATCTGTTTAAGAAAATGTTTTGAGCACATATTTATTTATATACATATAATCACTAGTGTTGAACTCGGTTTTTTCACAGTTGATTTTCAAAGTCGAAGATTATGAGGTTCAAATCCTAGTATATTTTAATTGCTTTTATACGGATTTGAATAGTAGGTAATGGGGATACCGGTGTACTTTGATAGTTGGGGTTCAGTTCATCACAGTTCTCAGGAATAGTCGGTCTGAGGGTTGCAAACTACTCCTCATTTATATACCATTATCATTTCATTGGGCCATAAAGGGGTTGCTTATTCTTCAAAAATTGAAAAAATTGCAACGTATACGTTTGGAAAATCATAGTATTTACGTTTATATTGAATAGGATGCAGAAAGTTCAGTTTAAAAAAAAAATTAATTAGAATTATTTAAAAATTCATCGATCTATTATTGTTTCTGTAAAAGAAAATCTTTTAATTGTATTTTAAATAAGTTGGTGAAGAGTTTTTTAAAATGGTTTGGTAATGGGTTGAGTTACATGAAAATAATCTTGTTTGTTCGGTTCGATAGAGGTAAATTTGGTAGTTTTTTCTTTTAAAATAACTGACTTTTCTATTTAGAAAAAAATCTCAAATTTAAAATATATTAACTCAAGGATAACATCAATCGTTATTAGAAAAAGTAAAACTTTTGATGAACACAAAAATAAGTTAATATATTTAATTCTTGTAATTAAGCAATTACATATTTTAATTTTTAATTGTTTATCAAAATTTAATAATTTATTACGGAACATTATTATAGATGATTTATTCTTCTAAGTATTAATTTAGAAGATTTCAACAAATTTAAATAATATTTAATTATATTAAAAATTAACAGTCGGAAATATTTTCAAAAATTCAAAATTTTGCAAAACATTTTTTATTATTCTTATTTTTTCTTTTATTTTTGAATCAAATATTATGTAAAAACTATGGGAAAAGTGTTAAAAATGTACAGGTTGAGATGAATCTAACAGTCATAATTCGTTTTTTTATGCTTACATAGTTTATCTAATTCTGTCCCTACTGGGGCTTTATCGCAATTATATTTTTTTGTTAATATTATAAGTATCTGAATGCACTCCCACAGTAGTATTATCAGTTAATAATAGTCGGACTTTTTGTCAGGAGGTAGATTTTTATGAGTACTTATGTATATAACCAGGAAGAATAATACGCATTAAACGTCACTGATATTTTCCAAATGGAATTAATGGAAGTTATTACAATTCATAACAGAGAAAACAACATTTCTTTCAAAAATTACATCCCGCTAGAAAGAAAAACGTTTCTCCAGAAATTGACAACTCATAAAAAGTCCGTAAATGAGCCATTAATGTCCTGTGCAGAGTAAGGACGCCCCTCAGGAAGAAACCGAGGAGGAGTTCAGTCGGCTATCCGGGGCGGGCGTGGCGTCCCAGTTTACGATCGTTGCAGGAGGGATATTACAAGGTTTTAATGTCGCTCCCACCCGAACGGCAGTAAACCTTCCCTTGCCATCAGTCGCTGCCATTGTTTGTGCACCCTGTATAAATCACCAAAACGTATTTTATATATTCTACGGTACAAAGACTTGAGCTCCTTTACTATAAACTATGAAATGATACGTTTTAATATTGTTTTATGTTTCACTCTAGGACCGCTCTTTGTCGTTCTATTGTACTTCATTTCCTCATTCTATGTACGCCTTAACGCTTTTTATAGCTTCTGTTTTGCGAATTTCGAATTCCTTACGAATAAACTTTACAGCATTTCTTTTCTTATACACGATTTTTACGTGCCTCCACGATAAAATAAAATTGTTTTTATTTTTTTTTCTCTTCTTTTAGCTAATGATTATGAAATCCGTGACTGAATACGCCCAACTTACCCGGTATCGAATTACGGTCAACAAAAAAAAATATTATTTAAAAATAAAAAAAATAAGAATATAAAAGGATCAAACAGAAGAAATAAAATTACGACAAACTGCGAAAGAAGTAATATATTAGATTATTTTTTTAACAGTCAACACAAATATAAACAATACTGTATTCTAATATATATAAATACTCTTGAGTTAAAAATTTATAACATTTTTAAAACTGGATTTTGTTTATTCTAAAACGTTACTTCAGATTCAATTTTTAATTTTTTGCCGCTTAATTAAATTAATAATAATAATAATTTAAATAATTTAAAAATATTAAACTTCAAAATATTATGCGACTGTTTTCAAACAATTAAAAAAAAGAAAATCAGAATGAAAAAAGTAAAGTCGATTTATATATATATATATTTCTTCCTTTAACTAAACATGGATTACTTTGTAAGTGTGTTGAATCATTCGTAAATGATTCAGAAAAACATCCAGAAAATTTTTACAAGAATTATATGATACCTCCTTTGACAGTGAATTTGCAATAGGAATTATTCTTCACGGTACAAATCTTGAATCGATTTAGGAAGTTCCATTAATATGATATCAAAAACGTTGTATTTTTGCATTAAATATACTGTTTTTATCAAATTTACAATCTATTTTGTTGATATCGAGCTTTTATAAGCTACAACTAACATCTGAAAGCTTTGGTTAATATCTTAGTCATATTTCTATAAGATTTTCTAAACTTCTGTCGTGGAATATATTTTGATAGTATACATTCTTAGTTCTTCATACAGGATTTTAATTTTAAATGTGCCAACATTGGAATCACGTAAACTGGAAAAGGTACAAAAAACTGTGAACTTTTCCTCTATTTTTTAATACATTAAAAATTTTCTTCCGTTATGTTTGAAATTATCACTTTTCCAATATTGTAGCCAACTTCGTTTTTAAAATAAAAATACCAAATTTTAAAACATTTTCGACTACAATACATAATTCTAAAACATTTTTGTTCTTCAACATCTTCCTCTAAACGCAACCGTTTGAAATTACATTTTATCTTCACTTTTTTTTTGAAATGATTTTATTTATAGTCGCATCAACAAGTAAAGTAATTGGAGACTTAGTGTAATGTAACTGTACCGGTAAAATTTTATTCTTGAACAAATACAGGTCGACTACTCCTGAGATGTATAATTGAAACTCAACCTCCAAAGAACATCTCGATTCCACCCCGAGGGGAGAAGATTCCGCCTCGTAGTGTGTCCGGTCGCTACATCACCCCCTCCATTCCTAGCCAGCAGTGGCTTTAACGGAGAAACCTCCAAAGAACACCGGTATCCTCAGTCTAGTATGCAAATCCGAATAAAAGTTACCTTTAATAGGATTTGAACTTGGAACTCTCGACTTCAAAATCAGCTGATTTACGACGAAGAGTTTACCACTAGATCAACCCGTGAGTAATCTCCACAATTGTAACTATTGACAAAACTGCATATCATTTTTCGAAAATGCCTACATTTTACCTAATATAGAAATGGACATATGTATGTATGAATTTTTTTCTTATTTCAAGTTCTAGAATCAGTTTTCAAATTATTTCTCATTCCTCCTAAATCACTCTATATATAAATATAATCAGGCAAAAGGAAAACAGTAAAGGAAAGTAAATTTTTGATAAGTTTTAAGAGTTTTTTCTTTAATTGTGAGTAGAAGTCTGACACTTCCAAAGAAAAAACATTTTTTTATTGATTTGTTCACTGAGAATTCATTTTAGAAAAAAATTCTTTGGATATAAATTAACTTATAAGGAATAGAATTTTGGACATATTCCACGGGAAAGTAGTTTGTTTCAAACGGGATCTCCATCCCTATACTTTGGAAACAGTTTTTTTTTGTTTTTTTTGGTAATTTGATAATTTGATAATTTACTTATTTTAATAAAATTCTCCAGTGTGCAAGAATAATAAAGATTAAATTTCAAACAATTTTTCTATGTAACTATTTTCGGAATATTTACCTCTAATTCCTTTCCGAATAAAAGATGTAGAGAGGTTAAATACTGTAAGAGGGTTGACACTGGGTATACAGTTTTATATATTGTTAAGTAATAACTTAGTATTACAGTTTGTATCAATGTATAACAGAAATACATGGTGCTCCTAAGGGGAAGGAGGCTATTTTGGGAGATTATTCTACAACTGAAAATAAAAAAAACGTGTTACACAAACATAGTTCCGTAAATGCTTTGTTCTCGAAATACAACTAGATAAATATTTCGCCCTGATTTCTGTTAATAAAATTTATCACGTTGACAAATATCTCAACAGTTAAATTCTATACAATTTTTTTTTTAATTAGTATTTTTTATCGTCAGTTTAAAAAACTAATTTAAGAACAAATATGAATGTGTTTTTTTTTTGTTTTACAATAATTTTCTTTGAAATTAGTAGATACAGTTCTGAAATCTTTCTCATCAGGTCAGTAATAATCATAAAAACTTAAGAAATGTTTCTCTTAGGTCCCAAATATTTCAGTATAGCTTCAACTTTTGAAGAAGAGATTAGGAATAAAAACAATTCGCTAGTCGTAACTAGAAAACAAACATTTTCGGATAGATGTTTAAAAAGTATTTTTTTTATTTTTACCTCTAAAATCATCTCTCAAAATAATATCCTTTCCATCTGTATCATTCTGTATACTTATCCCAGAAGCTTTCCATGTAATATAATGGAAGGAGATAACACTCAAAGAATCACATTGTAAAATAAACGCTTAAAAACAACATGGCTAGCCAAAAAATCAATTATTTTTGTATAAAAAATTAATTCTTGAAAAAGTTGAAAACTTTCTTCTTCTTTTTCACCATTATAATGGTTGATAATTACTTCAACTTAATAACTAATTCTTTAAAAAAAAAAATAAAAACTTATGTTAATTGTTTAAAAAAAAGCTGACAAAACAGGTGTACGACTTCCCGTCATGCGGCATTTTTCTTATTCACGGCTTACACACACATACATATACAACTAAAATTAAAATATTTATCATTTTATTTAATAATATTTTTTTATTTATTTATTTCAATGATTTTAAATAAAGCGCACGCGAATACCTTATTTCAATCGCGCGGGTGGAGTGGTACTAGCGGCTACATTAAATTTTTTTTTACACTTCAAATATTGTTCATTTATTTAATTCTACCGCTCACCAGTGACTTCACAACATAGCAAACGACTGCAGCAGTTGTACATCAGTGCTACACTAGCGGTCCTTGTGGTGTGGGGGTCTTATTGAGGCAGTATACCCACTAAGCCGCTAGTTTATTTAGATCATTTTTTGTGATGAAGATGCAATTTTGAAAATATTTTTTTTGAAATATTATTTTTTAATTGTTAAAAACGCGCCTAGGAAAAATAAGTCCTTTTTTTAATTAGGTAAAATCTTGAGATACTGAGGGTGACCTTGTTGTACAGTCTTTGACCTTGACTTTTAAGTTGAAAATTTAATGGCATCAATTCTCCATATATACAAGTAATCTGACGAAGTTTGGTCAAAATCGGTCAAGTAGTACTGGAGATATAAGGTGATTTAGAGGCCAACACACACGTACATTAACATCAATAAAATTTCCATCCGGTTGTTTGGGTTTCTTAGGAGCCAAAACGTTAAGATCCGATGAAAACCACCTATGCCCAAGTTGGACCGATTACAATAATTTTCCTTATAAAGCTATAACGCTAGACGGGAAAGTAATAAAAAGTTGCACAAAGTTATACAACTTTTATTTTTTAGTAATAGAGAGGTAATTTCCGTATTTAAGTATCTAAGAAAGATTAAACGTTTTTCCCATTCTTATAAGTTATTAATAGAAGAAATATATTATAATGAGTTCACGAAATATATACACAGAAATAAATACATACTAAATGATTCATGAAGAATGTAACAAACTTTCGGACACGTTCTACTGTTGAAAATAAAGAATAAAATTGATATAAAGATAGGTTCGGAAACTCTTCGTTAGCGAGTATCGGCTAGTGAAAGATTTCGCCTTAATTTTTTCGTCTTCGGTAAAATAAAGACAGACTGTATTTCTTGGGATCCAAACTAAGGAGTAAATTTAGTGGTTTTAGATGATATCAAAGTTGAAAAAATTATGTCGCAGAACTGCATTTTTATTAGTTTTTGAGAAATCTAAAAGACAAAAGATAAAAGATTAGGGTCGAACAACACACTATTTCATGTTTGGCGTAAAATAACTTTGTTAAATGGATAAAAAACACATAAAATTTTTAAAAAAACTTGTAGAGAATTTGATTCTGACTAAAATAATATTAATAAATTTCACAGAAATTAAATATGAACGTAAGAATTTCCAAGTTTACTGTATTCTTACATATTAACAATTAACCGAACATAATTTACTGCCATCTTGATTTTAGTACTTTTTAATGAAACTAATTTATCGGGAATTTATGTGTGTGAATTATCACGCTCACAAGTTTATGTAAATTACATTTTAGTCTTTTTAAACGTGGAGAGATATAAAAATCTGGATAGGGTTATTTTTTTGATTGTTATACTTTCCTATTCTGTTATACCGGATGTTTCAGAAGGGGTTTTCCGTACTTTAAAATTCATCTTATCAAAATATTTTAATAAAAAATAATACTTTTATAAAACTTAGTCTGGAAATGTTTTGTTTTCCAACTAATTAAGCTGCTAAAAAATTTAACCTAGATTTCTGCTCAAGTTGCTCTACCGGTCGAATTTCTTTACAAACATTAAACGTCGTATGAATTTCACATGATTCTTTTTGTGTGTTGCTTTAAATATATAAAGCAGTTAATGGTGGATCAATCTAAGAAACAAATTATTGAACAAAATTATAAGCTTTTTTTCAATTACTTGTGAGAAATTAAAAAAAATAAATGAGAACTCAAAACAGTAATTCAAGTAGTTTCTAAGAAAATTATTGTAAATCCCAAAAAAAGTCTGTTGTAATGCACGATATTTGAGGTTTGTCATAAATTTACTTTCTTAAATTGCCAATAACTTAATAAATATTATCTAGGAGAAAATTTACGAAGAATTTAATTTTGACAAAAATTTATTTAATTAAAATCACATTAAAAACAATGAGAAATTAAATATCAAAAAAATTTTTTAAATCTTGCACTACAAATGAGTTAAAAGGTAAACCTACTTCTCGTAAACTGATTTTATATAACAAATACAAATTATTGTAATAACATACCGTTTAATTAAATTATAATAGTTTCTCGGTAGCACTCTGTATAATTATAAAGTTTGACAAAGTAAAATGTAAGTGAAAGTAAAAGTAAAATATAAATGTTTGAAAAGTAAGTTTGCGAAGAATATTATTAACAAACATATTTATCGATTTCATCAATTCAAAAATTTTGATAATTATTATTGTTAATAGACAAAGATCAAACCACTTAGAGATCCTAAAATCAAGGAAATGATTCCTTAGACTCACAAAGATCCTAAAATTCCACCACTTAGAACATTTTCATTACGATTGTCGTTTCCTTTTTTAACATAAAGATTTTAAAAACTATTTCATTTTTATTAATGTTTTTTTGTAATAATCTGTTAGGAAATAGTTTGTTTCATTTTTAATAATAATTCTCAAAAAGCAACTCTAATTAAGATTATTTGTCACTTACTGTTAAGGTTTATGTTAATAATTGATTTAAAAACAATTAAAATAGTTTATTTTAGGAAAAATAAAAAGTGAAAAATGTATGTATACTAAAAGATGCAATAAATGTGACCCTAATTTTTAAAAATATTTTTCGTGCATTAGCGTGAGCTATTTCATCGCGTGTTGCATGATTAGTTTCTATACACGCGTACTTTCTTTTATGTCCAATTTACTGAAAACAAATAGTTTTAAAAAAAATTGACATAACTTAGTTGTGTTTTTTTAAAATGATTAATACTTAATTTAAAATTTTTAAAGGACCTTTCTTATCAGGCCCCTCTTTCTTTAATCAATGTAGAACAGAAAATTCTAATGTTAATAAAATGGGTTTGTTTGTTATCTTTTTAAAAGTATTTTAATTCTCGATTCGTTTTGTTAGTATTCTATAACCTTGCATGCCTGTATTATATAAATTATACACGGAATTAATAAATGCGTTTTATATATTTTTACGTAATTAAATTTTTTACTTATAAATTTATTATATCATGATTTTGTTAACCCATTTGCTTTGCAATATATTGTATACATTTGATACATTTACAAATTAAATAATAATAATAATAATAATAATAAATTAACCAAATTTTGGTTACTGATTAAATAGAGCAATTCATGAATTATATTTTTTCTAAATGTTATAGTTGTACTGATTGTTAAAGGTCAGTTAATTTAATGTTATCATTGTAATGTAATTAATTGGTATATTAAATAATTTAAATAACAACTTGGATCAGATACAAAATTGTTTTGAGAAAAGTAGACCTGTCTTTTTAACTAATTATTTGTAGTACAGAAGAAGTCCGATAATCCGGCACGTTCGGGACCGGCTCGGTGCCGGACTACCAAAAATTCCGGTCTATCGGGCGGTAATTATAAGAACAATTAGGTTAATAATTAAACTACAAATACAGTATGCAAATACATACAACAAAGTTTATTTTACATTTCATATAATGTACGTACACGTACTGTAAAACATATTTCACTTAGATTTAAAAAAGTCACGAATGTCTTTTTGTTTTCTTGACTTTTGGCGTTTAGTATAAAATTAATTTCTAATGATATGGAAATCAATAATTTCTGAAGCACTGTAGCTAGTACTAGCCTCAGCAAAAGAGATAAAATTATTAAGTGATTCTGCAGCTTCTGCCCAGCTGATTTTTTCCTTTTCTTTCGTTTCGGCATCTGAGTCACTTTCTTCAAGATTGAGTAGGCCTCAGCCTACTCAATCTTATCAACATTGTAGTAAACCCTCAGGTTTACTACAATGTTGATAATGTCCTCATCGGTTAGTTCTTGTTCAACAGGCTCATTCTCGTCGAAGCCACTCCTATACCTCATCTTCAGGCAGGTTTTTCAAGGGATTTTCAGCACTTCTAACGACATCCAAAACTTTGGTCAGAGCGTCTTGATGGTTTTCTTCCTCATCAGTCTGTAGAGTTAGGTCAGATGCAGGGTTTGCAGCTGGCCAAAGTTTTCTCCAGCATTTTTGGAGTGTTGTATTTTTTACCTGGTTCCAAGACAGTGCAATAGCATAGACGGCATCTTTTACTGTAAACGTTTTTTTGAAAATCAGTCACGTCACAGTCGGCATTTAACAGGCCTTGAATAAAAGACCTTCTATAAAAGCATTTAAAATTTTGAATAACCCCTTGGTCCATGGGTTGAATCAAAGATGTTACGTTAGGTGGGAGCAGAGTAGCAACAATATTTCAAGAAACTAACTCATCTACTAGCGGGTGGGCTTTGCAATTGTCCAAAAGAAGGATGGCTTTAGTATCTTCTGGTAGACCAAGGCTTTTGAAGGATTCCTTGACCTCAGGCACAAAGTGGTGAAAAAACCAGTTTTTAAAGAGGGCGGCAGTCATCCACGCATTTGATTGAGCATCGTATTGGACAGGCAAGTGTGTAACATTCTTAAAAGCCCTGGGTTTTGCAGATTTACCTATCACAAAAGGGGTCACTCGGTGGTTTCCAGACGCATTAGCACGTAGCAAAACGGTTAATCTGTCTTTGTTTTTTTTAAAACCCTTGGCTGCTTTTACTCCTCCCCCAGCTAGTGTAGATGTTGGTAAACATCGCCACAATAGCCCTGTTTCATCAGCATTGTAAATCTGTTCAGGTGTTAAATCATTATCAGCCACGATTTTCTCAAACTCGTCTTTGTATTTTTCTGCAGAGTTTTGGTTTGCTGAAAGTGTTTCTCCAGTTACATCAAGTCTTCGAATTCCATGCCGAAACTTAAAGTTTCTGAGCCAACCATCAGAATAATTATTTTCACTTTCAGCAACTCCTAAATCTTGGCCGAATTTCTTTGCCTTTTCAACAATCATTGGTCTGTTACCGACTTTCCTTCAGAACTTACTGCACTAAACCATTTGAACAATACACTATCTAGCTGTTCCAGTTTTGGTTTTTTTAATGTTTGTCTAGAAGCCAATTTTTCAGTTGTTACCGATTGAGAAGCAAACTTCATTAGTTCATCTTTTTGTTTTTTAATGTCATAAATAGTTGATGAGCCAATATTAAACTCATTCATTAAATTATTTCTATTCTCGCCTTTTTCTAGCCGTTTGATGATTTCTAGTTTCTGATTGAGAATCAGTATTACGTGTTTTCGTTTCTCTCCTTTTGAACTCGAAGGCTTAGCTTTTGAAAACATGGTCACTGTACAGTTAGAACGAAAATCACTTTTTTTATAAACAGTTTCAAAAGTTACGTTTACTGCGATGTGAAAGGATACAAAACAACAACGCACAAAAAAATAGCGAAGACGCTTCGTGATTGACTAACGGAGCTGCACTGCACCTGAATTTGTTGTGACAGCTGAGACTAGCCGGCCGCTAATTGTTTCCGAACAATACCGAGCGCTTCCGGATGATCCCGAACTACCCCGAAAACTTCCGAATAGCTCTCGAGCGTTTTTATTTGCTTTAAAGACACACTTTTGGAGAAAACCAAAATTTTTACAATTTTCCGGAGCGATGCCGGACTATCGGGCATTCCGGACTGTTGGATGCCGGACTAATGGACTTCTACTGTACAAGATTTAAAAAAGTTTTTTTTTTGTTTGATATTCAATAAAACTGGGTTTTTACAATATTATTCTGTTTTTACGGACATTATTTTCATCAATTTTTTTCAAAATTAAATATTTTATCATTTTTGTTTCATATTTTATTTATTTAAAATTAAATTTAATAAATTTACACCAAACCTAAAAAAAATTACGGTTTACTATTCAGTTTTGTTTTATACTTTCCCGGCTATATCGATGTAAGTTCCAGTCGATAAATGAGAAAGTATATAGATCGGTCAAAAAAAGGTTTTTTAAAAAATTGGTCTTTTTTAAGTTTGTGCCTTATGGAGATATTTAAAAAAAATTCTTCCCCTTGAATACTAGAAAAACGGGCTCCCGCGTCTATTTCTTAAGTTGCGATTTTTTAATAGAGCTCTAATCCCAATGTTTTCCTTTTTCATCTCCAAAACATAAATATAAGTTTAGATACATCGTTCGTATACAGATGTATAAATGTTCGAACGAATGAATCGCTCGTCCACTGCGCTCAGCTGCCCGGCACACCACGTGGTCCGCTCTGCGCCAATAGCAGCTGATTTTGATTTGATTTGATTTGCATGGTATTTCTCCCGCCACCACCCCATTCGGTCACCCTAAAGCATAAAGCCGAATATCTGTGCCACAAACGTCGACTGAGCCTCGAATCAGTATAGTCCAGTGTCCTAAGTAGCTCCTAGAGCTAACTTAATTGCGTGAGCGAACTAAGCATGATGCCACATACCACTTGCTTCGTGTCCTACCGCTCACTTGCCATATATTCTAAAATGGGTAGGCGTACCCCGTTAACTACTAAAGTATATATGACATTCAATAAATTAAATTTATCAATAGCAGCTGAAATAAAGATGTGAGCACATGAATCAAACAAACCCGCGGGACTATCTTTTTTATGGGAAAAATGATGGTAATTCCCAAAGTTTTCGCGGTTTCAAATATTTAATGCTCAAAACGTATTTTCATTCTCCATACAAAAGGACAATGCGTGGGTTTATTTGTTTGTTTATTGTATGTGCTCACATTTTTATTATAGCTGCTACTGGTGCAGAGCGACGAAAGGTGGAGCGCTGGGCGGCTGCGCGTAGCTACGAATGATTCACTCATTCGAACGATTTATACTTCTCGAACGATTTAAACGTCTTTAGCTGTTACTTAAGTTTAATTTTTTAACACAGTTCTAACCCTTATGTTTTCCTTTTTTATCCGCAAAACACAAATGTAATTTTATTTAAATCGTTCGTTAAAAATTTTGTTGGCAAAATAATTTAACAAAATCATGTGTAATAAAACATAAACTATGTAACATTATCCCGTCGCGCCTTTAAGTCATTAAAATTGCTTAATTCCCCTACTCTGATGGGGGAGCTCCCAAATTATTATTATTTTTTTAAATTTTAATCTTAATTTATATACAGTCAATTTTAGTGAATATTTTAATGATTAAAAAAGCCCCGTGATGCATGAGCCCCCAAATTTTCAAAAAATCGAAAACATATTTTTCAATATTTTATGCTAATATCTGTTGTTAAAAATTTTCGTTACTGCTTTATTTTGTTGAGCATCTTGGCTTCAAAAATTAAAATTAAAAGATTTAAATACAATCATAAATAATATAACCAAAAAAAAATAACGTATATTCAATTCATTTCATTGAAAAAAGTTTTTTTTTAAAAATGATTCCATAACTTGACAGGCGTAGGCGGGTAATTGCCGGTTTTTTTTAATTTTACAACAATTTTCTCTAAAATTACTTTTCAAAATGTTTAGACTGAGTGTTTTTCACGTGACTGAGTGCTATGATCTTCGTCTGTCATCAGGATAATTTTGGGTTCTAATACCGGTTAGATATGCAGTATTTAATACTAAACTTTAAAATATATATATATGAGTATATAATATTCTTACAAAAAATTGAACTTATATTGTTAATTACCTACCGTCTATGTAAGCAATGTTTTTTAAATGCGTTTGCATTAGGACAATTTAGGTGAATCGACTTTATCTGATAAGCATCACAGCCCTAAGTTAACAGGTTTTTTAACCATTGGATAGAAAAAAAAGAGTACCTTGAATAGTTTTACAGACAGAGTTGCCTATGCTAAACCAAATATCAAGACCACGATTCACTGTACAGATTCCCGTATAATTATTGAATAGATAATGGATAGTGAGAAATGGATGATCTGTCCATAAAGTAAACGGTTAAGGAGAAAAACTAATTTACCCGAAGAAGTGTTCAAACCCCTAACCAGGCGGTAGAAATTATTAGATTTATATATGCTCCCAGGCGTAATCATCTGGGATATTAGAGCATCTTTACCTCGGGGGATAACAAATTACTATTTGGCGTTAATTAATTCAAGAGTATGCTGGAAAAAATACTTGTTTAATAGATATTAAAGGACACTAGAGACGGTAATGTTAGAAAACATTCTAGCCCGTTTGTACACGTTTGGGTAGTGAATGAAAGTATCCAAATAAATGAACGTACTGACAAATTTTCAGCATGGTTTTAATAAAAAATTGTCTATTGGAAAGACATTTTCCAGTTTTTAAAAAAAGATTGTACTAATTTTTTATTTTTTGCCATCTTAGTAAAGTGTTCGATTTAATTCCAAAAGTTTTTGTGATGAAGAAAATTAATATCTATGCATTGGTGGAGCTTCTTACATTGGTTAAAATCATACTTTATCTACTTTAAACAGGTAGTTGAAGTTTCATCTTTTAATAAGATTATGGATGTAAAATATCAGTTCTTACACGATGTACTCGGAGTGCCACAGGAAGGTGCTCAAGGTCTCTTGCTTTTCTAATTGTTTATTATTGACCTGTTTCAAAATCTTAAACTACTCATTGTTATCCTCTTCGCAATTAAAAATACTGTACCAATAATTAATTAAAGTTAAGATAATTTAAGTTTAAGTAAACTTGAAAATTCTGCTGTAGTAGATTTATGAAGAGGATTCATAGTTTTATCCAGTGGCTATAGTACAAAAAATCCATATCGAATCTTAAGATATTTTTATAGTTAAGCCAAGCCTCCTAATGTAAAGCAATACAAATAGTACCAAACGATTTTAAATGTTACATATAATTTGGTTTATGGTATGAAAAAGTAATTGTTTTAATAAAACAGTAATTATTATAAGTAATTATTTTCTTATTGATTTCTTTAACTTAAATAAATAAATAAATCTTTCTCTTCAGTAAATGCGTTTTATAATGCTATTACACAACCTAAATTTATTTGGTTTAAAATTGGAGTTCTAAAATTTCTGTCAAAATTAAATGAAAATCTACCAAAATTACTTGCATGCTAATTGTCCCATTCTTTTGTATTTTATCACAGATTTTTCGAAAACTACTAAAACTAATCTATTTTTTCAATTGTTCAGATCAGATTTCATATAAAACCATTAAATTTTATGATTTAATCTACTTCCTAAGAATTACAGTCTGGCTTAAGTTTTTACCGAAAACACAGAAATAAGGGCGAAATGTTTCGCCAGCGACAATCGCTAACAAAGCGATTCTAACCAATTTTTATAAAAACTTTCACTAGTAAAATATGTCCTGATTTGTTACGTTCTTTGTGAATCACTTTGTATATCATCAGTGCAAAACATTATTTGCTGGATTAACTATAACCATTTTAATATAAATAGAAAACCGTTGCATGGTCTTTTTTAGATAAGCGTAATATTGCTAATCGCGTGAATATCTACTTAAGTATATTTACAACTGAAATATAATACGGCACCTCTTTAGTCATAACCAATTTTTACGATAAAAAAAAAGGAATGTTTAGAATGTTTAAAAAATCTTTAAAAAGGAATGTTTAGGCATTGTTTAGAGTTTATGCAAATCATGTAGAGAGTTATTTAGAAAATTAAAAATATTAACTTAAGCTTGGGTTTTTTTGTGCAATCTATGACAAAAAGGATAGCCATTTCTTGAAAAAATAACAATATCCTTCTCTAACAACTCAGGCAACAAAATTGTTTTTGGATTATTCAATAATCCATGTTACAAGAAAGGAAATTATTATGCTTCCATGACTAACAAACCATTTAAAAAATCTTCCCAGCAATTTATTTAAAATAGAATCAAAAGATTTCTTCTTTTACAGAAACATTATTAACCTGCTGATAAATTTTTAAATAATACTAATTAATAAATTTTTAAAACCCCTGAATTTTCTTCAACCCAACGAATTTACAAATATATGTTGAATAATTTTCATTAACGTCTTCTGATTTGTATATTATTTTGGGATTTTTTTTAATTCAATTTTTTTATGTAGTTGTCTTAATATTATTTCATATGTTTATATTAAAAAAATATTGACAAATCAATTTTTTTTATAATTAATTATGAGTTTTGTGATGAGGCTTTGATCGAGGTTTGGCCACAATTTTTCTTGGTCCATCCAGGGAAATGTTGGGATAGTTGCTTTTTTATCAGTAGAATAGTAAATCTACCAATTCCTTACTTGATCTGTATAATGTACTAGCTGACCCGTCTAGCTAGAACCTGGACCCTCGAGGGTCAGGTCAGTTCAGGCGAATTAACGCAAAAAAAAAGGTTTTCGTCAACCCCTCTTTGTGAGGATTTGAATACGATCACACATCATCAGAAAGTATCTTAGCTGCTTAGAGAAATTAAATAAAGGTAAAAAAAAAAAAAAAATTGTTGAAATATGAAAACCTTTCTGTGCCTCTGACCGATAGTGATCAAATTTAAATTGTATTCAATGATTATATATATACAAATTTTCATCCCGGACGGTTCATTCAGTCTGGAGATATCAAGTAAAAAGCAAGCCAACGTACATACGTATGTGCATACATCCTTCTGGAATTTTTCAGTTGTAAAATTAAAGAAACATTTTTTGTTAGAGGATGATGGAATGTCAAGATCTGTAAATAATACTTTCTGTTATATAGAATAATATATAGATATGCAGTATAAATATAACTAAGGGAACTAAAAATTTATTTCTAAAAATTTTATTTTAATTTTTCAATTTATTGACTTGAAAGTTCTCATTTATTATTTATTCAAACATCGAAATACCAGGATAGGAATTATGTTCAATCTTTATCATAAGGTAAGAAGTTCAATTGTTTTATGTACGAAATATCTTTGATTTCCTGGCTTTTTCCTTTATTTTTCTTGAACTTAATTTTGATTTCAGTGTTCAATTTTTTATCATGTATTTATTAAGGTTAGTTTGATTAGAGATTTACAATTATTATTAATTAATTTTTTAAAAATTCATATTTTCTGTACTATGCATTTCATAATATTTTATAATATATGTTACTACCCCAGCTGGTTTTACTAGCAAGCTGTGTTATATAGATTGGTGAAAAGAGAGGGGCGTTTTTGTGTGTATTGCCTAATTGCTAGGGGCTGACCAGTTACGACTATTTTAACTACACTCGATTTGGACGCAGTACAGGCAAGCAAATGTTTTACTACCGTCCCTATACCATTGTTACGGTTCTCAGGTTATTCACATTTAACGACTTTCTGCTGTGTATTGAATCTCATATTGGCTACTATAAGCTTTAAAATTTTGGAATGAAATTTTGAAATTATGTACGTTGTTAAAATGTTATGACTCTCGGAAATCGTCAATGTTAATATACGTTTCCAGTGATTTTTGCTCGTAATTTTAGAGAACTGTTATTTTAACGGAACTTTTTATAACCGTAAATTATGTGTTATATATTATTCCTTTATTAAAATAAATATATACAAATAGAATTTTATTAAGCTCTGTTTTATTTTAGAACCCGAGATATTCATACCTGTTTTGTAATCGGTTTTATTTTAATTTCTTTAAAATATTTAATATCTATAAACCAGAATATAAAGCTGAAATAATAATTTATTTTACAACATTGCCTGTAACTGTTATGTTTTAATGACCTGTCTCACTTAAACAATAATTTCAAAGAATTGCTAACATCTTCATTTGACCCTCAATCACCTTTTCTTGAATTTATCGTTTAGCAAATTTATTACAGATACAATTCACTAGGGCGAAAAATACTTTTAATTCTACCTGAAAATATTCTTTAATTATTTTTTTATTAATTCTATAAAACAATAAATTAATCGTTTGCTAGTTTGCTAGATGAAATCATAGATTGAATAAGTCATTTTAAATAAATAAATCTTTTATTCTGATGGATACATAATAATCATTATCTATATTATTACATAAACAGGAAGAGGAGCTTTGTTTGTTCCAAATAAACAAAAAAAACTACTCGATCAATCGCAACCAAATTTTTTCTCATGTTTACTAGCATAACTGAAAAGGTTTCTAGATATACTATTTCATCTCGAAAATCTAAAAAAAAATATATCTTTATATATATATTTCTTGTATGCGTGTGTATGAAAGTGAACTCCTCCTGACGGCTGGACTGATTTTGATGAAATTTTTTGTGTGTGTTCAAGGGGATTCGAGAATGATTTAGATTCATAATTTGGTTCACTGGAAAATGTTTTTTTTAATTAATTTTTTATTTATAAGTAGTAGTTGATTTTGGAATGTTTTACATTGGATCCGGTAGACTGCACTACCATCGAAGTATCGAATATTCAATAATATTCTATTTTAATTTTTAGTTTGTCCCGACAGATGGTGCTGCGATCACATTGAGAAAAATATTTCGTAATTTTGTGTTATTATTGTGTTACAAAAAATCGCGAGAAAACAGTTTTTTAATAAATAAAAGGCTAATAAATAAGATGGAAATGTAAACAAAGGAAAACCAATCAGATCAATACAAGATGGCCGCTGTCAAACACAACGACCAATCACAAAGAGCCCGTATGGCCGTTGCCAATGTAAACAAAATCACAACTGATTAAGTAACAAGTAGGCAGCACTGCGATCGCGTTTAGAATTGTGTGCGTATTGAGAAATATTATATTATTATTTATTGAAATAACGTTTTAAAGTGTAATTAAAAAATATACATTGTGCAAATTTGTAAGGTACAGTATTGAAGTGAAAATGTTTTTTAAATTTATTTATGTGTTGTTGATCTTGGGACGGTTAAGGTTCACAATTCGGTCCGGTAGGCAGCGTGTGGGTCCGTCCGGTAGGCAGAGCTGCGACCGCGTTTTAGAAGTTTTTTTTTTAATTCTGGTTTATCAGTCAAACCAGGTAGTTGGTGCTGCGATCGGATTCTAGGAATTTTTTTTTATTTTGTTGCTTTTTCGCATATCAGTTACTTGCGTCGTAGCTTAGTGTTGTTCTTACATTAAAATTCATATTTAGAGAATAGTTTGAATTAAATCCGATAGGTAGTACTGTTCTGACAATTGGATTTATTTACATTCTGAATTTTATAAAGTTAAAGGTGAAATTTTATAAGGTTCCGTAATGTTTTGTAAGCTTCTTAATGTTCTGTGTTAATTGTAATGATTTTGCAGCCACAACACTTTTCGTTAAAAAATTATTTTCCACCGAATACATGTGATTAGAGAGTGGTGTGAATTAAATCCGATAGGTAGCTCTGTTGTTTTGCCATTTGGATTTATTTACATTCTGACTTTTATAAAGTGAAAGGTTAAATTTTGTTAAATTGCTAATGTTCAGTTTTTTAAGGTTTTATGAAACTTTCAATTGTTGTCATTTAATCTGTATGTATACTCAGATCTAGCAATAGCGAAGCATTGCCGAGTCTGCTAGAATTGCGCGCTTATTGAGAATATTGTATTATATTATTATTTAATGAAATAACGTTTTAAAGTTTAATTAAAAAATGTACATTGTGCAAATTTGTAAGGTGCAGTATTGAAGTGAGTATTTCACATGAATTTTAATGATGTATACACGTGCATTCAATAACAATCAACTTAACCTACAAATTTAAATTGTCAGTTCTCATTTGATTCTATGCAACTTATGAAGTATTGAACGGCTCTTTGAAAAAAAAAATTTAAGTTTGTAAAATAAATTATAACATTTATAAAATTAAAATATAAGTTACTTTTAATATAGTTTAAAGTATATTTGAAAAATTGAATTTATAGTGTTTTAGCTGATTAATTTTATAAAAAGTTTTCTAAGATTATTTTTAATTTACAATTATCTAAAATTTGGTAAAATAGATATTAAAATAAATAATGAGAAAAATGAGAAAAATTTCTACTAAAATTTTAACTACGTTGCTTTTTTACAGTGCTTTAATTTTTTTATTAATTGATTAATTAAGCTGTTGCATGGTTATGAAACACCACAATTATTAAATAAAAAAAAATATGTAGGAGGTACTTTTTTAGAATGATGTTAATTGAAAATTAGTAGTAATGTGGATGAAAATTTATTAATTACACTAATTATTAATTTTACGACGTTTCGATTTTTTAATTCAATTTTCATCGGACATCTCAATATTTAGTGAAAATAAATATTAACCATACTACACATAATTAATCAATAAAACCATTACAATAATACAACAATCACAAACTGATAATATCATACTAATAGTCATTTTAATGAAATTTAGAACACATTCCTGCTAATTTTAACTTATTAAGTTATATTTATGTGTGTGCATTTATTACAGAATAATGCCGCGTCAGGACAACGTCTGTCGGGTCCGCTAGTACGAATATATATCTGAAATTGATGTTTTTATTTGAAAGTCGCCATTTTGTTTCTACAAATCTTAGAAAGCTGAAATTTTCACAGAACATTTTTAGAATCTTTATTAAATGATCTGTAAAGTTTCATTAAAATGGGTGCAGGAATGGGCGAGTGATACTAAATCAAAAGCGTGTACCACTTTATAGGACAGTGTAATATGTATATATTAGTGTAATATATACAGTGTAATATATATATATATATATATATAGAGAGAGAGAGAGATAGAGAGAGTAGTAGAGAGTTGAAGACTAAGGCCAACTTTAATGGATTGAATTAATGAACTGTGAACTATGAGCCTGGATTACTGTGTGTTTTGGATTTTAACGGAATGATTCGAATCAATCGAATAAATAATAGAATTAAATTTACGTTAAATAAGAAAATATTAAATAAATTTAAAAAAATTTCCGTTTAACAATAATGGGCTTCCTGTGTGAGGTTAGAATGGTGAAGTGTGCAAGCATCACGTAGGAGACTAGACCAATCATCACTGTTAACTGGTAACAAACGGGGTGCCCCTGAGGAGCTGTTTTGAAAGGGGAAATGGGGATGCTCTTATAATAATATCTGCAAATAACTGTCCGATTTTAAAATTTCAAATGGGTATTTGTTAACAGATTAAAAGCTGGCTAACTTTTGCATGCATCAGGTACACGCTCGATGTAACAGATCACGGTTATTCCGAAATGTATAAAATTTGTCTATTTGTTTGTTATCGCATTACAAGAAAACCAACCGACCGATTACTTTCAAATTTTCAGAATACATTTGTGTTATCCCAGGGTAGGTTGTGAGCCATCGACCGAGCCCCTAGCTTCCTTGAGGGCCAACATATTAAAAATATTCATTATTTCTTCGCCTCCAAGGAGGATGAAGTTTTGAATTAAAGATATTCATTAAGGAGAAACTAGACTGATCCTTTTACTTTATTATATTTCTGCCACCATGGCAAAGAAATAAGTTTTGAATTTTTCATCATTAAAGGTTTGTGTACTTTAGTTATCATAGTTACTATTATTCTATCTTTTGTAATTTAGTTTTTTTTTCAGGTTTCTATAAGACTGAATACTATAATTATTATTTATCAATATTATACTCACAACCATGAGTATAACTTACAGTGCGGGTGTCCAGGGGTGGAGCCCTCTGGGTAGACGGGTATGAGAGGCAGAAGCAAGCTCTGTGGATGTCTAGGGCACCGGTCCCATTGGCACATTTGGAATAGCGAGCGAAGCGAGCTCTACCGCCATGAGTAGCCCGCTTGGCCCCGGGAGGCCTGGAGGAGCTCCTGAGTTTATTCGACCATTCCTGAGATGTGTGGTTAATTGAAAAACCCAACCACCAAAGAACACCGTTATCCACGATCTAGTATTCAAATCCGTGTAAAAATAACTGGCTTTACGAGGACTTGAACGCTGGAACTCTCGACTTCCAAATCAGCTGATTTGGGAAGATGCGTTTACCACAAGACCATCCCGGTGGGTTATTGCAGCCATGTCTACAATGGATGCACTCCCCGCTTAAATTTTTGGGACGGATGAAATGCTTGCCCTCTCTTTTGAAGTTCTCTGTGCTTTTGGAGGCTCCACAGCTACATGTTCAACAGTCTGTTTATCAGCAATCATGCGCATTATCTCATCTCCTTTCTCACTTCCTTGATTTTGGGTTTTCTCTCTCTGAACTTCGACCTGAATCAAATTTCTTCTGTAGATTTGCTTTATTTTCACTCACCTTAAGACTAGTTGGAAGAGTGCTTCTGGCCTTTTCAGATGTTTCTACAGTGTTTACTTGTGACTGTGTCTTGGACCGGTATTACAATTCCTTGGGTGGGGGAAATCTCAATTTGTTTCTATCATTTTTCAATCATACCTGGACGATTGGACTAACAGACGGTGTGGGCGTTCGAGATGTGGAATGCAGAGAACGACTTCGCTAAAATAAAAGAATAAGTAGTAAAATACCTCCCACTGCAACGTTTATATAACATACTGCAAGTAACCCATTGTATAAGGGGTACATTCACATTACTTATTGGGAATAAGTAATGTGTATATAACCACTGCTTCACAACAGCAAGATGGTGTATAGATTTTTTACTTATACAATCTATTCCAGTCTTTCTTGCGTCTGTGACACGTGTAAAACTTTCTCCTAAGAATAATGATGTTTATATATCCAGGTCATGTGATAATTAGAATGAATGAGTCCCCTTTAGCTTTGAGTATTTCTGATATTTCGCAGGATTTGGTATGCTATTACGCAACTATACATTTGGCTCATTGAAGAAGATAACTGGAACCACTTCGCTCCTTACTATTTAAAAAAAGCCAGAAGAAAACTTTTTGTTATTTTTGAGGACGACTATATCATGTTTGGGAATAATTTGCGACTTTTACCATTACGTCACCTATGACTATTACCGATTGATACTTAACATACTATAAACTAAATTATAACTTGAAAATAAGTAAAAAGTACGTTGAATTCAAAATTTTTATTAATTTTCCCAATTTTTTTAATCAAAATAACACCTTAAATTAAAGAATTAATATTCATAATAATATCGCCCCATTATTTTAATATACCAAATACTAGCAAATGAACAAAGATAAGTAAATAGAACGCATAAACAGTTTAAATTTTATTTGTTAAAATATAATATTACATCCGTAAATTATAGAAAATTCAATTAATAAACATGAAGAGGTATTTCCACAGATATGAAGATTAAATACACGTAGAAACTATAAAGTGTATGCACGGAATATTAGCTATATAAAGAGGTTTATGCATTCAACCGACGCCCGAATTATTAACATTTTAGTGGATCTCCTGTTAGTTATAGCTGTAATTTCACAAGACTAACCTACGACCTCATAAATATAAACCTTTCCTGCATGCAGATAAAGTAATAAAAGGTAAAAAAGAAAATACGTACTTAATTTTAAATCCGCGAGTACACGTTCCAACAACAAATATAAATTTGGAAAGTGATATATACATTAATAATACTGAAAATTGTATGAATTCTAATCCAGATATTTATTTTATTTTATAATTATCACGAATCTTTATTTTCCCGGCTGTTATCGTATATATTAAGAGGTATAATTTTAAATTTCAACGTACTAATCAATAATCGTACATACAGATGTTTTATTATCATATATTAAATAAAGAAAATCTATATAAATAAAAATGTAATTTTCGTTCGTTCAAAATCTTAAATCTCCGAAAGTTCTTCACCGATTACTTTGAAAGGGGAAAGTGAAATAAGGGAAAGAGAGATGGGGGGAAGGAAAGGAGAAAAGGACACAGGGGTGGGCGGGAAACGGGGGAATAGGGGAAAACGAATGGGAAATGGAATACAATAAATATGAAAATGGGGAAAGGGGGAAAAGGGAGAAAGGGTAAAAAGGAAAAAAGGGAAAGGTCAAAATTTGTGAATTTCGTAACGTTCATTTTGTTAATGTTTTATCAAGCTTTCAATTGTGTTCATTTAATCTATAAATATACTCAAATCTAGCAATAGCGAAGCATTACCGGGTCTGTTAGTAATAAATAAAATTTAATTAAAAATCAATACGAAGTGTAAATGCAACAGTGTGCTCTCCAGAAACGCAGAGAAATGTTAAAAATCTACTTCAAATACGGTAAAAATTTTGCGAAGATAGTTATTGTTCTTAGTGTTTTCGGTTGAAGTAATAAAGTACAGCCTCGTACAAAAATTGTAAAATTAATTTTAAAATTTGAGAAAGCTGCAGGAGTTACTAATGTGAAGACGCAAGACTGTCATTGAAGTACCAAGTTAACTGAAAACATTACTGCTATTGCCGGAAGTATAGCGGAAAGTTTAGGTGTTGATTCCAAGACGTTCAATAATAAGCAATACCAAAGACTACCCCACATCGCAATTTGCATAAAGATTTTGGAGTCAATGCTAACAAAGTGTGTTCAATGACTGGATATTGGAAATACAGACAGATAATTCAGGTTTTTAAAAAAAAATATCCTAAATGATAAAAACCGTCCCATTTTGGGCACCCAAAACCCTAGAATAATTGTTAGTTGTACTTTTATTCACTACGAGTGAATGCTTAGTGTGGCTTTTTGGCCGGCAGCGTGATCGATCGGCCAGTATTTTCGAGAATGTGAAGGTGCTGTGGTTCTATTCGATGCGGAGCTCTACTACACAATGTTAACTGACTTTTCTATGCCCTCTATCAGACAAATTAGACATGGACAATGTTTATTCCCAGAAGGATGGCACGACAAGCTATCAAACAATTGAATTATTGCATGAGAAATCTCAGGATCCATTATATCACGAAAAGGAGACATACACTGGTCACCTATATTTTGCGATCTAACACCTCTTGACGTTTTCTATCGTCCTTTGTAAAGAAATAAGTTTATTTCAACAATCTACAAACATTTTAAGTTTTTAATAGGAAAACTGTAAAGTTAGTTTTTGCAGAAGAACGCAGTAATTATGTAAAAACCTGATCCACAACTTTCATCAGTGAATTAAAATTTATAACAAAAATCAAGGTACTCTTATTATTTATCAAATAATATGTTCCAAATGTAGTTATAAATTTTTAATAAGATTGAAGAAAATAAAAAATGACAATTTTTCAATAATTTTAATGACAATAATTTTAATTAATTAAAATTAAAATTAATTTATGCTATGGTGGTATAACATCACTACTTCTCAAGCTCTAATGAAGGGGAAAATCAAAAATTTTGAATAACAAAAGTAGAATTGTTACAAATAATTTTAAAGGGCATACTAATATTTTCACACAAAACGTCGGGTTATAACTCTAACCAAAATGGTAGTCATTTAATACTTTTCACAGCTATTTTCAAGAACAGTTTTACATAACCTCTTAAAAAGAACTGCCTAAAAAACTGCCCTTACAAGACAGGGAAGTAATCAGTGTCTGAAATTTATTAAAGTAATTACAATTCTATTTTTTTTAATTTTAGTAGCTTAAATTTTTTTATATAATCAATTTTTAAACCCATAAAAATTATAAGGGTAAAACTTCTACGTTAAATATTTCAACTTGTTTGAAAAAATCACACACATTAGTAAGATTTCATACACGGAAATTTCTACATCCATTTAAAATATATTCATTCATGAAGTTTTGTGAAGATAATATGAAAATTCATGTGTAATTCTGCACAAACAGAAAAAACTAATTAAATAATATTTATTGAAATTAATAAAAATATTAATAAAGAACCAAGAACCATCTTGTTTTAGGTTTGCTTGAAAGAAAAAATGACAGAAAAATAAACCCTATTATCAATTATTTAAAGACGTGGTTTAAATTTTATATAAACATTGTTAGAAAAGAGTGGGAACCCTTAATTAACTTTCCAACTGGTAAAATAGAAAAATTTAATTTAGCAAACGCTCTTACCTCGAAATTGTTTATTATTTGGTATGTGACCATCAATCCCCAAGTCCCAATTAGAATCATTGAAACTTTTTTTACATAAAAAGATACTATGTAAAAATCTTTTTTCATAAAAAGATTTTATGTAAAAATCTTTTTTCAAAGGAAAAAAAAGGTTTGTAAAAGGTTTTTTGCAAACCTTTTTACATTAAAAAAACCATCGGTCCGACTGATACTAAAATGACGTCATTTAAAATGGTTTTCAATGCTATCTCAATAATGGGCTACACAGTATAACCCAAATAGTGAGTCATACATCAAAATAGAGTATTTTGAGACAAGAAAATTTGATAAATTTTATTTACTTTAGTGATTGTCTACATAATAGTTATTTAGGAGATAGTGTAGACAATTTGCGAAATTACCTATAAAAACATTTTGAAATTTTTTACGTCAAAAGTTTTATTTTTCTTCAGCATTTTTTTAAATAATAACTTTTTTTAAGAAAAATATGCCTTTTTCCCCCTCTTGGGTGCTTTTAGTGAGGGGGCTCATACCGAAAGAATAGATCGTTTTGAAATAGGAGCATTTGTTAAATTTAACATTTATTTAACGTTAAAAATTTATTTAAGGTTCCCAATCTTTGTTAACATTCTGTTTACACACAGACACACACACACATAAACAAATTTATACATGTGTATATGTGTGTTGTGTTTGAGATGGCTTATGACTTTACATTTATAATGGATAAATCTATAATCGTAGAGCATAAATCCGAAGTATTGATTTCATTATGATTTATAAATAAAAAATTGGGTGAGAGGAATGGCAGATGATAAAGAGATATCTTCTTTTTGAAAATTCTACATTGCATATCTTAGCAAAAGCACATGATCAGAGATATCACTTGAAATAAAGTCATAGACAGGTTTAAAAAAAAAAATTTTCGGAAATTATTTCCTCTTACAATGATTTTGTTTTACAAATTATTTTAAGTTTTATATTATTTCTTCCAAAACAGTATTTTCAACGGTGTCATATATCCTAACTTTGTAATTTTTTTAAATTTAATCAATTTAAAGAAAAATATGGATTTACTGTATACGATACTTCCAAATTTAGGAATTCTGTAAGCTTATAACTCAAAATTCTTCTACAGCATATTTTCTAAATGATGATTTATCAATGCGAAATAAGGAAAACAATTTTCAACCGTTATTATAGAGATGATAATTCGTCTTTTTTTTTAATCAAAAAATAAAACTATAGTCCGTGCAGTTTTTAACTAGATTTAATGATACCTTAAAACTGAACTGAAAATTTCAGTCAATATTGAAATTTTGCTATTTGTTTTAACTTTTATTATTTTATTATAACTTGCTAACTTGTATTTTTATAACATTTAACAAACATTTAAATATATTTTTATTATTATTCTTTAATTAATAAAATAAATAAATATAAGAAAATAAATAAAGTTAAAGGTTCCTAATAATTTTTTTTTTTTTTTTTTGACTAAATGTAACGCTATCCAAATGCCAAGAAAGCTTACTAATATGACAGTCAGCTTTTTAATTTGTTACTTATTAAATACTTTAATCCACTCTCTCTAATCAAATCCTTTCAAAATATCTACAAACGGTTTTAAAAATAACATCTTTGTTTTACTAAAAAATATTAATTCATCCATTATTTTAATAGAGTAAATTTTGAATGTTTCCTTGGAAAGAAAAGTTAGCGCATGCATACGCGCGCGCCCGTTAATATACACCTGTCACCAAGTGAAATTCAATATTTCAAGGTAAATGAATTACTTATGGTATAATTAATTTGTAACGACCGATTACGTTACCGTAACGACCAATCAGATTCAAGTACATATTGTCATTATGATAAATGGACTGGGTGATGAACGGACATCTGCCTCGGATGTCAATGCCAATTACTAATCAAACATCTCGTATATACGTATTGTTTAACTATTATGACAGTGAAAGTAGCAGTAATCAATGAATTGGGTTGGTTGTTCCTGTTCCACCTACTTCTAATTAAGAGTATTTTTTTTTTGCAATAAGAAACGCTCTGAAGCACAAATATATTTTTTTACAAACAAAGATAGAGGTTATGTCATCCACACGATTCTTATGACTATTTAAGTATATCTGATTGACTTAAAGCTACCCGTATACGTTTTATAGTCTGCAACAGAAAAAAATACGCCTAAAAGTTTGGATACAAGGTTATACCCAAATGAAGACTTTCAATTATATTTTTTGAGATGTTTTTAATTTTTTTTATTTTTGCTCTCCCGACTCTATAATTATATTGTATACTACCCGTAAATAAGGGAAAGTACGCTAACTGGATGAAATTTTTGTACGTCCAGACTTTTACAAATCTTGACGTTACATGACCTCCTTTAACCAAAAAATACAATTTTAGCATTGAAATATTCCGGAAGGACGTAGTAGGACCATTTGGAAAGTTCTAGGCCTGACACAGAGATAGCGAAAAAATCACTAATGTAAAAAAAAAATCTGAAAAACCTTTTGATTTCTTTTTCAAGCCGATAACTTTCGGAACGACCCTCGTATATATGTGTTTGTACTGACATCTTTTTGAATGTATGTATGTATCTATCTTGGTTTTCTTTTCATCATATCTCCAGATCAGATGAAATTTTGCACGATAATTTCTGTGTATGTAGTGGAGCACTGATGCTATTTATTTTTGATCACACTCGGTCAAGGAGGTAGGGAGACACATAGGTCATGTGTCTCATATCTCAAACGTTTACTCTAAGCATAGGTAAATTTTATTTTACATAACACTACGTTCTTTAGACACCTAAGATTCTTTCTGATGGTGTACGATCTTAACCTTAATAAACACTTGTTTATTTTTTGTGGTTTCTGGACTAAAATCACATTATTTTATTAATTAAATCATTTCATTATATTATTATACCACTTTGGCTATGTATTTGGTAAATTTCATTCAAGGATAAGAAATAATAAGCCTAATTTTTTTGCAATTTCGTCTGTTATTGTTTTTCTTTTCGTCTCTAAACTGGAGTAACCAATTTTTACGATTATGATATTTTTTATGATGGTTTCTGAATGTGGGTCATTAATGCTACTAATATTTTACAAGTGAACAAAGAGAAGATATAGTCAATATGGGTTCCCTAGTAAAGTCAATTATTTTTTACGGATTTGAATACTAGATCGTGGATACCGGTGTTCTTTGGTGGTTGGGTTTCAATTAACCACACATTTCAGGAATGGTCGAACATAGACTATACGAACACTCATATCATCCTCTGAAGTAATATCTGAACGATAATTACCGGAGGCTAAACAGGAAAAAGAAAAAGAAATGTCCCCTATTTAAAAATTTTACTCCAAGTATAGAATAATTTTTTTTTAACATAAATTTGTACCTGTGTATTTGATACTTTAATATTCCATCCATTTTTCTACTAAGTAGTTGTCTGCTGAGAGCAAAGCCCTCAATAATCAGTTTTTCATAACTTTCTCAGAAAAATTGGCAACTCTTTGACATTTTTTCTAAGTTTAACCACTTTAAAATTACTGATCAGATAAATTTATGGAAAAATTAAAAATAGGTGTAGCAGATAAAGGACAATTCATTTTTAGAAAAAAATATAACAATAAAAATAAAATTTTAATTTTAAGTTTAATTTTAAAAGCAGTTAGAAAAAACTACTTACGAGGTATTTATACTATGATAAGTAAAATAAAGTATTACGAAAGTAAATGAAATGAAAAAAAAAAATTATTTATATTTGTATAACAATCTTGTTCGAAAAAGAAAGACAAGTTACATTGACAAAGAAATCCAGCTTATTTCTATTTATTTTTTGTTCGTAAAAGAAACATTCGTAAAAGAAATGTACCAATAGAAATATTTGAATCGAACTAATTACCCGACAAACACGTAAAAAACCTAAGACGCGCAAATTTCTTTATCACTTTATAATTTTTGTTGAATTTAGAAATAAATACATACATTTTTTTTTCGAATAATCCTTTCTTACTATTATCATCAGTACCTCCTCACTTTTTATTTTGTTCGTCCAATCCACCTTTTCCCTTCTACACAATTGCATTTCATAATCATACAGCCTTGTGTTGTTGCACTTAAAATTAGACAGTCGGTTTCCCGGTTTTCTTGCTTTTTCTTGACCAAATTTATTTGTGTATTACTACTAACCTATTTGATGTAAAATTGTGGAGAATCATCTTTTATCATACTATTGTCGTATAAATATTTCCGCACTTAATGTAAATGAATGTTGTGTTTTGATCAAGAACACAGCTTTCATTTTTTTCCCATCTTCCATATAATTAATCCACACCTATTTTAATTTGACCTATTTTCCTCAGTTCAATTTGAATCCTTTTTCCTTTCAGAAACCTCGAAAAGTTCTTCATAGGTTTTAAAATTAAGTTGGAGTATATTAATATAATATAAAATTTGTGTTAATTTCAATAACTGCGCATTATTTATTTTAATACTAATCTTTATTTAAATATAAAAAAATTAAACAACTACGTTGATTGAAACTTAGGTAGGGTTACAAATTATAAGCTCTATGAGAGTCCAGAGAAGTTCAACAACATCGTTGGTACATTTTCAAAATTATTTTTCCCTCCGTAAGAAAAGTGTTTAAAGAGAAAAGTTTTATTAACGAAATAAAGAGAATAATTTAAAATTTAAATTATTATTAGTAATTTGTTGATTATTAATCACGACATATTAAAATAAAAACAAAATAATAATAAATCTGCATAAATTTCGAGCAGTATGAGATTTTTATTTGCATTTAGTTTTTTTATATATACGAATAGAGACGTGTATAAAAGGGGAGAGTTGCATGCAATTTGTGTTGCATTTAATCTAAAACTAAGTTTTAATAAAACCAGTATCCTTTGATAAAGTGCATTAAATAGAGACCTATGCTGAAATAACAACCAAAATATTTTAATTAATCCGATGTAGGTTTTGAATTCATCAAGCGACATTGTGAAAACAAACACAGTGATCATTGCGTTTCACTCATTACCAGAATAGGATAATTTGAATAACAAATTTCTCTGAACACCTCATGTAACCGGTACTACTCCTCCCCCTTTCCATTTTTATCCGCATGATATTTTTAATAATTTTGACAAATTCACTGCGATTGCATTACGGTTATAAAATATAGTCATTCAATCCATAACACAATGGTGACTACTGAAAGCTTTATTAATTAATTTTCATTGTTATCGTACACCAATTAAAGGTTCAGGGAAAACCGAATTTGGGATTCTGAAAATTTGTTAATGAATAATGTATCTTTATTGATAAAAAAAATCACGTAAACATCCATACAAATAGAATGACGTAAATATGAAAGAGGTAGTGAATATATAAATAGTATCATTAAATCAATTTAATATACTAAAATAAAAATTAATTAGGGTGGATGGATTATTCACTATTATAATTTTAAAAGAAGATGAAACAAATTATAATGAACTGATATTAAAAACATCAAGTTAAATGCAAAACAACTGTAATAATTCAAAGGGAATGCATAAAATATACACGTCATGATAATATTTTCAAATGTCACAATTGGTAAAAATATATATATATATATATATATATATATATATATATATATATATATATATATATATATAGAGAGAGAGAGAGAGAGAGAGAGACAGAGAGAGCGTCCGAAAAGTAATTATCAAGGTTCGTTAGAACTTCGCCGGTAGAGTCCCCAGAACTGGACGGCACGGCGAAGTCAGTCAACTATGTTTACAATTCTAAACAAGACCTAAACTAAAGCTAATATGAAAATGGAAAAAAAATTAAAAAATAAGCATGAAAACATTATATTTCAGTTCAGTTTGATTTGTAATAAAAAATACTTTCAAAAAATATCTCGAATTTTGTTAAACAACGTTTTATTCTTCTATTTGATGAACTACAGGACTGGAATAAGTCACCTTTTCCTCGAAAAGGTGATTTTACGAATTCCGCCGCTAGGTAGCAGTACTAGATAGTACTATGTAGCGTACAAAAACTTGATAATGTACTTCAAATAATAAAATTTAAAAGAAAATATACTACAACTTTGGTTTAATAGTAAATGCTCTTATGTAAATTAAAGTACTGAAGATGAAAAAGTTTCTTTAATTCCCATCACTTCATTAAAAAAATAAAATTAGTAGTTTGCAAGAGATTATAGCTGCTAATAAAACCCCCAAAAAACACGAACAGTAGAAAGTGTTGCAAATGTGGCAACAAAGATTTGTTACATAAAACAGAAATAAATTCGATTCGTAAAATTTCGATTCTACAATTAGAACTATTTAAAATAATTGCAATCATTCATGCACTAATGCAACAATACGTAACATCGACTTAGATTAGTAATAGTTACAAATGGTCCCCCAGAAATATCTAGATATAAATACATTAGTTTTCTGTTGTACTCGAAGAATCTTATAAGCTTTTCATATGGATGATCTTGGTGAATCACGAAGAGTAGATTGAAGTTCCTGGATGCTGTGAGGATTTCCTGGATTAATATTACTTTTTGCATAACCCAGAAGTAAAAATCCGGTGGGCTCAAGTACGGACAAAAAGAAGAACAAGAACCCTTAAAAATGATTCAATCTCCGAAAACCTTTGCAGTAATTTCACGAACTGCCTTGCTGTAAGCGCGGTTGCGCCGTCTTGTTGAATCAAAACATTATTAATTTTGTCTTTGGTTAGTTCTTTCATGAGCTGGTGAATGGTTTCTCTATAACGAGTTGAATTTATTGTTTCTGGAAATAATATAATGCGACTTGTGAGCTGCCGGTAAACCATAAACGTTAGTTGTATCCTTGCATATATATTGATAAATAAAACCACGCCAAATCGGTATAGAAAACATAGTTCAAAATTTCGTTAGAATTATCAGCTTGAAACCGTTGAAACCAATCACAGATTTGAATTAGTTTTCCACAATCTTTGAAAAATAACTTTTGAACCGCTTTCAATTTATTATGGAATGATATTGAACTTTTTTAAGAACTTCCTTGTGTGCAGTTGCAACAGCGATATTTTTCTGTTAAGAAGATTTTCACATGGAATTATCCATGTGAAAGTAGTCCATGCACTACGTTGCATAATAGCTGATGTGTCTTACAATTTTTCTTAATCGAGTACTGATGAACTACCTATTTTTACCCTCAAAGCCTTTTTCCGACCCCGTTTCCATAAATCTATCGAATACACCATGTCGAGTAGAAACTGACGTACCTAGAAATCTGAAGGAAAAGTGGTCTTTATGTATGCATGTACTCATCATCCTCATGGAATATATATTTAAGAAAAAACATTCTGTTCTAAAGTTAACACCGTTCTGAGCGCACACGGTAAGACACGGTGTCAGTCGTTCATAGGGTATAGATGTACAATGAACAAAAAAAATCAGACAATTTTTTCGTCTCAAAGTCACCAGCCTGTCTGGCTTGTAGAAGCAAACTGCACACAACGTAGCATTACCAACCTTTGCAGAAAACATTACTTGCAGCGCACGAATTATAATCTCTCAATATATAATCAGGCTGACCATTCCTGAGACGAGTGATTAATTGAAACCCACTACCAATTAACACCAGTATCCTCGATCTACGTAATATTCAAATCCGAATAAAAGCAATTACCTTTATAATGATTTTAACCTCAGAACTTTGACTTCGAAATCAGCCGATTTACAATGACGAGTTTACCGCTAAACCAACTCATTGGGTTACTTTTTGGTATTGAATTGTTATAGCATAATGATATATACATTTATTCATTCTAGTATATCAATTATTCTCGTATGAAGATTGAAATCGTTTGAAAAGATACCGTAAAGAAATAAAATTAAATTGTACGTCAGTAAGACAGTAACGTCATGTTCGTAAGATGTTTGCGACTATTATATGAACGTAACAATTTTAATTTAAATTCAATTATACATTTGAATTTGAATTAACATCTTTTGGGAAATCCCTGATGATGGAGTAACGGCTCCGAAAGTACTCGGATATATTCTTTTAAATTGTTGGTAGGTGGAACTTTATTTTATAGAATAATAGATATTTCATAATTGCAACAAGCTTAGGGTTTTATTAAGCCACTTTAAAACAAAATTTAACTCTTTGATTGTGTTACAAATTAAATCAATTTGATTATTCATCAGAATATATTCTCATCTAATAAAAGATTCAAAAATTTCACTTTACGGGTAAAACAGAAAAACATAAATTTTTAGAACACTAGCGTCAGAATGAAGAAGTAAAACGATATAAATAACGATACAACGATGGATTATTATTCATATTCTTTCACAAAAATATGTTACTCATTTAAATTTTTGATATGGGTTTAGTTACTGAAAGCACAATTCACCAAATATTATATGTAAAATTTTTTTTCTTTATTCTAATTTGCTTATGTAAATAATAAAAAAAAACAAATAAAAAATCAACTGGAATTTAATATAACAGCATGTACGTTAAAATAAAATGCTTGTTCTAATTAAGTATATAAAAAAAAAAAAAAATTAGTTGTCAAAACTTCATAAACATCGTCTAAATGTAAGAAAGTAGTAACATATGTCTTATAAAAACTTTATTTAGTGTTGAGTTTAGTCTAACAAAAACCTCATTGCTGTAATATACAATATTATTTGTTTATCTCACAATAAACATTAAGTAACTTTTTAATAAGAAAAAAAATATAATAAAAAAAAATAAAACAGAAAGTACGTTACACAGCATTCCCAGCGTTTGCAGTGAATTAAAAATTAAAAAATTCCCAAACTGATAAATTAGAACACTGTTATTAGTCGTACAATTAGTCTTACATTCTTTATTTAATGATTAGTATTGGCGTAAATACAAATTAAAAATTTTCACAAGGTTAGAAATATTTACACGAAATTTCGATCAAAGAAAATGAATATATATTTGAGGTGTATTAAAGTTGATCATGAAACATAAAAATCTGCCAAAACACAGTCGTGAAAGATTTGATCCGATTAATATATTTTAACTTATAAAGTGTAATGTACAGCGTATCAAAAGATTCATTACATAGTGTATCAAACGATTTCTACAGACTTTAACTTTGCAACCGTTCACATTATAAAAAGGAACCATATAGCATGAAATAAAAAGGATTTTAGAGTTTCACTTTGTTGCTGGGAGATGCCTCCTTATGACGTGCTTCCTTCAGTTTCCGTTAAAATGACGACTCCAAAACAGAATGAGGAGTATACAGATGTATACTCCTCTTCATCTATTGTGAATCCGTGACGACTATGGAACGTGATTTTCGACGGCAAAATCCCAGCACTGCACATTCTACCACTCAGAACATTCTACGTCAAAAAAACAATTTCAAGAAACAGGATGTTTGTGTAAAAAAAAATCAGCAAATCGCACCTGTGAGTCGGATAAAAAAGTTGAGTGCAAGCGAACAGTTTTGTACGTACCCAGAAAAGTCCATTCGTCAATCCAGAAAAAATCTAGCTGTTTTTCAAATGAGTGTTTGCCATGTTTTGCGGCGAAGTTTGTAATTCAAACCATACAGCGTTCGATCGGTACAAGCCATCCGCAGAGGTAATAAACTATGACGTATGGTGTTTTGTGAATTCATCGTCGACAAACAAGAAGAAAATAACACTTTTGTTTCCTTTTAATATTCAATGATGAGGCCATGTTTCATCTAAGCGGAAAGGTGAACCGACTCAACATAAGCATATGGGAATCAAAGCCTCTACATGCAACAGTCGAGCGTAAGAGAGACTCTCCAAAACGTCAATGTCTTTTGTACCTTCAGGAAAAGGACGTTTTTATGAAAAAGTACTTTGCAATACTTTTTAACGGAAAATAGTGTTACGAGAATCTCATATCTGGAAAATTTTCAGAACTGGCTTTAATGCTCATTTCAAATTTTGATGAATACATTTTCCAGGATAGAGCATTACCGGTCTATCATTTGTAAGTTCAAGCATTTCTAAACAATGAGCTTCGAAAATGATGGTTCGAAGGGGTCTGTAGAGTTGGTATTTCACTACTGGCTGACAAGATAGCCTGATCTTACTGTCTGTTACTTTTTTCTGTGATTTTCTTCTCTTCCAGCGATTGAGGATAAACTGCAAAACCGCAAAACAATAGCAGTGGCTGAAGTAACACTAGACATGTTTGCTCGAGTTTGGGACGAGTTTAACTATCGCGTAGATCCACGGAACGCAACCAAATGAGGCATATCGAGCATTTATGAAAATTTTATTTTCAAACATGAGACTTCTGATTCACCCAAGGTTATATTTTCAATAAGTAATTTTTGAAATCCGATGAATCTTTGTATTATATATTGTTCGCATAAAATTAGAATTACTATAAAGCCAGGAAAGTAAAAATATAATTTATCAATTCTTTTACTTTTTATTTATTTATTGTTTTATTAAATTTGTGTAAAATTAAAAACAACAACAAAGAAAACTTTATAATCCTCAATTTGAATTTGGTACAGACTTTTAAAAGTCGAAATTTAAAAAAAACACAAATTAAAATAAATCTTTTAAAGAAGTTTTATTTTAATTTTTAAGTTTATTTTATTTACAATATGTTTAGACTTGAGACAGAAAATGTTACTTTACTTAACAGAAAATACCAGCAATGTTCTCTGTTTTTGATATCAAAATAAAGCCATTTGTTTGAAAAAACGAAAAGGCAAGAGAAGCTTTTGTCTTGAAAAAATTAGAAAAGAATTGATTCAATTTTTACCGTATCCTTTCTAACGATTTCAATCTTCATACGAAATAATTCTTGTACTAGCATTAATAAATTTATATATCATTATGCTAGAACAATTCAGTACCAACAAATAACCCAACGAGTTGGTTTAGTGGTAAACTCGTCGTTGTAAATCGGCTGATTTCGAAGTCGAAGTTCTGAGGTTCAAATCCTTATAAAGGTAATTGCTTTTATTCGGATTTAATATTACGTAGATCGAGGATACCGGTGATTATTTGTGGCGGGTTTCAATTAACCACTCGTCTCAGGAATGGTCGGCCTGAGTTTGTTCAAGACTACACATTTACCGGTACAGTTAAATTACCCTGATAAGTCGCCAATGACCTTAATTATTAATGAGACCATAAATAAAAGTATTTTTTTTTAAATATAACAAATGGTGACAAAATAATTTTTAAAAAAACTTCTCATCATCTGCGTAGATTATATTATATATTTAAAATATCTCCCACTAATAATATCTAGAAAAAAATACAATTCGATCATTAGAGAGACTTCCTGTTTAGAATAAAAGTAGAATCATAGGAATCGGTTATGATTTAAGTAAAAATAAAATTGCGGATCTCATTAAGAATCGCCTATACTTTTTTTTTGAAGTTGGATAAAAAAAATTATAAAACATATATTTATAAAATTATGAAAAAAAATTATGAAAAAAAAATTATTACTAGAGTTACCGAAAAAATTGAATTTTTTTTTAGATGTCATCTGTTGTAATCAAATAAAAATGACTGAACCCTTATAGTTTGAGTTATATATTCCGAGAATGATAATTTTTTTATCAAATCTCTTTCGCTTATCTCTTTTTTTTTTTGAAGTTATCCTTTTTCTCTGGTATCTGTAGTTTTTTTTTTACCGACTTTTCGAAGAAAAGTATGGTATTACTTTCGGGCTCACGGTCGGAGGGGAGTGAAAATCGATTTTCTTTATGTTTTGAGGTACGAGGAGTATGGAAATACCATTTACTTAAATATATTTCTGCCGAAATACTTTTTACAGAATCATTATTAAGCCTAACGTAAGATTTTATACTTCTCTCAATAATCAAAAAAATCTTAAATATATAAAAGAATATTAAGATCGTTACCTCTTCATTTAAACGCAGAGATTTAATTGATAAAAAAAATAAACCTCCTCATTTTACTATATATATATATATATATATATATATATATATATATATATATATATATATATATATACTTTTTACGAGGAATTAAAATGAAGGAGTAAAATCTTAAAGACTGTTTTTATAGCTAAAAAGAGGTTAGTTTATCCAAGCTGAAGTTTTTATAGACTAAGATCAGTGTAATGAAATCGAATTTAAGAGCCATTAAATAATTTCATTGTTTTTCTCGAAGCATCCCCATTGTTTTGCAAAATAAATTAAACCGCTTGAATTCATAACACAGCCCCTTTTTAAAAATACAATACAGTGATATCTCTCCTTATTTTATTTTTTTGTTTGTGGTGACAAAGTTACTCTTTTAAATTGTTTTATATCCCCTCATCTAATTATGATTCAATTACCACTTATTAACATATGTAAATTTTATATAATTTAAAGAGATATAAAATAAAAATATAAAACCAGTCAGTTTTTGTAAAATAGAAAATAATTTGTAATTTTATAATACGTAAAATCAGATGTGAAAATGTTTGAAAACTGTCACGATTGGAATTTCATGAAGTTACGAAGAACATTATCTGAGAAACCTTTCCTCAATCTATTTTTTTTTGTCTTCAGTCATTTGACTGGTTTAATGCAGCTCTCCAAGATTCCCTACCTAGTGCCAGTTGTTTCATTTCGGTATACCCCCTACATCCTAAATCCCTAACAATTTGTTTTACGTATTCCAAACATTGCCTGCCTGCACAATTTTTTCCTTCTACCTGTCCCTCCAATATTAAAGCGACTATTCCAGGATGCCTTAAAATGTGGCCTATAAGTCTGTTTCTTCTTTTAACTATATTTTTCCAAATGCTTCTTTCTTCGTCGATTTGCCGCAACACCTCTTCATTTGTCATTTTATCCACCCATCTAATTTTTAACATTCTCCTGTAGCACTATTTTTCAAAAGCTTCTAATCTTTTCTTTTCAGGTACTCCGATCGTTCAAGTTTCACTTCCATATAAAGCTACGCTCCAAACATATACTATCAAAAATCGTTTCTTGACGTTTAAATTAATTTTTGATATAAGCAAATTATATTTCTGACTGAAAGCTCGTTTCGACTGTCCTCAATCTTAGAAAGTGTATTAAAATATCGTATTGACATATTGAATTCTCCGCTAATACAGCGGTCAAATTAAAAAAAAATATATACATTGTGATTTGAATCTTTACAAAGTCGTTTTACTTACCTGGCATCATAACTCTAGAGCTACGCTACAAGAAAGAGAATATAATAATCATTCAAAAAACGAGATGGGTTTTTTGCATTTCTTGGCATTTCAGGAAACAGGAAACCAAAAATAAAAAAAAAAGTGGGGGATAATTTTTGTACGTACGTAAATGCGTTGGCCTGTTGAAGTCGTTTGACTGGGTAAATTGATTTTGATGAAATTTCGTACAAAAACTCGTGTATATAGTGCAATTTGTAGAAAAAATTTTGGGGTCAATATCTACAGTAGGGGATTTTTTCGGGGGGTCAATTTACTTATAACTTTGCAAACATAAACTAATTCTATATTAAGCTCAGGACATGCATGACTATCTTAGCATTTTTTTAAAAATTTTTCCCAAAATTCTCTCTTCCCCAAAAAATCTAAAAAAGCTATCACTTTTTTATTGCATATTTTTTAATGTCTTCCAGAGCACAGTAGTAGTGCAAGCGACCCAGAAAACATTTGGGAAAGGCAATGTTGGGAATAGACAAGCCAATCTAAGTTTAAAAAAAAAACATTTTTTTAATTTATCAAAACCTTTTTAGTTTATTTAAACCTTTAATAGTATTAAAAGTGGAATTAATAAACTTATAGTAAAAATATTACGATAAAATTTCATCATAATTCACCCCCACTGCCAAAAAAGAAATCTTAGATAAGTTTTACTAGTTATAGATTTTTTAGTAGAATTTTTTAGTTTCTTCCACTAAACGCAGTAATCGTAGAAAAAAAAAACTTGAAAGGTGATTTTTGGAATAGAGAAACAAAAGAAAATAAAAAATACTAATATTTTTGATTTTTAATTTTTTGGGAGTTTATTTAAACTTATTAGGATAATTTTACAATAAAATTTCGTCATAAATTATCCCTACACCAAAAAATAAATCTTAGGTAACTTTTTTCATGATTATTTTCCTTTTTATAAGAATAAATAACCAATCCCAGAAAAGTATTACAATTTTGTTGTCAGCTATTTTTACTTCCTTGTACAAAGTAAAGGAAGAATTGTGATAGCGAAAAATCTCAGTTATCAGATTTCAACGGAAATATTAATTTTGACCACCCCTGAACCCAATTTGAGTAGTTACGGCGTGACACCTGTACGTACGTACGTGTGTATCTCGATGTTGAAATTTTGGATCTAGAACTGTTATATCATCTAGTTGTGCACCTCCCCTTTTGATTGCAATGGACTTAACCAAAAATATCCAGAAAAAGCCCAAAATTCAAAAATAATTGGAATTTGGACTTTTTCTTAACTGTAGTAATAAGCTCTCTTTGAGAGAATTTCAACGATATTAATAAGTGGTACTTATTTTCATTGGTTCCAGAGTTATAGCCAAATAAAATGTTAATTAATGAAATATTTGGATCTTACATGGGTACATCGGTTCGAATCAAACTTCATCTCTTTTTTTTAACATTTTTTTTAATTTAAATATATTAATTTATTAATAATTATTAACGTGTGACTGTAAAAAATATTTACGATAAATAATAATTCAATAATAACTATAAAACAAAAAAATATCAGAAGTCATTAATGAAGTAAATCTTTATGTAATTTTCATTAAAAAAAAAAAAAAATAATGTGTTTATGTTATTTAATAGGTGTACAAGTAAGTTACGTGGTGTCCACATCAAATTTTTTTATATCTTAAGATAAAGTATTTTAAAGCAGAATGTACTTTATCCTAATTTTACAATTTGTTTTAATAAATCAGCCTATTATATTCCTTTAAATACTAAAATAAGTAAAGAAATCAAAAAGGCCGTCAAGTCTAGGTATCGAGAGATGCGCTCGATTTACCTCGACAGACTACTTACTATTTATGATGAAAATTAATTATGTAAGTACGCAATAAAAAAGTTATTCTACTCTGAGTAAAATTTTAAGAAACGGGATTCATGGCGACCGTAGTTTTACACCATTTTGATTAATTGTAAGCCAGATTAGATTGCATCAATGACTCGAACACAAAATCATAGTACAAAAATTTGTAAAAATCAGTCTGAAGATATCAAGCAAAACGGTAAATGATAATAAAAGCAAAACGTTATGTTTTACCCGTTAATAAAATTGCTCAAATACATAATCAACTAATAGACTAGTGTAATGTAATAAGTATCTAGATTATAAGAATTTTATTTTAAATCGAGAAATGAACAAAAAAAAAGAAGGGTTTTAGCCCTCACCCGATTAAGAGAGTTTAAATACGACCTAACACTTCACAGATTGTTCTAGCTGTTTAAGGAGCATAAAATGATATACAAAATTTACCTACCCTTGAAGAAATGTTGTGATACGGTTTCATAAGGTCCGTTATCACCCTGAAAGCTTGCACAACTGTGGCACTATAATTAAATACCATTTATGCCTCACGTACAGAAATCATTATGTTAAGTTTCATCCAAATCGGTCCATCCAGTCTAAAAGTATCAAGGAAAATACAGGCCAATATACAAACACGCTTAAAAACGTGCATGCTTTTGGACGTTTTTAGTGCTAAGTTTTTTTTGTTTTTTTTTGTTATAGGAGGTGTTACGAAACTTCAAGATAATAAATTATTAATATTATTATTTTCTAAAGGATTCGAAAGCACCAGCTAAAAATGCTGTTAACCCTATGTGTAAAGTAGCACTAAGTCTGTTATGATTATTATTTACAATTACACTGCACAAGGTTTAACGGGCCTTTTTTAATATAAAACAGAAAAAATCACATAAATACGCTTGAATTAGCTCTCTCACAGATACACGCGCGCGCGCGCGAGCTCATAATTTAACAACACATTCATAAAACATATAATATTTGCACAGTATTTAAAAACATACAAATTAGTTTGTAAAAATATAACGATATAGTGTCATTAAAATATGAGTACCACAGACTATTACTTTTTTTTAAACAAAAATTAAAACATTAAATATCTTTTAATATGAAAAATTTAGCCACTTATTTAGTTACGTATCATAAAATGTATTGCTTACCAAAAATCACTTATAGTAAATTCTCTAATATTTTTAATAACCTTAAGAAGTTTAAAAATCTTTTTATTATCTGGTTTGTGACTGGATCGTACTGCAGATCGATGGAAATGTCAAGAGCGCAAATTCTCTGATTACCAAGCACTTGGTAATACATGAATTTTTTTAGGATGTGTTTCAGTATCAAGACTAGTAAATCGCAAGTTTGACAAGTAGGCTGGTCTTCTGACCAGTATTTCTGAACAAATGAATATTTGTCCATTATTATCGATTAGCGAGCGACTTCGTAATACTGTTGTACCACATAGGAAGTGGCGTTAAGGCTATCTGTTTTCTTCTATTTATATTATAATTATTATTAAGTTCAGTAAGGTTCTTATCACCTTGTTTCAATAAGAAAAAAATTATAAAATAATATTAATAAATTAGTTTTCTTTTTAAGAAATAAATATTTTTTTCAACTTCCCAAACCTCATATAAATTTAATTTATTATACTACAAATAAAATTACAATTAAGAAGTTCAGTCAGACATAACAATATCAATTTCTTGTTCAGATTGTTCCCAAGCTTAACAATATAAATGCTGTAACATATTATAATAATATCTGATTTATTACAGACATATAATTTCAAACAAGACAGATGCCATTGTCCAGAAATAATGTAACGTAATGTTACTATGCCTCTTCTTACGCTGATAATAAGGATCGCTTATTATTATACTGTTGTATATAAATGATAAGAGAACGCAAACAAGTAAATAGGAACTTGGAATGGGTGTATATTTCCTCTTAATAGGATTAAATTTTACCTCCTATATCCTTTAGGTAGGGCTAATATATATATATATATATATATATATATATATATATATATATATATATAAAACGATGAATGTTCAGACAAAGCGATTATTACAGGAGGTTGTCGAATAAATAGGTTCGTTCGTATACATATATTTTACTGTACCTAGTTAATGTACCAAATCTCTCTGCTTTTGTTTATATATTTAATCACAAATCAGTAGACAAAACACGGCAATTATTGTCTACAAACTATTAAATTATATGTAAATGCGTATAACAACATTTTTTATTCTTCCGTTTGCTACATTATAGAAAAAAAATATATTATCGGTCAAAAAAGAAAAGTGCTCTTTTTGTCTTATAATATTTCCCATCATTTAAAATCTCTAAATCTCTAAAAAAAGTTCAAAATTACTAAATCATAATCAAAAAATGCTTCCAGGACATTTGTTTCACACTGTAAAGTTCACTTACGGTAAGGTCATTTGAAGTCCAATTTTCATTAATTGTTTAGTCCATATTCCAGTTTCGTTCATCGTACTTATGTCCACTCCAGATAATGGCCATTTACCGTATTGTCCGCTAGAAGACCTTTAATTAAAGTCCACCGCATATTTGTCTAGTCCATTTACTGAGATAAATTTAAAAAAAATTAAAATATAATTTTTAAAATTTATTTATTGTGTATGTATCCCAGAAATAATTATGAAATACACCTATTAAGTAGTTATTAAAGATTTCATTCATCAGTCAATTCTGCAGGGTTCAGCTTTAGTCTATACACGTAATTTAGGCCTCAGGAAATTTGTCATAGGTTGTTCGTCCTTATATTAATGATATCGTTGCATAACTTCAGCAATGTTAATGTGGCCTCCTAGAAACTGGGTGATAACTTATTGATTTTGTTGCTGTTCATCTATTATTGTATATATGAATCTCCATAGAAAGGGACGGTGAACATTCATCAACTTCTGAAATTTATTATGCCAACCCTCGACAGCATTGTTTGTTTTTGCTGGCCACTTATCAAGAGGTAATATACGTTCCTCATTTCGACAGGGAATCTTGCGTTCTCGACTCTTCTTCGGCCTCGAGCTCGTCTTCCTCTTACGTATACCCGCTTGATGTATTGCACCAGACCGTCCAGATCCTCTGGGATTATTTCAACAATGTCATCAAGGACATCTTCCACAGGAAGAAATGGTAATCCTAGCAACAATGAAATTTGTTTCCGTAACTCACTTCCGATGGTGTTATATTCTGCTGCTAATTCCACTGACTGAATTTAATGCCAGATTGATTGAGACCAATGGAAGAAGCAACCCTTTATGTTTGCATTTGGAAAAATTTGTCGAGCGGCGTTAATATTTGCCAAGTCGAAATCCATTATGATAGTTCCACAACACGTTCCCAAACTGTACCCACAACATGTTCATACATCAGTCGATACGTGTCCTCCTTTTTCCGCGGAGTCAGAGTGTAAACAAATGGGAAGGCGTTCCCTCAGAAAATACCGTGTAATGTAAAATAATTGCATGAATTTATTTGGCGTCGTCTTAAAAGTACCGTCCGCGAACACTACTGAGCTAGCAGAGAGCAGTCTCAGGTTCTCCATTGTGGCAAAAATATGTATTTTGTTCTCATCTTCTGGTCAGGAATCTTATAAAAGGAACCTCTCTTCAGCACGAGTAACACGGTATTAATCGGGAATGTCAATATCTTGTAATAAAGCGGGATTGGCAGGTCGGCCTCTATTTTTATTTCGATTAATCTGCAACGTATTTCTTTCAGGTAACGTCGAAAGCAGTTCCTCCTCATGCACGTCTTGTAAAGTCAACCTCAGGTATGTGCTGGGGGTTCATGTGGATTTCTTTCTGCGTGGCACTTTAAGTTGTCCCTTACCCTACTTACTTCCCCTTACACACCTTTTCCATGCTGATGATCTATCGTACCATCTTTCTGTACTTTTCCTCGCTCCTCTGGGTCGATCCGACTGGTGGATATAAATCTACCGAGGGGAGTGTTCATTTTCAGAATATGTAGACAAAAAGCAAAAAATGTAGTAATAAATAATAATTACCTGGAAAATACATAAAAATACAATTCATAAACACTATAATAATATATCAGCCAACCATCCGAATAAAAATAATGAGAATTATGTTGCATTACCATATGTCGCAGATCTATCAGAAAATATTAAAAAATTGCTACAAAAGGATTTTGCAATATTCCATGAAAATTAAAACAATCTGAATAATATGCTTTCTAAATTAAAATCGCCGGTAGAAAAAATCAATAAGCCAACATAGTATACATAACAAAAAAAGCGAAACTAATAAGTATCAATAACGCGATAACGCCAAGAATCTACGGTCTAATAAAACTACATAAAAATTATTATCCTGTAAGATCTATAGTAAATTGCATACAAAGTCCGACGTACAAGCTATCCAAATTTTTGTAAAAATGTTAAAATAATCGGAAAAATAAATAAATCAATGATTAATGGGAATTCCACACATTTATTAATAAGCAAATAATACCCACACACCACAAATTAATTTTGTTGGATGTAATTTCATCATATATCAGCATTCTGAAGAATTTAGTAACTGGAAACCAAAAGCGATGGAAACCAAATGGAATTAATTTAAAAAAGTAACTAAAATTAAAAAAAAAAAAACAGGATATTTAAAATGTATAAATATTTGCTTAGATAATATGCATTTAAAATTTAAAAATAAATTATGTGACCAATGCAATGATTTAGCGACTGGTCAAAATCTCAGCCTGCTTAACAAACCTAACTAAGGAATATTTAGAAAATAAAGTATAGAGAAATTAAATGAAAATGAAATCGATCAATTATTTCAATATTTTCCCGAAATTTGACCTTGAAATTTGTGAAAAAAAATTGAACAACGATTGCAAATTTCCCCACTTCTTCCAGCTATATTAAACTAGACTTTCACTAAATTGGAAATAGTCTTCAGAATAACATCTAAAAACCATTTTCGGGCTTTTTTTAAATTTGATTTTTTAAGGAGTGGATTGTGTACGGCGCGGCGGCTCAACCAACTAGTTACTGTTAGCCAACTAGCCAACTAGTATGTTAGCCAACTAGTATGTTACTGTTACCTATGTGTGACGCTAATGGCTGCATCTGCCCCGGTTACTTGACTAGAAAACATAAAGTAGAAGTAATTAAAAATTTTTTTAAATAAATGAGAAACGAAGTACGATCACCTCCTAGTGGTGTTTAGAGTAACGCTAAGAACCGGGGAAAATACATTTTTACCAGTACGAAGTACGGATAACTAGTTACAACTAATATTTTTAAGGAGTCCGACTGTTCCGAAGAAATTATAATACAATGAAGAAATTATAACTCACTGATTTTTTTATAAAGTGAACAGGATTTAATTTTTATTTATTTTTATTATTCTCACACGCATGAATTTAATGAACACAGCAGAGTTCAAGGGGCAGAGCCGTCTGGCTAGAAGGCAAGGCGAGCGAGGCGAGCCATGACCGGCTAATATCCTCTGACCGCGACAAGAAACGCAAGGTAAACATATAGCGTGGGTGAAGCCGCGAAGGGGTGCTAGAAATGCATCAAAATTAATTAATTTAATTCACAAAATTTAGCATAGAATATTTAAATGTTAATAGAGAACCGTTACTTCATACAATTGTACCCATTGTGGAGATGTTGTGTCTTTTTCGATCTCATACACATCTCATGTACTGTACACAACTATTGGCAACCGAAGTGCAGAAAACAATTGTATTACATGTAGTGGAGAAGCGGGACGAACTCGCAGCTATGACGTAAAATGATTGGGATCACAAATATTTGAGCGGCGATGAATATTTCGTTCAGGTGTCCAATGGTTCGACTTGTGGAGGATTCTGTGAGCAGAAAGCGGCTGGTAAATTATTTCCATTTGTATTCGAGGATTACCGCAATGGTGAATTTTGTACTACTTTCGATAACAACGTTCTCCCTATACTAAGAATGCGCTTCTCTGGTGATTTATCCATTGGTCATTTTGAGGCATATGAACCCTTACTGTTAATCGACCACCACTGCTTGAAAGCTTCATTTGTAACCAAGACAATATCTAAAAATGACGAGCGAAATACGCAGATGCTACGCAGAAAAAAGCTTATTCATTTTAGCATCACAAAGAAAACTGCCAATGTAGTTTATAAGGAAGTCCTGAAATAATAATATCTCAAATAACACTTTTCAGTACTACGTTCTAAATCAGCTCTTATCAGGGGCACATATATTTAAGCACTGGACAACTATTCGTTGCTTACCGTATATTTCTTCAATAGTTTTATATAAAACGTTTTATTTGCCGTTTTATCAGGATTTAATAAATAATCTAAAAGCAATATTCTTGATTAAATCATTTTTATTTATAAATAAATAAGTTGGCTATTAAAAAAATATTGCGGGTGAACCCGCATTAATATCGCAGGCGAAGCCGCGACGGGGTAACATCGTGAAACCGACTTTGATTAAAATGCATTTTTATCATCTTATAAAACCAACCAAGAGGTATAAACCAACTTTATGAAAATGTATGACCTAATTATCTTCTTCTTCTTCTTCTTCTTCTTCTTCTTACTATCCTGGATAGGCATTAAACCTGTACCAACTTTAAGCAGAATTCATAACCACCTTTTCAGCGGTCTCATTATTCTGTGGACATCTAATTATCATTTTATATATTACGTTCAGATGACACGTGATCAAAAATCTAATAGTGAAAGAATCGGGGACCATAGTCTACTCACGGGCATCGACAAATTCACATAACTCCATAATCGTAACCGTTAGTTTCGGTCTTCACTTTCAAACGAGGCTAAGAAATTTGTAATAATTTATGAATAACGTTCTGCAGTAATATTTTTGTGAAAAATTGGTCTGACCACGCTTCTTCTTGAAGCTAAGCATCAAAATTAGTAAGTAATGATTTTTTATGATATATGTGAGGATTTTCAGAACTCTATTCTTTATTGTTTTGGCTCTTAATACATTCAAAAGGATGAAACCAAGCTTCAACCAAAAAAAGAAAACATTCTCCCAAACACGCATACCAGTTTGAATGAAATGTTTCAACCACCTACAGTACTGAATCCATTTATTAAAGTCAGGTTATTTTAAGTTCTTTCTTACATTTTTCGAATTTGATACGAACGTAACTTGACTTTTTTGTAACTTTGTGAACGATCCCCACCAAAAGTCTAGCCTGTTGATAAAATTTCCTAAGTGATCGTAAAATAAATTGATTTTCCTAAGAACGTAAAAGCAATTGATGAATGTCGTTCAGATTGTTATCATGTAAAATATATATGTTTTTCTTTTAAAAACTTTTTAAGTTTGTGAAAAAAATTCTATCGTAGTTTTTCTATAAAGCGAGAACTCAGTAGCGTAAAAATGTTCAAATTTTGTTGTGAAATGATAAACCGTAACGCTTATTATTCAAAATACCGCTACGGAATAGAATTTTAAATAAAATAAAATCACATAAATCCAGAATTTCATAGTTCTGACATTCGTTAAATGTAGTATGATTCGATCTTCATATAAATTTATACTGTTATTTTAGAGTCAAATACATATAAGTTCAGTTCACCAAACAGCCGGTAACGACTTTACCACCAATTAATAATTTTTTTTGGTAAATAATAATGTCATAATACCGTACGCTACACACATTTTGGTAAGTTATGAGAAGAAAAATATACTGATTAAGAAATATAATTAATTATTCCATAGGCTGTATTTTCAATATATTACAAAAGTGAGTTTACTAACATCTGAACATATCAAACATTGGAATATTATTCATGTTATCAAAGTTACAAATTTTAAAATTATTTTTTTTTAAATAAATAATTTTACTTACTTTTTGTATGAATCCTGCATGCACTTCATTTGGACAATTAAATGATAACAACCAAAAGAGTACTAGAAAATGTTAAATCAAGGACAACAAAACAAAATCGTTACGCCAAAGAATAGCGTTCGGTGAATTCCGCCTTTAAAACTGTAACAGTACAAATTTATTTCAAGTATTATTGATGTAATACTTGATAGATTACCATCATTGCACACTTCAAACAATGTTCATATTGATTGACTTTTGAAACCAACTATAACTATAGGATTACAGAACGAAATAGCTGACAAAGAAATTTTAATTGGCAAACAAAACAAAAATATGCTTGTGTCTTAAGCTACTTTTTCGATCAAGGACAGTCTATTAAATCGAATTGAATTCTTTGTAATTAAGCTTTATACGTATGAATAAAAGAAAATATACATATCATCTACTCAGACCATATTATTTATTAATTTTTGTGTATTTTAAATTTCATTTTAGTACCTCTATGGTTAAACCAAAGAACTTCAAAAAGTAAATCAAATCAATACAAAATAAAAAAATGACCTAAATCGGTCCCTTTTATAAAAATTTAAGTCTTAAAATACATTTTTTAAATACATACGGATAATCTTGAAAATGTTTTTATTTTAAATAGTCTAAAGATAGACTTAATTTATTTTTTCAAGAATTAATACATTAATGTTAACACAATATTGTTTTCAATACTCAATATTCTTTACGTAAGAACAGGTAGAGCAATATTTATATATTGGAGTATATATAAAAGAAATCAATATAAAAGCAAAACCCAACAAAATCCTGTGGGGTATATATATATGTTTGTTCCTTCTTTTATAAAAGGAAAAAAATCAGAAAAAGGGGGATAAATGTGCTAAGTGCGAGTACGATTCTAATATACAGTAGCTATGCGATATAATATGTTATTTTACCCAGATACAGTATATTCTGTACAGAACAGAGTTGAAGATAACAAATACTCTGCTGGCAATTAGGGTGAAAAACAGGACTCGGGGCGGACTGCCGACCTCTGATAAGGAGACCTTTATTGTCGGCCCGATCAAAATTCTCTAATCACATTATTAACGGTAATGGAACTTCGTCCGCTATTGCTATATTTACAACGTTTTGAACCCCCCCCCCCTGGTTGGTGTCGGCTGCCCATTATTGTACCAATATAAAGTGAAACACAAAATGTTCCTGGCGGAATTGTATGAAGTACATTATTATTGCATTTTAGGCATTATAACCTGTTATCAAATAATAACTTTAAACAGTCTATTAAAATTTAATAACTTTAATGTACTGTAACTAACTTCAATTTATCATAGAATATTTATATATTATATAATATTAATGACGTTAAAATATTACTTATATATATATATATATATATATATATAAAATCCAAAAAAAATATGTAACTATTATGAATAATAGGGTGAGAATAAAATAACAGAGAATTCCCAAGAACCTTTTACACAAAATGAAACCCTTAAAATAGATTTAGAACGCTTTCCCCATCTGCGAGGGTCAAATTATGCAATCCATTGTTTAAAAAACGTTCTGGCTAAAGTTTTTCAATTCAATCATTTTATGTTCTATTTATATCTCTATGAAAAACCCTTTTAAAAAAACTTTTTATTGAAAAACAATCAAAATTATGGATTCTTTTTTTCACATTTTTATGTAAAGATATTTATTTCTAATTTGATGATTCTTCTTCTTTAAGGTCATGCTTAAAGAAGTCTATATATTTTGAAAAAACCGGAAGAGGAAAGTTACGAATAAAAAATACAACAATATAAATATTAAACGAAAAAATGTTTTATAAATAACCGAAAAGCTTAAAAAAGTAAACTTCAACAGCCGGCAGAAAGAAAAAAAAAAGAACGTATGAATGTGTTACGCCAAAAATGTTCAATTAGTCAGCTTCAGTTTTTCATATTAAAAAACATATATCTTAATAAATTTTAATATTGTTTTAAACATTTATTTTATTAAATATAAAATTTACTGGTTTGATTTAATTAAATCTTTTAATTTTCATTTTTGAAACCAAGATTCTCAACAAAATAAAGTAATAACCAAAATTTTAATATTGGTATATTAACATCACAATCTCAAAAAATAAGTTTTCGATTATTTGTAAATTGTGTGTCTTTTTTTTAACAAAATACGATTTGAGCTTTAAATATTTGAAATGCGAAAAATCTTTTATCGACTTTTGGAAGAAAAGTACCGTATTACTTTTGGTCGCACGGAAGATTTTGGGGATGTTATTAAATTTTCTTTACGTTTTGAAATATGAGGAGTACGAAAATACCATTCACTTAAAATGTAATTTCCTTGCATTTTATATATGAAGACTAAACTTTGCCTGTTTGTATCTTCTCGCATCGCTCGAGAACCAACCGACCGATTGCTTCTAAATTTACAGAATACATTCGCATTATTCCAGGGAAGGCTTGAAGCCATAGACCGAGGTCCTAGCCTCCTTGGGGGGTGAAGTTGTGATTTAAATATATGCAATAAAGAAAAAAAGATTAATTCTTTTTACTTCATTATCATATTCCCATCACCACGGCAACAGAAATAAGTTATGAGTTTTTCGTTGTCAAAGGTGTGTGTAATTATGTAACGGTAGTTACTGCTATTCTGCCTTTTGTAATTTAATTTCTTTTTCAGGTTTCTATAAAGCTCACAGTAATGATGGTAAAAAAGACTGCTGGTCCCAGAGGGTATAGACCTCTGGCTAGACGGGAATGGCGACCGAAGCGAGGAACGGGATTGGCGAACAAAGAGAGCTCTGAGGGAGTCCAGGGAGTGGATCCCTTCGAACAGACGAAAGTGGCGAGCGAAGTGAGTTCTGCGTCCTACGGTCCAGATCCTGTGGCCCAGAATCCCCTGAGTCGGCTCGGGGATTCGCCTGGGCCACGCTGGGTCCCAGGGCTCCAGGTCAGTGGACCCTGGCGATGGGAAAAATTTTTATAGTGGTTTAAAGACCTATCGATTGAGAAAATATAAATGCAAAATAACTCCTTTTCTGAAGCAAGATACAGCTAAAAAAAGAAAAATATTTGTTAATTTTTGGGAAGGGAGTGAATATTAAAAAAAAATAAATAAATAAGAAAATAACAATGATGATATGGCTTATTTAATTCACCTTGTGATATATCACAAAGTGAATTAAATAAGTTAAATGTCTAGTGATGTTAATTAAATAAATTAAATGAAAGAATTAAAATTTATCAAAAAAAATCAAGCTGAACTGTTAGGATCAAGACTGTAAAGTTGCAATTTACTTAAAAAAATACAAAACTATCGGGCTTTCGAAGCCGACGAAAAGAACTTTCTCAGTACTTTATTAAGAAAATAATTTGGTTTATTGCACAAACGTTGATGAGTTTATGTTGCACTTAGAACAAATTCATAAACGTCAGGACTGGCGCCGTTTGATAGATTCGTCCAAGTATAGTTTAAAAGTGGTTCTACTACACAACGGGTAACAAATATCCTCGATACCAATCGCTTATGGTACTGATTTGAAAGAGACATACGATGTGATGAAAGACGTTATTGAAAAAATAAATTATAAAATACATAGTTGGAACATATATTGTGACTTGAAAGATAGCTATTTTTTTAGGCATGCCGTTATGTTACATTAAGTACAAGTGTTTTCTTTGCGAATGGGACAGCCGAGCTGCGGATAAACATTATGTTACCAAAGAGTAGAAGAAACGAGACAACTTAACTCCAAATGAGAAAAATATTATATATGAGCCCTTAGTTGAACTCAAAACAATATTTTTACCCCTTCCCATATCAAGATAGGACTATGAAAAGTTTTTTAAAGCAATGAAGGATAGTCCCGGATTTTTGTACATCAGGCATAAATTTCCGAATGTAAGAGAAGGAAAAATTAAAGAAGGAATATTTGTTAGTTCTCAATAAGAGAGTTGGTCAACAAAACAAATACAGCTTGTGCTTCATTTAAAGACGTTTGCAAAATTTTTTTGGCAAACAAAAATCCGACAATTACCACGATATCATTAATCAACTTCTTACTTCATACAGAGCTATGGGATATAATATGTCTGAAAATACATTTCCTCCATTACATCCGGATTTTTTCCGGACAACCTCGGAAACGTAACTGACGAACATGGTGAACATTTCCACCAAGACATTTCGGTGATGGAAAGCCGCTATGGCTTTCCGAGTATTAATACTCGGTGAGTATTAATACTCACCGAGTATTATAGTATTATAGAGTATTATAGAGTATTCCATTCTCCTTTATAGCAAAGGAGAATGGAATACTAACATGCTAACCGATTGCTGTTGGGCATTAATTCGGGATGTGCCTGAGGCTATTTATAAAAGAAAAGCTTCAGCGAAATCATTCTAACACAGGTATGTCCATGTATAAATTTTACAGATTTTAACTATATTTTCCCTTAATTTTATTTGAATCGTAATTTATTTAAAACTAAGGGTGATAGAAAAATTGTATTTACAGATCTGTAATGTACGCAAAAATCAATTACTAAATAATAATTACGGTCCAATTTACTAAAAACGATATATCGACCGCTAGAACCTAAAATTACATTAAAATCAATATAATACCAGAAAAGTCTAAAGTTCATACTATTCACTCTCTGCAAATATTATTACTTTTAATGTTTACAAAAGAACAACCAACCTTACATTTATGTATGAGTAGAATACTGTCACTTTTACTACTTTTTACCAATAACTCACCGAACAACTTCCCGCATTCACTCTCTTTCCACGCTGGAATACTCGTGACGTACTCTTCACTCATTGTTACCACACCCTTACTGATATCGCCGTAACCGCAACCGCGTCAACCTCCGGCTTACGAAACTACTCTGTTATTACAACTATACCGAACAAGGCCTCGCAGAACTAATGACCCCCTACGCTGGTCCCTGGCAGTATTTGTATCCTCTTGGTCTGCAAAATCAGTATCCGTCTCATCCCTTTAATTGTTGAAGCGTAAAAATTTTCATCGTCCATGCCCTTACATTTTTCTATAAATTCTTATTCCGGTCCGTAACCCTTCTGGTCGAACAACAACTTTTTGGAGGAGTCATTGTCTGTATTACAAAAAACAGACTGTTAAACGGACATGTTACTCTGAGTAAAGGATCCCTTTTAGTGTCTTCCGGATCCTTCTTTTCATAATTTTTCCTCTTTCTTTCATTCTTCATAAATGGAAGAAATCCAATTATCCTGGTTCGTTATACTGGTCCTGTTACAATATATTGAATAACAGGATTTTCACGCCTCTAAAGAACCCGGTAGGATTTATATTTTATTTTTTTATTACTTCTTTTATTCTAATTTCAATTTTATTAGTCTTTCATAGTTATAATTATTCTTATTTTTTCATTTACTAATATAGCAAACAAATGAAACTTTTAACATAATAATTTTATTATACGACTAAATAAAAAATTAAAAAGAATACAATATCCTACTCCATTAGTTGTTTTTCTACTTCTAAATTCGGTAATTGGACTGTATGATTATGTTTGACCAACGTGATGTAATGGCTTACGACTTCGTATAAAATATTTTGAAATATACTGTAACTGTTAATGATTATTTTATTAAGAAAAAAAGAAAAAGAGAATCAACTTGCACAATGAAAGGGTTACTTAATTAAAAAAGCAGAGACGATACTTTCCGTATCACCCTTTTTATAATTGAAAATTATTATTTTATTAAAAAGAACAATGCAATGTTTAAAAAAATATCCAAAAAGTCCCTTTTTGTAATTCTTATCATTTTAAAATAATTTCGAAAATAATTCAATTTGTCAGCATATTAAAGTGCGCATTCATATGGACCTAATTAAATTTATTAATTAAATACTAAGTACTAAGCAGTAACTAACACTTACTTCTTATAACAAGAAATATTACAAGTTAATTATTCACCCTTTATGCTTAAGCTAAGCATTAATTAAAAACCTAAGCATATTAGAAAGACTTAATTTCATAATCTCGAGTTTAGCGTAAGATTTCTAGCGATGAAAATTAAAGAAAATATAATTATATACAACCCAGAAACTTTTTTCCGAAATTAAACATCTTCCACTTTGCGAGGAGACTTTTTGTAATTTAATCTTTGCAGATAAATTTCAGCAAAATATCTTAAGTGGGTAAGAGTAGGGAAAATAAAAATTGACACCATCTTTGAACGAAATATTTTCTGAAAGTTTGACTAAAGTCATAATTTTTAAGTCATAATTTCAAATTTGGTCCCGAAAAGGACTTTCCAGGTTGTTCAGATTGTATATATATACAATTGTATATATATATATATGTGTGTGTGTGTGTGTGTGTGTGTGTGTGTGTGTGTGTGTGTGTGTGTGTGTGTGTGTGTGTGTGTGTGTGTGTGTGTGTGTGTGTGTGTGTGTGTGTGTGTGTGTGTGTGTGTGTGTGTGTGTGTGTGTGTGTGTGTGTGTGTGTGTGATTTTAACTTGCTTGTACGAAGTAAAATTCCTTATCGCGAAAACTTTCGGTTTTCAGATTTTCAGATTTCAATATAAATATCCATTTTCACCATCCCTGAATCCATTTTAACTAGTTTTGGTGTGACGTCTTTACGTATGTATGTATCTCGCACAACTGCAAAACGATTAGCTGTAGGATGTTGAAATTTTGGAGTTGGGACTGTTGGTACATCTAGTTGTGCACCTCCTGTTTTGATTGTAATCGACTGAACCAAAAGTGCCCAAAAAATCACATAATCAACAAAAAAAATGGATTTTGGACCCTTTCTTAACTGCAGTAATAAGCCCTCATTGAGAAATTTTCAACGATATACATAAGTGGTACTTATTTTCATTGGTTCCAGAGTTATAGCCAAATAAAAGTTTAATTAATGAAATATTTGGATCTTACAAGAGGAAGGCACATCAGTTAAAATCAGACTTATCTCCTTTTTTTTAACTTTTATTAATAAAATTATTATCCTCTACTGAAATAAGTTTTTAAGATAAATAAAAAAAAGGTTATTAATGAAATAAACTTCTATGTACTTTTCATTTTTAAAAAAATGTGTATATGTAATTTAATAAGCGTACAAGGAAGGCAAGTGATGTCCACATCAGATTTCTTATTAAAAAAATCAGTATCTTAATGAAATTTTCGAAAATGTTCACAACAATTTAATTTTTTAAATAAAAATGGTTTGTCGACTTACGGTAGGTAATAGTTATAATTAATATTATTAATAATGATAACGATAAAAATAGTTATTTAGTTTCTTATTACTAACTCTAAATTCAATAATTAATTATCATTAATAATTAATTTTATTCTTTATTTATCTACAGCTAAATAACAAAATATTTAATAAATAATGAAAAAAAAAATACATGTATACGCCTATATAAAAATAGTTTATATAATATCGTTAACTAATATATATTATTACGTTCCCTTCTGTAGCAATATTTACTGATTTAGCAGCTATAGCTAAAACGGGAAAGTGTAAATAGTCAAAATAAATAAATCAGTCAAAAGATAATCTAAAAATTTTTTTTATCTATAATACAGGTGCTATTCGGATCAAATGTGATATGTCACGGTTCTATAAATAATAACTTTTATAATCTGCAAAAATTTTAGCACTGAAACATTCTTGAAAGATGGTTTGACTTTTTCAAACTGGATGGATCGATTTGTGTAAAATTTGGCACGGTAACTTCTGAATATGGATCATTAATGCCGTTTTAATTTTTTCCACAATTGATCATAGGGCAGGGAGATACGGATCTTATGAGTCTATATCACAAAGGTTTAATCAAAGAACAGGCAAATCTTTTCACGTAATTTAATCCCCCTTAGGTAGTTAAGATACTCTCTATGTGGTTCGGTTGTACTCTTAACCCCAGTAACCGGATGGGGGCAAAATGTTTTTTTCTTATTTGTCGTTTTTAGATTCAAAGTAAAATTCTTATATTAATTAGATGATTCTATTACACTGTTATGTAATTTTAGTTATGCATTTGGGCATTTCATTCAGTGGTAGGGATAATAAACCTGAATATTTTTTGTTGCCTTTTTCTCAGTTACGTTTTCCTTATTATCTTTAGACTGGTTTAACCTATTTTTACGAAATTTTGTTCGATGACTTCTAAATAAGGGTCGTTTAATGCAGTTTAATTGCAATTGATGAAGGTGGTAAGCAGGTATATAGGGTCAACACTCTTGTCGTAAGTAAAATTTTACTGAAAGAGGAGAATATATTTTTTACATTATTCTATATTTCTTAGAAGGCTTAAACATTTTTTGTTCGCGTTCTAACCTAATCGGAACCTAAATTAAAACTCAAATCATCGGTAACCAGAGTGGCACAATTCTTTTTTTATGACCTAACTCCAAATTTCTTATTGTGTAACTCCTTAGTTAAAATTTATACAACTCTTTAATTAAAAAGTACAATTAAAAATTTTTAAAACCCAGAAAGAAAAAACTTAAAAAAACATGAAATAATTGAATATCTGTATTTTTATTTTGTAATCCTCTGTGACATTGTGATGTTTTTAGACAATAAAATTTAAGATTTTGATTAACCGTCGTGCGGGACTAGGATGATAATTAAAGCTTATCTCTGTGCATTCTACGGGTCACGCACGACGGTCAATCAAAATTTTAAATTTTTATTGTCTTAACAACAATATCACAATGTCAGAAAGGATTATAAGGTAAAAATATCGATATTCATTTATTTCACGTTTTTTAAGGCTTTATTTTTGTCGATGGGTTTTTAAAACTTTAAATTAAATTTTTTATTTATTAATTTTTAAATATTAGTAGGCCTGTGTCCAACAGTGCGACATTTATAGGCTGATGATGATGTTGATGCAAGTTTAGCACACCTGACCAGCGCAAATTATTTAATAATGCACACAATAATGTAGCCTTGCTGGAGTTAGAAAGACTTATAAACATTCAAAAGTCGTTTTGAAGAAACATATCTATTGCAGCGCTCTCTTCCGGCTTATAACCGTCAAACTAATTCAAGAATCTACTCTGAGGTGATACATATATGTAATGCAAAAACCGTATCAAAATCGACGCAGCCGTTTTAAAGAAACACATCTACTGCAGTGCGCCCTGGTGGCCTATAACTGTAAAACCATGTCTAAGAACCGGCTCTTAGACATGACATTTACATTACATAGGTATATGATACCTATGTAATGTAAAAAACAGCATCGAAATCGGTCCAGTAATTTTTTACATATACACTCACACGACCTCTTAACCCAAACGCCATATACCATCTCCATTCCGTCGGGGGTAATAAATTATTTGTAAGAAAAAATTCGACGATTAAACCGATGGACTGAGATCTAATAAAAATGGACATTAATTGGAATGGAGTATTTTTTTTGTAAACTTGTAGTTTTTTGTAGATTTTTAACAAACATTTAACAAGCATTTTTACTTCTATTATTGCAGATAACCATTACGTAAAGTAATAGTTCTCTATCATTAAAGTATTTTAATGATTTTTTTCAAACCTACATAGAAAAAACTAGAATTTACATTATTCAGAACATTAAAATGTACGTTATGTCGAAAAAAAATTATTTCTGTTAAAATATTTGAATTTACTTTTAAGCTTCCTATTCGGAGAATAAAAGTTATTTACATTAGTTCTGAATATAATAATGTCCAGTATACAGAAGTTTTGAACGTCGTATATTGTCGGTATATAAGCTGCATTCGCTCGCTTAGACACACCTTACGAGTTACAACCGGCTCCTTTATTGCTACTCATGGCCGTGCGTTTGTGAGCTTTTTAACGACCGAGTTTCTTAAAGAAAACGAAATCACGATTTCACACTCGCTTTCAACCATTAAGCATCCTTAGACAAAGAGCAAAGTACGTGAGGTGTGTTTGCTCGATAAAGAAAGATGTAGGAGCAGAAAGAGAAAACAGTAGGGAGACCGGTGGAGAAGAGAGTTATATAGTACATAGTATTCCCTCTTCTAAGAATTGCCAAATAAAGAGTGCGTTTGAAGGAAAGCAGTAAAAAAGGGCTCCTAGACATCGGACCTCCGTCTCGGCTTTAACTAGTGGGATTTCATATGAGAGCACAGTTTTTACGATCCACATGCGTTTTTACACCTCCCCTTACCCCACAATTTTAGTGGTACGGGTTTGTGCGTTTTTATTATCCGTTACGACGTTTTTCTTCAGGGGTGGAAAGCTTCCGTCTTCCTGAAGAAAAGAAGGTGAACGTAGGAGTTACGACACTTCTGTTATGACTCTGTTTTTGTTTTTCTTTAGAGAGAATCACCGGTTAGGAGTTTTCTACAAGCAGATAACTCACTAGCTGTTCTTTACTCTTTACAGTCAATGGGCTGAAACAAAACCAACGACCTACTTTGCATAAAAAATTGTCAACATCTCTCTGAAGTAAAGAATAAGTTTTTTTATAGTTAGAATTTAAGAAATAAAACATAACATTTCATAAAAACTTACAGATAAATCAACAAAGCCTATTCTCCAAAATTAAATCGATTGTTTGTTATTATAATTACATGAAAAAAAGGTTCGATCGATTATCATATTTTTTCATACGTACTCGCAATTTGTGATAGAAAAAAATTACAAATTTAATAATTTCATTAAATTTTATTAATTACTAGATTTATGAACGTATCTATCACTACAGATGTAATCTAAAAGCAATATCGTTTAAATTTATTTAAAAACAGTTCTGATAAGTTTTCAAAAAAATTTCTATTTTTGAAATCACACTATTAAAATTTTGAAAAAGAGACTACAATTTTCAAAGTTTCCAAATGTTGTTCGTTATTTAAATGTAATTAAATACACGAATAATTTGAAAGAATAGATAAACAACTTAAAAAAGTGGTTTAATAAAAAACTTCATTCTCCATAGACATTTACAAATATTTCTCCAGAATGTCTATATTTATGTATAAAATTATATACATATAGTGTTTTTTTTTTTTTTTTTTTTTATAAAATATGGGAATTCTTAATAACTTTGCAACCGTTAAACATAGTAAAATCAAATATTTCTACCTCAAAATGATCTCCCTTTCAGTATGAAACCATCACATCTACAAGCTATTACGGAAGCAACTCAAACATTTTGACGTAAAAACATTTAAGGAATGAGAACTCTTATGACAAAGAAGTTCATTTAACAAAAATTTTTCACAGCAACTTACAAATTAGTTTTTATTACCTTTTAAATAATAATGAAATATTGTAGGCCGTTTTTGAAAATATTTTGAAAAATATTAAATGGCTGCCATTTTTGTAGGGCTAAATATATAGCCCAATATTTTTTCATTATATTTTTTTTTCACGAACTTATTTCGAGATCTTTAAAATGTATATCTTATAATATGGAATAATTTTCAACACAAATAAGGCTTAACTTTAAAGAACCAGAGTATGAAAAAACATTTGAAAAATTTGTAGAAACTAGATATTGTCTAAATTTCAATTATTGAAAATTATTTTTAAGTATTTTATTTATGCATTTTACGTAGAAGTGAAAAATGAAAAAGTTTACTATAAAGGTAACATAAGGAAATTCTAAAACTTTTCTTGCAAGAATCAAGAAAAACTAACAGATCAGAATAAAAAATTAATAACTATTTAAGGGAAATGGTTATATAGATCACATTAATTCATAACAATGATAAATGTGAAAAATAATATCGATTTAAATAAAATATATTAAATCAAATCGATAACAATTACGTATATATATTTTCTCTTCCTAATAATTGTAAAAATTCATACTGTGAACAGTATCACAACAGAAATTGTTAGAGAACTATCGTTTTACACTCAAAGATTTTCTTCTATCTGTGGTATGTGTAAGAGAGTTACGGTTGCTTTTTCTAAGAGTAATGATGTTACATATACAGCCTTGTTAAACCGAGTAAACGTTGTCGCTTTTAGCGTTTTCCATTCGGTATGCTTCAGAAGTTGTTGTACAATGAAGAATGTACAATGGTACATTCGACTAGAAAACGTGAAAGCAACAGTAAACTATTTCACTTTTTACATTCTCTAATAAAAATTAGCATGGAATTTTTCTTATTATTAACAATAGTAGTCGGATTAAGGAATGGTATCCCATATCAGGCCACCTTCATCCAATAACATTTAGCTGTTAACAAACATCAGATATTATCTGAAAATTTGTTGTTGAAAAATATTAAAATTTTTTCTAAAATACAAGAATAGTGGATCAAAATTTTGTTAGCAGGTCTTTCTCACATTTTTTTATCAAGTAATTTTTTTTATAACTAGGCGTTATAAATTATTATTTTTTAAATCCGAATTCTCAAATTCGATTAAACAAGTCAAACGTGACAACCATTATTTAATTTACTTTTAATTATTTCTTCGCTATTTATAAAACAAATAAATCTTTAGAATGGATATTTTTTTACGAATGAAAAGTAAGTGTTCTAGCAATTGCCCAATAAATCAAGAGATACTATGATAAAACTTTGATATGAACAGTAACATAAAATACGGTATACGATTAATTATAAAATAAAAAATAAATGTGATAAGGCCCAAATTAGTTATTTTAAATATTTAAAACATGATATACGTGAAAATATTAAATATAAAAAATAACCACAAAATAATTCATAATTCAGAAGGCGTCAATGAAAACTATTGGAACTGAAATTTATGTTATTAAATAGAGATTCAAAAAATAACGATTTTTAAAAGATTTTAATTAGTATTACTTAAAAGTTCAACGTCAGAGAATTATTATTTTTAAAAGAAAAAAACCGTTATTTTAAATAGATTACTGGGAAAATTTTTTAAATGGCTGGATAATTTATTAAAGGAAAGCATTATAAGGCTCTTTCTCGTGAATCAAAGTATTTTATTGAATTAGACAAACGCCGTTCTATTTTCTGATGTGATAGAGGTGGATAGTAATCTTTTTTTAAGTAATTAATACTTTTAGAAAAAATTCTAAACTTATAAATATGATCGTATGGATAAATAAAAAGTTTCAATTTTTTAATTATTGGTGTACATGATTTACACTTATGTTGTCATGCAATAACCTCACAATCAATTCTTTTATCTTGAAAAATCACTCTTTGACGGAGCCCCAAGAGATTATATTATACATTAGACGGAAATATATGTAAGTAAAATAAATATTTGATAATGACGACCAGGTTACAATTTTATTAAGGCGCTTCAAAGCCAAAACAATACGATTTGATTTTTTTCAAATCATCTAAATAGAATTTGTAAACTGATAAAGCATACTAATTTTTGATTTACGGAAATATTAATGATGATAGTTATACAATCGAAAAACGTACTCAAATTTGAAATTTTTGTTTTTTATGAGGGTTATTCGATAATATTTTATATTAATAGTTAAATATGAAAGTTTAGATTAAAACGATTCAATACTCAGATTCAAAAATAATTATTTTTTTTATATTCGACTTTTGGAAGAAAGGTATGGTATAACATTATGTTGCACAGTATGGTTGGGAAGGGGTGTACAATTGAATTTTCTTTATATTTTGAGATATAAAGAGTGCGAAAGTACTGTTCGCTTAAAATGCAATTTCCTTATATGTATATAAATATACATCGACCTATGTACGAGTATAAAATTTGTGACACGAAAATCACCAAAATTACTAGATAAATTTCACTGAAATTTTACATATGCTGCAGTAATGTATCTGAAGATGTGCATTTGAAAAATTAATAAAGATTGATTTATTCATAATTCTTGAGTTCGGCTCAATTGTTCAAAAAAAAAAAAAAAAATAGAAAATTTTGTAGCTCGAAAATCTCCAAAACTACTAGATAAGTTTCATTTAAATTTAGATATGCTATAATGTCTATCTCAAGTTTTGCATGTGAAATTTTTATCTGAAGATTGGTGGAGTCCTTCAATTATGGTCAATTTAAGGTTGATAACATAACCTCAATTTGTATTTTATGTCAATTTTTATTGGAGTATTATTCATTCGCACTTATGCAGTGAGTTACAGTGGTGAGTTTAAAATCATCACAATGCAAGAAACTGCTATAAGAAAGAACAAGTCCACATAATTATCATGATTGAACTAAGAATAATGAAATTTTGGTTTTTGGATTTGGTTTTGTCGGTTTCAATTTCTTTAATTAAATAAAATGGTTTTGTTCTTGTACGTAGTTGAATCTAGTAGTGTTTTAACGCTGATTTCAAACATGTAAGTGGGTTTTTTCTAGAGAAAGTAGCAAATGTTTGGTAGCAAACGTTTCTGCATTATACTGTAGTCTACATTAAAAAATTGGTTTCTGGAACGTAATAAATAAATGATTAAATAAAACTGTTATGTTGACATACAGCACGACTGTTGCCAATTGCAAGCAACACTTATGATAATAACTTTAAATTTAACTTATTATTAATTTAAAAAAAAAATATTATTTCCAAATCGCTGTAAACAGTAAGCTTACACATATCTAAATTTACTGTTAAAAACGGGTATAATAAACCAAGAACATGAAGTCTTAACCAATTTGATTTTGACGCAAATGAAATCAGTTTGACCGTCGTTTGATGGGTTACGAAGTAAAAATCAAAATTTCTTATATTATTATTGAAAACTACTTTTTTAAATTTATTATCAAGAAGATGTAATAATTTACTTTTTTCATGCAATAATATTACATGAAAAAAAAATATTAAAAAAATTAATCAGAAATATTAAACAAATCGCACATATATTTAATTTTTTAAATTTATAATTATTAAGTTCATTGTAAATATTTAATAAATAAAATTCTTAGAAAAAAAGTTTTTCTCAGCAAATGCATCACTTTTCTAAACGAAAAAATGGGGTAAATATATCAAAGTAATTTTTTTAAATTTGTTACCTCGTTTAATAATTTCTATAACAATCTTGTCAAAAAGTATCTCTCAGTGATCAATTAATATAACTGTTAGGTTGTAATAAGATAAATTTTTTCCATAGCTTTTTTGCAAACGGTTTTATACCATTTTTTTTAAAAATAAGTCTGTTAAAAATTTACATCCAAATATTTTTGTTCCTATTTTTACATAACAAACATAATAAAAATAAAAAAAGTATAAATTTTCGTTAAAAGTTTTTTCGATAAAAAATATTTTCGTAGAAATTTTGTTTATAAAAAAATTATTTATGAGATATTTAAAATAGGATTTGATTCTAAATTAAAAAATAAAATATTTATTGAGGTATATATTTGATTCATTAAATACACTTCGAAGTAACAAATTTAAAAAACAATTAATTAACTTCAACAAGATATAAATTGCGCTATCTCAATAATTTTTTCGATCAATATTTCTTATTATTTCTGTATCGAAAAGTGTTTAATACATTCTAAACATATAAATGCTCTGTAACCTTGCTATTAAATTCTATTAATTTATATCACCATACATATAGTGAATACTTTACAATTGTGCCATATTTTACTGGTTTTGATTGAATAATATCTATTAATCATTATAATAATATTAAACAGTAGGTATTTAAACTATCCTCAAATGAAATGAGACGTCACAGTATTAGAATTTGTATCTAACAAATGACATTGATGAGCAATTTACTAATTTCATTTTATTGTTATGCAGGTTAGCTATCAAGAAAAAACTATAAAGAATTACACCAATCTTTTTCTAGGGTAAATTAAAATTTCAACTTTAAATCACACAGGCAATAAGCCTATCAAAATGAACAATATTTGTTTGTTAGAAGTCTATGCTCATCTACAATCATTGAATCAAAATATTTTACACGTCCATGTAACAGATTCACTCACAACATTATATTTATGCATGTATTACACGAATAAAATATTATTAAAAAAAAATTACATAAGAAAATTCCCTGTGACGTTTCTTAGAAAGAGAAACTAGAAACATTTTTTTATTACATACTACAAATTATTTTCTGATATTTTATTACGTATTTATAAGAAAATAAACTATGGTTTAGAAACATCTGTACAAGCAAAGTACTTTTAACAATGTGACTTTCGTATACTTCATAATGTAAAGACTTTAAAGTTTGACAAAAAGGAATGGACTTTACCCAAAGACATTTTTAACAACTGTTTTGTAAAACAAAACAAAAAACTAAAAAACGATGTAACTCATAAGACACATTTATGCAAAATAAAGTAATAAATTTGTAATTAAAGACCAGCCTCCAGTGATCGTTTTTTTTTTCTGAAGATAAATTTACAGTTGTATGACGAAAAAATACGGACCAAGTTATATGAACCGCAGACATTTTCAAAAGTGGATAGAAAAATTTACCGACAGTCATACTTCAATGAGTGATGAGCACCGCTGTGGAAGTCCAATTGAAGTTTCAACTCCAGAGATTGAACTCGCATAGACTATCTCAGACAAGAAGACCGACGGATTATAATTGAAAAATTACACTTAAGTATCAGTATAGTTCATAACATTATCACCAATAAGTTCAAATACAATAAAACAAGGGCAAGATGGTTCTAAGGCAGTTGAAAGGTCACCCAACATAAGGAGGCAAGACATAGCTTGTGCACAGAACTGAAACAATGATACCAGTAGGAAGGTGATGCTTTTTCGCACAGTACTCTAACTTGTGATAAGACATGGATTCATCATTACGAATCAAAATCAAAAAGACAGAGCGTGGAGTGGGAGCATACGAGTTTAATTGTCAATAAAAAATTCCAAACCCGATCATCAGGAGGAAAAATCATGACCAACTTTTGGAATGCATAAGGTTGGTTTTTTTGTAGATTTAAAAAATCAACTAACAATAGACATCGCATACCTGACATGCTTATCAATACAGTTTAACAAGCCGTGTAGAAAATACACTCTGGATCTCTGTGAAAAATTGGAATATTAGATCATGGATACCGTTGTTCTTTGGTGGGTTCTTTTTTTCCCATCCCTTAGGCCCGAACCCGCCACTGAAGCAGACTTGGTCCTAGGGGTGCCATTGCCTCTAACCTTCCGGGCGACCATGCCGTCTCCGGCATGGGCTACCACCCGGTCAGCCGGAACTAGGCTGACCGGGTGGTACTCGGTACTCGGTACTTGGTCCTCTCAATCGCCTGCCTCAAACCAGGGGTCCTCCAACGGGGTCCACTAACCGGGTCTCGGTCTTTATTTGCCTGCCTCAAATCAGAAGTACCCCAAACAGGGCACCTCCGATTGGGTCTCGGTCTTTACGCTTTTCCTTCCTATTCACCCCAGAAGTCCCCGTTCACTAATCGGAAGCGTGACACCTCAGCATCGCACTCCTCATGAACGGGGCTATCCAGCCACACCCTACACTACCCCACTATGTGCCATCCTTTCTTCTTCAACTTCCTCCATCGCCTATCTTTTCAAAATGTTGCCCACCATCCTACCAATTAGGTTCTAGTTTCTAGGGCTAGGAAACATTGCCTCTATCACATTATCTAGTGTTATGGCACCAATAGTAGCCAGCACTTCCCACCTAGCCTCCTCCAATCTAAAATAGTTAAACATCGTGTGTTCAACCGTATTGGATTGCCCACAATACCTACACTCCGGTGACCTCCTCCTCTTCCTATCACAGAGGAACTTATTAAAGCAGCCATGGCCAGTCAAGAATTGCGTCAATTCATAGTTGACTTCATCATGTTTCCTGACCAGCCATGACTTAATATTCGGCATTAGCCTCCTCGTCCAGTTACCCACCTGACTCTTGAACCACCTCTGTTGCCACTTATCCAACATTTCCCCTTTTTTCTTTCCCCTTTCTTTGGTGGTTGGGTTTCAATTAACCACACATCTTAGTAATGGTCAACCTGAGACTACACAAGACTGCACTTACACTCATACATATCATCCTCATTCATGCTTTGAAGTAATACCTGACGGTAATTCCGGAGGCTAAACAGTAAAAAGAAAGGATCTCAGTGCAAAACTATCATTCTGCTTCACGATGACACCCGGCCTCACAAAGATAAGGCAACTCGAGAAACCATCTGGAAAATTGCATCGGGAAGTAATACCTCACCCCTAATACAGTTTTGACATGAAACCATTGGATTTCCATTGTTTGGTCTACTCAAGGAGACGTTACCATTGTAAGAAGTTTAATACCAATGATAGTGTCAAAGAAAATATGCTAAATTGGCTCTGATATCAAAACAGATTTCTTTGCAGGTAGCATTAATAAAATTATTCAAAGATAGAAGCGTATTAATTTTCTCAGACATTATTTCAAAAAGTGAAAAAATGCTACGTATAAATAAGTTGTTTCACCTCCAGAGTAGTTCTTTAAATCAGTGGTTTCCAAATTTTTCCGAGTCATGGCGCCCTTTTTCAATTAAAATTTCTCCATATAATATTTATGTAAAATTTTTACAGAAGTAAAAGTATGACCACTCGTAAGTAAGAGATAAAAAGAAATAATACTCGTGTATCTTCATTACTTTTTTACCTTATTAACATTAAGTTATAAATGTCTTGGTTCAATTAATCAAGAAGCTTTTACAATATTTCGCGGCGAACAGTTTGGGAATCACTGCTTTAAATAATGATTGAACCTCATATGAAAAATGTCTTGAGTATTGTTTTTATTTGGCAATTACAAATAAAAAATAAATAACAAAAATAACAATTCAACGTAATTATTTTGATAAGGTATAAATTAAACAAGCAGAAAGGGTTTTCGCCTATTTTAACCATAAAGCAGATTAAAAGGAATTTTTTTTATACGAAGTTGTTAATCGATTTGACACAACAGACTTTTTTTATGAGCGCCAGTATCCAATTTGAAGAATGTTATTTCAACCCTTGTCGTTCAAGATGAAAGCTAGAAGAACATAAAAGTAACAGAAGAGCCACCTGAACCACAGTGATTACTTAAACAGGGTAACTGCCCATAAGGAGAGGAAGGGTATGGGGTGGTGACGATAAACTGAGTGATTGACTGCGCATTTTACGCCTTGCCTCTACTAGAATGAACTCTACCCACCGCAACACATAAATTCAAACTGAATTGGAGCTTGTAGCGCGGTTACCAGAGTGATTTGCAACTTGAGCCCCCCCTGAAAACCTCCTGAATAACTTCAACCACAAAATTAAACAATTTCATAAGCCGGTTCTGCAGTACATCTGCATGCAAAACCACACTGTTTGTTCTAAAATAATATTTCCTTCTGGTCTTTTCACTATAATGAATCCTAGAGCTTGCAGTGGAAATTGCAACATATTAGACAAAGATTGTGCTTAATTTCATTAAAAATGTAAAGAAAATTTAATTTAAGAATAATTAAAACAAAGTCTAGATAATTAGTCAATGAATAGTTATATTAAAACTGCATTTATCGATTATTAATGTAAATAGATTACAAAATTAGTTACGATTTTCTGGATGATGTAGTAAATAACATAGAAAAACCATCCATCAAAAAATTGCCCATAGAGATTTTTGAATTTCTCAAAATTTTGAAGTCTTCAAAATTAATTTAAATAAAAAACATTGTAGATGAAATTAGAATATGTTATTGAGGAAAAACATTATAATAATAACAAACATTTGTTTAATTTGTTTTTGTGTAGTTTGTACGATCTTTTTAAACTTCCAGAAAAATATTTTTATCATATTAAAAATAGGTTTAAGGTAACTGAAATAAGTTATATTCCCCTAATTATAAATCATTTAGACTGTTATTTACAAAATTAAAGACGTTAACTAATCAATCATACATGTACAATCTTTTATTTATAAATATATAAAGTTAAATACAATAAATTAAAACAAAAACAATGACAATATCCATCTCTGTAAATTTAGACAACAAAATTGTTTTAGTGTAACTCGATAAAATACTACGGTTTCGAGAAAGGGTCTTATTGCGGTTCTGTTGTCATTTTTAATAAATGATCGAACCGTTTAGAAATTTAAACTATTTAAAATACAACTAAATGATTTTAGTTTACCAAAACAATATTACTCTAGATGAATTTTTAAATAATATTAATTAAAACGTGACAACTTACTCTGAATTTTCCGTAGCTTGATCAACGTGTACATAAATGTGTACGCTGTTTGATTCGTCAATTATTTTATTACTGTGCATTTTATTACTATAGGTTTCTTCCACACAAAAGTTCGGGTGTTTTTTTTTATTGTTGGATTTATTATATATGTCCATTACATGTGGCATTATATATGTCCATTCTTCACATGATCACGTAATAATTCATTATTACGAACATAAAAGAATTATATATATGTTTATTTTTCCTAGAAAATTAATAATTTTGTTTAAAAACAAAATTTCAGTTGTTACTTCCTTTTACGAAGTAAAGAAAGTGTAGTGACTGCAAAAAATTTTGGTTTTCAGATTTCAACAGAAATATCCATTTTGACCATCACTGAATCCATTTTGACTAGTTTCGGCGTGACGTCTGTACTATGCATCTCGCATAACTCAAAAACGATTAGCCGTAGGATGTTGAAATTTTGAATTTAGGACTGTTGTAACGTTTAGTTGTGAACCTCCTCTTTTGATTGCAATCGACCGAACCAAAAGTGTCCGAAAAACCCCAAAATCCAAAAGCAATTAAATTTTGGAATTTATCTTAACTGAAGTAATAAGCCCTCATTGAGAGCTTTTCAAGATTTTACAAGGGGAAGGCACATCGGTTCGAATCAGACTTTTTAATTTCTCTCTTTTTAATTTTCTCTCTAGACTTTTTCTCTCCTTTTTTTTAATTTTTTTTCCTAATTTAGATATATGGATTTATTAGTAAGTATTAACCTCTCTGATTGAAAAAAAAATTTACGATAAATAATTATTCAATAATAGCAATAAAAAAAAGTATTAATGAAATAATTTTATGTAAGTTTCAGTTTAAAAGAATGTGTATATGTAATATTATAGGCGTACAAGAGAAAGTTGTGTGGTGTACAAATCAGATTTTTTTTTTTGTTTTAATGGCATTTTAGAACGGTGTACCTTAGCACAAGATTGAGTCACTGCTATGCTAATTTATAACTATTTTAACAAACTATATTTTACTATATATATAATGAAAATAATTATGTAATCAAATAAGTACTCAGGATCATATTAATATATTTTTTTTAAAATTAATTACCAATAAAAATGTTCATTTGATTTTTTTTTTATTGACGGTTTTTACACCTTAACATCTTAAGACACTTTAAAATAAGCACAGTACTGACTTTGAAATAATATTTTAAGAGTTAAACAATTATATTACAACTTCGTTTATTATTATTTATAATTTTATTACCAATCAAATATAGAAAATATTTTTTTTATCTAAAAAAATAGTAATAAAATAAAATTAGGGGTCAAATCTAGATAGCATCGAGAACTGAAAAATTAGCCAAAAGAGAAAGAAGGATGGTAAGGACCTGTATCGGCGGGGTAAACTTGGTGGAAGGAAAGTGGAGATTACTCCCAAACCATAAAATCTACGAGGTCGTTACACCAATTACAGAAGAAATAAGAAAGAAGAGAATAAAATTCTTTAGCCACCTCTTGCGTTTGGAGGAATCAAGGAAAAGTAAACAACTCTTGGAAAGATTGCTAAAGCTAAAAACGCAACCAGTGCCGTGTGCTCATCAAGACATCAAAGAAGCAGACATTGCACTGCAAGATCTCAGAACAGGATTTGGAAATTATAACAACTTGCCCGGTGTTAAATTTGCAGAAAAGCCTAAAAAGAAAACGGGGACGGTTTGGACGGAGGAACGGAAAAGGGATTTTTCCAGGAAAATGAAAGAGTATTGGAAGATAAGAAAAAATAAACATAAATGACTAATTAGTCCTTCCCGGCTGTAACAAAAAATAAAATTAAAATTAAAATTAAATTAAAAATAAGATACAAAATTATAAATAAAATTTCTCGTTTCTAGATTAGAAGAAATTTTTCTTTGAGAACTTTGAAAAATTGAATTTTTTGCTTTTTATTTATTTTTATCATTTTTAAAAGAGAACTTAATCGTTTAAGTAAACTTTTTTGTTGCTTTATACTAATCATCGTAACTTTTTTTATTGATTTTCTTTTTATTTTAAAATAACAAGTCAAAATATAAAAATAAACAAAAAAAAAATGAAATTATATTCTTAATTACAATTATTTCAATTGAAAACTCCGATTGTTTGTGAGCATGCCGAAACGAGTTAATGCAAGTAAAAACAAGACTCGGTTTACTTCATGAACTCTTATTCTCTGCACCTCGTTCGGATAAAGAATATACCGCCAATACAAATGTGCAGACCCGCGCTGGGTTTCCGGTATGTCGCGGTACTGTTTATTTACATTTCCTGAGGTGGATATATGCCATAACATACCGGATATACTCGATATGTTATGGATATACTCCATAACATGCCGATAAAATATCGTTCCCTTACGAGATTATTTTACGGCGAATAATCTGAAATACATTCACAGTATTTATATTCAATCAAATCTATTTGATTTTTAATGAAATAAAAGTAGTAAAACCTGCAGTGAGAATTTCAGTTCATACGGATGAGCTACTAAAATATCACAAGTTAGACCTAAACCTAATCCTGAATGTTTTAGTTATTTAACACAACTATTCGTAGTAGAAGCTACCGTTAAAATTTCAGCTCGTTTTTGAGTATCATTATGACATACATACATATAAATATCCAGTATAAATAGAAAAACGTTCTTAATAAAATACTTGAAAAGATTATTAATTTCAATTTTATAACGGGGAGTAATTTTATAATGGGTTCAAATTTAAGCTCTATGTAAATTCAATGTGATTTATCGTTCTGCTAAATTATTGACAGATTTTTAGAGTACATTTTACTTAATATAATTTACTGCAAAATTGTTATTTTTTTTAATCGACAGTTACAATTTGACGAATAACTGGTTACTTACATTTAGTTGCGTGTTATGATATTTGTACGGATCATGTTATTAATATTAAACTCCATGTCCAGACATAAGTTTATAACCGAGTAAAACTAAATATTGAACATAATATTAAGTCTACATTGAAGGTACATAGGTCGGTAAGTAAGACTGAGAAGGGAAAAGTTGAATATTTGCAAAGGTTCAGGTCAGTAGGCAAAGGCGCAGCGAGTACGTTATTGCTTCTTGCTGTTTCTCTAGATATACAACGATAGTCTACAGCCGCATCCTCTAAGGCTATTTGTTAAATTCCTTTTCTTTAGCACCGTTTGATAATGTCCTCTTCTATAAACCACCCTCCACCCATAATAGCGTATACTCACGGTCGCATATAAACTTCAAATAGATCCATGTGTATATATTAACGGTCTATCTAGATGTATTAATTTCTAAATTAATTTCTGGTTTATACTGCACCAGAAATGGGTTAAGACTTAGAAAATTAAACGGACAATTATTTTAATAAAAAAGGACAACAAACATATTTTTCTGAAACAAACAATAAAATTAAAAAAATTATACATTAATCTATTGATGTCCATTTAAATGTAAATTCAGTTCATTAAAAGTTTAATAAGGAAATCGATTTCCTGGATTTTGTCACATTAATAACAACACTCTTTAATTTAGTAATATCTTCGTTAGTACTCTTATCATGTTTACGTAGCATAATTACTATATCTACAGATAATTTGTAAGTAAAAGAATTTCAAAATGAAAAAGAAATTATCTTACAATTATTTCAGCCCCCTGAAAAATCAGAATTTTTAGTAACTAAATAAATGAAATGAAAACTTAAATGTATTTAAGATTACGTTTTAACAATTTAGGCGGCTAACAAAACATATATAGTTCACTATATGTAATTTTACTGCTAAATAAACAAATTCTTGGGTAAGAAGACAAACCTTTCGTTATTTTAGTTTGTTCTTTTGCAAAAGTACCAATTATATTATCAATGAATGTAATAACAATACTAACAGGAACTGTAAAATGAACTCAAACAAAAGATTATAGTCTCATAATATTAGGAATAACCTTATCAACAATGTCCATAATATTATGATGACGAGAGATTACACGAGAAACAACATTTCAAGGAAATAATACAAATAAAGTAAAATCACTAATAAAAATAGGAATAATCATATTCATTATCTCAGAAATAATATTCTTCATATCATTTTTCTGAATATTTTTCCACTCAATTCATTCTAATCTAAAATTTTACAACAAAACCAGTTTGTAAAGACTGATCCATAAAACCAGTTAGAAGTTAAAAAAGCACTACAATAAAAAAAGAATTAAAAAACAAGTTTCAACTCATTCACCACTGCGATTCGCTGCTTAAGCGGGTATAAAAAATACACAGTCAACATAACCTCAACTTTTTTTATCGACCTTGACAATGAACGTAACTCAAAAACGACTAATCCATCTTTTCATAAAATTTTCACGAATTTCAATGATTTACTAGTTTTGGAGATTTTCAACCCACAAAATTTTATACACAGGCCTATATATATATATATATATATATATATATACAGAGTATATATACTCGTATTTATAAGGAAAACCTGTATTTAACTAAACGGTATTTTCGTACTCCTCATGCCTTAAAACGTAAAGAAAATTTTTTTTCACCCCCTACTCTCATCGTGCGACCGAAAGTAGTACCGTACTTTTCTTCGAAAAGTCGGTGAAAAAAAAATTACTGAATGATTATCTGGTATGTTATACGAGAGCCATTCGATAAATCTTCGTCCTATCAAAGAAAACAAAAATTTTCAGAAATGTTTATTCTTTTATTTGTTAACTAAATTACCTTGCAATTCGATACTTTAAACCAACGAATTTCTAACTTTTTGACACCCTCAATAATATAAATTAAATAATGAAATTTGTTAGCAGCCAATTATCGTGGTGAAAGAACAATTTACTTTTCGGGACGTGTGAACTTTTAGCCCGAATATCACCCTTCAACTGATCTAGTATTGAAGCTTAATACTTCATAGTGATGGGCCTGCCTTTTTCCAGATAGTCTATAAACACCACACCGTAGAAATTCCAAATAAACGTAGCCATGACTTTTCCTGCAGATGTAGCATTTTTCACTTTCTTTGGCTTATTTTCACGTCTCATCTACTGTTATAAAACATCGAAAAACTTAGAGAATCGCGTTTAAATAAATTTAAACACGCTCGAGAATTGTTTGGTCGAAGGGTGTCTTTTGTTGACTGTTAACAAAAGCGTCACCTTCGAGCGGAAAGATTTTCATACAAAAACACCATGTAAAAATATAATAAAGGCAGTATATCAAGATTTTTGTAGTGTCAGAAAACTCGTGTACCTTCAGTCGGCAATTATTTAATACGGCATTATGAATTTTTCCGATGATTTCGTCGGTCGTAGCGGTGTTTGGCATCCCGTGCGTTCATCAACTTGAATGGATGTTCAACCACGTTTAAATTCAGCAGCCCACTTTTTCACTTTTAACAACATAGAGGAATAATCCTTTATAGTGGAACCTATATAGAATTCAGAATGTCCGTCAGCTTTAATCCTTTTAAATTAAAGTATTTTATGACATCTCGAACTTTATTTTATCCACTTTTCATAAAATATCGAGATTTATTTGCTTTGCTCAATCTCCACAAACAACCAAATCAGAACCACAAACTTGCTTCTGTATCTTCGCAGCACGCCATCAAAAGGATTGTACTTGACAAATATCAAAATCATTTGTCCAGTCTCTGGGTCAGGCCGAGAATCGTCTAAACAGCCCTAGTTCTTGCCTGTCAGTAGCCGTGATGACTGTAGACAGTCTGTTCAAACAGTCCCAAAGCCGTCTTCCTAGTCTGTGAAAAAAGATACTCCTGCAGCTTCCGTGATCTCTCGAGCAATTGCGAAAGGATTGATTTTAGAAAAATCTCCTTTCTTCTTTATGAACAAATACTTTGAAATTGATCCATTGCTCTTACGTCGAAACTTAGTTCGATCCTTCTCCTCCATATCACTATACTCGACGCTCTTCCTACTCTTTGCCTGTGAGGACAGAGTCACTCCAAGCCGAGAATTTTAAGTAGACCCTCTGCCACGGAAGTTGTGGAGGTGGAAGATTTCATAAACCTATGTTTCATCGGTCAACATGACGCAAGGTGCGAGCGGAGGGAAGATTGGGCGTGTCGCGAATCATTGATCCTGCCTGGATTTTTCCCCAGTCAGCCCCCTCCTCCGATTTAATCCGGGCCAGGGCGTCAGGTACTGCTTGATCCACGATAACATCCTTGTACTCGCACGTAGCAGTAAGGGCTCCGATACCCATGGAACAATCCCTTGAGAAGGACCGAAGTGACTGACTCACACTGGGTGGCGCAAGACTGACAGAGCAAGCTCATAGCTTGCTCTTAGCCCATCCTCAATCCGGCTCCACAACTGGAAAAAGGAATGAGCACCATCCCATCCCCACTCCACCCAGTTTCTAAAAAACAGAGATCACGGTCATGCTTCCCGCCTCCGCCATAAGGAACAACCCCAAACAACTTGAGACCACCAATTCCGTACTTCATAGAGAGCCAATGAACAGAATCATTGCTCCGTTGCCAGACATAAGTGAAGCTATCGAAGTACTGTGTCGCCCGCAACGGACGTGTGTGTAGATGTTATTGCACGGACGTGGGGTTAGGATTTACCCGAGGCATCATTACTACTTTTTTTTTCTTAAGGGCTATGGGCATCGACAAAGCTAATGAACAAAGTTCATTAGATCTTTTTCCAAACAAAAAAGAAATAAAAAGACTTAATTTTTTCAATTTTTGAAGTTAAAGGCTGAAATCTAATAAAATATTCTTGATAAAAAATATTACAAACACTAAAAAACTTGATTCGTAAACTTATCACATTTGTTTATCGCCTCTACTTTCCTTTCAGCCATTATTTCTTACACACTTTCTCCATCCTTCTTGCAGCTATAACAGGTTGTGTGAGGCCTCGGACGTGGTATCTTCTTCCTTTTCAAATATCAGTGATGTTCTGCGGCCGGCACCACGTGATGCTGACCTTGATAGAGCAATTAGCATGGTTGTCAAAGAGTCTAAACTTAATGCACTCTCTAATGACAAATTTGAGGCGGCAGAAGTACTCGCCCTCTCCTTAGGTGTCCCATAGCAGCGTGTTGTAAAGTCTCTGTATTCAATGGTTTTTCTATTGTTACTTGCACTTGCATCGCACCAAACTCAGTCTTTTTCTGCACCCTTGCCACACAACGATTCACCTTATGTCAAAGGACTGAATATTTTTGCTTTTTCAGACATCTCCTTATTTTTACGTACAACATCCATATGTGGCAGCATCTTCGCAGGTTTAAATGGTTCCTTTCGCGAAGTAGATTCCGTCTTAATATCAAGGAAATTTTCTATGTCTGTGTGTATCTTTACTTCTTTCCTTCTTCGCTTATGCCGAATCAGGCGATTTCTAAATGAGGGTGTTTACGTGATCCTCTGCCACATTGATTTGTTCAAGAACCTGCACATGAAAGTTGATCCTTTTTGTACCAAGGCTACACTCGCTACACTCCCGGGATACACCACCACTCCAGGGCTACTAACCTTGGAGGTCCGATCCGATTCACCGATGGAACCAGCATATGTCCTGGTAGAGAGTGGATGCGCAATCTCTGCACTAATTCCAGGCTCCTACTAATCGAAGCTTTCAGGACTGCCATGCACCGACGTATATGGGCACATCTTAGGTACATGTTTGCCATTGCGGGGGCATGTGGACGACGAAAGGATTTCTGTTAATCTGCAATAACATCGACCCTGGCCGCTAAATTGCTAGCTCTAAATATAGTAGAAGTTTATTTCCAAAATTATTATCAAAGTTCATTATCAGCAGGTGGCCGAAAAAATTCAATCCAAAATAATGATCTCATATAGAGGGCAAGTTAAGTATGATCACGTTTCCGAGAAAAATACTCGGAGCCCCGTTAGCCAGTTATATGTATTTTACAAATGTACAATTTTTTGCCGTCCTGGACGTGAAACATTAGTGGTGTGATCCGGACAGGGGATTTATTTACCTCATAATTATTATTAATTAAAGTAACTTAATTTTACTTCCTTTTGTGTAAACAATAAAAATATTATATTCTTATATCACTAGATCCTATTTCTTTAATTTTAAAGAACTAAAACAGATACGAGATCAACAAGTAAACGACAATGTAATTATTTTAATTAACTAACTAACAAAACCCCAAATTTTTGAAAATTATAAATATAATTATAATTATATCAGAAAAGGTTGTTGACCAATATTTATTTCTCTAGAAACTCGTACTTTTTACAAGTGAAAAAATGACTTTCTTAATGTAATTATACGAGCAATCGGGCATCTTGCTTTAAGTATGATTTCCAATGATTATTTTTCATTTATTTATTTTCTTAGTTTTTTGTACTTTATTTTATTTTTTATACTTTATTTGTTTTGTTCGTATCTTTTTTTTGCAATTTTTAGTTCGTAAAAAAAGAATTTTAAACGTATTAAAGCTAGTATATGTAGACCAGATGCAGTATTTTTTTTTTTAATTAGATAACAAATGAACGTTTTTAGTTGTGAAATATTCTTAAATCTTACTTCAATTCAAAACTAGAACATTCCAGATAAAAGGCAAAAGTGTTACCACTATACTGTGGAGATAGGAAGCTTAAAGGTGAATAAAATATTTGGAGCACAAATATGAAAATTATTATATTCTTAAATATCTTTAATATAAAGTTAATATATATAGAGTTCACATCAGTTGTGAACTCGCAAAACGCATACGTGCATAAAATGCTATAACAGAATGAAAGAAAATAGGGGTTGGTGGAATAGATTGAAAGCTAAAGGGAAAAAAAAAGATGAATTGAAATTGATATTGCGAGTAGATATAGCACAAAAACTTGGCCGGTCAATAGTGAAAAGAAAGTTGTTGAACAGAATTTTTTTTTGGTTTCATTCATAAAATAATTTATTTACGAAAAAATAAATAAAAATAATTTTTGATTTAAAATTATTATTTTTTTAATAATCTGATGTTTTCTCTTGTTAATAATTTATAAGCAGGAGTGCCTGGCTTCACCCGAGTAATACTATGTAATAATAAGTTGTATAATACCATGACCTATAAAATATTGTTAAAGAAAAATAAAAAAATAATAGAACTGAAATATTTTTATTTCTTTTTATATATGCGGTCATATGTTTAAATAAAAATATATAAATAAAAAATAAACAACAAATAATTAGATTCAATTATATGTTGAAGATACCATGGTTCAAACTAAAAAAAAAAAAATTGCTGTTTGCAAACTTACAAAAGTTATTTTTAACTCTTTTTTCATTTCAAATGTTTCTAAGTTAAATTCTGTTCTTGATAGAATAATTTTCCGTTAAAAAAAATAATCCCTAGGTGAATTACAATCGTATAACTTTGAAAATAGATAAAATCAATGGATGGATTTTAATCGTCGAGTAGATGTAGCATTTCTAACGTAACATTTTCTAACTAAAAATTCCCGTTAATGATAACAATAGTATTTTTGTTCCTCATAAAGTGAAATTTCTGAGTATCTTATAGATGACGTATTCTGTTGGGGTTATAAGCCTAATTTCGTTTGAAACAAAATCAAACCATACTGTTTTGCTTTGAAGCGCCTTAATAATAAGAAATTTGTCATATCATTAAATGGTAACGTATATTCTCGTATGATGACTATAATTCAGACGTGTTTTCCTGTCTAAATTTTATTATCATCTCTTAGGTAAAGCCTAAAAAAATTAATTAAAGAATTTTCTGAATTCTGATAAACATATACACAAATATATCATTAAAATGATGAATAATGAATTAGTTGTAATTTTTTGACATTTTCCGTCTTCAAGTATTTACGTCATGTGTTTATTTTATTTAATATGTAATATGGACTTCAATCATTTTTAATTTTATAATTTATTACATATTTTGTGGTACTGCCTTTTACAAGGGTTTACTATGGTTTACCTTAAACCATACAGGAAATATTTGGGTCAGGAAGGCATATCTACCCTTTCCTGACGTGATCTATATAATGTATTATTATGCAAAACACCTGTCATATTATAAAAATCCGTTCTTATTTAACACAAAAGCAGAGCTCAACGCTTTGATAAAAAAAGAAAATTAATAAGAGGAAAGAACTTTACGAAATATTACAGTGTGTGATCACGGGGATGGTTTAAAGTGATAATTTTTAGATGTTTTAAAATTAAACATGTATATGTATTTATATTACGTACAAATCTAATAGTGAGTAATAATGATGAAAACGAACAAATGAACTGGTAAGTATAATGCATTTGGGTCTAGTGTACTGTTTCTAAATAAAATTCGAATTTTTGTAACTTTCCTTTGTTTTATTCAACTGATCTTACATCATTTTCTTCAGAATTAAATTTCTACAAGTTTTATTTAAAAGTTTTATGTATTTATTATCCATTTAACAAAGTTATTGTACGTCAAACACAAAAAGAGGGGTTTTACCGCAATTTATTGGTTTTCACCCCAAATTTCTAAAAAAACTACTGCAGACACGGTTTTGGGACCTATATTGTTCGATCTTTCAGGTTAAAAACTATAATAAATTATTAATTGCGCCCCTTAATCAACGTTCTAAAAATTACACCAGGGTAGCTGAGATTCTAGCGAAACTTTCACTAGCCGTAACTTGTAAACAAAGCAGTTTAGGACATATGTTTATATGAATTTTTTTTCATTATTTACACGAGTAGATTAGGTAATGAAAGTCCGGGAGAACTTTGTGATACATACTCTGTATTGAAAAATGATCACTAATATAATAAAGACAATATTAGGGTTACCCTCTGAATAGACTAGTAAATACAGAAATAAATTGATGTACTAGTATTATGGAATCATTTAATAGTACAAGAATGTGATTTTGAGTTCAGAAAAGAAAAGAAGAGAAAAAGAGGGTTGGGGTTGCAATCCCTATATGAAGATTTGAATGAAGGACTTTATATGATAAATTGTACCTACCCTTTACGTAAAATTTTGAGATATGAAACCCATAAGGACTGTATAGAGTACATAAGGTCCAAAAATAAAGGGTTTTCAATTAATATTCTTCAAAACCAGTTACAGAAAACCAATCTACGTGGAAAATCATCGGCAGTCAACCCCCGTACGCACTGCAAGTGATAAAGGTAAAGAAATTTACCATTTAAAATCCGCCTCACAGTCATGTGGTCCACACTTTCTTGCATTGCCAGAGTACGTGTACTTTTATCAGGGGATTCTTCCACATGATTTAAAACACTTTCTTCTAATTCAATAGTCCTAGTACTCACTCCTTGGTCTACCACAGTCATGATGGCCTGATGTAAATGCACCTGTTCCCCTAACCCGAATGTGATGTCTTTCGAAATTTTTTTCATTTGGCACAAGTCTATAAGGATATCTGTTTTAATATACTCTTTGTGCTTCTGCCCTGTTTCAGTTTGCTAAACCATACATTAAATGCACGTCACAGATTTCCGTAAAAGAATATTCAAACTCCATGATGATAAATCAACAAAACTTAAAAAATAAACCGGTAACACTGAATGTTAAACAAACACTCACAAGTAGACAAAGAGTTTAAATTACTTTAAATGCATGTTGCTTTGTTTTTAAAAAACCATAAAATGCAATGTACATTAATCATCTTTACTAATAATACATGATCAGCGGTAATAATCCCTCTGTAAAATTATTCAAAAGTGAAAAATTAATATCAATTGGTCTATTATTATTTAATATTAAATATTATTGTGAGAAAATTATTACTTAATTTGATACTAATTTACAATACTAAAATTAACAATAAATAAAAATAATTAATATTTAATCGAAAGCAACGTAAAGTGGAGAACCTGAAAACGGACACAAAATTACATCTAATTTTGGCCATAACTCGGCTACTTGTAAACCGATTTAAAAAAATAAAATGTAATTTTGTTTAAAATAAAAGGCTTAATATTTTAGCAATAATATACATTTCGATAAAACTAACATTTATGGAGTTATAACGGATTGAAAAATTAACATGGCCGCCATTTTTAATTTTTTAAGGTATTTAAGTCCTGATTATTTGCTAATATTAAAACTTTATTATCAAGACGCTTACCAAATATTAATGTGATTCATCTATCCGAATTTGAGATATAAATTTTTGTATAAAAATAACAAAATGGCGGACAGTAGGAGAAAGAAGGAGAAATTGTCATTTTTCCTAAGTATATTTTTTGTTTACTTGTACAAGTAGAATCCTAGAAAGTATAGTCAGCCCACCATTTTAGAAACACTCTGTATATATATATATATATATATATATATATATATATATATATATATATATACCTAAGTATGGAAGTACATACATCCTTCTGGAATTTTTTCAATGTAAAAATTGTGTTTTTTAATATGAAATCGCTCATATACCAAACTAAAGTGGCATACTAATGTTATGGAAAACAAAAATATGACTTTTAAGTAGAAAGACAAAAATATTAAAAAAAGTAATCCCCTTCCTTAAGAGGGTTTGAATAAGATATAATACCAACAAAAAGTATCTTAACTACTTTAGAGGCATTAAATTATGTGAAAAAATTAACTTATCTTATCTTTGAGATAAATGAGGTTTTTATTCTCTTGCCCCCTTGACCCGATTGTGACCAAAATTAAATAATATCAACGCCCCATACACAAAAATCATTGTGCCAAATTTCATCCAAATCGCTTCATCCAGTCTGGATATATCATGCAAAAGACCGACTAAAATACATACATATGTTACATACATACATACATATGCTAAAATTACGTTCGTATAGAGGGAGCCATAAAATCTACAAAGTTTCCAATATGTGGTATTTGATCCGATTACCTTACTTTCCCTTATTTAGTTTATTCTTGACATAACTATATAGCTAGTAAAGTACAAAAATATTATTATCATACTCTATTATTTGATAGTTTAGGATTGTAAGTTATGGTAGGTAGTCGTGGTTGGAAGAGGACATACGAAGGCGATAGTAGGTTGTATAATATACTGATGGAAACGTCGCCGAGATACTTGCATCGCTGGTATCCTGAAAGAAGCCAAACTGATGACTGTGTTGTGTTATTAAGTTTAGAGGGTCTAAAAGACGACCTCCAGTAAAGCCAACAGGGCTAGAAACGGAGAGGGTGGTTTGGCGACCGGGATCCTCATGAAACGGGTGTCTTCCCCTACGGAGTTCAGAATGTATAATTGCTAAAATAAATATTTATTCATTTTTATTACAGTTATCGATTGAACTACTAGGGTTTGCCTGGGAAAATTAATAGATCTACATTCTATTTTTTAATAGATCTCATTTGGAATCATACGTACATTTTATTTGTAGGAGACGGAGACTCTTTATGATCTTATTTTGAATGTTTTTTTTTCATGTACACGTGTTCACCACGTTCTAACTTAGAAATAGTTGATATACTTGGCGTCCTGTTACTTTAATTTTTAATGGAGTTAATAATTTTATAATTTTTAGAAACTAAATATCAGTTTTTTAATGCATAAATTTTTGTATTTTTTATGAATAAAAAATTAAATGAGTTATAAGCTAAAAACGTCGTTGTGCTCCACGTTACAAACAATATTCCACAAAATTTGTAAGAAAGTATGATGTGTAATATTCAAAGAGTGTTTACTAAGTGTGTTTTTAGTCTTCTATTGTTAAAAGTGTTTTTTTGGAACATAAATTTAAAAAAAGGATACTTTTTCTATCAGTTTTATTTATTAGTTAGTAGTTCATAGCCTAATACGTTTTATATTTTTCACATATTTTTATTTTCTTTTATATTTTTGAAGTGCAGTAGTTTTTTTTACTTTATAAAAAAAATTATATTTCGTAAAATTTTTTCTGTAAATAATTATTAATCAATAAATCTTACTGTTTTTTAATCAATTACTTAATTTATTTGTTAAAACTGACTAATTTTAATTAAGAAACCAAATTATTAAATTTAATTAACTAAAAAAAACTAAAAACGGCAATTTTATTTGATATATTTTTATTGCATGGAATTAATACACTAAGAAAGAAATATTCATCACAGGGATACCATAAAATTCCCTTTGGAATCTCACACCCTGGGACAATAGAAACTAATTATATTACTTTAAAAAGATAGTAAAAACAACTTTTTTTTAAGATCATAAAATATGGAGTATTTGAGAATTATATTTACGAATATAATTCATAATATCATAAATTACGAATTTATGGTAAATAATATGTTAACATACATACTTATGTATGTATCTTAGTCGGTCTTTTGCTTGATATCTCCAGACTGGATGAAGCGATTTGAATGGAATTTGGCACACTGATATCTATGTATGGAACGATGATATCATTTAATTTTGGTCACAATGGGGTTAAGGGGTAGGGAAATTTCGTATCTCAAAATTCATAATACTATTCGTAAATTTGTGGCTAATGAAAAAATACCAGACTGACTAGGATCCAAACTTACAACTTTCCGGAAGAAAAAACAGAGACGGTTAAATTTTGCAATAATAAGTAAAGAAAAATTAAAACGACATATTAATATTTCTGTATTTATATTTATTATATGTATTATTCTGTACGTTAAAAAAGTATTATTTTATACGTTATATTATAACGGTAGGATGTTAACAAAAATTCAGATTTTTGGAGTTTGACTATTTATTTATTAAATTAATCTGTATGTAAATATTATAATCATATAATAAGACAATGTTAAAAAGAATGAAAGATTGTTAAGAAAATATCGTTCTTAAAAATGACTGGTATGTACGAGTATCTTCTGCTTTCGAGATTAACAGAATACAAACAGTTTTTCATATTTTTATCTTTCCTTGGGAACTCTACAACATAAAGGGATTAAGATAGTTTATACTTTAATCGAAATCTTAGATTAGGTCTCAAAAATTTTATTCAGATCGTTTAGATTGTTGAAGGATTGATTATTAACTAACCAGTCATTATATAAATTGTATTGCAGTACACCTATTCGCATTTTTGAAGGCATTTAGAGTTAACGTAAGTTTAAACAAGTTTGTTAGTTTTAGAAAGAATTTTAATTCGATGTTTAGTAAATTAAAGATATTAACTTATCATTGTAATTTTTATATTTATGAATATGGAATTTGGCTAAAGATATAATCACTGTACTAAATAATAATACCTACTTTGTACCTAACCAAATAACAGAACTTTCGTGTAATTCAGCACAATACTTCGGCTTACAAGAAAGGGTCTTATGCTTCCTTTACCATTTTTAATAAATTACCGAATTATTTAAAAAATAATCTTCCCGTCAATTTATTTAAAATACAAGTATAAAGTTTTTTTTTCAAAAACAATTTATTCAATGTTAATATTTTAAATAATACTAATTAAAAAATTAAAATAAAGCCTTGAATTTTCTGCATCCCGTTCAACGTGTACAAAAAATGGGATCAAATAATTTTCATTAACCTTCTGAATTTTTATTTATTTGAAGTAATCTTCAAATCATCCTCTTAATTTATTTGACGTTTATCTTCAAGTATTTTTATTTTATACATGTTTATCTTCACACATTTACTGTAATATTATTTCATTTGTTAATATTTTAAATAATTCATATGAAAATGAATCACATCAATTTTATAAATATGTATTTCTCTGATTCTCCGCTGATCAGGGTTTTAACACGGTTTTCCTTGATTTATCCAAGCAAATCTTGGATCATTATTATTAATAATCCGAAGATAAATTTGTCAAACTTTCATTCCTGACGTAATTTGTATAATGAATAATAATACCAATAAAAATAAATGTCTACGTTAAAACAATACATCCTGTTTAATGACCCAAAAGTCTAAAATAGTGTTAAGTGGTATTATAAGAAAACCGAACCTTCATATAAAAAAATGTTGAATCAAATAGCTGCATACTTAAAATGAAACTCTGTGATGAAATTAAACTAACTTAATATTCTTGCAACCGTACCTAACCATTTATTTAATAACTTTCTACTAAATTAAATTTGTATTAATGAATCTAGAATAAAACAATTTATTCTAGAAAATAAAATAATTTATTTTGTAGAATAAATTGTTTAATCAGTAATATTTTATAAAATTTAGTACAAAATCTTCAGTTCTGCTTACATAAACTATCTGGATATTTTCAATTTTAACAACAAATATTTTCTTTTATTGTTCTACGATGAAACAGTTTTGATAATACCTCATTTAGAAAAATATAATAAAAAAGGATACTCCGATCGTTCAAATATCACTTCTATAAAAAGTGAAACTTGGACGACCGGAGTACCTGGAAGAAAAGATTAGAAGCTTTTGAAATGCGGTGCTATAGGAGAATGTTAAAATTCAGGTGGGTGGTTAAAGTGACAGTTGAAGAGGTATTGCGGCAAATTGATGAAGAAAGAAGCATTTGGAAAAATATAGTTAAAAGAAGAGCTAGAGTTATAGGCCACATATTAAGGCATCCTGGAATAGTCGTTTCGATATTGGAGGTTCAGGTAGATGGGAAAAATTGTGCAGGCAGACAGGCAACGTATGGAATATGTAAAACAAATTAAGGGTGTATGATGTAGGGAGTATACCAAAATGAAACGTCTAGCACTAGATAGGGAATCTTGGAGAGCTGCATCAAACCAGTCAAATGAATGAAGACAAAAAAAAAAAATGTTCAAGTCTGTTCATGATAACCAAAATTCCTTATATTTTGAAGAGTAGGATGTAATTACCATCTAACCCTCCAAAAATAAAACAGTAAAGTTTTTGAATCCTTTGTAATTCATTTAGAGAAAACTAATAAAAAATTTACAATGAAAATTCAGAGATTAGAAAAATTACTAAAATTTATAAAAGATAAAATTTTAGGAGTGGAGTAATGGATTTTATATTGTTTTTTTTTCTATTAAATTTTTTTGCTTACAAGTATTTCTTGCAATTTTTATATATAAAACGTGTTATTTAGACGTAGTAAAGTAATGACAATTCTGCTACCGTTGTATTTTCTAGAAAATTAGAAGTAATTATATATATATATATATATATATGTTAGAAAAACCCCAAGATTTTTGCCACAAGAGATATAAAATCGGGTGTAAAACGATTTTAAGAGTCCGTCTGAAATGAATCTATGTGTTCCTCTGCATTGTACTTCATTTTTATATATAAGTACACATTTTACATACGTATAAAAACAGAGAGAAAAAGAAAAGTCAAAACTCCAAAAATTACGTAACTGTTTAACATACAAAATTTTATAAAATTTCGTTTTTCACGATTTCTATACAATTTAAATTTTACGTCACATTATATTAAAATATTAAAAGGTTTTTGGTATATCCTGTTTAACAGGCTAATTTTTGAACCCCACCGGAGAAGTTTGCATGTCGATACTCTTATTTAAAAAAAAAAGAAGATATACGTTTTAGTCTTGTTGAATAATATAGCATCAAATCGAACCAACATTTGCAATACGTAAACTTTTAAACCCTCAAAAGATAAGGGGACTTAGTGTGGCCCGTACTTAAAATATCAATTTATTTATACTAACTAAATTTCAGAATTGAAAATGTAACTGTATGTAGTATTAATTTGATGAAGGGACGTTTTTGAAAAAAATCAATCCCACGCGACTCGATTTAAGAATTTAAAAAATCTTTAATAATTTCTGGCAGTTTTCAAGTTCTACATCGAATTCAAGCAATTTACTATAAATAAAGTATAATTTTGAAAACATAATTTGAAAGGGGTCAACTGGGTTTTAATATTTTTTACTAAGAATTTTGATTTTTTTCTTCAATATTAAGCTTTTAGCACTTCATAATTTTCAAGTTAAAAACGAACGCCATTTCATCAGAAGGGTCAAATCTAACCCAATTTATTTTACTGAACATTTTGATCTTTTTTTGCAGTATATTCTAAATATCCCATAACTACCTCATTATTATTTAAAAACCTTAGGTATACATGAAATAAAAATCTGTCACGGGCAAAAACGGAAAAGTTGTGATACCTTTTGCCGGCTTTTCATTTTCTTTGATATAGTTGTAAATTTTTATTTAAATCGTCCAACAATTTTGTGAATATATAATCGACAATTCAAGCTGCTACACAACTTCTATTTAAGATAGGGTAAATCACCAATATGCAGAACTAGTCACTTTTTATTATTACTTTTCAAGTACAAGAGTGTACAAATAAGACTGGATATCGATATGCCGACACAATACGATTATTGTACGATGTACGTAATCTTACTCTCTTCCTGTTCTTCTTTTATGATTATTATTACGACAAATGTTTGCGATAAAATGCAGAACACTTTAAATTAAACAGGTTTAGTTGTGTAAAGCTTCTATTGACGGTCACCTGTCATTTAGTTTATCCAACGACTCGATCTCACTGTCACATACACACGCAAACAAACATACATACACGTACAGTATGCGGTTTCTAGTGCAGTCATACGTGGGAACGTGCTAGGGTTGTGCAAGGCAGTTATATAGGGGGTCGAACAAAGACAGTTTTACGTTCCGGTTCGGTTCGCTATAAATTTCGCAATAGAAATCTGCATATCAAGAGAGTCCCTACACATTAAACATAGCGCTAAACTTTAATACCGCGGGGCTTTATCTTCTTGAATGAACTATTGAATCCTCTCGGCCTTCTGTGTACTAATCACCGATTCGATGCCCTTTGAAGAGTGTCCCTCAATTCAAATCCAAAACGGCATGCATGCATGCGTGCACATTCACTAACTAGTTTACATTATTATTTTAAACTGATACAAATTCTTTTTTTCTATTATCAACATTAGTCGTTTTCACTTTTAATTTTGTTTTGCAACGTTCATTCACCCTTCTTGAATAAATCTATTGCCAATTCGACTAACTTTTTAAAAATAACTTTGTATACTTCAATTGCATTGGCACCGGTTTAATCATTTTACTGTTAATCTATTTTTATTCAAAATAAGTAAAGAGTTGCATAACTTTCACCGGGAAATTGTAAAATAATGTTGTTATCGATGATGAAAATGATGTCGATTAAAATAAATATTGGAATTAAAAACTGAAGAAATAGATATGATCGAACAAAGTAAATTAAAATTTTAAATAAATTAAAATTTCTTAATAAGAAATTAAAAAACTTAATTATACATGCACCTGGTCAAAACAAATCAAAAACGAGTTGGCTTTTTAAAAAAAACTTTGGCGAATTATTTTTTTCTTTCATATACGGTGGCTACCTCTTCAATTGGAAACAATATAAAATTTCAACAAAAAAATTATAATTCTCCTAAGAGGTATTAAAATTTAAAAAAATGTTATTCTACTTTTTAAAGTAAAATTTTGGGATACGGAACCCGTAGTGACAGTATCATTCCAAACCTCTTTAATTGATTGCAATTAAAATTAAATGTCACCAATTTCCCACACACATAGCATCATACGAAATTTTAATCGAATCGGTCTAACTAGTCTGGAAATATCAAGCCATTCAAACATACGAACTTGAAAATAGATCGCTTACCATACTTTCTCTTATATAAATACTATATAGCTGTGCAATATAACCAAATAGCATATAGTTATACATGCAACAAAAAATTCTTTAATATTAAAAAAAAAATCTCTTTTGGCACGCCGGAAGGCGGAGGTAGATTTCACCGGTGCAAGTACGGGATAAAAAAATGTCCACGTTAAAGTTAAGAAAAACATCAAATTTACTCAATACGACAATGCTTACATGTGAAAAAGTTTTACATGTTTAGCATACGATAAGCCCCATCTTCTTACAATTCCAGCAATATTTTGATCATCCCTTGCCGTAAGGGTTGATCATATCAAAAATGGTTTCAGACAAATTTTTAGGTAATGTTTAGAAGACTAACGACCACTTTAAACCGATTCGATATTGTGCCTATTAAGGAATGTATGATTTTTTTTTGTCTTTGAAACCCCATTTTTTTCACCCCCTGGGTCAATAGTTGGTGATATCAAAAAACTTTACTTAGAGAAGTTTTAGGCTCTTATCTAAAGAATATCAGAAACTTTAAACGAATTCGATATTGTACTTAATAAGAAAGTTTACCAATATTTTGTTTTCTCGAAAAAGCCCGCCCACCATTTTCTATCCCCATGGTCCGATTTTACCCATTAACGAACTCGACTGAGAATATGAGTCATTATATTTTCTGATATTATATATATATTCTATATCTATATATATATATAAACGTTTGAACTGACGGTGGTTTTGGGCTCTGTGGAATGTGAAACGCGAAGATATGTCGAAATTTTGCGGAAGTCAAATCATGGTACCCATTACATTTGGTAGCTTTCTTATGAAATCTACCTATAATTGTAATCGTATATAACAAATATTAATACGGAAAAATAAATCTGGTTAAAAGATATCTGGGTAAAATTATCACGAATAATTATATAGATAAACAGAATTAGAAAAAAAGATAGATTAATCTAGAAAAACTACAAATGATGACGAAGGATGTCTTAAAAGAAACAAAAAAAAAAACACTCTTTTAATCGATGTGAGCTGAGACAATATAACACAATGATAAAACTATAGTAATGTCGTTTGTGATTGAACAGATAATGTAACTAAAATAAAGAACACATTAAAAATTGAAAAAAATATTTCGAGAAAGTCATGAAGCAAATAGAAGATTATATATTAAAATCAAACACTGAATTACATAAACATCAAGAAAATTTGTAAATTTTCATTTCAAAGAGAAGATTAGGTTTCATGGATCACAGGATCCGTATGTACAAAATATGATTAAACAAAAACTTTTCAGATAAAATTTGGCATCTCAAAAGTTCAGATGAATATATTAAAAAAAGGAAAATAAGAACTGAAGATACGTATATATCAGAAAAAAGACTGTCTGGATAAAAAGAAATTTAGATAAATAGTATTCAACACAAATACATGGTTACGTGTATACAAGTGTACATGGTTTCTGTGGTAGAAGAGAAAGACCAGAAACATTGGTAATCTAAGAGAGATGAAAAAAAACACAGAGTAACTCATGAAGGAAATAAGGTAAAAAGAAGAAAACATCGAAATGATATTCGCGTGATCCTTAGAAGCCGACAAGAGGGGAAAAACAACATTAATATTTTGATAAGTATCCCCTTTACATTAAGACGAATTTTATTCATTATTCTCCTATATGTGCAATAACTTACACATCACTGAAAATTCCATAAAATATTTTGGTATTTAGCTAGACAGGAGTATAACGTGAACAGTTAAAATAATTAAAATAAAATGGCTTAAAAAAAATTTGATATCATTTTTTCGCACTTAAATAAAAAATGGCCGAATAAAAACATATAAAAATTATAATACGTGTGTAATTATAAACAACTGCATGCTAAATGTATGGAATTCAGCTATTCCGTGTACCGAATACTGCGCCAAATAGATGGATTACAACACCCTATTATAACTCGAACTATTATAACATGTTATAATACAATGTACTATTATAACGTGGTTCAGCTGCACAGAATAGATAGATGTATCCATCTACGCTATCTTCCTGAAACGATCTTATCAAAGATCCAATCTTTTGAAAATTATAAATGATGCCCTCTTTTATAAGGTAAGCAATCTCAATTTACATTCAGATCTAAATGTACAGACTATAAAAGTAAAACCATACTACAGCATGTTATTGCATATCTTTTAGTACGTTGTCCATTGGAAGATTCCCATCAAGGAGATTAAAAGAAACTTTAATAGAGATATCGTATAAAAATTTATTTCTACTATTTTTTTTTTTAAAAATCAACATCGATATTTACAAATCTTAATCCACTGGTAAATTATATTTTTTTCATTTATCAATAAAGAAATTCTACATAAAAATTCAATATCTTCAAAAAAAAGATGTTCCTGAAGCGGTCAGTTCTTCAAAGAGATCTGTGTGTCCTACATATCGTAATACCTAACAATTCTATATATACATTGTCGCCGAATGGCTTCGACGGCACGTGGCACTTACTAACTTTATGGTTTATGGTGGCCCTGAAAAGGACCGTTTTTGTCGTTGATTGTCTTCGACAGCTCTGAGAAGAGCTGTTGGGTCCGAAAGCTGGTCTCCGGCGAAGTCGAGGAGTTGAGGCTCGTCCGTTCAAGTCTGACCGGGCTTTTCGTCAGCGGCAGTTAGGTCCCAACTACAGCGTAACAGCGGTAGCCCCGCAGTGTCGGGTCGGCGTGGGTCGTCCTTCGCCGGCGCGGCCGAGGCGGTCCTTCCCGAGCGATTCCACGCTGGGCCGGCTCCTGCTGCTGAGTCCGCCGGCTAGAACGATTGAAGCCCGACGAGCTGGAGCTGGAGCGGGAAGGTAGCGTCTGCGTCCACCGACTTCCTCGGCGGGCCGGCCAGGTCTGCTGCTCCGGCGGTGATGTTGGCATCACCGCCGACGTTGATCCGGACCGGATCAACGTTGGTCCCACGTTGATCCCGACCGGGAACTTCTGTCTTTTTCCATCTTCTTCTTCTTGGTTTTCTCCAGGTGGTGATCGATGATGAATTTAATTCACTCTCATGGTGCACGCTCTTTTATTGGAACCTGAGAGTGGTGGGGCTGCAACACCGCTATAGTGGGAGAACTGCGCGGCGGTAGTGATGCTTGTATCAGCGCGTCCGTATACTGTGCGCCAGTTCGCATCTCAGTTGTTATACCGTGTTCGTCCGCCGATATTTAATTAGGCACATATGTAGTAACAACATGCAATATTATATAAAATTGAAAATTTTAAATATAAGCAAGGTATAATCAATCTTCGCTTTACAAATATTGTTTTTTTAAAAAACCCGATCGATAATTAACTGATCTCATTCTTTCTAATAATCAAAAGTCACAGCAAGACTATATATTTATAGTAAAATAAAACCTAAATAAGGTGTACCAATTTGTTTTGTTTTTTTTCATTATTGCATTCTTTTATATAGTCTGAAGATTTTTCATACAACAACCTTTCTAATATTTAATTTAACAATTTTTAACTTCTATCTCTGGTTCTATTAATACATTTTGAATGCTTTTAACATACGATTTAACAACGCTTTTTCTTTTGTTTTAATTAAAATTTATCTTCATATTATCAAATTTTAATTAAAATAAAAATAATATCTTCTGTAAATACGATGAGAAGAAGAAATTGTCTACAGGCCCATCTGAATGGCGTCTGCATTCTTCAAACGGATCGGATACGATACCTGCCTAATTTGGATCACTGCCTGACCTGAAAGGGCCATATGATAGAAAAGAGGAGGAAACAGCTGAACATCAAGTATAGAGAAATAAACTGGTTTCTGGGTAGAAACTCATAGTTATCTTTGTCTAATAAAATACTGATATACAGAGTTATCTTTAAATCTACCTGGACGTATGAGATCCAGCTCTTTGATACGATGAGTAACAACAATATTGAATTAGCTCACAAATTCCAAAACAAATTGATGAAGACCATAACAGACGCGCTGTGATTTGTTAAGAGGTAGAAAAACTCATGACTATCTAGGATTACCTTCTGTTTACGAAGAGATCCAAAAAATTAGCTCGTGGTATAAACAGGGGTTAGACAAACATGTAGATTATTTGACAGTAAATCTATTGGACATCAGCGAAGACATAAGGCGACAAAAACGTTTCCATTTGCTGGACTTGGAAGATGTAACCAGAGGAGTGACCGGCAGAAGGTACCTAGGATAATGTGACAGTCATGATGTGATTTATTTGTAGTGCTATGTTAAATATTGAACTTTACTTGGACCACTTACACAAGTGCTTTTTCAATATAATTCAACACCCCATATATTGAGGTGAAAGATTGAAGTATAAAAAGATTCACCTCGTTGAAGTATAAAAAGATTCCTTTTTATACTTTAATGAGGAGTTTTGTCAGGGACATCTCTTCACGTGATTGTTGTTAATAAAATTTATTTACGGTCCCCTATGAGGTAACGATTGTAAATGCTAACACATAGATAAACAAAAAAAAATTAAAACCGATAAAGATTAAATTATAAAAATGGAGAATTTTCACAAGAACGATTTTGAAATCCCTTACTCTACTTTGCGGGGGGGGGGGATTTTTTGTATTTTACACACTTTTGACGAATAATATAAGTAAAAGATTTTAAAGTTACAGTATAAAATTAATAAAATGGTGAAACAATTAAGGTACGAAATATTTTTTGGGATTCTGAAAACAGGGTTCTTTTGAATGTATATATATATATATACACATACTGACATGATATTAATTTTATTTCTAACTTATTTTCTATGAGCAATATATAAACATATGCTACTAACTTAACTCCTTCTTTACTGTTACAATTCCTGTGATCAATCAATATTATTATTATTTTCCAATTTTAAATTGTTTGTTAATATTAATCTTCATTTTGCGCTGCTTAAGCATTCATTAAATTAATTATTTATTTTTATAAATTGAAATAAAACATAAATATTTTGTCAATGTTGTATGTTTGTGTGTGTGTGTGTGTGTGTTTTCTATTTTGGGATACAAATTATCATCGATAGGTATACCTGACACGTGAAATCTATAGCTCCAGAAAGGTTGTGTTTACAGGAAAATATCTAAAAATAAAAATTCCATGAAAAAACAAACGTGTGACAATTAAAAATTATAAATTTTCAGTTAAAAAAAGAAAAGTTAAATTGGCTGTCATATTCGAAAAATTGCAAGGATTTCAAATATACCATTAGGAAATTTTTGATAGACTCAATAAATCATGGAACAATTCCCCGTTTAACATATTTTTTTAGTTTAGTTGATCTGAATGGTGGCACACTATTCATAGCATTTATTTTAATGCTATGAATATATAAAAGAAATAATAAATCTTTTTTTTTTTCTATAAACAAGGAATTACTTGTAAGAGATATAAGAAGACTATATACACTGAAGTAAGCCTAGAATTCAGATTTACTTTTATAACAGCTGAGAATTAAAAAAAAAGGTTACTTAAAATACAATTAAAAACTTAATCTTTTTTTTTTTTACTTTTACATTACATTTACATAATTTACACAATTTGGTTTATGTGGTTCCTAACAGACCGCAGAGACCACAACCAAAATAGGATTAATATATAACATGAACATGATTATAATACTAACAATAATAATCAACGTGAAACGTAATACGAATGACTAACGGAAGCAGATATGACTAAAACCTCACTGATGCTTCCACCATATAGAGCATTTAGGCCTACGTACAGGGAGCATTGTCCAAACCCATCTGACCGATGTATAGTCATAAAACATTTATGACCTGAAGCGAGCTTGCTGGAGTATTAGGGTGTGATGAGGTGAGGTGGGAGATGTGAAATGCTAAAACAGCGAATCGAAATATTAACCCTTAAAAATATGAAAAGGGAAGGGGGGAGAGAAAAAGAGGTGGTATTTCATTGTGCATATTATAAACGAAATTATGGCTCTCTAGGCCCAGAGGGAAAATAAAACGTGAAACTAATATAAAACCGTTCATATTTTGTTACCCATAAAATAACCCCCCCATCAACTCATCCCTTTACGTTTTGTTCTCTTTTTAATAACATGTTTTTATTCAATACGTTTTTAAGACATTAAATTTACAAAAGGAAAAGAATTAAAGTTACATGAAACGTTTAGTAATCCAATAATCCTTAATCAACAATATAAATAACACAATAAAAGTCATACAGGTATTGTTCATTATAAAATAGGGCATTTTGTTATTCTCATAAAAGTCAAATAACTGCTATAATGCAAATGTAACTTCCTTTCTGTTCGATGCTAAAGTACATAAAAGGTTTTACAACCAATAAAAAACAAGCAGAATCTTTAATATAACAAAAAAACCGACTATGAATAATAACTTTCACATTATATTCAAAATCATTTATAAATTTTGTCAACACAAATCAAAAAAGTTTTTAACTGACTTCAAAAGGGAAAAGATTCTCAATTCAATCTGTAATTTTTTTAATGTATCTTCATTCATAAATTTTTTTCAGGTCGACTAATGTTAATGATTTTAGTTTCATCGATAGATAATAATCCCAAGTAAGTCCTGTAAAAGTTTGGTTAGCGTAGGACCAGTATTTACCCAGTACTGACGAAATATGAAGTCTACATTGACAGAAGACTGGAATACTGCAATGGAAATAAAAGGAAGAATAACGACGGCAAAGGAAGCTCTTCAACAAGAAGAGGAAATTACTACGTAGTAAAATTTGGATTTAAAGTTAAGGAAGTAATTAGCCAAATGCTATGTATGGAGAATTTCGTTGTATGAAAGTAAAGCTTGGGCAGTGAGGAAGAAGAGGGTCTGGGTCTAGAAGAATGGAGAAAATAAAATGGACTGATAAAAGTGATGAAGAAGGAAGTTATGAACAGAATTAATGTAGAAAAACCATGTCAAGTACACAAAAAAAAGGGAAACTGATTAGGACATGTAGTTTGATAAAATGGAATCTTGATAACTGCACTGGAATGTACAGTAGAAAGAGAAACAAAGCGAAGAAGAAGGAATAAATTTGGTGAAAATTGGAAACTGTAAGAGTAAAAAGAAGGAGAGGTCTTGGGACAGGGATGGATTGAAAAAGCTCTTGCAGCTCCCCAATGATGATAAACATAAAGAACGAAAATGTTTTTTTCTATTTCACCATATATGAACGCTAATTTCTGACAAGTAACTTGATGAGTTTTCATGCTTCTATTTTGATTTGTTAGAGGATGATCCTACGTTGTTTTCACAGTATTTTCAATCAGTACGGAGCCAAACCTAAAAGGCCAGTATTGACGAATTTGTCATAATTTTCTTCTGCGTATATGCATTATTTTTTCAGGATAGGATGTATCGATTTCGATAATTCTTTTATATTTGTTTTTATACATACCGGTTCAGCGATGGGAAGATAATACTTAAGATAGGTTGTAGATCAGTTCTCAGCCAGTAACGGTTTAACTAATACTTTCTATCCTAAACTTAAAAAGTTTTTTTGAAACGCTCTTCCCTATTACTCAGAGTTTTTTTTGCACATCGTTTATTCAACCAGGATGATTTTGTAGACCTACCCGTATATTTTTTACGATTGAATTTTTTAAACCTTCATTAAGTAGATGAGAAAAAAACTTAAAATTAAAAAACAATCTTAAGAAAGAATACTAAAAAGAGAAAAATAATCATGTTAAAAGTCTATGAAAAACCTTTAAATAAATTCTTTTGAAGCCGGCACCAAATTTTCCATTACCAAAAGCGCTTCCAACTTAAATGGAATTTCATGGATATAAGTGACAGAGTCAGGGTACCACTGCTTATTATCAAGAATATATGAAACCGTTAGTCTTCAAAACATAAACGTGCGATTTTTTCAAATTGGCTCCAACTTAAAGAAAATTTTAAAAACGTTAAAAATTCCGTTTTAAATTTTTCACTTTTTAATGTTTTTTGAAGTTTTTTTAAGGTTATTATTTTGCCACCTTTGTTTAAATAAATTCACAATACTTGCGATTCGTTAATAAGGTGATATGGTACTGGTGAATGAAGAATATTAACCGGCAACAGGATTTCTCCGAGTTTATATTTTTAGTAGTTGATAGCTATAAACACTATTCATATAATACCATTCCACTGACCTCCGTAGTAGAATGATACTCTGTATTTCATCCTGATTATGTGTTCGAATCACAGTTTTCAAAATTTTTCAGAGATAATAAATTCATCTTTCATAAATGATGGTAATAGGGCGCCTGCAAATAAATAAAATTTTTATTTCATCTCAGAAAATATCTGTTTTGTATCTTTAGTGTAACCGTCTTATCAAATGATAGTCCAAGAATGTGGAACAAGATAAACGACTATATTTTTTGAAATTTTATTTATTTATCTCTACATATATAAAATTAAACGTCATTTACCAATGGTGTATGAAGATCACTGTGAGGGTTCTCCTTCCACATTTTCTTATGTATGGACGTAAATCGATACATCTATTGTAATTGCATTGTTTTTGTCAAAAAAAACTTTGAATAAATTCTGTATTTTTAATAAAACTTATGGACAGTAAGGTATTAATTATTATCAGGACATTCTCTTAAAGCATGAAAGTGAATTTAACATTTGTATTAAAATATTTATAGTCACTGAAAGAAATATTAAATACTATGAAGGTAAGGTTAGCAAGACGGTAATGTGAAAGCTGCATGTTACCTAGCATGTTACTGATGTGGTAGAAAGGATACAACAATTTCAGTAGTCTTAGATATATTGATGTTTGGATAACGAGAGAGGCTTCCACTGAGTATGAAGAACTACTTGTCCGGATCTGGGAACCAGATCCCGCCTCACACCTCACAGCCTCACTGTCTTCATGGTTATTTTCATTGGATTGCAATAACCGTATCTACAGTTACGGAGCTGACGGTTTATTTAAAAACGATAATAAGACTTAAAACCTTCAACAAAATTGTAATTTAAAAGCTGAGAAACAGGCGTTGCGGCTCCGAATGTTTCTACGCGCGCGCGACCGTTAACCCGTCAGTCTCCTCGGCAAAAATACGAGTTGCCCGTGTGCTCCGGAACCTCCGATACATTCAGACATGCTGTTCGTCTGTAAGGTGTGAGGCGGGATCTGGTTCCCAGATCCGGACAAGTATCCAGTACGCGATCATGCGGCGGTGGGGAGGGACGAGCTGTGTGCGGTATAGCAATCTATTTAGCTAGCTATGGTACAGTAATATTAATACACACACATAGCCACCGTTTCTATATCATCGTTGCAGTCTACGATACACGATTCCCTATCCTGCCCCTTCCCTCTTCATATTCTCTCTTCTCTCTCTCGGACCGTTTTTGTATATAAATAGCGAGCGCGGTACGCCGCTTATATCACATATATGAAACAACTACACATTGCAGTACGTCTTAGCGACAACAAATTGATTTTAACCAAATCTAATATTTTAAATATGCAATCAGTCGACGACCTATTAAAAGCTACGACTAAGCTTTCTAAGCATAGTGCAGGAGGATGTGCTTAATCGATATGGAAAGAATGTTGAGAATTTTCTGAAGTCCTGAATCTGTGGTCACGACAACCTAAGAAGGATGTCATAGATAGAAGATTTTAGAGGCTAGGTAACACGAAAAGCTGTATCAGCTCGGTGTAAAATAGTAGTATAATAAAAAAAAAATTAATGAGCAACACGTTTGAGTGTGGTGGTGAGGGTTGGAATCCAAAAAAATTGAGAAAAATAATCCAGAAGATTGAAGAATACATTTTTGTGGTCTCTTTTTTATACGATATACTTGTACAATATAATGTTTATAGTGATTATATTGTGAATACTACAAAAAGTAATTTTGATTGAATCAATCGAATTCCGACAAGAAAATACGTTGTTTTTTTTTTTTACAATATTATCTGTGGTTTAATATTTTCTACTTTCCTAACCTTATATCTTATTCAGTCATAACAATGTTAAAATTAAAATTACAAAAAAAAACTTGTTACAAAATTTATCTTGATAATTCAAAATATTTTATGCTGATCAAATTATATATTTCAGGTCAGTTATTAAAATTTCTTTCATTTAAGTAAGAGAATAAAAAATAAATTTACACATTAATATTCGTTAAAAAGAATAAAACTTTATAATAAATATTACAAAGGAACTGACAGTTAAAATATTTTTAATTAAATTTTACATAGTCTATGAAAAGTCATAGTACTCATTAAAAAAAAGTAGGCCCAATAAAAAACCATTTAATTTAATACCATTCTTTGGTTTAAATTCCTCTGAAGAAATATGAATAATAATACTAAAAAAGAGAAAAAAATCCTTTTTTTTTCATTCTACTTTTAAAAATGAGAATTAAGAAAGAACAAAACAAACAGAGATCCTTTATTTAAGCAAGAAATACGATTTTATTTTATACGTCTTATTAAAAAGAAAAAGAAAAAAACTTGTATTAAGCAAAAATGAAATGGGAGGGACCTTTTCATATTAGAATATTAGCTTAACTGAGGTGACAAACATCCCTCTTATCTGTCTAGTAAATATAGTACAATGCTTTCTTTCTAGGGATGAAAAACTCCCGTGACTAAAGTTTGAAGAGAAAAGAGGAGAATTCCCCTTATAAGAGGAAAAGTCTAATTAGGGGAAAAGAACGTTTGTGATAACGAGCTGGTTAAGCGATAAAGTACTGAGCATTGTCACAAGTTATTTGCATATAACATGACAATGAGCATTTTAGAGTCTGTTTCAAATTGTGGGGGGATCACCTTCCAATACGTTTATAAAAGCTCTTTCTTACTTTATTATGAGGGTTTAAAAAAAAAAAAACTTTTACCCTTCTCCAATTGTTATACAGTAAAATTTTAACAATACTAGAGAAATGAACTTTAAACTCATTAGTAAACGTAAACAATACAAAAGCAACTTCAAGTGTACGAATAACCATATACATGGTAAACATATATATATTTTTTAATTTGAAAGTTTTTCGAATAGAAAAACTCTCTTAATCATAAAAAAAAAAATCCTTTCAAAAAGTCTAATCATCTGAACAAACTAAACTTTATATTTTAATTTAATTGTTCATGGAATTTTAAAAAGAGGTATATTTGTAATTAGTTATATGTATAAAAATAAAAATAGTAATAATAATAAAACTTTTTGAGTGTACTGAAGATGAGAACAAATTCCCCGTAATTTAAAATTCACTTTTTCAAAGACAAACTTTATATGTATTGCAACTATAAAAAAAATCTTCTTGAAAAAATCAATCCCCTAGGATTCGTTTGCAGCAGTGTTCCTCCTCCAGTCAATTTTACCTTGTGTTATATCTTTGTTTCCATGTTCGTTTTTCACCCAACATCCTGTATGGTTTATTCAGGATACCCTAGTCTTAGTCTTCCTGTTGCATTTTTCCTTCAACTATGCTCTCTATTATGGTGTGCAAGAAACTGTTATGCGTAGTAGATGTCCTATCCACGTGTCTCGCCATTTCTTCAATGCTCCGTAAACATGCACCTCATCAATCCTTCCCAACACTTCATTGGTTATTTTCTCCTTCCATCGAATCTTCAACAACCGTCGGTAGCACCACTCAAATGCATATAATCTCCTGTTTCTTTCTGCCCTTACGGTTCAAATATTACTGCCGTATAGGAAAATACTACATACGATTGTCTTCATCAATTACTTCTCAAGTTTTTGTTTATATCGTTTCAGGCGAATATCTTAATTTCGTTATTGAATAATAATTTCGCTGTTTTATTCTGCTAATAATATCCTTCAAGCTTCGCCCATATAACGTAATTCTGCTTTTAAAATAGGAGAATTCCTTTATTCACTCTAATTTATGCCCATTCATATCTATATCAGCTTTCGTATCGTACCTGCTTATTACTATTATCTATGTTTTCATGTTATTTATTTATTTTCACGTTAAATTTGGATAATATTCTGTTTTATTTTCACTGAGTAAGGCTAACTTTTGCCTTGTAGTCGTGAATATGCACGACTACAAGGGTACTCATTAGTACCCTTCGCAGACACCTCTTTTTAACTTTGCTTCCTACTGATGGTTTCCACATCTCACAACTGCTACCTCATTCTTGTACACTTTTCACATCACCCTACGGTTCCGGTAGGGTCAAACTCCTATCATTCTCATTATATTAAATAGAATGTACCATTCTATAAAAAAATTCATGAATAGATTTTTTTTTTTGTCTTCAGTCATTTGACTGGTTTGATGCAGCTCTCCAAGATTCCCTATCTAGTGCTAGTCGTTTCATTTCAGTATACCCTCTACATCCTACATCCCTAACAATTTGTTTTACATATTCCAAACGTGGCCTGCCTACACAATTTTTTCCTTCTACCTGTCCTTCCAATATTAAAGCGACTATTCCAGGATGCCTTAGTATGTGGCCTATAAGTCTGTCTCTTCTTTTAACTATATTTTTCCAAATGCTTCTTTCTTCATCTATTTGCCGCAATACCTCTTCATTAGTCACTTTATCCACCCATCTGATTTTTAACATTCTCCTATAGCACCACATTTCAAAAGCTTCTAATCTTTTCTTCTCAGATACTCCGATCGTCCAAGTTTCACTTCCATATAAAGCGACACTCCAAACATACACTTTCAAAAATCTTTTCCTGACATTTAAATTAATTTTTGATGTAAACAAATTATATTTCTTACTGAAGGCTCGTTTAGCTTGTGCTATTCGGCATTTTATATCGCTCCTGCTTCGTCCATCTTTAGTAATTCTATTTCATGAATAGATAATAGTGTTAAATAAGAAATTAATATACATTCGTTTTATTAATAAACAGTAGTTCTACATACTGAAATAAAGTTAATTCAACGACAAAAGAGATTTTAATATTTAAACTTATTTCATAAAAAAAGAATCGATGTGAAAAGTAATGATAAATCGTAACGCAATCCAAACCTATCAATTTTCAACAATTTTTTTTTTTTAATTTTTTTTCATTCGATTCAAAAAATAAGTACTATACATAAAATAAGTCTATTAAATTATAACAGAACCCATAAAAGAAAATAGAAGTAATAAGGATCAACCTACGATGTAACAAAGTTAAAAAAGTAGGAAATTTTCGATACGGTTTATTCTTCTTCTGTTTCTTTTTTTACAGTCAAAAGATGACTAGTAAAAGATGATATTTTAATTTAAAAACGATAGCAAACCGCACGTTACAGTGTCAAAAGGATATCCACTGACTGCCTGTCTTATACTGAAATTAAAGTTTCACGTCGACGTCAAAGAGAATACGACTCTTTTTTCTTCTTTTTCTTTTTATGCGATGATAAGAACATACTAATAATATTAATAATAATAATAATAATAATAAATATCCCCAACATATTTATTGCAGGTTTCCGTTCTATAGGTACACCAGATTACCAACCAAATTCGATCAACTTTTAATTAACACGGGTTTTGCCGACCGAAGTAGATATTTCTTAACTTATATACAGACTCTCTAACCAGTAAACGGGACTCCCCATGAGGGAGTACAGTAGTCGGTGATGAATAATGAATCGCTCCTCTTTCTCTAAACCTTCCCCCATCTACAATTTCCATCCCCGCATCCAGACTTTTCTCCGCTCTCCCTCTCTGTTCCTCTTCTTCCCACAAAGCGGTCCCTGTAACAATTACTTCTCTTACAAGGCTTCATTAAAGAAATAAGTCAATGTCTTTTACCTACTCCCCCCGACCGCCCGACTACTCTCCTATTCACCTCCCACCCTGTATTTCGTTCCTTTGAATTCCCTCTCTTTTCTCACCGAATGAAAAAGTACTTCATGATCCAAATTTAATTTAAAATCATCTTACGATGTGAATGGAAATTATTTTTTTTTCTCCCTTATGAAATGAGAAACGTCTGAAAGGCATTAATAATAATTAAAATCTTATTTACCGAAGTAGATTGTAGTTGTAATGAATGGTCTATACGTCATAATATTTTAGATTAATTAATAACCTATTAGGATAATTTAACGACAAAATAATCCTTAAATGTAATATAATTATATGACATTATGATAAATTTTTAATTTAATTATATGAAATAAAGTATAATTAAAAAAGAAGTCAGACGTCAATAATGTTGTTGAAATTGCCCGGTATTAATTTGCTTTGAATTTAACATGAATCATTTTAATTATAAAATTGAAAAAAAAAATCATTATTATAATAATTACCTTACTTATTTTTCATTTACTGTCGAAACTAGAATTACCGGATTGGATTCCCCCGGGTAGATCATCACAGTTTACTTATTACTCAAAAAGATACTTTCACTCAAAATTAAAAAAAAAAAATTATTAATTCTTATCCCTAAAAATCGTTTACCAAAATTCAACTACACAAAGTAAATTATGAAAGAAAATTATTCTTATAAGTTAATGAAATTTATTAAAAGAAATTTTATAATTTGATTTGTTTTAGTTTTGCTAACGCAAATTGTTAGTTAATATTCATTCTTAAAAATGAAAGTGAAACTTTTACTGTTAAATATTTCAACTGAAAAACAAAAGGTACACATTGATAAAATTTCATTCCTGGAAATTTCTACATTCAGTTAAAGTATACTGATGAATCATGAAGTATTCTAAAAGAGTAGAGTAATATACATTTATTCAAAATAATTCTGTACAAACAATAAAGCAAAAATTAAAATGAAATGAATATTTTTAATGAAATTAATAAAGACAGTGACACAAAAGCCATCTTGTTTTACTTTTTTATGAAACACGAAAACAAGAGAAAAATAAAACTCATTTTATTTATTATTTACAGACGTAAACTAGATTTTATTTATACCGGGTGACTGAAAAGTAATTTACATTCCCCTCTAACGTTATTTTATGATTGATATAACTGGATGCGGTTTGCAGCACTCTTCCTGGTACAGAGAGGCTACTTCAATGAACTTATATTTCACTTTCTGATTTTTGGACAGCAGTGAGTGGGAGTCAACTCAAAAATTTAATTTAATTTGATATATTAATTTAAAGAGCTCAATGAGACGAAAAGAATGATACAATCAAAATTGAATTCTAATCGCCCAACCATAAATGACGGCCAACAAAGTGTTTGATTCAGATAGCTGGAACTACGGTTATATGTTTCCCTTTAATTTTTTTGTTATATGAGGTATCCCGATTCTTCCTTTAGAAATCTCCAAGAAGAGAGGCTAACTCAGTAAGCTCCAATTTAGAGTATTCGGCCTTCAGGGGGTGGTATTCTCATATGATAACTTGTTTTAAAGGTCTTTGCGGGACAATCAATAATGTGCCAAAAAAATTAAATTTCGACAATTTGAACCAAAATGACTACCACAAATGTCATTACGTTAATTAAAAATAGAAAAAATAAATTAGTAAAATTTTCAAATACTTCTTTTAATTAAATTTAGTCTTGACGATTTTTATTTAAGTAAATAACAGTTAAAATTTAATTACTTTTTCATGTGTAATTAATTCTATCTTCTCTTTCAAAAATAATCCTATAATCTCAGAAATTAAAAATGCCGCCTTATAAAATTATTCCAGTTAAAAAATATTATTGCTTCCCACCTCATATTAAATTGTATAGCACTCGTGTATATGGGGCAACTTGTTGATAAAATTTTGGGATCAATATCTGCAGGAGGTAGGGGGTTTTTTGGGGGGGGGCAATTTTATCAAAATGTTGCAAACACAAACTCACTTTAGATTAAACTCAGTAAATGAATCTTACCATTTTTATAATAAATTTGCCCCAAAATTCCCCCTTCACCAAAAATCTCTTTATTTATGCATATTTTTTAAACCGAACTTTTCTTTATATCTTTCTAAACATAGTAGTAGAGCAAGATACCAGAAAAATAATACTTTAGGGGCAATATTGGCGATAAGGTTGCCGATCAAAGTTTAAATATATCAAATTTTTTAAATTTTTTACAACTTTTTTGGTATATAAATTTTTAATATTAGTTAAAGTTCAAATAAAAAAATTGTAATAGTAATATTACAATAAAATTTCATCATAATTCACCCTCCGCCATCTATGGAAAATAAATTTAAGGTAACTTTTTTTTATGTAAATTTTTCAGTGAAATTTTCTTTTACTTTCTTCTATTTAACGTAGTGAACGTAAAAAAATTACGTTAATTGTTTTACGTATAAGTAAAAATTTTACTTAATTAATATAATAAAATTCTTGAAAGGTGATGTTGGAGGAGGAAGTAGGAAAAAATTAAAATGTGCCATTCTTTAAACATTTTTTTTACTTATTAAAACAAGTTATTACGTGTTAATTTACAGTAAAACTTCATCATAAATTACCCCCACCCCAAAAAATAAATCTTAGTTATCTTTTTCATATATCAATATTTTTCCATTATTTGAAAATAAATAACCAATGCGTGGAACGTATTACAACTTTGTTGTAAATTTTTTAAAATAATCGTTTAGTTTTTTAAATTTTAAGCGAATAGTACAAATAAAAATGCAAACCCATGTTTAAATTTATTCATAAAGATTAATTTATCAGGGGAAAAGTTACAAAGTAAGGATTTTTTTTTATAATTTAAGTTTTGTGTTATCGTCTTAAGTTAAGAGATATCGGTCTAATTCACACACACATACACACACACACACACACACACACACACACACACACACACACACACATATATATATATATTTTTTTAATTTGAGCTAATTTTATATATACCTGATTATGAGTATCAATCAGGTATAAAAGCAATATAATAAAAAGAGATAAATAATTTCATTTAAGTTCAGAATAAAGAGCTCAGTTATTTTCCACTTTATTATTTTTTTTACCAGACTATACGTTTTTAAACAAAGAGACTGAATGATTATAAAGTAAAATTCCTATCAATACAAAAGGAGAAGTGTTCGTGCCAAAAAATTCCTTGACATATAAATGTCATAAATAATACTATTAAATGTAATTCATACCATTTATATGATCAATTTAAAATTTATTTATAATACCGTAAAGTGTATAATATTCAAAAAGTTTATAAAATGAAAAAAAACTGCCAAAGAATCTAGCCCCCTTGCAAGCTACTACTAGGAAGAAAATTAATTAGAACATTAAAATACCTTAGTATGCATGTAAGTAAAAATAATTACTCTACTCTTTGAGTAATATTTTAAGATACTTGGATCCATGGGGGCCGTACCTTCCCACCTTTTTTTCTGTTAAGCCTTCGGAACCACCGTCAGATATTACTTCAGAGGATGAATGATATGTATGATTGTAAGTAAAGTGTAGTCTTGTACAGCCTCAGGTCAACCATTCCTGAAATGTGTAGTTAACTGAAACCCAAACACCAAAGATAATCGGTACCCACGATCTAGTATTCAACTCCGTATAAAAGTAACTGCCTTTACTAGGATTTGAACCTGAAAACTCTTGACTTTGAAATCAGCTGATCTGCGATGACGAGTTCAACACTAGACCAACCCGGTGGTTGTACCTTCCGACCTACAAGACCAATTGTAACCAAACATAAATGTCATTAATGATCCAAGTTCCCTATACATTTAGTACATAAAATATTATACAAAATTATCATCTCCCATCGCAATATGTATTGGTATACAACTTAAAAAATTAGAGATAGTTTTTTAGTAATTGTGTGTGGTCTGTTGCTCTCAAGAGTTATCGCTATTCATAACTTACCGGATAAAGTAAATCAATTAAATGATAACAAATTTCCAGTTGTTAAATTGCAAAATGTTCGTCATTCCTTTTACTTTTACAATCAAACTAATTCGTTTTTAAACGTATTATTATTATTGTTATTATTATTATACAAATTGATCTTTTATAAAAAATAACATTAAATTTAATAAATCATATATTAACTGAAAAAAATCGAAATTGACAATGATCGATATAGGCAGTGACTTAAAGATTTAGTAAAAGAAATTCTAGGTTATTTATTTATATCTTATCTTATTTATAATTCATATAGAATAGAGTAAATATAAAAATAAATTATAATAAAAATGTATATATAATAAAAAAAATTTCTTTATGCTTAAATATGCTAATTAATTTTTAAAGTTGCAAAGTCCTTTTTGAATTACCCGGTACGTATATACATACATACATACATATATATATATATATATATATATATATATATATATGTGTGTGTGTGTGTGTGTGTGTGTACTGTAAGGGCAGGTAATTTTTTTTATATAATTAGCTGCCATATAGAGTAGTGATATTGGTGAGGTTTGAACTTGAATAAAAATTTCGGGGTACATAAGAAAGCTACAGTTAAAATTTCGTTTAGTAGTTTTCGTATTTATCGGCAACCAACGAAACGACATGATGTTGTCTATATAGCAATGAGATTTCATAAATATCTATTAATCAAGAAAATATAAAACATAAACAATAACTGACAAAAAATGGCTCTCTAACCGCCACCCCTGAATAAAACTGCCTAAAAACCTAACCAGTGATCTAACGTAGTAATAGAATCATCTAATTACTACCAGTACTTTGAATCCAGAAACGATAAAAATGATACCGTGGATACCGGTGTTCTTTGGTAGTTGAGTTTCAATTAACCACACATCATAGCTATGTTCGAATTGAGACTGTACAAGACTACACACTTCATTTACACTCATACACATCATCCTCTGAAGAATTATCTGAACGGTAATTTCCGGAGGGTAAACAGGAAAAATAAAGAAACGAAAAAAAAAGAAAAAAGATTTATTTTACTTCTTTTATGAGGAATGTGAATAAGACCGAACACCATAAGAATCTCAGCTACCTAAGGTTTATTAAATTATATTAAAAAAATTAACCTACCCTTACAGTATACATATATACATATATATATATATAACGGGTAATTAACCCTCCATCGGTCGCTTAAAATTTGAATCGCCGACTCTCGCTCAGCGGAGGTTTCGTCCAGGTTACGCAATAATGTACAAAATGTAAAGAAAATGTTTATTTTTATAATCAAACTTTTATAAAAATCCAGATATATGTTTTAACACAAAAAGTATAATATAAAAAAAGGTTTTTTATATTATAAAATGTATATATTATTTACTTATTGTGAAAAATTACGTTTACACTGTCTACCGGTATTTCTTCATCTTCATCGCTGGAATCAGCACACTTGCTACACTGTACTGCAGAATTCTCTCGGCATATGAAAAGTTTGCACTGAACACACCTTGTCTTCGACGGCCGATTTTTCTTACAGCTGCAAAGGAAGCATCGCCCCGAAGTGACTACATCTGGTGGCGGTTCACGTTGTTGATCTACTTTTATGCTGGTACTCAAATCTCACACATCCGTAGTTTCATTTTTCAGTTTCAGTTTTTGCACAAGGCGAAAGGTAGCTCTTGAATAAACTTTCTTCTAAAGATAGTCTGGTTTACATTCTTTTACAGAACGATGTAACCGTTGAAACATCCAATATCGAGAAGGTGTAAAACAGCCTCATCGACCATCGATTACAGACTCTGGCAGTTGAATAGCTTTCCTTATATTTGTCACTGTGTACACTCCTCCTTTGCTTGAATTGTAGAACAAATTAATTTCTGGCTTTCCATAAGAGCGAGAATTCTCAGTTGTGTCTACAGCATCGGTGTTATGCATTGATGACAGCAGGATTACATCTTTGCTTTAAATGAAAACGTTGTGTAGTCTTTCTTAAAAGCAAAACATGAACTTCCTACAGGACGTTGTTTGGTATCGATGAAAGCGATTAGTATTTCACGTTTGTTTTTCCTTACTGTTTCAACGAGTGTCAAGCGATGATTTTTCAGAAGTTCTTCGCAAAGAGGTATGGATGTGAAAAAGTTGTCAACAGTTGCATTTCTACCTGAACCGGAAACCGGTTCAGTCATTCTCAGAACAACTTCTTTGCCCGAGTTATCTACAGCAAAAGGTCCTTCAGGTTGTTTCCGTACATATACCTCTAAATTGGCGGTATAAAATGTTTATGCACAAGTCATTGCATAAACTTTGATTCCTGTTCTTGGCGGGCCTGTTTCTCATATACTGCCTGAAAAAGCATCGACTGCGGAACGATTCCAGCATTTCATCGACAGTTACAAATTCACTTACAGTGAAATGTTTCTTACATAACTCGATAAAGTCATCAATCAAATCTCTAATAGGAGCCAATTTATCGATTGTCTTTCTATCTTCTCGCGTCGTGATGTCGTCAAACCTGATACATCTCAATAAAAATTTGAATCGGCTTAGTGGCATGACTCATCTGAAAAATTCTACACCGGTCCCATCAGGGGCCCATAGTTCTTCTAGAATTAGATTCCTGCTACGCATTACCCCTACTATATACAGGATACCAATAACAGCTCTTATCTCAATTGGATTAGTTGTTTTGCGGTCTCGTTCTCTAGTAAACATTTGTTTGTTTGCGTTTATATAAATATTTGTGTAGCCCGTTATATCTTTGATTGTTTCATCAGGGAGAAAAGGTTCCATGCCTCAACAGGAGACTTGGCTTCTTTTGCACTTTGGGATACACATCCCATCCTCATCCGCAAAATATTTCTATTGGGCGTTTGAGCCTGCGCACTTTGATTTGGGTGCAAGTCCCAGAGCAGTTTCCTCCTTTTGCTCGTGTAAGCTGCTTTACCGTTTTGTGGTTACAATAATTGCAGATTGCCGTTCTTCTAAGGGAATACATTCTATATCATCAAAATAATCTTTATATGTAATACCGTTATTGATACTGACAAAGTCGTCTTGCTCACCTGGTAATTCATGTACTCCTTCATTTACCTCTTCGTTTTCATCACCGGAGTCCAAAGCCGTATCTTCTACATCTCTTCAGGAAATAATTCATGAGTAAAACTCCTAGTGGGCCGAAATACAATTGCAAAATGTTCCTCTCTTTCTACGCTAGCTAAAAGTCTGGCGAGTCTTTCTTCCTCTTTTTCCATTTTCAAAAATAAAAACTAAGAAAAATTCACTGCATAACTTGAAAATATAAGTGACCTAAAAAAAACTCTCGCACACCGAGGTTTCGTCCAGGTTTGCAAAACACAAATAGATGCTTGCAGAGGTTTCATCCGCGTTTCCAAAACACAAACAGACTCTCGCGAAGGTTTCGTCCAGCCTTCTACAACTTCGCTTGTGACACTGACCTTGAACGAAGATTGGGGGTGGAGAGGCCTGTCAGCTGTTCCTGAAGAGAGAGTCGACAATGTTACTAATGGACAGTGCTGCCAACCCCAAACAACACATTTACCCAAACAAAATCAATTTAACCTGGAGGAAACCTCCGCTTAGCGACCGATGGAGGGTTAAAAAAGAACTTCACAAATTTAAAAATTAATTAGCATATTTAAGCATAGAAAAATTTATTTTTCATATTTAAGCATATAAAAATTTATTGACATAACTAACAGATTAAGTTGAGGTCTCATTTCAGAGAAAAACACGTCAGGTTTGTCACTCAAAATCATTAGATTGGTTCGATATGGTCCAACTTGTAATGCAACATCATCAAAGCTGAAATCGATTTCATTCCGGACAGTAGCCAGCAAGTCAAGCGTTACCTCTGCAGCTTCGACGTTAATTTGAAATCTTAGTATAATAAGATCAGCAGGCAAAGGTAGCACATAAACCTAATCTTTAATGAAACCCTACAAGAAAATATCTTGTGGGAACAAATGTGGCGAGCGAGTTGGCTAAGCAATTGGATCTTCACGACCGTCCCACCGACCTGAGAATGGAGTATCAAGAAAATCTCGGACTTCTAGAGGTAGTGAAGTGGTGCTCCATCTCTGTTATAGTAATGTCGTCCATCTTGATCATCATCGATGAGGAAAAGAAAACATTTAAGGGCGAATTTTGTGTTGGTAATTTAAAAAATAATTTCCACAGTTTTAGTCCAAAGATTTTAATTATTTCAAATGGTTTAAGAAGTTATATCACGGCATTTTATAGTTATTTTTCTTGGACTGAAATTAAAAAAATTGCTACACAAAATGGTTTTTCGCACCTACCGAGCAAACGGGTGGGTGGATTTTAATTTTCTTTTCACCAAAATTCATTATTTTTTTCGGGTTATCAATTAATATAATTAAATTTTACCGTTGCCATTAAAGAATTTTGAATTGGGATAGGTGTAGCAGTGAGAGTGGGTTCTACCCCTTTGAAAATAATTTTGAAAAGGTTCCCGCCGAAAATGGTAAATATACCTGCAAACATAAATACGATAGGACTGATAGCTGTTGAATAATAAATACGGTAACTTTTCAAAATATCACCCGGTATATAGCCGGAAAAGTAAAAATTACTAAAAATTATTTTAGTTTAAATACGTACCTTAATTATTTAAAGTGTCTCTACGAAAAAAGGAGAAAATTTCAGGACATGATCTACTGGTGAAAATAATGAAAAGGTTCATATAAAGATAGGTCTGAAAACGCATGTTTTCGAGTTACGGCTAGCGAAAGATTTCTCCCGTATTTCAGTTCTTCTAATAAAAAGAAGCTCTTCTGTAATTTTTTTGACCCAAATTAAGGAGTAAAGTTAATACAGCTCTATTTTTCAAGTCAGATTTCATGCAAGACCACTAAATTTACCCCTTAATTTGGGTCTGAAGAATTACAGCCTCGCTTAATTTTACCAAAGGCATAGAAATTAGGGCGAAATTTTTCGCCAGCCAACACTCGCTAACGTAGCTTTTCCAAACCAGTAGAACATATCCTGAAAGTTTGTTACATTCTTCATGAATCAGTCTGTACCTTACTGTCAGCCGATAAAATTTTAGATACGTACTGCATTAGAATTGATTGACGTGTTTTTATTTAAGTAATTTTTTTTTTACTTAAAGTAGGAGATATTTGTTTCATTAAGCTTCGCCCGAAAATATTTTACTATCTGTGTGATAACCGAAAGTAAAATATTATAGGCAACGCTACGCAATGATGATGATGATGATGATAAATCAAGGAACATTCGTTTAATCGTATATGAAAACAACGTAATTAATAGTTATATATTTTAAAATCTTTTTTAATTATGCAAGTGAAACCTCAAATGGAATCCACAAAGGAGCTTTTTCTGCAAAGCACAAAAAGGAATCATAGAAATCAATCCACATTTGATGAAGATAAAGCTTTGAATAAATATTAAAAACAAAAAATAAATAAATAAATAAAATATAGAGTTGAGAACCTTCTAACTTTTTTAAATTAATAAAAAAATATTTGGGTAAATACATACAAAACTAAATAATAACAACCATCAGATAAAAGAGAAATAGAAAAAGAAGAAAAAACAATACAAATTGGATTAACAAACAATCTGAAAATAATAATAAAAAAAACCTCACTAAACCCTTTATCAATCACAACTTGGTATTTTTATACAAATTAAGATACAAAAAAATTCAATAAGAGGAGAAAAAATGGAATAAAAAACAACCTCAAAATAAAACGAACAAAAGAATTTTGAATTATTTATTAAACTTTCAACTGAAACCTTAATTAGAATATTCTTTGAAAAAAAGATCATGTTTTAATAATAAAAATAAAAACCGGAGTTTTTTTTTAGAATTCATTCAGACACACGTATTCACTAACTGTAAAATGTACAATCTCGCATTCCTATCTATATATGAAAAAATTAATGTTTTTTAAATAAAATTCTACGAATGATTTTTTTTTTTAAATTTACTTACATTTGACACAAAACATATGTAAATTGTATCCAATTGTGTCATGGGATTTAAAATCTAATAAGAATCACCTAGCATAATAAACAAAACAATTAACTTATAATAAGTCTAACGAATTCCCTAACGCCGTGATTACGAATAAAGGAAGTACGTGTATAACCGTGCAAGAGCGTTTCAAAATGTATTAGTTGAATTTTCACACTGGTATTATAGTTAGGATATAATGAATTGGTTTACTTCTGTTTTATTTTATAGAATTGTTCTGGCTTCACCCTTGATAGATTTATATTTCAAATACGCCATTGGTTATTTAAACATTAACGGCTATTATTTTCATTTAAAATCAATCAAATCAATTATGAAATACAAATAAAAAATGATTTTGGAAATAAATTTTAAATAACGAATTTAGTGAACGATTTTATTTGTGTGACAATTTTTTAATTGTTTTCAAGCATTTTGTTTTAAGTGCGATTCAGTTCAATAATTTCAGTCATATCAGTTCTTTATCAATCGTTATGAACAAATCAGATATAATTGTGTTGTTAATAAAATGCTTAATATTATATTCGATTAATATTTAAAGAAAGGAGTTAATAATTACAAAGATTTAACCGCCGAAATTTTGTAATTTCATAGGTAACATTTTCAAACTTAGTTATTCTGTAGAAGATATTGTTCGGTACAGTACAATAAATTTAATTACGATACCTCAATCCATTCTTAAGATATAAATTTTTATTAAAAAAATACAATATGGCAGACAGAAGGAAAATAAAGCGAAATGTTGCATTTTTCCACATGAGTCTTGTTTATTTTGATTTCCTGAATCAGTCCATGTTTACCCAAGCATATAAAAAATATGCTCAAAGCTGGCACCCTCATTTTGGTAAAAAAGGTGCTAAAAAAGATTTTTTTGGTAAAATTTAATTTTAATTTTAAAATATATATATTTATTTTAAATCTCTTTACGCAAATTTTTTTCCATTGACTAACTTATTTTGCATTAGATAAAAAATTTTACAGGATTAACAATTAAAACCTACAAAACAATTCTAATTTACTGTTTAATTTTTATTTATTTTTATACTACTTATTTATCCCTCTGCAAAAAATCGAGTTGTAATGTTTTTGTGTAGGTCAGAAGAGGGTGGGTCAAATAGACCCACGACGGAATCAGGACACCTGATTCCGTCGAAACGTGTTATCCGATATTTAGAGGTGACTATTGACAAATCGTGTAGATTCAGCGACCACATCATCGCGGTCTGTGAACGGGCAGAGAACACTCTTGCTGCCCTGAGACGACTTCTTTCAACCAAGATGGCGCCTCGAGCACTAAACGGAGGGTCATTATGTCTACTGTTGCATCTATTATTTTTTACGCTGCTACGGTTTGGGGCTCAACATTGCTGATTAAAAGGAACTTTACCGAGTTTCGGATTGTGCACTGACGTTCGTTGTCATTAGTAATTAACAATAGTAATTAAGATCTTCATGAAAATACGATTAATATTCAGATAATGACACGTGGACTTAGTTCAATCTTTGCGCGTTCGGTAGACTAAGCCCTTTTTGCCTTAAACTAGGGTTTCAATACATCTATCTACTTGCAACTGAGCTCGTTTACCGCTAGAATAAATGAAAAGGACGATGCAGATCGTCTTTTAAGATTTACATGATGTAATAAAACTAAAAAAAAAAAAAATAATTAACTAAAATCCTTTTTCCTTCATTATGAAGCCTCAATATAAAATTACAAAGGGTTATTTCATTTCATTTCGTTTACCTGACAAAATTAAAGGAATAGAAAAAAAATTAAAATTCATAAAAGTTCAAGAATTTAAAAAAAAAAGTTAATTTTTGCCACAATTCTGGGTGCTAGTTTAAACCTACGATCTGATGCCAGATAATGTGGCACGATGAAGTAGAATGTAATGCATAGTACGCAACAGTTATTCAAAGGATAAAACATTATGTTAACCTAGTGCGCACCAAACATGACAGAGGTCAAGTTTCTGACGGCAACTGTCTGGTACTGATGACACCCAAGGCAATACAGTATATTTCATATAATGCAGCTTATTGTTGACATTTGTCAAATTGTCTGCCAAACTGCCTTCAACCGACATTTGACAAATCACGTGTAAATAGAATGAAAAATATTATTCTCGAAAACTGTCGACCAGAATTTTCTTTAAACCTGGAATTCCTGCGTGTCTAGGAACCTAGGAAAAACTTATACATATACTGCGGTTACTGAGAATTAAACCATACACATCCAATTTATAAGTTAAATAATTTCTTAATGCGTACGAACTGTTGAACTTTCAAGCATTGAAAAAGTTATATTAACACTTTTTTAAAGGCTACAATTTCACTTCTTAAATATGATTTTCCTGTCACGTTTTTCTTTCAAGGTAAAATAAATGCGGGGATAAGGTAATTGGTTTCTTATCTAACCAATTTAAAAGAGTACCAATGAAAACAGCACCTTCTGAGGTATTTATTTCTTAGGATACGGCGGTCTTATAGTCTTAAAAAAATATCTTTGAGGCATATTTTTACAGGTATTTAGAAAATGAACCAGATTATTTTATAAAAATTTTCATTTTCATTACATAATGTAAAAATATGTTTAAAAATGTAATACAAAAAAAAAAGTGTAATTTAATACATGCTTAGAAATCGTTATATATAATAGTTTTTTTTTCAAGCAATTACAGAGGTATTCACCCAATTATAGCCGAAGAGGAAAAATTCATTTTTGTAGCTTGTAAACCGCGACTAGGATTCAAACCCAGAACCAACCGAATTAAATGCAAAAATGGTAACATTTCACTACGAAGGTAATATAGTTTTAATAAAACTATTGTTTCATAAAAAAAATGTTTAATTATGGAAAAAAAAGAATAAAGAGGAAAACAGGAATATTTTCATAGCATGGCTATTATATTACTTATATATTTTGATTGTTAAAGAATTATCATCAGTAAGTACTTAGGGAACAATAAATTTAAAAAATAAAAAAAATTTAGTTAAAAAAAGTGAAGAATTTATAACTATTAATTAGTAATAGTTACTAAACACTATAAATTGATAATTTTTAATGACGATTATAAAAAATAAAAGTGAAAAGCATAAACAAGTCTTGAACAAGTAAATTAAAACCGGTACTTATTAAGTCTTGTTCAGACTCAACGATAATCGCCGGAAAATACGTGTCCGGTAACATTTTTCTATGTTAAGATACAATAAAATAATCTCTCGTTTAACTAGCGGCTCAGGATCAAGCAATTTTGCTTGCGTCCTAATGTCTCATCTGGAGTGGTAAACATCAGTTAGTTTGAGATAGACTGCTTCGATATTTTAAATAAGAACATTAAACTTGTATACGAGTACCTGAAACTAAATATTAAAAGAATCTTGGTGATGCAATTGACGAGCAGAAATTGATATCTTTCCACAATCTTTGGAGCGGTTAATTTAAGGAGTATTTCAAAATCCAACTTACTTATTCCTAGAAAATTATAAAATGAACTTCCACCAGTAAGCATTAATTATTTTACTACATTAGTCCCTTAAATTTCACTATTAGTTAAAACGTATTTTTCCATTGACGTCTTTTCATTTTTGAACATAATTTATAACAATATAAGCAGCAGAGATTGCACAGACTATATTGAGCGGAAGACTGAACTAGAAATATTGTGAACTATAAATTCTCGGTGTAGGCGGGAAATATCGGAGTTACTGTGTGCCTGGATAAAAGTCGCTTTTCTTTCATTAAATGGTGTTCAAACTGTGGGATATAAACTGTTAGATCTTATCGTACCGTCTACATGGAACTTTGTTGGTTAACTGCTGGTATTGTTTACCTTTATTCTACTCATATACTTTTAATATAAAAACACTTTTAGAAATAATCAATGTATAGTGAAATTTTGTCAGTACTGTTTAATACTTATAATTATTATTATTTCGTTATTACTATTTTTTTAATTAATACCAGAATCATACGGAAAGTGCTTAGCCTGACACAAAGATGCGCAAGGGTGACAAAATGACTATGATATTTGTCAAATATGATCCTTTAGACGTGTGCGTTGCTTGTTTGCGGACACAGAGAAAAGCAAACAAAATTCCGTGACTACGCGCTTCGGAGTGCTTTCATGTGCACCGTACTGAAATCGTTACACTAAATATATGGAATCGCAAGGTGACCAGGTTGATTAAAAAAAAATAAAAAATTTCAAAAAAATATTTTTTTCGTCTCAGGCTGACAGCTTTCCGAACGTTCTCGTGTATGTTTATTTATTTCTTTATATTTACTATCTCCTCACAATCACGATTGTAATAGGTCATAGATTAAAATGCCCGTTTAGTTTGAAATCTTTATAATATTTTTATTCGTAAATGTTTTAACACTGTTTTTAAATAATACCGTTTTAATATTTTTGCCAAATTATTTAACCAACCGTTTATCCTTGTTCTCTTTTATATTAAGTCATTAGTGTTTGATAAGTAATCTACATGATAAACCGGACCCAACTGGTTAATCAGTAGACGAAAATTCTGCAGCCGGTTTACGTTTTCAGTTTCTATAGTAGAGAGAAGCCTACTTTATACAAATAGCTAGTACAATGCAGCTACTATTTATTCTCTTCAAATCTTAGTTCATCAACTCCACCTCGAGTTTATACAACCAGCATGGACGATCGAGCGCACGCACCCTAAAAAATACGCATAATGCAAGAACACGCATAAAAAAAATTAAATAAACTTGATTCGCCTAGAATGATTCTGCACACAGAAAACACTCAGCAGATTAACAAAAAGGTCGAGTCGTTGTTCTTATTGGCTCTTCAAGGTGCAATCGTCTCCTCTTAAAACTTTTATTTCGTCTTTTCAGATTACTGCAGAGGTAAAGAAAGTTCCTGATCTGAATAACCAATATAAAGAAAAAGAGGGTCGAATTGAAGACTGAAAGAATCTTATTGTCGAGACGACTTACTTAATTAAGAAGCAGACAAAGAGTTAAGATTTTGCGGGCCGAATCACAATCGTGGTCCGACCCCTCTCTTCATGACTTCATCAACGTAGTCCTCACGTGCAAGTCTAGGTAGACCGCTCTTCAACCCGTACGGGTGATGCAATCTGAATCGCAACCGCTCCTAATTACACAGCATTCCAGTGGTCTTTTAATAATTGAACTTTTCATAAGATTTGCATCTTTTTAATCACAAACAGTAGGTACATCTTTTGAATAACAACTTCGATCGAAACAAAGTACTACACCCGCTGACGTAACTGCAATTTACAATTAAACAAACAAACAAAATCAGGCTACGTTTAAATATATACAAAGAATAAACAAGATATTTGGTTCAATAAAAGTTTAATTAGAAAAGACAAATTTTTTGTACTTCAAAAAACACTAGACGCTAACTTCCGTTGGAGTACGAAGAGTAACAAGATTAATCTGGGACAACTGAATGAAAAAGGACCCGTACAAATTGATTATTTTGCATCTTAACTAACCTAACTAAATTTTGATAAATATATATTATTTTAATATAGATCACCAATTTTTTTTCTAGAATACCCACAAACTATACAGTTCTTTTATGCGTACCCTAATAGTTCATTTAACAGTATTGGAATATTTAATACAAGAATATGAAAAGTAAAAATAATCTACCTACTTGAATATATTTTAGATTTTATGGATATCGACGACTATTACTAAATAAATATTACCTATTATACTTTAAAAAAATAATCTTTTAATCCGGCTTTAAATTGTGATTTTGTGAATCAATTCTAAGAAAAGAAAACAATATCTACGCCTTATTCATTCTTAATTTTACTCCGACTTAGGTAAGGGTATTTTTTTAATTAAAATTCTCTTTTCAATGATGAACAGAGTTGGAAAATCTGTTTGTGTAAAAGAAAACCGTTTATAAAAAGTATTTTGAGCAACATATTACCATAGTTGATGAGATACACATATATAAGGAAAGAATTGTAACAAACAAAATTTATAAAGCTGGCAGCAAAGTCGGTTAATATAAGGGGGAATTTCCCGATATTTACATAAAGTTTAAAATTTAAAATTGCCCTAAAATATTCTCAGAGTCGTAAAATTATGTAAAATAATAATAAACTCCATCTTTATTATCGATTAAAATCATATTTTAATAAAAATTGTTATATTGGCTAGTCATAGAAAGTTATGCACTTTTTGCCGGCTTCTTTATAAATGGATTTGTTTTTTAAATTTTAAAATAGGATACTTACTTTTTCATAAAGCATAAAACATTTTAAAATCATGAAACGTTTAAAGTTCACTTTTATTTTTTTAAAAATTACTTAAAATCTAAACCTAAGATGGCAATTTCGACTGATAAAAATTCATCAGTAGTTACTGAAGATTACTATTAAAAAAAAACAACTAAACACTTAGCTATTTAGAATAACTAGCAAAATGTCCTTAATTTATCACGGATTTTAGATGTACTGTACAAAATAGAATTTCTAATAATTAAAATCATCTTGTAAAAATTTCTATTGTCAAAGATATAACCTTCATTGATTTATTTGATTGTAATTTTCGAAAATAATTTTTAATAAAAATAGAATTTCTTAGATACTATCTCATTTTTTATTTTACAATAAAACAAACATGAAAATATTTTACTTTATTGCCAACTTGAAAAAATAAAAAATAACTATATTTAATTATATTATAATTTAATAAAATTAAATATTAACCCCAAATAATATGTTTGCATGTGGTCTATTTGAAGAGGTAAAAATGTAAACAATGATAATAGCCAATTTTATATAATTAGGTATGACGCCAAGGATCAGAAAATGTTACGGTAATTTATAGATTAACTTCACGTTTAACTTTTAGAGGTTGTTTGCTTTTATGAATTTAACGTAGTGTTTCTATGTATATTGGATGGTATGTATCTGTTAAGATATACAGCAAGCTTGCATCAGCTTTTTTATTGAAAATAAAACTCTATATTTTTTTTGGAGGGATTGAAATCTATAAGGACCTTAAAAGCATGTTGTTAAAATCTTTAGTTCAATAATTTTTTTTTTGTTGACCGTAAGTATAAACAATCACGCAAATTGTGAAAAACAAATTTAATCATGTAGAAAACGAATTACAAACTAAGTCCAGGTTTTAACTCAATTTCATCCTCTTTGAATTCAGTTAATCAAAATAATTTAATCAATAATTATTTACTAATTCTTAAAGAATAACTAAAAAACATTTTCAAATATTATGCGTCCAGAATGGTAATAAAATAAATAATGTTGTTCAGGGTTTTTGTCGTCGGTTAGTCGCCTGACAAAGCCGCCTGGAAAACAACCCTGTCAATTGCGTCCCTAATAGGAAATTTTACCCGGTAAACTCCGTCCCTCGAAGGAAATTATACCTTACTATTTCGAAAAGTTGATCATAATAGTAAATATAAAGATAATAAGGGATCATCCTCTAATCATTTCTGTTTTAACATCCCAGTGAAAAGCAAAAAAATAACCGGTGTCACAAAATGGACTGATATTTTTAATTTTACGCCATATTTTTCGCAGTAAAACGAGAGTAGGGATTTATATATGCTGTTATCAGTAAAAATTGAGGCTAAATTATGGAAAAGTACACGCTTGAGGAACGTATAGAAATTGTAAAGATAACAATATAACGAGTTAATAATGAGTTTTCGAAAAAAATAATTTTAGCGACAAGGCACATTTTCTTCTTACCGGCTTTGTCAAAAAAAAAACAAAATTGTCGAATTTTGGGATCAAAAAATTCAAAAAAGATTGAAGAACTTCCTCTGCTTCCTCGATAGGTCACGGTTTGGTACAGATCTGATCTGGGGGATTGATTGGACTTCTTCAAAAATGAAAATGGAGATGACGTTACCATCAATAAAGTTCGATATTGTGAGATGGTATCAAACTTATGTTCGGAAACGTTACGTTATAAATTTGTTACATTTAGACATGTTTTTTTGTTAATAAACTTCCAAATTCTTACGTTTTTATTTAGTTTTTGTGGACTTTATCCATACTATTTTACTTAGAATCAAAATTTCAAGTTTTTTTTTTTATTTTAGGTGTTTATTACCCATTTAACAATGTTATTTTACGTCAAAAATAAATCTGTGTGTTTTTCGGCCCCAAACATTTTTCTTTTACCCCAGATTTCTCCAAAACTACAAAAAATACAGTATAGGGATCTACTTTTATTTTTTATTTTTCAAGTCAGATTTTATACAAAAACAATAAATTTACCGCTTAATTCCAGAATTATAGTCCGGCTTAATTTTATCCAAGGTACAGAAATCAAGGCGAAATCTTTTGCCAGACCACTCTCTCTAAACGAAACGTTTCCAAACTTATGTTTATGTAAACATTCTTCTTTATTATCACCAGTAGAACATGTCCTGAAAGTTTGTTACAATCTTCCTACCCTGTTCTATAAATTCTCTATATCAAGTCTCATACTGTTAGATGAAACTTTTTTTGTTGGATATAATGCCAAATAAAGATTAACATAAATATAATTAGACATAGATAAAAAAGTTTATAACTAAATTTTTGTTTTGCACACTATCTTTTTTTTTTAAATATAACACCCGGGAAAGTGAAATGATTAAAGTCTATAAATAAATAAACGTTTTGACATAACATTTATTTTTCAAAAAAATGTAATAAAAAACTATTTAAAGACATATTTCCTAAATTTTTTAAGAAACAAAGAAATAGAGAATAAATAATGTAACACATCCGTAAATCTGCTCTTAGTTATAAATACAAAGGATAAAATATTATTCCACTAATAAATTATATCCGACTAGTGTACGTTGTGAAAGAACTTATGTTAAGATATTATATGTGAATGGAGCAATCCTGACATGGAGAAATACTGCTTCTGGTTTTGTTAAGGCTATATAACAAGAGCAAATAACTCAAAGCACTAATAAGGCGACACACTTAAATAGAACACATAAGGGGAGTCCCTAAAAAGTGTTTGGACCAGATGGTGTTGCCAAAAATGTTCGACATTAAAAACGTTTAAATGCCCCACTCAGAACATACTACGCTCTCGACTTCAGAGAGCGACCTTCTACTCGTTGTAACTCTCTTCCATGTAATCAATCTCTCTCGCTCGCTCGATACCTCCTCCCGCCATTCCCTTGTTAACCGACTTTAAAAGTACTCTTGGTATGGCTTAACTGTTGAGCAATACTTGAAGTATCTTAAGGATTTTTTAAGGTTATTCACAGAAATAATTCATAACATAAAACAGACCGTGTAATCTCTATTATAAACAAAAAATTCACTCGTACTATACTACGCGAACTTTAAAAATTAATTTACAGTATTAAATAAGCATTAATAATTAGAGATTAAATCTATCGAACAAAAAAATAATTTTATAAATAAATTATAACAAATAAATAAAAAATTAGCACATTGAAATCCATCAAATCAGTTTGGTAATGAGAGATAAAAAAATTGTTTAACTTGTTTAAATAATAAACCGACGTATAAAAATTTATTTTAAAATAATTTAAGATTTACTAGCAAAAAATATTTTAAACTAGGTTAATTAAAATTAAAAAATTTTATCTTTTACAATTTAAAAAAACTTAACACAAAATTCGTTTAACAACGTTATATTTACTATGTAGAGTAGAAAGTACTCAAACTCTTGACCAATATTTCGGCCGTTTAACAAAAAAAGAATGAAATTCAACAAAATGGTCATAATTGGAGGTCGCCCAGCCCCCATATAAGGTTACAAAAAAATTTTAAATGGAAAGAGTAGAATTGTGACATATCAATTTAAACAAGATTAAAAAAATATTTTGACAAACAAACAAGCTTTTAAATAACTGTTGAAGAATGTGACAATAAAAAAATAAAATTTTTCGAATGCTATTAACTCAAAACTAGCGCTGTTAAAGCAGAGGTAGTTTTATCGGTATAAGAAACCGTTAATATGCTATAGCCATTTTTGAAAGAAGCGGTGTAAAAAACCGCTACTATCTTGATTAAGTTGTTACATGTTTTTACATCAAAAATTTTGTTTATCAATGCCGTTTAAAATAATTTTTGACAATCCTACACTTTCCATTTAAAATGTCTGAGATGCCATATATATATATATATATATATATATATATATATATATATATATATATATTTTGTCTTCAGTCATTTGACTGGTTTGATGCAGCTCTCCAAGATTCCCTATCTAGTGCTAGTCGTTTCATTTCAGTATACCCTCTACATCCTACATCCCCAACAATTTGTTTTACATACTCCAAACGTGGCCTGCCTACACAATTTTTCCCTTCTACCTGTCCTTCCAATATTAAAGCGACTATTCCAGGATGCCTTAGTATTTGGCCTATAAGTCTGTCTCTTCTTTTAACTATATTTTTCCAAATGCTTCTTTCTTCATCTATTTGCCGCAATACCTCTTCATTTGTCACTTTATCCACCCATCTGATTTTTAACATTCTCCTATAGCACCACATTTCAAAAGCTTCTAATCTTTTTTTCTCAGATACTCCGATCGTCCAAGTTTCACTTCCATATAAAGCGACACTCCAAACATACACTTTCAAAAATCTTTTCCTGACATTTAAATTAATTTTTGATGTAAACAAATTATATTTCTTACTGAAAGCTCGTTTAGCTTGTGCTATTCGGCATTTTATATCGCTCCTGCTTCGTCCATCTTTAGTAATTTTACTTCCCAAATAATAAAATTCTTCTACCTCCATAATCTTTACTCCTCCTATTTTCACATTCAGCGGTCCATCTTTGTTATTTCTACTACATTTCATTACTTTTGTTTTGTTCTTGTTTATTTTCATGCGATAGTTCTTGCGTAGGACTTCATCTATGCCGTTCATTGTTTCTTCTAAATCCTTTTTACTCTCGGCTAGAATTACTATATCATCAGCAAATCGTAGCATCTTTATCTTTTCACCTTGTACTGTTACTCCGAATCTAAATTGTTCTTTAACAATCATTAACTGCTAGTTCCATGTAAAGATTAAAAAGTAACGGAGATAGGGAACATCCTTGTCGGACTCCCTTTCTTATTAGGGCTTCTTTCTTATGTTCTTCAATTGTTATTGTTGCTGTTTGGTTCCTGTACATGTTAGCAATTGTTCTTCTATCTCTGTATTTGAACCCTAATTTTTTTAAAATGCTGAACATTTTATTCCAGTCTACGTTATCGAAAGCCTTTTCTAGGTCTATAAACGCCAATTATGTTGGTTTGTTTTTCTTTAATCTTCCTTCTACTATTAATGTGAGGCCTAAAATTGCTTCCCTTGTCCCTATACTTTTCCTGAAACCAAATTGGTCTTCTCCTAACACTTCTTCCACTCTCCTCTCAATTCTTCTGTATAAAATTCTAGTTAAGATTTTTGATGCATGACTAGTTAAACTAATTGTTCTGTATTCTTCACATTTATCTGCCCCTGCTTTCTTTGGTATCATAACTATAACACTTTTTTTGAAGTCTGATGGAAATTCCCCATTTTCATAAATATTACACACCAGTTTGTATAATCTATCAATCGCTTCCTCACCTGCACTGCGCAGGCATATATATATATATATATAGAGCTGATTTAAAAGAAAAAAATTAAAGCACTAAAAATATATTTAACTGTATTAAAAATAATACAGTTCTCACCTTAGCGTTACCATTATTTAGAAATTACTAAAAAAATAATAATAATAGCTCATTAAAAACAAAATATAAATTTTATTAGTAATAAAATTTCTTTATAGTTAAGTAACCGGATTAATTATAGTACAATTTAATGATTATATACAAAATGGCTTTAAATAATATTTAATTGTTGCTGGTACCAGGCATAAAATAAAAGTTATTTTTAATGTAGATAAATTTTAAATGTTTTTTAATTAAAGGGTTCATTAAGTACTAAATGTTTTATTTAATACCTAACAAAAACAATTAAAATTTAAATTACTTTGTAGAATCATTTTATAAAACAAAATTTAAGTAGTAGATAAATAAATATATACATATAAGAACATGTCTTGACTGACTGATTCTTCAACGCCCAGAAAAACTACTGAAGATAAATTGATGAAAATTTATATACATATTATTCTTACGGTGTAACTGCACTTACGAAAGAATCTTTTGAAATTCCGATTTTAAAGAGCTAAGATCGAATAACAATGAAATTAACTACTTTTTTATTTCTCGGTAAGAAATGAAGATATGAACTTCATTTTTGGTGTGTGTAATTTTCATGTAAATATCTAAAAACAAATTTATAGATTTTTCGAAATTCAACCTTGAAAGAGATAAAGGAAGGAAGGTGAAAATATTCGAACAATGCTTGCAAATGCTCCACTTTTCTGACTATGCTAAACGACATATTCACTAGATTGGGGTTGCAAACACTCTTCAGATAAATATTTAAAAACTACTTAGGGTTTTTTGAAATTTTGATTTTTTAAGGGGTGTGACGATGTACAGCTCGGCCACTCAACCAACACAGCCACTGTTACTGTACGTACGACGTGACTGGTTGCACCTGCCTCCCGATACTTGATTAAAGACAAAATAAAAGATATTAAAAAATTTTAATAAAAGATGAGAAATGAAGTACGGTCACTTCTTATTGGTGATTGCCATGTTACACTAAGAACCGGGTAAAATACATTTTTACTCGTACTAAGGATGGGTAACCAGCTACACTAATATTTCTAAGATAATGGCCGATTATTTCGAAACCTGCATGTTTTAAATCACTCAAAGTTTCAGATCCTGTATTGATCAAACTGTTGCTCTGAAGAAGTTATAATACACTGACAGTTGTTATAAATTGAAAAGGCTTCAATTTTTATTTATTATTCACACAAGTATGAGTTTTATGAATACAGGAGGGACCAGGGGGAAGAGCCCCCTGGCTAGACAGGAAGGACGAGTGAAGCGAGCCTTACCGGCTAAACATCCCCTAACCGCGACGTCAAACGCAAGTAACTGGACTACGCGGGAGAACCTGCGACGGGTCTGCTAGTACATCTATTTATTTATAAAACAAATTTCCCTAACTCATGTTCGGTTACAAAAAAATAACATTTTCCGATGTATAAAATATAAAAATTTGGTAAACATATCCCCCGTTACTTAAAGAGGGGCAAAAATAACAAGAAATAAAAAAAAGGTTTCAGAAGAAACGCCCGGTTAGAAAATAAGGGTCTTTCAAAATTTATTTTTTTTAAAAATCACAAAAAATTTCTAAACTAAGGAAAATTCAATTTCTATTGCAGATTATTCTTTTAAATCAAATAAGATTCCATCAGATCTCATACATAGAATACATAGAATTCGAAAAGTAAAGAATTTATTTAATTAAACAAAAAATAAAAATAAAAACTATTATACAAATGTGCTATTTTTTATATTAAAAAAAAACTCTGTTCCTTGTTCTGTCGTTTTTGAGTAAAATCATAATCCCTCATTGTAAAACCTTTTTATTTTCTGAACGAAAAACTGTAATAGAAGATTTAACATGTATCTCTTTAGCCAGAGAGTTCTGGAGAGGCCGAAAAAAATGGTAATCTAACGAAATAATAACAGGATTAAGTGTAACTGTGAAAGCATCAAAATTTCCTGACAAAGCTCTTTCAATCTTCGACAGGTTACTAAAGATATTTGTTGACTGGCATTTTAGTGCTGGAAAACGACATCCTTCCTATTAATCAATTCTGGTTGCTTTTTCGATCGCTTGACGTAATCTTCCCGGTTGTTGACAGTAGAGTTTAAAGAGCCATCCTAGTGACCCCATCGGGTTGGTCTATTGATGAACTCGTCATCGCCAATCAGCTGGTTTCGAAGTAGACAGTTCTAAGGTTCAAATCTTAGTAAAGACAGTTATTTTTATACGGATATGAATACACTTTGATGGTTGCGTTTCAATTAACCACACATATCAGGAATGGTCGACCTAAGACTATCAAGACTAAACTTCATTTACATTCATACATATTATCCTCATTCACTCACTGAAGTAATACCTTATGGTGGTTCCGAAGGCTAAAAAGAAAAAGAGAGCCATTTAAGAAATATTGATCGGAGGAATAATCAACCAATTTTTTTCTTTTCGTTCCATCCACTATGGATCCCGTTTGCATAATTTTGCAAACTTTGCAAAATTCTCTTGCACTCTTGTTGTCGCCTTTCTTCCGTCCATCTATTCAGGTTTCTTTTTCTCTTCTTTTTCTTTCTGGAAACTTAGATTCTCGAATCACTTTTTAAAATTTATCTTTGTCTTAACACAGATCCTTTGAAATGTTTAATGTTTTTAGATCTGTTTCTATTTTTTTTAAACCGGTTGGTCTTTGCGGCTCTGTTTATACAGGAATTAAATAATCAGTGTTTGGTTATTCATTCCGCATAGCTTTTCATAAAACTACTGTAATCTTTTCCGGATTAAGTCCCCCTATTTTTTCTATATATTTGTAAATTTCTTTTTCACTTTTCAATTTATAAATTCTATCTTCATACTTTGGTCCATAAATGTTTTTAAAAATTCTTTTTTCTACTTTTGCTATTACTTGTTCTGAAAAAACTACAGACATTCTACACCACAAAGTGCTTATGGTAGGACTGCAGTTTTATAGAGCCTCAATTTGGAGTTATATTACAGGGATTTTTTATTGTAAATTTTCTTCGTCAGATGGTAGGCAGTTTCCATTTTTCGTACTTTATTCTTCATCCCACTTTTTCAATATTATACTCTGTTATGATTTCTCCCAGGTATTAAAATTTTTTAACTATACTTATATAGTTTTGTTGTCGAAAATTGTTAGGGTTTGGTCCTGTTATTTTTGTCATTAGAAAACCAGTTAGTTCTTCCATAAAAAAAAATTAAGACTAATTTTGCTTGCACATTTGCTTGGTTTTTGAATTTTGATACTATTAAATTATTAAAACATTAACTTTTTTAAAAAATAGACTTCATCGTAGTGGATAAATTCAATCTAATATACGTATTGGGAGATTGAATTGAACTGGTACAGTTTAACAGTAAATAATTTTTGTAAATTGATCAATTTTAAGAAATTCCATTTTTATTAATTTAAAAATAAAAAGCAAAATTACTCACTCATGTTTAAGTCTAAACAAAAAAGCAAAATTTAGTCTTTCCTTTTACCCAAATTACACCTATAAAAAGAGTAAATAAGGAGATGAGAGTAAAATATTAACCGATTGGTACTCATCGCGCCAACTTTTATGTCGACAGCACTATAACCAATACATCTAAACATAATTTTCCTTAGCGTTAAGTTACCCTTGACACTTTTACAAATATTTTGAAAGAAATTTTATGTAGATCGATTTTGTCATTTTTATGTACAAGAAGGGTACTGACGAATTGACACACATAAATATACAGCGAATTCTAACCACACTTTCTTATTTTCTCACACTTTTCGTGCTACAGATAAGAAAAGAAATATCTCATAAAACAAAGTAATTTTTTGAATAGAAGTAATATTAAAAAAAAAATATATAAAAAAGTAATATTTTTAATAACTTTTTTAAATACAAAATCATAAGTAAAAAAAATAATTACACCAAACTTCATTGTTTTCCAGGAAAAAGTGCAACTTCGAGGAAAAAACCACCATCTTTTGTGTTTTATCCTGATTGACTGTTATAAGGTAACAGTAATGTTTAAAATAACATTAAAAATTATAAAACTAAATTTACTCACCTAAACAATTAAACAATTCTAAACAATTATCATCAATGATTACTTACAAAAGAAAACTAAGTTTTTTTTAATAAACAAAACTTCATGAAATCCTAAAATACATGCAAAAAATACTTAACATTAAAAAAATTCAAACCTTACCGAGATTTTAACCTAGAAATTCCCAAAGAAAAGATAGAAGTACAAAAGTACTACCACTTTTAGTAACAAAGGATTTTCAAAATAAAATAATTAATATAATTAAAAATATTAATAGAAATTTTAGATCTTTTAAATAGTACACAACAAAAGATGCTACATGTTAATCTGACGTATTTGCTTATATGAATGTGTAATATTTCTTCTTTTTCCTGTTTAGCCTCCGGGAATTATCGTTCAGATATTACTTCAGAGGATGAATGAGGATGCTATGTATGAGTGTAAATGAAGTGTAGTCTTGTGTAGTCTCAGTTCGACCATTCCTGAGATGTTTGGTTAATTGAAACCCAACCACCAAAGAACACCGGCATCCACGTTCTAATACTCAAATTCGTATAAAAGTAACTGCCTTTACTAGGACTTGAACGCTGGAACTCTCGACTTCCAAATCAGCTGATTTGGGAAGACGCGTTCACCACTAGACCAACCCGGTAGTCAATGTGTAATATTTGCAAAAAATCACTTAATAAAAAAATATCTACTTCTATCAAACCCATACAACAGAATTTTTTTTTACCTCCAGGTTCACCTTTAGGTATTACTTCAGAGGATGAGATGAGTGATAATTTCTGTAGCGTGTGAAAATGCCATGCCTGGTCTGGATTCAAACCCGGGACTTCCGGATCAATAGAATTGTTTTCATGTAACTCAACACAATACTTGAGTTTACAAGAAAGGGCTGCAGTATGTTTCCCTTTTCATTTTTCATAAATTACCGAACCGCTTAAAAAAATATTACCTACCAAATTCGTTAAAAATTCAATTTAAAATGTTCTTTAAAAGACTTTATTTAAAAGAAAAATTATTCAGAAATAATTCTTGCAAATCATATGAAATCAAATCAATCGAATCAAACGGAGCACTAAAATCGAACTATTCCATATCAGCGTTGCAACCATTAAAGATTGGCTGCTAACATGAACAAACATTTTGATACCTGTGTAATGGAATTCCTATAAATGGAATATGTTTGGAACATTTATTATAACAACGTAACCGTAAGATATGAAAAATGTTTTATTAATTTCTTAAAATTTAATAAGTTTTAGTCATATATTTTTTCTTGTTATGTTTTTTTTTTTTTGTTTTCTATTAAGGTTCCACTACTTTTTGCTCACCTATACCATCTGTATTTAGTTGGCTTATATACAGGATATTCTTCTCAGTGGTGAAGGTAATTAAATCATTCTTTATATGCCTGAAGTAAGACACTGGTCGTTGTCGAGTAAGTATAGGAGTACGTTACTTAAATAGGACTTAATTCATCTAAAACGAATCCAATTTTTTAACCTAACATTTTAGATTTTTTGAAAGCAAATTATGCTATAACTGTTCTGATAATATCTGATAACTGTTTTAATTATCTGTTTACTTCTTTCAAATAAAATTGATCATTCTAACCAATTTTAATAGAATATTAAACTATCTTGAAAAAAGATTAAAATCCATAAATTCGTTTAAAATAAATTTAATTTTATATATTAATTACTAAACGAAGGAAATAGATTTATAACAATATTGATCCTAATTAGGTTGATATTTCTTGAAAAAAAAAACAAAAATAAAATAAAATAACTGATGTCAAAACAAAAAAGAAAGAGACACTAAAAGTTGGGTTAGATGTAAATTTAGATATGCAAACAAATCTTGCAGTTCGAATTTAAAACACAATAACTTATGTCACATTCTAACAATGGTTTAGAGTCGAATTTACAACTTTCGTATGTAACTGTGATTTGAAAGAAAGGAACCTTACATACCATATACACCCATGAACCCGTGCACCGTTTTGTCCTGATAATCGAGTGCAAAGATAGCGAAAGTCTTTTACATGGGTTTAAGGTTACACAATCTGTTGTTGATGATGTAATCATTAAACCTTATATATTAACCTTATAGTTATTAGTGTCAAGGGAGCAGTAAAATAAGAACCTCATTTATCTCAAAGATAAGATAGGTTAATTTTTTCACATAATTTAATGCCCCTTAAGTAGCTTCTTGATGCCCCTTAAGATACTTTTTGATGGTCTTGCATGTTATTCAAGCCACCTTAAATCAAGAGCATTGAATCTTTTTTTTTTGTCGTTTGAGAACTTAAAAGTCATATTTTTCTGCTAAATAGATGATTGCATAACATTAGGATGTCATTTTAGTTTGATATATGGGCGATTTCATATTAAAAAACACAATTTTTGCATTGAAAAAATTCCAGAAGGTTGTATATACGTCCATACTTACGTATATATATATATATATATATACAAAGTGTTTCTAATATACACTACCACAAAGAGAGAGAGAGTGTGCTTCTAATATACATGTATATATACAGAGTGTTTCTAAAATGGTGGACTAGCTATAATTTCTCGGATTCTACTTGACAACTGAACGAAAAATATCCTTAGAAAAAATGGTAATTTCTCCTTAGTCTCCCCCTGTCCGCCATTTTGTTATTTTTATACAAAAATTTATATCTCAAGTGCAGATAGATAAATCACATTAATATTTGGTAAGCGTCTTGGTAATAAAGTTTTAAAATTAGCAAAAAATCAGACTCAAATATCTTCGAAAATTACAAAATGGCGGCCATGTTTATTTTACAATCCGTTATATCTCGATAAATATTATTTTTATCAAAATGTATGTTTCTTCTAAAATATTAGGCCTTATATTTTGAAAAAAAATGACATTCTATTTTTTTAAATCGGTTAGTCGAGTTATGGGAGAAAATTAATGTTGTAATTTGTGTCATAATTACTAGGTCTATTATTATGAAAAAAGTACTACTTAATTTTATACTTACTTGCAATACTAAAATTAATAATAAATAAAAACAATTAATATTTAATTGAATTGAACGTAGTGGTGAACATGAAAATAGACCCAAAATTACAAAATTAATTTTCTGCCATAACGTGGCTGTTTGTTAACAGATTTAAAAAAATAAAATCTTATTGTTTTTCAAAATAAAAGGCTTAATATTTTAGCGATAACATACACCATGATAAATCCAATATTTATAGAGATATAACGAATTGAAAAATAAACATGGCCGCCATTTTGTAACTTATGTAGAAGGTAGCCTGATATTTTTGCTTATTTTTAAAAAATTTATTACCAAGACGCTTACAAAATATTAATGCGATTCGTCTATCCGAACTTGAAAAATAAAAACAAGAAAATGGCGGACAGGGGGAGAACGAAGGAGAAATTGCCATTTTTCCAAAGGATATTTTCTGTTTAGTTTCACAAGCAGAATCCGAAAAAGTACAGTCAGCCCACTATTTTAGAAACACCTGAATATATTAATCAATATATTTTTATACAGAATTGTAATACAGACTGCTTTGTTTTAACTACGAAGCTACATCTAGAGAAATAAATTGATTTAGATAACACAAAAAATAATTTAAATAAAAATATTGTAGGAATAATTTATTTCATAAGAAAATTATTTTATAGATTATTCTGTAGTCATTTTACGATCAGTTTTTCTTGTGACAACTACCGTTAAATACGTAAAAGTTTCATCTACAGAACTACCGAACGAATGAAAAATAATAACAGAATTCGTTCGGAAACATTACGTGTTATTGATTTCGCGAAGGAGCATGGAACATGCTGCAGACAGAAAATCTGATATTGTAGAGTCATATATTCGTGAGTCGTGATAGAAAGAAAACGAATTTCACGAAGCAAATAAAAACAAGAGAGCATTACGGGGGAAAACGCAATGTATTCGAAAATAAAAGAAACATTTCCAGCCCATTTATGGCTCGTACGTCAGTCTGGATAAACGAATTCTACAGAAATGTGTCAATTGAAAGCCCCGGAAATCAGCAATGAAATATCGGTAGGGATGAATTTCAAGCTAGTCTTAACTGTGTACGCCGATTTATTTGTAGATATAGCTTTGATATTCAAACAGAAATATATATATTCTAGTAGGCATAGCGTTTACTAGAAACATACAAAGATAAACTGACAAAGTTTCAAAAATGTTACATAAATTGATGAAAAAGGAACAATTATTCCCTTTAGTTTTTCGAACATGGTACTGTTTGGTATAATAATTATTATATATGATTTTGACAGCTTACCAAATTCCAATTTGATTTCCTCGAGCGCTTTCGGCTATTCTGCCATCTTTAAGAAAATAATTATGACTAACATATATAAAACTATAATCTTACATAATTTAATTATATATATATATTAATAATTGATCTTCATTATCAATATAATAATTTAATAGAAAAATTATACTTCAAATTACAAAATAAATTATATACAAGAAAAAAGATAAAACTAAAACATAACTCCGGAAACGATTATGTAAAAATGGAATATAATTTAAATTACAGAAAAATTAATAAAACATTTAAATCATTTAATGTAAAAATAGCACATACAACTAATAATGAAATTATAACTTATAATAATATCTCTATTAATAATAGAGATCCAATTAAAACTCAAATGAATGGTAATAAATATAATTTGAATGGACAGGGAATTCACAGCCTGAAATGTGAAGATTGCGAATTAGTATACCAATATATATTGGTATGACCATCGATCATTTTTTATTAGAACTAAGGAACATATTAACTGTATAACAAAAAAATATAAAGACCGTTCAAATTTCGCTAAAGATACTCGAATATTGAAAAATAAGCATATTTATTAACGAAATAAATTTATGGATGTATTGTATTACTCTAATAATTATTATAAAACTTTTAATCTCGAAAAATTGAATATATACAATAATCATGACAAATTAATGAATGAACAGGTTACGTTCAATGATGATGTTTTGTATAAGCAGATAATAAACAATAATAAATAAATTGGCTAAACTGATTCCACAATTTACAGAGTTCATAACAGTTGAGAAACTATTAAAATACGGACGTAGTCACTTAGACTTAAAACTTTAACTTTTGACGAATTTTAATAAAATGACGATCAATTGTTTTATATATTTTTTTGTTATATATATATATATATATATATATATGTATATAATTTAATTATGTAAGATTATAGTTTTATATATGTTAGTCAAAATTACCTTCTGAAGACGGCAGAATAGCCGAAAGCGCTCGAGGAAATCAAATTGGAATTTGATAAGCTGTTTTAAAATCATATATAATAATTATTCCTTACAATAAATTGGCAATGAGAACTAGGCACTAGTGACTTTCGAAGTTCCATCGACAACAATTGAAATTGTAGATGCAAAGTGTGTTCAGATATGTATAGCCACTTAAGAAAAATAACTTCGCTTAGTCATGCTTATAGTAGTTCCGGACGGGAAAAAATTATCCCCGTTATATAATTTTTAAAAGGAAATATAGATCAAAGATGAAAAATTTACATCTGATATTGTTGTACGAGGAAAAGAAAAGGGATGGATGAATTATGAATTAGTACTTGGCTGAATTAAATGGGTCTAGGAGCGTCGACCAAGCCCTTTATTACGAAAACCTTCAGTGCTTTAATGAGCAGCTTTAGGGATCTTACAACCGATGATGTGAAGCGAAGAAAATGTTGCTAGAAAGTGTGATCAGGTTATTACTTCTGATGGAATTACATCTATTCTTTAATCTCTAGATATCTTTGTAAACCGACCGTTTAAAACCATCGTGCGTCGTGTTGGATGGCCGACTCGATACATCATCTGATAATATTAAGAAACCGTCTTTGATAAAGATTTTGTGAGTGGTTTATTGCGGTCTGATCAGAAATACCGGATAATTTGGTTAAAAAAATCGTTCAAAAAAAGTTGTTTTTCGAATAATCGAATGACGATTATATGTGGAGTAATTACGAAGATAATTACAATTCTGCGGATGACTGAAACTCGAACAAGCAAAAGAGTAGCAATTTTTTTTTTCAATTTTCCCATCCTGAGTGCACGTCTTACATAGGTGAGCGAGATATATGGGTATATACGATAGTAGTTAAAATACTTATTAAAGAAAAAAAAGATTATATATTTATAAATAAACATTAATACATGTTATTAACTTTAATTTTATGTAAATATTAATAATTTTTTTTTTTATTATATTAATTGTAAATTAGATTATAATTAAAAAGATGATGGAATTTAGTTTATAATAGAAACCTCAAAATAATTTATAAGTTTAAAAGAGTGTACTTCAAAAAAAGTATTAAGATTAAAAAAAGTAAAGATAGATAAATAAAAGTGTACAACACAAAAGTGAATCAAATGCATAAATAAAAAGTACACAGTTAATGTAACAAGCAATTAATTTTGGAAAGCTAAATAGTCCAGCAGTTTTTTGGCACACTTTAAACGGACACGTGAATGTCTGAGAATGTGTGTCCTCCTTTAGACCATTCTCCGTGGTCAATTCAAATTACATTCACCAACAAATATTTTTTATCTCCAAAGTAGTAATTCTTTTCCTTCTTTCCTTCTTTTAAACTAATTTACAACTGATCTTTGTTCCATAAAATATTAATTTAAGCTGTTTGTTAATAGGTTATAAATTTATTTTTAATTTCTTCTTCTTTTTCTTTGTGTCTTGCCTATGTGGATGAAATTAAAAGTTTTATGTTTTTTTTTTATACTACATAAGAAAAGACTAACAGGAAACATATGTCTTCAACAATTTAGACCAATGAATATAGTTTTTTCCTTGAAATACACTACGCTGCTACAGAAATAACGAACGTAAATTTTAGTTAGATTATTTCTAGTTAAATTAACTACTTAAAAGTTAAATTCTAACAACATTAAAACCCAATAGCTTGAAAGTAGATATAAACATGCAAATATGAAAATAAAAGAATGACATTTAATAATGCAATATTTACTTTTAACCATCCGATAAATAATAATCAGATAATTTCCTTTTCAATTTGTAATCGTCGGTAGACTTTTAAGTATCATCGTATACTAGTAGCATTATTTTTAAAGGACGATAACTGTTGTACTCATAACTGATTTTCTGAGAGGATCAACTTTTATTTTTCTCAGATTACGAAAAATGACTTAAATACTCCTACATCATCCGTAGAAACGATCTCGTTTTACAGTAGATTATTTTTACTTTCCCGGGTATATACGAAAAAAAATTTCGGAAGATGTATTTTGTTGCATTGTTTTTAGCTTAAATATTTCTCCCGACTGGATGGGTAGATTGGGATGAAATTTAGCAGAACAGTTTCTATATACAGATACATGAAATGATGCGTTTGGTCACAATCGACAAGGAGGCAAAGAAATAAAACGTCATGGGTTCCGTACCTAAAGGTTTTAATCCAAGGGTAGATACATATTATTATTATTTAGCGGTTTTTTTACAGCCGTTATAACGTTTTCTAGCATCCTATTCTCCAAGCTTACCTATTCTGGGTCGCTTCGTTCAATAAATCACGCTCCTCCATACTCTTCATAACAACATGACACCACATCCTTCGTAGCCACTCTTTCTTCTATTTGATGGCTACCATTTCCAAACTTGATGAGGCAGTATGTCTGGACCTCCTGCGCATACGACCGTACCACAGTAGCTACCTAACTGCTACTTTCTCTATCAAGATGATGTGACCTTCATAATTTCTCTTACTCCATCCATCAGCGTAACTTGTAAACTTCTCCTCCGTCATTTCTACAGCCGTCACTGACTTTTCATCATTTCATGTAGACTATAACTCATATCCATACGCCACACTACTTTCAACCAAAGTTTTAAAAATATCATGTTTATTTTTCGTTGAGATTTGGTTATTCCATACAACCGAATGTAACCTTTTTACAATTCCTATCACCTTTCTTTATTATCTTATTCATAATATTCGTAGTATCTCTTCCTTCAGATATTAATATTATCCCAAGTTATTTAAATTCATCAGAATGGTTGACGTTTCTAAATCCTCTCCCTTTCCTTCGACCACCACGTATCGTGTCTTTTCTACATTAATTTCCAGTCCTCATTTCCTGTATTCATTCAAGCTCTCCATAATGTACAAAATATCATCCTTATCCTCCGTCAAAAGTATTAAAGGTAAATATTTTAACATAATTTAATATCCCTACCATAGCTAAGATATTCTCTGATGGAGTTTAGTCTCATTCAAACCCCCATAATGGGGAGGGAGCAAATAACTTCTTTTTTTTCTCTTTGTGACTTAAAATCACATTCTTGTAATAAGATGATTTCTTTATATTTGTATGTCAATTTGGTTATGTATCTGAGCAATTTAATTCAAGGACAGAGGATAATAAACTAAAGATTTTTGTTTTTATTGTTAAGTTATCGTTTTGCTTAATATCTTTAGACTAGATTAACCAATTTTTATACAATTTCGTAGCATGACTTCTAAATATTTCATTGATATTTAATTTTGTTTACAACTGATTAACAGATGTGTGAATACAGTCACCATGAATTCCGTAACTCAAAATTTTGTTCAAAAAATACGGTCATTTTTTTTTTTCATAATTGTTTACTTACATACTTTATGTTCCACTTAATTTTTCTCCTAAGTAGTAGTCTACCAAAGGTGAAGCCATCAGTAGCCAAAGTTGCATAATTTTACGGGGGAATAATGCAACTATTATCCAACTTTTATTTAATGGATTTATTTTTTTAAATTCGAAAATAGAAGATTACTTTTTTCATGAAAAATAAATTCAAAAAAATAAAACGTTATAATTTATTTATTTTTTCATAAATGTTTCTTAAAATTAAAACCTAAAATGACCATTTCTAATAATTCAAATAATTTCTACGGTCTTCGAAGATTGTAATCTTCATTAATTTATATTACTGGCGTTTCGAAACAAAAATGAAATTTCTTAGCACTGTCTTATATCTATTTTACAATAAAAAACTGGTATCTTTATTATCAAAATTGAAAAAAAAATTAAATTATAAGGCTGTAATTTTGTAATTTGATAAACATAATATTAAGCCCAAACTGTTTAAGAGATACAAATATAACTTCTGATTATAGCTAATTCATATCGATATATAGAAGTTTTTTAACAACTGCTTTATTCTATATATTTATTTTCTACAACTTCATTTATTCACTTCAGAATCTAAATATCTTACAAAAATAAAACACAACTATTGATGTAACATTGAATAAGCAAACATGATTCTAATCCGCAAAAAACCTGGTAAATGCAGTAAAGTATCAAGATACAGGAAAATTAGTGTAATTTTCAAACAAGAAATATTCTTCTATAAAGTTTTAACAGATTACTATTTAAAAAAAATATATATATAATAAAAGCTTATAAAACAAAACATGTCCATAAACAAAAAAATAAGAAATTATAACTCAGTTATCCAACCAGATATACTTTACGGATGTGAAACCATATTTGGACCGTACCAGAGAAGGTTTACCGACAAACTGGAAAAGATTGAAAGACAGATTCTACGGCGATGCAGCGGGAAAAACATTAAAAAAGACGGTATTTGGAGAATTATTCCAATCGAAGAGATTCACAAAACGATCATCCCGATAACTAATAAATTTAGAAAGAAGAGAATTTCCTTTCTAGGACATATTTTCAAAATGGAAGAGACCAGACTTATCAGACGGATAATCGAACTTTTCTGGAACAAGAAAAGCAGACCGAACTGGTTATACGAAGTTCAGAAAAACATGGAGAAATTAGACATAACCCGTGAAAACCTAAAAACGAAAACCGTAAACTATGAGAAATTAAAAAATAAACAAACAAGATTCCTATCAAACCCAAGAAAGCAATAAGCCGGGTGTACTCTGAACAAGAAAGGGCAAGAAGATCTGAAACCCTTAGAAAATACTGGAAAAAAAGAAAAGCTGAAAAACAACAAATCAGCAAGAAAAGAAAGAACTTGCCAAAAAAAATGAACTAAAGTGATCCATTACGGTCTTAAAAAAAAAAAATGAAATAAAAAAGGCTGACAATAACACAGTTGTAGGACTTTCCCGTCACGCAGCTTTTTTCTGATGTGCACTGCTTACACACACAACTTAATTTATAATTTTATTTAAATATAGTATTTTTTGTTTATTTAATTCAATTATTCTAACTAAAGCGCGTGCGCAGACCGTATTTCATTCGCGCAGGTGTGACGGACTAGCGGCCACTTTAAATACTAACTTAACTTTAAAATAAATAAATAAATACTTTAAGTATTATTCATTTATTTAATTCTACCGTTCACCTGTGATATTACAAAACAGCTGGTGCCGGAGCCTGAACAGAAAAAGAAAGACGTAGTGCAGCACTGACGTAAAACAGCTGCACACACACACACACACACACACACACACACACACACACAAAATTAAACAAATTAATTGAATCTAAATATTATTTTACACACATTAAAAAAAACAATGTGAATTACGTATAGTCTACTCACCACCACCCCCAGAAGGAGGAACAAATCTATATCCAGATGCACCCACTCTAACACCACTGGTTTCTGTTCCCGTAGGATTTAAAGGGAATGTAACCGGTCCTGCTGAAACGAAATAAACGAACAAACTTACAAATTAGACCAGAAGTAACTCGTTTTATCAATGAATAGTAATAATAATAATAATGACAACAACAACAATAAAGACACACACACACACACACACACACACACACACAAAGTACATTTCCATATAAATAATAGTACCATTTCTTGAGGCTTCCTCAAAAAGTCACGACTAGTTTTCAAGATATAAAAATGGACAGTCCGATTTCTGATTTAAGTAAGAATCATGTAGAACAGAACTTAAAAAATTTTAAATGTTAAGTTATCATATATTTATATTTATAAACGTGCAATCTTTGCTAAAATGTATGAAAATTTATTCTCAAAAAATAACAGTATTTACCTCTAACAACAAGAAAACAAAGTTGTTTTCCTATAATAGAACGCAATACTTCGGCTTACCAGAAAGGCTCTTATTATGCTTCCGTCCCCATTTTTAATAAATAACAGAATCATTTAAAAGATCTTCCATCAATTTATTTAAAATATAGATAAAACCTTTTCTTTTACAGAACAGTATTACTCTGTCGAGAATTTTAGACAAAATAATTTAAAAAAATTAGATTCTTAAAAATCTAGATTAGATTCTTAAAAATCTAGATTAGATTCTTAAAAATCTAGATTAGATTCTTAAAAAATTAGATTTTTAAAAATTACATAAATTTTTATCTCCAATCAATGTCAACATAAGCATCTGTTGAAATAATTTTCAAAACAAAATTTTGAATTATTTCGTAGTTATTTAATATGTTTAGCATCTTCATGTATTTTACCTTAACATTAATTAATGTGTGTATATTATAAATAATTAATATAAACTTTAATTACAATATTTTTTTTAAATTTTATAATTATTTGTGTATATTATGATGCTGCTATGGCCATCGTTTTATCTTGATTTCTCTTGATCTTTCTAGGAAAATGCTTCGACAGTTTTTTTTTTACATATAACCGTAGAGTAGCAATTTTTTTTTCTAATCTTCGAGACCACCGTCAGGTATTACTACAGAGGATGAGATGAATGATTTGTAGCGTGTGTGAAAATGCCATGCCTGACCGGAATTCGAACCCGGAACCTACGGATGAAAGGCCGAGACACGCTACCACTCGCGCCACGGAGGTCCGCAGAGTAGCATATCTTTTTTTTTTTTTTTTTTTTTTTTTTTATATTCCCACCTACTCCTCTGGAACGGATCTACAATCAAGTTTGACTCGCGCCAGAGGAGTGTCCTTTACTTTAGCTCGCCTCCCCGCCCGCCGGCTGTATGTCCGGCACGGCAGGTCAGTTCACCGGTTAGCTCTTTTATTTCGTAGGTGGAAATTCCACCTACGACAAGCCGTCATCAGCGAGCGGTTTCTTCTTGACGAGCTTCCTCATCTTTCTTCTTTATAACTGCAGTTATAAACGACGAGATCACATTAAAGTTATCCTCGTTAAGTAGCATTTTATCCACCACATTCTCCGTAGATAATGGCCCTATACGTCTTACACAGGATTGCCTGCTTTCAGTCCAACGGTTACATTCAAATACTACATGTTCAGGGGAATCATATGCCCCACAGTAAGGACAGTTGTTGTTATCTACCCTTAGTCTTGCACATAAATAGGGACCTGAACGACCCATGCCCTGTAAAAAATTGCGTTATCCAGTAATTTATGTCCCCGAACTTCCTTTCTATCCATGGTCGGATCAAAGGTATCAAACGATGTGTCCATCGTCCCGTGTTGGCTACATCCCAACGATGTTGCCAATTACGCAGCATCTCTTCATATGCTTCTTTAGAAGGTTGTCCACATGCTATACTCACTCGCATCTCCGCCAGTTGTTTAAGCGGAGGAACTCCTGCAATTACGAGTACTGCCTCGGTGGAGACTGAAGAATATGCGCATATCACTCTTAAGCCCATGCGCCGTTGAATTCCTTCAAGGGCTCTTCTGTTCTTGTCGGCACGCAGAGCTCTTTCCCAGACTTGTATACCGTAAAGTAAGATGGAATTAACTACGTGAGCGTAAATCTTACGCTTCGCAGTTCTGGATCCTGTCATATTACCGAGTAATCTGCTAAGATTTTTGACCGTGCATTCAGCTCGTTTACGAATTTCATTCACGTGTGCCGTAAAACTCCTCCTCTTGTCAAGCCAGATCCCTAAATATTTGGCTGAAGTCTGTTGCTGGACAAGATTACCCCCTACTCGAATTAGGATGTCAGATATTCTCCTACGACCTGTCATGACTACGTATTTTGTTTTACCAGGCGAAAATTTTAAGTCTTTAGTGGACATCCAGACTTCTGCCATTCGTATCGCTACGTTTGCCTTCTCCGATACCTCTACTTCAGTTTTTCCAGTAACAACCAAGGCCAGGTTGTCAGCAAAAGCCACTGGGAAAACACCCAGAGGATAACTCAGCCCGAGAATTCCGTCATAGACCAGATTCCAAAGGAGTGGCCCCAAGACAGAGCCTTGAGGCACTCCACACGTCACTTTGAAGCGGAAGCAGGATCTACCCTGGTGACAAACAACAAACCTGTCCTGCAGGTAATTCTGGATAATTCTTCTTAGGTATCCAGGAATATCCTTATCTCTCAACGCTTGTAGGATCGCATCCCATTTCAGCGAATTAAAAGCATTGAAAGCATTAAAAGCATATCTTCCTGGTACGCCAAGTACCCGATGCTGCTTCGTCCACCAGACTCATAACTGTCTTAACAGCACCCACCGTAGAACGCCCCTTACGGAAACCAAATTGTGCGTTAGAAAGGCCACCATGTTCTTCAATCGCATTTTTCAGCCGCAATTCCAACAATCTCTCTAGGAGTTTGCAGATGTTATTGATCATGCATATAGGTCTATATGCTACTTGTAAGTCATCGGTCCCCGGTTTCTTGATAAGGGCCAACCTGGACTCTTTCCATTGCATTGGAATACAACCATCTCTCAGGATCTTATTCATGATATTAAGAAGCTCTGCAGCCATCCTCTCTGCTAATATTCTGATTATCTCGGCTGGAATGCCATCTGGCCCGAGTCCCTTATGTAGCTTCAGTCTTTTCAACGCCATTAACAGCTCACTAGCGTCAAGAAGTTCAAAGTGCTGAGTAGCATATCTACCCATTCTTGACGTAACGTATACATAATGTTCTATTATGCATCGGTTAGAATAAAATCTTTATTTATTTAATGTAAGAGAGGTTTTCTCCTTTTGTCCACGAACAAATCAGAGCTTCGATTGTCTCATATTATTCCGATAAATGAAAGTTTGTAAGTATACTTTTCATTACATTTTTCTATTTTTGTTTCTTTTCATTTTAATTATTTATGACGAATGAAAACTATAATATATAACATATATATATATATATATATATATATATATATATATATATAATATAATATAATATATATATATATATATATATATTAATATATACTATAATATATAGGATGGCTGTCTTGTGTGTGAATGATAGCAAGCTCGAAACTTGTCAAGAGCCGTAAGAAAAATCATAAAATAAGGGAGATGATTTAACTGAAAACTGCCGAAGAGTTTTACAAAGGGGAAAAATATACATTTACATTCATTTTAAATTTATACAGCTTTTTCTCCTTGGAAACTTTCTTGTTTTAGAGTCCTTAAAAAAATTCAAGGAAAAAAATTAAAATAAATACAATATTTTTATAGAAAATAATTGTTTTTTCAGAAACGAAAAAGACAGATTCCCCTCGACGAATTAGTCTTAATCATTTTACTCGCGGAGGGTAAATTTTACCAAAATATTTTGGGAATAAAAGAATTGAAATAAATAAAAATAAATTACAAGCAATTTTAATCGATTTATTTTTTTTTACAAAATTTCCTTCCTTGTTTTAATAAGAGTTGATACTCTGAACAATGCTAAATAATTCACAAATTTTATCTACAAAAAGATTAATATTTATGTACCGTAAGAGAAGCCATTAAAGCATACCACGAAATGCATTTTATTGTCGGCTATTTAAGAATTTAATTCCCAACAATAATTTTTTTTTAAATTAAAACAACATGATCTATTTACTAATAAAAATAGCAGGTTTATTTAAAACTGATCGTAAATATAAAGATAATTATTCCTAATTAAATATAAAAAAATTCTCGTAATTTCTTAATGAAATAAATATAATTATTCTAATAACAGTAATAAAAAATTTAAAACTACTGTTTTTTTCCAGTTTCAAAATTACAAAAAAAAAAAAAAAAAAAAACAATAACCGGTATAAGGTTAATAAATTTTCAACATTAAACGGGCTTAGTAACGACGATGAGTTCATTATGTAATAAAAAGGAGCTATAAGTGAAATAAAAACAAAGGATAATTACTAGTGTAACTAATTAGATAAAATTAATATTGTTCTCACGCAATGGTGATTATGGTAATTCTTAATAAATGTGAAAAATAAAATTATAATAGAACAATAAAGTATTAAGCATAACTGATTAAATGATATAAAGATTCTCAAATACCGCTATTTAATTTCAGGTAAAATCATTAAAACAATGGTAGTTAAAAAAAAAACAATCTTTTATGAAATTTACGAATGTTTTTATAAGTCACGGTAACTAATCCATGAAACATGAACCTTCTAAAAAATAAAATTAAAAATGAGCTTCATTAACAATGGAACAATAAACATTTATAGATCAGTAATTGTACTGATTTTATCAGTATACGCTGAAATATTTTCAAATTAACTTATTATATTCTTATTAAAAATAATAATAATAAAAAAATCATAAATTATAACGTCATTATTTAAATAAATAAAATATCTTAATTTTACCAAACTGAATTAAAAGTACGGTATCGATTTTTTTCAAAACATTAAATATTCCCTAGGTGTAGAGCTAGTTTTAAAAATGCTGACAACACAGTTGTAGGATTTTCCCGTCACGCTGCTAAAGCAGCATTCCGGGAAATTCCAACAACTGTGGGTTATTTCTGATTCACAGTTTACTCACAAAATTTAATTAAAAATATTTATCATTTAATTTAAATATAATATCTTTTGGATTATTTAATTCAATGATTCTAACTAAAGCGCGCACGCATACCGTATTTAATTCGTGTGGGTGTGGCGGTAGCGGTACTAGCGGCGACGGTCTAGACTAACTAAACTAATATAATTTCACAACTTATATAGAACAAATTTCGGCAGACTGGTGCGGCCGCGAGGCTTAACGCACTAGGTACCGAATCAACCGGACGATCGAGTTCGAGACCCAGCCAGACCGAGTTACTTTTTTTACACTAAATATTATTCATTTATTTAATTCTACTGCTCACCTGTGACGTCACAACATAGCAAACGACTACAACAGCTGTTCGTCGTGCTACCAACCTTTGAAATATAACAAAATAAAATAAATATGTAACTTTAAAGTGTAAAAGTAAAAAATAATTTGGTTGGCAACCCTGTGGAATACAAAATCTCCCGTTCCAAGAGGATGAGGGAAAAGGGAAATTCCAAGACGGTAGACTGCAACACTAGCGCTCCTTATGGTGATAGAAGATACTATTGACGCAATAAATCCACTTAGCCACTAGTTTAGAGGCTTTTTGGTGTGGTGACGCGATTTTCCAAACAGTTTTTAGCAAATATTTGTTAACTTCTAAACAAATGTGCCTAAGAAAAATATGAACTTAATTAGGTGAAATCTCGAGATACTGAGGATGACCTTGTTCTACAGCCTCATCTCCTTGACCTTTTAAGTTGAAAATTTAATTGCATCAATCCCCCAAATATAGTGGTAATCTGTCCAAGTTTGGTCAAAATCGGTCCAGTAGTTCTGGAGATATAAGGTGATTTATAGGCCGAAATCGAACACACGCGCGCGCGCGCGTACGTACGTACGTACGTAAATTAACAACCGGAAAATTTCCATTTAGTTTCTTGAGTTCCTTAGGTGTCAAAACGTCAAGATCCGGTGAAAACCGCATATGCCCAGATTGGGTTGATTACAATACTTTTCCTTCTAGAGCTGTAGGTCTGCTTTAGCGCTATCTAGACGGGAAATTAAAAAACCGTTTAAAGGTTACTGTTACAAGTATTAAGTGTAAACAAAATATAATAAACCTTAAATAACTTTTTAACCATTAAACATTGAAAAATTAAATTTAGCAAATGCTTCTACCTCGATACGATCTACATTGTATGTACGAGTACATCGTATCTACATTGTTCTGTATTATTCGGTAAGAGACAACCACACTCCAGGGTTCACACACAAGTGGAGTAACAAAAAATTTGATTGTTCCTTTTGATTGCAATCGACAGAAACAAAAGTGTCCAAAAAAGCTCAAAAGCAAAAAAAGGGTTTTCCTAACTGCAGTAATAAGACCTCATTCAGAGCTTTTCAACAATAAATCATAAATGGTATTTATTTTCACTGGTTCCAGAGTTATAGCCAAATAAAATTTTAATTAATGAAATATTTGGATCTTACAAGGGAAGGTGCATCGGTTAGAATCAGACTTCATCGCCTTTTCTTTTATTTAACTTTTTTTGTAACTTTTTCCCCTTGTAAGTTCGAAATATTAAGTTAATTAAAATTTAATTTGAAAAGTTCTCGATGAGGGGGGTTATTACTGCAGTTAAGAAATAGTCCAAAATCCAATATTTTTTTTGATTTTGGACTTTTTGGGCACTTTCGGTTCAGTCGATTGCAATCAAAAAGAGAGGTGCACAACAAGATGTTACAACGTCCTAAATAAAAAAATTCAATATCTTACGACTAATCGTTTTTGAGTTATACATATGTACATACAGACGCCGCGCCGAAATTAGTCAAAATGGAATCAAGAATGATCAAAATGGATATTTCCGTTGAAATCTGAAAACTGCAATTTTTCGCAATCACAATACTTTGTTTACTTCGTACAAGTTTACTTCGTACAAGTTTACTTCGTACAAGAAGGAAAAAGTATTTAAAATTGAAAAAATTGATTTTTTTTCTACTCTTTCAGCTTCAGAATCACCTTCCAATAATTTTTTTTTTTCATATTTATTTGTTTATATGAAAGAAACTAAACAAAATTCCACCGAAGAATTTACAACCAATATAAAATTATCTAAGATTTCTTTTTTGTGGGTGAGAGGTGAATTATGATAAAATGTTGTTATAATAAACTTAATATTTAAAAAATTAATTTAATACTCGTATTTAAGCTTTCAATAATATTAAGAGTTTAAATAGACCAAAAAGTTTTTAAAATTCAAAGATGATATTTTTAAACTTTGATCCGCACCACCCCTCAGCATTGACCTCGAATATTTTTTTAGGGTTAACTTGCACTACTATTATGTAAGGATAGCTAAAAAGAAATTCAGTTAAAAAATACGCAATTAATAAAAAAAAAAAGTTTTTATCGATTTTTTTTTTGTAAGGGGATTTTCGAGGTAAAATGTTTTTTTTTTTAAATGTTAAAACAAGCATGCACGCATATATTGAGCTTAATATAAAGTGGGATTATGTTCACAAAACTTTGAGAAAATTGATCCAAAAAAAAAATTGATCCCTCAAAAAAAATGTTCAGGGGTCTTTGTACCCCTGAAAATATTGACTTCAAAATTTTACCAAGAAATTATCCCGTACATACGAATCTGCAAAAACTTTCACCAAAATTCGTTTAACCAGTCAAATATTTATTAAGTTTCAAACACGCCAGACCTACCTACACACGTGCCTAGGTACGTACGTACATTACCCACCTCTCACAATTCTTTTTATCTTTTAGGGTCCCTAGATCAGAAAACGTCGAAAAATGAAAAACCCATACCCCATTTTTTGACTTATTACCATACTTTCCTTTTCGCTGCATGATGCAGGAAAGTAAAAGTTGCTCAGCAGTAAAAGATGTAAAAAACTTAAACAAAATTGAGAAAATGTTCCTACCTCGAAACGACCTATGTTTTTTTTTATGAAATCACGGTTGGGATGTACTATTGTCCATTTTTGAAACCATCATTTTTCACCAGCAGTGAAAACTATTAAATGACCACAATTTTGATTATGGTTGTCTTACACTGAAATTTTTACGTTAAAAATTCTGTTTTTCTATACCCTTGAAAATGATGTATCACAACCTTACCGTCTCCATTTAAACAATTTACCCCCCCCCCCCCAAACTAGGTTCTTGGGTTTTGATAGTCTAATGTTGAATGACTTGATGCAATGACTATTAAGATAGCGACAATTACAACAATTTTATGAAGTGGGCATCTGAAAAGTTAATTCCCGGTCTTCACCCCCAGTCAGAGTTGTTACCGATAATGAGCCATATCACAACTCACTTCTAGAGAAGCCACCGAATTCAAATGATAGGAAAAGCGACTGACTAATATGTTAGAAAACAACAATATTCCGTTTAATGAAGCAATGTTAAAACCACAATTGTATGACATAATTAAATCACGTAGAAATTCCAAAAATAAAGTACCATTTTGACGAACAATTATAAAAACACGAACATTATGTTCTGCGACTTCCTTACCATCCCAGTTTAAATCCGATCGAGATGGTGCGGTCAGCTCTGAAAAGATATGTTGGTGGTAATAAAACAACATTTTTAATGTCAGATATTAAAAAATTAGCTGAAAAAAAATGAATTCCATATTTCAGTCATAAAAATTACTATTCAGAGCCCCCGACGGCATTTAAATAATTTCGTTGAAGGACAAAATTTTCTTATCGATAATAAGACTTGGTGAGAACTTATCAATTAGATATCCTTAAATGCCTGCTATTTCTACAATATGAAAAATATATTTAAACATATTAAAACTATCTGAAAGTAGATTGGACATCCATTATTTTATTTAATTAAATATTGCATAACGATGTTTAGTACTTTATTTCCTTACCTTGTTTTCTTTTTGTTTTAGTTTTTTTGATGTTTTTAAATCTATTAAATTTTTGTTATGTTTGTGACAGTAATACTACATTACGCTCAGAATTATAAACATATTTCGGTACGTAAAAGAAGAAGACTAATCTGTCGATAAATAAATGATTATTAAGTAAATAATTGTGGTGACTAATGTCTTGAAAAGTATTTTTTTAAAAGTAGTTCAACTTTAAACGAACAAGATCTACGATAAGTAAAGAAAACGCTGGAATTTCAGCACGGTCAATTTCCGTGCGGACTTAGAATCACGATTAAAAGTCAGTTTCTTTTTTGTTTTAAAATTTATTGCTATCGGTGATCCATAAAGAGGACGCTGCTCGTTGTTGGGGATCTTCTAAAGGCGCCAGTATACTACTGCACGCAACGACCCTTTCTTTGAAATGCTAACTTTTGTCTTTTGTATGTTATGTTTGATTTATTTTAGTTAAAAGTAAGTTATCATTTACATACAATAGTAGAAGACAAATGTACAATTAAAATGATCATTAAAAGTAATGATAAAATATGAACTGATATAATTTAAACACGCAATATTTGTCTATTATTTTTATGCAGTTTTTGTGCTTGTTTTTGTTTTTAATACATAAGTCGTGCATGATCTTTACTACTTTTTTTTACTGTAGGACCAATTAAATTTTTAAAACTAGATCAAAATGAATTAAAAACTGCATCATTTTTATTATCATTTTATTATCATTTTTTATTATTTGTATAATTTTTTCGTTTTACATGTCTTCACTTTTATAGGAAGGTAAAAATCGTCATTATTAATATACAGGAATATTATTTAAGCATTTCTTAACCAATAATATTATTATGATTTCAACTTAAATTTTATTATTCACGGTAATAAAAACAATATTAAATTTGCGTTTTTATTTGCTTTTATTTCTTTAACAGATTGAAAATGGTTCAGGTTAAACTTAAATGTATCTGAACCAGACATAAATTTAAAATTCTATAAATAAAAATAGGTATGTAACATTTTTTTTTATTTTATTTAATTATACTGTTAAAAAATTAAGTTACAAAAACATGTCGCACAACAAATTGATAGATTTATTGATCAAATCTTATTGATGCGTGTTAAGCACAGATTAATATACAGACTGATAATAAATTATGGTAAATTTTTAATAATTTTAACAGTTAAAACATAGAACAATAATTAAATTTATCAAATGTTTCCATCTCAAAACGATCTATTTTTACACGACTGCCCAAAAAGGAGTTTAATGTATTAAGTGTGTAAGTATGCTTGTTCCACGGTAGCGACGATAGCCACGGTAGCGATCGAACCGATTTAGATGTATAAGCCTGCGTTGGAATCCTTACATTACCGGGAGTGTCATAGGCTACATATATATATATATATATATATCCAAAAAAAATTACTATAAATTGTAAACCGTATGGTAAGGGTCTCGCAGATATCATATCTTCCGCTCAAAAAACAAAAATTTCTGTAATATAAATAAGGTAAGACATTTCTATTATCAAAATCTGTTATAAATTTAGAATTTTGTTTTAAAAAAATACATGTATAATATATATATAATAGACAACAGATATACAGTAATAGATAATAAACAATGTTTAAGCGTTCCATATAATAAGAAAAAAATAAAAAGTAAAAATTAGTTACACAACTCTTACCGGCCCGATTTCATTTATTAAACAACGAATAATAAATACATATCATATTTACAGAAATAATACAATTCTTATGATTGTTTGTTGTAAAAAAAATCGGGCCGATAAGAGTTTTGTAACAAATTTTTATTATTTTTGTTTTGTTTATTATATGGAACGCTTAAACATTGTTTATTATCTATTATTGTATATCTATTGTCTACTACATATATTTAACATGCATTTTTAAAAAATAAAATTCTAGATTAATATTAATATTAAAATTAATATTTTGATAATAGAAATGTAGTGTCTTACCTTTTTTGATATCAGTATCGTTTTGTTAAAAACAATTTTATTTACATTACAGAAATTTTTGTTTTTTGAGCGGAAGAAATGATATATGTGAGACTCTTACTGCACGGTTTACAATTTAATTGTACTTTTTTGGATATCACTGCGTTTTGTTGGATTATTCTTCTTTTTTTATGTATTACTGATTGTTGTCTTATGGATTTATTATAATTATACTATATAAGACAGTATATTAATCGACTAATATTTTGCAAGTCGGGTTTTTTGCAGTTTTGGCGTTTCATGGCCTACCTCTTCTAACAAAAAAAAAAAATTGCAGTGAAAAAATTCCAAAAGTATTCAAAGGGATTCTTTTTGGGAACTATTCCAAAATTTTTAAAGGATGTATATTATCTTATTTTTGCTTCATACTCTTATCTCCAGACCGGCTAGACCATTCGTACTCAAAGTGGGCGATAACGCCGCCTTGTGGATGCTGGAGGCCCTTAGGGGGGGCGGTAGAAGGCCCACAGAAAACTGGGGGCCTTCAGGCGGTCTAGGAAGGTGATGTTGGCTGATTAAAACAAAAGGTAAAAATTCTGTTTTCCTTATGATATTTCAAAATAAAATTAGATATCCATTACACAGTAAAAAAAATTAAACGGACACCTGTATTTTACGATAAATAATTATTGTATTCAAACTACTTTAACTTTGCAACCAAGAGGCTTAGAGAGACGAATAAAAAAGATTAACGCTTAAATACTCACTCTACTTTTTGACTGTATAGTTCAGATTTTAAAAATCATCAAATTAAAAATAAAATCACTGAGAATAGTTTTAAAAATTTTAAAGCGTTTTTTGTATTTCATCCAGTAAATGGGGGAAACGAAATTTTTTCAATAAACTACATTAAAATCGTTTGAAAGCTTAACACTTTAGCTTTAATTTCTTTTTTTATGTCTCTACGATTTTTCTGAAGTGAAATTTCCACTTTAAAGAGAAAAGGACATTTTTGTCTTTAATGCAACATATCTCCCGATCTAAGCAACATAATGATACAAATAAATATGGAAATTAAAGGGTTTTGACCTACCTGATCTAGCTTTAATGACAACTTTTGAAGTCTTTAATGTAGCGTTGCAGATTTTGGCTTTTGTTTTTTGTGCCGAGGTATTGAAATCTTTAAAGACTGAGACTGTAACATGTATCACCCGCTCTCAACATAACCCAAGATCACTGAAAAAATTTCGTTTCCCCATGCGCTGAATCAAGCAAGAAGAAAAACTTTAAAATTTTTAAAACTTTTCTTCTCACTGATTTTTTTTAATCTGATGATTTTTTAAATTTGAAGTGGGTTGTCAAAAAGTAGAGTATTCAAGCTTTAATTTCTTTTTTTATTCGTCTTTCTAACTCCCTTGGTTATAAAGTTAAAACAGTTTGAATATAATCATTTTTGATCACAACAGATAGGTATCCGTTTAATTTTTTGTACCAGCGTACAATGTACCGGAAGTACGAAATTAAAAAAGTAAAACCGATTTATATTTTTCTTATACAGCCATTTTACTAACGCAAGTTCGAACTTTTCTTTGTTCTGTGTAGCAGTCACCAAATATGTCATTTTGACTACTACTTATAATAAATATGTCCAAACAAATGAGTATTTATTGCATACAAAGCATTATCATTCAATTATCAACGAAAAAATGAAGAAAAAACGACAGGAAATACATACGTAACACAAAATAGAACTGAAATAAAAAAAAAATAACATATTTTTAATTTTTGAACACGAATTATAAACAAACCAATTATCGGACATCATATATTTGTATACCAAATTTCACCTACGTCATGCTGTCAAAAATGCCGTTTAGTTTATGAATCATGTCGCATTTCTCAAACATGTATTAAAATTATTAAGTCATCAATGCTTAAGTTAATTTTTATATGACTTTAGGTCTGTATGAGTTAAAAACCGCGATTTGTCCAATCCTGCATGAATTGACAGGATTATCGGTGCTTGTTCTAAGTTGCTCGTACGAATTCTGTCACATGCGGTAAATGAGTAATTGTATTTTTATTCCTGTCGGTGCGTGTTGCATTTCAAAACTATATAAAAGCAGTAACTGTTTCTTTTATTTTAATTGGCATTTTCCCGATCAATTTACCGAGCAATCGGTAGCAGATTTTTTTTAAAGTCAATCTTTTACTCATGAATTTGTGAAGTCAAAACCATGTCGGAAACAAAACATAAGAAACGACAGTACAGAGCGGAATATATAAAATACGGATTTATTGAAAATCCATCATCGCCAATGTGTCTTATTTGTCAAAAGCCTTTTTCAAATGAAGCGATGATGCCTTCCAGACTACAAGATCATTTTAATAAAATGCATTCAGATAAGAAAAACAAAGATGTAGCCGCCTATTTTCAAGACCTGGAAAAGAATACATAGTTCAGCCAACTATATCAAAACCTTTTTCAATGGCTTCCAAGCAAGACGATGACGGACTTCGAGTTCCGTAAAATATCTCATTGTTAATTGCTAAAACAGGCACACCACACACTATTGGGGAAGATTTAATTTTACCGGCAGTAAAAAACGTAATAACCTGTGTACTCCATTAACCAGCGGCAGATATTATCTGAAAAATTCCTTTGAGCAGTGGTCATGTGCAGACAAATTGATAAGATGGCTGAAAACATTCAAGAATCATGCAATCACTTGAAGACTTGCCAATTTTCAATTCAATTGGATGAGTGCACTTTACCAACTAATGAAGCATTGCCCTTGTCATACGTGAGGTTTATCATAGATGAGGAAAAATGTCAAGAACTATTATTTCCTAGAAATTTAGAGCTAGATGCAAAGGAAGAAAGCATATATAATACACTAGAAATGTTTTGTGGCAAAAAAGAGATTCTTTTGAAGATTATTATGCCAATTTCTGCTGATGGCGCTCCGATTATGACAGGGCGTTACAAAGCCTTTATACTGTACTTAAAAAAGAAAGATCTAGACGTGCTTGTTGTGCATTGCGTCATTCATCGCTAACACTTAGTTGTGAGAAACCGAATGAACGCCTGCATACATCACTGCAATATGTTATCAGAGCAGTTAATAAAATCAGAAGCAATTCACTAAATAACAGATTATTTTATTAGCTTTGCGTTGCTAGTGATGAAGCTCTCAACCGCTTCCTGCTTCACACAAAAGTGCGCTGGTTGTCAAAAGGTACTTGTTTGGCTCGATTTTACAATCTGTTTGACTCTGTGGTAAGAGTTCCTGGAAAACAAAGACACAGAGTTGCGTGACGACCTCATTATATCAAAGAATGATATTGCGTATTTGACAGGCCTATATAAATTCTTTAATGATGTTAATCTCCAGTTTCAAAGCGACGACTTGAACTTGATTAAAACAAAAAAATGTTGTTGCTGCTTTGGTAGTCAAACTGCTATTACACCAGAGAAATGTTGGCAGACGTGAATTTAATAACACATAATTTATCAGCAGTATTCTTCAACAACGACGACTTGCTTGTTTATTGCCAATATTTGGAGAACCGAACCTCCACGGTGATTTCAAAGAACGATTCCAGGACGTTTTAAATATGGACATACCAGATTGGATGTTGGATCTTTTTTCAAATGTCAACACAGGAAGATTATCCCAGTTAGAACAACTTATAGAACTAACAACAAACGAAGAAATAAAATTAAAATTCAAAAATTGCTACCAAGAATTTTGGATGCCAAAACCTATCCCGCAACTGAACCCTGGATTATGATCGGTTGTTCAACGATTTCTGATAGTATTCCCATTGTCGCATTTGTCTGAACATGGATTTAGTGTTGTAGAAGCTAACCAAAAAGATAAATCGGCTGCTACTGTTTTTAAATAAATTCGAGCCTGATAATAATAAATTCGTTAAAGCACATCATCAGATTCATCCTTCACATTAATGTAAGTTAATTTCGATTGAAAGCTTTGTTTTAATTACTGTATTGTTATACTGAATATGCTATCACTATTGTTTTTATATACCTATAAAGATAATATTGTAATTTTATTGAAAGCATTTTTAATAAAAATACTTCCAAATATGATTAAACATGCGTTTTAACTGCTCTCATTTAAAATGTAAGTTTCAACTCAGAAATTGGATATGCCACGTTTAAAAACAATAATTGCAATTGCTGTTTTTAAGAGCGCATCTTAAAAGCAGCAATTACAATTATCTTTTTTTAACAGTGGTAAATTTAAAAAATTTGGGGGCACTAAAAAAATTATTGATTCTCAATATGAGCGGTGGGCGAAAAAGTTTCAGATTCAATGACCAATCTGGGTGTAATTTAGCACAATATTTCTATGTATGGGGCAATGAAAAAATTTAATTTTGTTTATAATAGGTAAAAAAGAGGTAGGAGATATACGAAACTTATGGGTGCTAAATTTCAAAATTTTACTCAAAGGTTATGTTGGTTTTTTCACACGATTTAACTCTCTTTGTGTAGCTAAGATACCGATCATTTTTGTCTTCAAACCTAAATAAAGTGAAGGTGGCGAAAAATATTTTTTTTTGATTTTTTTAAAATCAAAATTAAATTCTTGTGTAATTACACAATTCTATTCAATTATTACGTCACTTTAGTTATAGATCTAAATAATTTTATTCAGGAATGGGGGATAATAGGCTAATTTTTTTTTCATTTTTCGTTTTTCATATCTTCAGTACAGATTAACTGAATTTATGAAATTTTGTACGATTACTTGTGAATGTTGGTCACAGTGGCATTTAATTTTGTTTACAACGGTCTAGGGGCTGGGGAGAAACGATTATCGAGGGTTTCATATCTCAAAATTGAACTGGAAGAGTAGAATAATGGTTTTACGTAATTCTTTACTTCCTACCAATATAATTTATCATTTTAATAATATTTCCTTTTATGTAGTAGTCTTTCAAAGAGAAAGCCGTCAGTGGGTAGAGTTATTTAACTTTCCTAGGTTTTTTTACTATTATTAATAACAGAAATAAATTACATTGTTCAGTTCTCACGAAACGGAACATTTCGAAAAAATGTAAATTAAAAAATTTGTTACAGACGAAGATCTAGAACCTCCTTTGGGCATCCTAGGTAGAGCGGTGTTTTTATCCATTTGAGGAAAACATATTAAACCGATTTTAGTAATATTTTTATGGCTGCGGTAATGAGAACTGGTCATTCCATCAACGTTAAGGCGCTGTAAATTATAAAAGGATTCTTTTTATTTTCGAGGCGATTGGTTGGGGATCATATAAACCGGTAGTTATTCATTAATTGATGAGAGGGTCACTTCAGTTGTTCTTAATGTAAGAAGACTTTGGTAACTACCGGGTGTTTTTCCGGGTCGTAATCTTTTTTTATTACCCCGAAAAGAATTGTTAATCAAAATTATGAAAAAATTATTTCTTAATAATTTTTTTTAAATTTTATTTTTCTTTAAATTTTGTCAACAGATAGTTCAAACTGAAATTAAAAAAAAATTATACACCTTTTTTTTTTGCTTTAGTTTTTCTTCTGAAATGAATTCTGAGCCTGTAAATAAATTTTAGAAATTACCAAAAGAGGAGTGAGTTTAATTTTTTATTATATTTTTTTTTAAGTGCATCCTGAGCGAGTAAAACCTAATAAATTAATATTTGTCAAGAAATGGACCCACTGTAGATAAATTTATTTCAAATACAGAAGCAATAAGATTAAAATTATATAAACTAGTATGTCTAATTAAGTAAGTTCATGATTTGTTTAAATAAATTACACCATTCATATGTAATTACGTAGAGACATTAAAACAAACAGAAATTGAATTAATGAACAATTACCGAAGTAAACAAAACAATTAAAAGTAGAAGTGCTTTTACAGTCTGCTAAGCAGTTATTTAGAAACAATAATTATACACAGTATGTACTCTCTGCCAAAAGTTATATTTGTTGCTTAACAACGAAAATTGTGGTACAAGAAATCTGTCTCTTTATTTACTCTTTTACTCGATGATTTCAAAATTAAACTCCAAAATAAAAATGAGATTTTATATCTATATATATAAAATCCACTGTGGAATAAAGGTTATTATTTCGCAAAAGGTGATTTAGTTAGTAACTCGAAAAACTGCAAAAATAAAAAATCTGATGTGGACACCACATGATTTCCTAGAACGCCTATTAAATTACAAAAACACATTTTTAAAAGTACATAAAATTTTTATTTCACTTAATAACTTTTTATTGTTATTATTGAATTATTATTTATTGTAAATTTTTTTTTACAATCACAGTTTAACAATTATTAATAAATCAATACACTTAAATAAAAAAAAAAAAAAGTTAGAAAAGAGGAAATGAAGTCGAATTCAAACCGATGTGCCTTCCCTTTGCAAGATCAAATATTTCATTAATTAAAATTTTATTTAACTATAACTCTGGAACTAATGAAAATAAGTACCACTTACGAAAGAAATATCGTTGAAAAGCTCTGAATGAGGGCTTTTCAATTTCAGTTAAGAAAAATTCCAAAATCCAAAGATTTTGAATTTTCGGCTTTTTTGAACATTTCTGGTCAAGTCGATTGCAATCAAAAGGGGAGGTGTACTATTAGATGTTACAAAAGTCCAATATCCAAAATTTCAGCATTCTATAGCTAATCGTTTTTGAGTTAAGCGAGATAAATACGTACGTACAGAAGTCACGCCGAAACTAGTCTAAATCAATTCAGGGATGGTAAAAATGGATATTTCCCTTGAAATCTGAAAACCAAACTTTTTTGCGATCACAATGTTTCCTTTACTTCGCACAAGGAAGTAAAAACAGCCGTTAAACAGTTCTGTGACACGCTATTGGTTTAAATTTTATTGTTCACAAAATTATGAAGCTATTAGGATATATTAAGCCCTACAGTAAATATCACTGATCATTAAAAATATATTATAGAAGAATAATTAAGCCAGATAAGCACAGAGGTTTTTGTATTTTTGCATTCTACGGTTTACGTTTTGATTTATATATATACAGAATGTTTATAAAGTATGAAATCTAAAATACCTTTTTTAACAGTAAGAATATGAAAATTACATTTAGCAAATGCTCTTATGCCCCTGTAGTTGCAACTTTTAAATACAAAGGATTTTAACAAATTATTTTAAAGGAAATTGAAAAAAATGTTTAACATAAAAAACGCTACGGACAGTTCTAATCAAAATGTTACGTAATTTAATATTTTTCACAGGTAGCTTGATAAGTCACTTACCGTACAAACCAAATGGTTCACATACTGGTAAATTACGGTTGACTTATGGTCTTATCCCGAAAATAGATTGTTTTACGTTAAAAGGCTTTTTAACTTAATTTTTTAATGTTTCGGTGTCAAATAGTTATTAATGGATACAGTAAAGCTCTTTTGAAACTACCTGTGAAAATTATTAATGACCTGCATTTTGGTTAGAGTTTCTGTAGTCAAGTTTATTATGTCAAAATATTTGTTTTTCAACATTCATGGTTTATAATAACCTTACCTTAATTACATGTTCTTTACGTCAGAAGTTCTGTTTTTTAATGCCGTTTAACATGATGTGTTACAACCCTACCCTTTCATTTCAAATTTCGGATTTTTCTCCCATGGCTTGGGGTGTGATGGTCTTATGTTGAAAAATATTTCTTTTTGAGATAGAATCATTTGCTAAATATAATTTTTCAATGTTTAACTGTTGCAACGTTATTTAAGAGTTCCGATACTTTAAACATTATATCTAAATATGACTGCTTCCTTATGTTGAACATATACTGCAATAATTGTTTCCGGTATTTAAGTAAGTTTATCGACTGAATGACGACAGAAGCAGACTGGAAAAAATAAATGAGAAAAACTAATACTACATTTTTAATTCCTTGTACAAAGTAAAGGAAGTATTGTGATCGCGAAAAATTTTGGTTTTCAGATTTCAACGGAAATATCCATTTTGACCATCCCTGACTAGTTCCATTCTCACTAGTTTCGGCGTGACGTCTGTACGTATATAACTTGCATAACTAAAAAAAGATTAGTCGTAGGATGTTGACAATTTGGATTTAGGACTGTTGCAACAAATAGGGGCTGTGCACCTCCCCTTTTGATTGTAATCGACCGAACCAAAAGTGTTCAAAAACATTTGGATTTTTGACTTTTTCTTAACTGCAATAATAAGCCCTCATTGAGAGCTTTTCAACGATATATCACAAGAGGTACTTATTTTCATTGGTTCCAGAGTTATAGCCAAATAAAAGTTTAATTAATGAAATATTTGGGTCTTACAAGGGAAGGTACACCGGTTGAATACAACTTCATCTCTTTTTTTAACTCTTTTTTTTAAATTTAAATATATTGTTTTATTAATAATTATTAATCTCCGATTGTAAATAAGTTTTACAATAAATAATAATCCAATAATAATAAAAAAACGAAAAAATATTGGGCATTCATTATTAATGAAATAAAATTTTATGTTCTATTCATCTTAAAAAAATGTGTATATGTAATTTAATAGTCGTACAAGGAAGTCATGTAGTGTCCACATCAGATTTTTATATATAAATTGAACGGCATGCACACAATTCAATTTTTGTTTTTATTATGTTGTTTTTTAATCCATTGACAAACTTATGTTTGTAAAAGAAAATCTTTTTATTATTTTGAAATAGATGATTGGAAAATTTTTAATAATTTTTTTTAATAAAAATGACAATGGAATCATAAATCTCTTTCTTGTAAGCCGAAGTATTGTGTTGAGTCAAAAGAAAACACCTTTGTTATGTAATTTGATACCGAAGGATGATGCTATTTTTTTTAAGAATAAGTGTATATTATTTTTTATAAAAGATTACACATTCATAAATATAAACAAAAAGATAAGCTTTTAGTTTTTTAAATTTTTTTTTCCTTTTTAACCTCCGGGTCTACCGTTAGGCATTGCCTCAGAAGATGAGATGAATGATTTGTATCGTGTATAGAAATGACATGCCTGACCGGGATTCGAACCTGGGACCTCCCGATGAAAGGCCGAGACGAGTTTTCTAAATATTAGTCTTCATTATTCACACTTACGGACGCCGAAAAATTTATCTAACAACCCATTTTTGTACCGCCAAAACTAACTGGTACTTTTTGGAGGGTGTTCCAGAAGATATTATTGTAATTTAGACGTGAATACACATTACCCTAATAAATATTTAATAATAATAAACAAGCTTAGAAGTTTTATATTAAGGCCTTCAAAACAAAGTAGAACTGTGATTTTATTGCAACAGATTTCAACTTCATCGTCCCAAGAAAATTTTTCATCAACAGAATACCCAGAAGTTTCATTCTACATCAAATAGAAATAGCCATTTAATGATTGTTATCACTAAAGAGAATTTTATTACACGATTACCAATTTTACATCTCTCTGAGAAACATAATGCAACGGTTTTACCTAATTTAATGTTAGATGGTTGCAATCCATATCTAGTAAATATTTTTTTTGACTGCTAAAGTTATTCTCCTTCATAGGATTTAAGTTGAAGATACATTGTATAATATTGCAGTTTGAATGACCACCATTTTGAAAAGTTTTATTAAAGGAAAGATTTTTTTCCCGGATTGGTTTTTGTTTTATATAAATAATTAAACTGGTGTTTCACTTGCGTAAAGTTTCGATTTGGATATATTTAAGTAAACTTTTACCCCATCTTAGCTAGGTTAAACCCCCAAGTTTTTCCATTGAAATATAAGGACCGAAAGAAAAATTATTTTAGTGCTACGTTAAAATTTCACAAATTTATATGAATGAAATTTCATTAGGAATTAGTATGGACTTACGGCACATACTGTACTACATAAATACAACACCAGTACACATTGTCAACGGTTTAGTTAATAGTTTCATTCAAGGAAAAAGAGTTCGGAACAATGGTTTGGAAGAGAACAATTCCACCGTCTAGATCAGATGGCAAGCTGTGGGTCTAGATACATGTATAGGAAGTTTGGAGGTTGTAACTTCGTAGACAAAGGAGTACGTATAGGGTGGGGATTGTATCCGATAGCATGGTGCAGGTTGTGCTGGCGTCAGCTGTAGCAACAGAGCAGGAAGTAGCAGGTCACCCGGAACTTAAGAGAGGGCAGCTGACTTCCGATTCGGTCGCTTTGTCCACCTAATTTTGAAACCTTCCTCTCTTATTGTAAACATTACAAAAGTATGTTCTTGTGGTATTATATACATAACCGGCAGGGTTTTTCCCTTATTATGTCACTAATTGTTTAAAAGAGATTACAGTCATAATGGGATGTACAGGAAAAAAATTACAGCTCACTAAATTACGAACGTAAAAAACGTATATAATATGTTCTTATTTTATTGTCTGTTATACTGAAAAAATTTATACGTACCCTAACAAAACTATTCTTCTGAAATAAAATGGTACAACCGATTCTAGAATTTGTAATAGTTCTTACATTATTTACAAATTTCAATATTTTTAAATCAAAATACAATATTATTCTACGATTTCACGTTTTTTAAATTAGCTAAATTTTTAAAATTTAGCAGCGTTGTTTTTCGTAACCGGAGTTTGTACCTGAACATTCTTTGAATTTTTGTCGATGGCATTTCAAAATTTACCGGTGTCTGATCCACATTCGTGATTTGATATAGGTAATAACTCTTCCCTTTTCGTAAATTTATAACATATATGTTTGAAGCTTTTTAGTTTGCCTTCGTATGCTTCTGATAGCCGCTGTGCTATTGCTCTTCTTCAAATATAAAAACTAAGTCGACAAAGAAATCAGCGTACCCCGGATGACTATTTAAAATTCATTGCAATCGCGATTTAATTCATCGGCGATTTCCAAAGCTTTCATCTGACATTCGTAGAAAACGAGTATCCAAACTGACGTATATTCCATATATGCGCTTCATGCAAGTTTTTTTTCTATTTTCAGATATTTCGCGTTTTTCCACCAGAATGCTATCTTGGTTATTGGCTACAAGAAATTCGTTCTTTTATTCGCCACTCATTATTTCAGGACTGCTATATCAAATTTTCTGTTATATCACGATTTCCATGGTCCTTTGAGTAAACAGTAGCACGTAAATTTTTTTCAATAGTAAATAAACCCGGTCTATTTTTTCACTTATTCTGTAGTTCTATTATACATAAAATTCTTACGTACTGAACGTTTGTTGTCACAATGAAAACTGGTCATAAAATGCAGTGGCGGGTTGCGTATAGGCAATGTGGAACTGCAGCACTCCCTATTTTCACTTTATATTATCGATAACAATTAATATAATGAGTACTTTTTTCTTTGTACTTCTACAATATATAATCCTTAATGTCAATAGCCGTCCCCCAGTTTATGAAAAAGGTACAAAAATCTTTGTATGGAACTGTGCGCTTCACAGTTCCGCGGGTGTGGTGTTGGGCTGTTTAGCGCATGCATACATAGGAGCTGCACACGAAGCTGCGAGGGAGAGAGAGTACTGTTGCTCCCGCAGTGCCGACACTGGCGTGCTGGTGGAAGGTAGTATTTTTTTTTTTACTCCGCGTGTTTATGGAACGTTCCTTGTTCGTTCCCTTTTTTAGTTTAGTCGGTGGAAGGAATATGAAAGTGGTTTAGTTGTTTTTTCAGTAGTGATCAGAAGATGGCGGAAAGCAAGGGCTCTTTGATTGCCAAATCTGTCCAAAAACACGCTGGAAGGGTGAAAGAGAAGGTAATTAGTAAAAACTAATTATGTATTTTTTTGAGTACATAAAAATTAAATTAAGCACCATTGGACTATAGTGTTTTTAAGTGGAAATTTTATTAAGTTATTATCTAATAATATTCAAAAATATTATCTGTATGGATATGTTATTATTTATTCGGTCAAGTCGAATACGATTTTTAAGCACAATGTGCTTAAAAACCGTGTACCATATTCTTGAATGTGAAAAAGTGTAGAATTACGTTATTATCCTGCTTCCAGCTATTCTATTTGATTCATCTTTTCGGTTCTTTTATTTTACAGAAAACTTTAACCATGGCCTTGAAAAGGCCCAGAAAAAAATTTCTAAAGCTGCATCTCTACTAATTTTGTTTACGAGTCACCACTGATAAAATGAATACAAAATGATCGATAAAAATGTTTTCTTATTAATAACTTTAGCCTAAATGTAAGAAAAATACAAGGACAGCTTCCGATAAGTCTGGCGCTGCTTCGTAGATTAGAATTTAATTTTTTAATACCGTTTAATTACTCGCAGTCAAGTTTTTTGTTTTATTAAAATCGTTTTATTTCACTATATGTATATTTGTATATCTATATTGGTTCGAGATTTTGAGGTAGAACTATCAATTATGATGGCCAAAACAACTGCTTAAAAGGCAGGAACAGCCTTTTAAGTTTTCATTCCTTCGTCTTTTTTCTTCTCTTTGGGCCGGAACCTGCAGTTGTGTACTTAACTGTAACCATCTTTATTACCATTCTTATAACCATTTATATTTATTATAAATATAATCTATCCAAACTTTTTTTTCTTCTCCCCCGGGTCGGATCCTGCAGGTAAGTACACACAGCCCAGGTATTCTACTCTAACGGACCTCTACATCCCGGCCCGCCGGTCGGACTTTGCGCCCGCCTCAAACCCCTAGAGTAGAATCCATCAGGCTCGGCTATACCGTCCCTGAGTCCCCACTCACTCTGGGAGCCGGGACTCGATCTTTATGCCAATGCCTCTAACGGGAACACTCTGTGTGGGGAATCCCCGGCGGGACTCGGTCTACTTCGCTCGGTGTTACGAGAGTCCCCGTGCCTCATCGCTACCACCCACTCGTGCAAGCACGTGCGAACGGCAGTTTGGCAGAGGGCTGTCCCTCATCCCAGAGCCCCACGATCCTTCTCCTGAAGAACCCTCGCCACGAACCCTGCAATGGCAACCCTTGCGTTGGCAACCAGCGACAGATATTATCTGAAAAATTCCTTTGAGCAGTGGTTTTGTGCAAAGACAAATTGATGAGATTGCTGAAAATCAAAGAATCATGCAATCACTTGAAGACTTGCCAATTTTCAATTCAATTGGATGAGTGCACTTTAGCAACTAATGAAGCATTGGTCTTGTCGTACGTGAGGTTTATTATAGATAAGGAAAAATGTCAAGAACTACTATTTGCTAGAAATTTAGAGCTAGATGCAAAGGAAGAAACCATATATAATTCACTAGAAATGTTTTGTGGCAAAAAAGAGATTTTTTTGAAGATTATTATGTCAATTTCTGCTGATGGCGCTCCGGTTACGACAGGGCGATACAAAGCCTTTATAGTGTACTTAAAAAATAAAGTTCCAGACGTGCTTGTGGTACATTGCGTCATTCATCGCTAACACTTAGTTGCGAGAAACCGAATGAATGTCTGAACTGCAACATATTGCAGTGTAAAGAACTATGGACAGAGTGGATACCCATTACCTGGAATAGATCTTAATACGTTACGTTGGGGGAAGCTTGTCTTTTACCTTTATTTTTGTGAGTAGTTTGTGAAAGTCTAATTATTTCAATTTGTTCCTTATACCAGAACTTTCATCTCGCTTTAACTTTAGTGGGTTTTTAGTTAGATGTTCACTAAATTTATGCAGAGGAGAAATGAATTTTTTGAATTCTACCCGGAATTAAAGAAAAAACCAATTTAATAGACGTACAGTAAAGTGGGTAACGCCTTACTTCTTAATGCACCAATACAATACAAGACATGAATGTAATGTAAATTTAATTAAAAAAATTAAATTTATAATATAAAATATAAAAAAAAGAGCAAAGCAATTAACTCTAAGCAATTTTAATTATCACTGAATAAGGGAAGTTGGAATTATAATAGCTGATAACATTAAAAAAAAAATTACGATATTGTTTAATAAATCTTAAAGGTAAGAAAAACAATTATTTCACGTGATTATTTTACGTTTATAGTTGATTATATACATATACAAGCTTCGCCATTGTTATGTGGTTACTTGTGTTTACCGTTGCGGTCACGGGCTCTGCCCCCTGAATCTTTCTGTGTTCATTAAACTCATGCTTGTAAGAAAAATAATGATGAATAAAAATTAAAGTCTGTTCGATTTTTAAAAGCTATCAGTGTACTGTAATTTCTTCAAAACAGTTTGGCCAGTACATTAATGGTTTTTAGATTTCACGGCTTCGATCACAAAATACATAATCAGATTACAAACATAAATCACCATCACAGTGTTACCAAATCTCATAAAGATTGATTCGGTAGCGTAACGTAAAACGGTATAAATTTATAAAACAAATTTATGTGTTTTAACTCCTTAAAATATTAAAATTCAAAAAAGCCGAAACTGGTGTTTAGATATTTATCTGAAGTATTTAGATTTTTTTTAGGGTTTTAGATATTTATCTGTAAGCCCAAATCCATTGAAATCTCGTTTAGTATAGTCGGAAATGGAGAAAATTTTCAACCGTTGTTCGAATTTTTTTTACTTTTTTAGCCCTTCAAAATAAATTTTAACCCCATAAACTCGGAATTTAAAAAATCTAGATATTAGTGTTTAAATATTCACGTAAAGATTGCACACACCAAAAATAAGTTGACATCTTTATTTGTTACAAAGAAATTAAAAAAAAAATTGTAAATTTAATTGTTATTCCATTTTAATCCTTTAAAATCAGAATTTCAAAAATTCCTTTCTTATTGCGCACTTACACCGTAAGAAGCACAAGTACACAAATTTTCAATTTTTCTTCAGTAGTTTTTGCTGGGCGTTGATGAATCAGTCAGAACAAGTTGCTTACATATATATATTTTGTATTATCTAGTAATCTAGATATAAGTAATAAGTATCTAATATTATAAGTATCTAGTAATAAGAAGTGCTAACTGCTATTTATTACTTTGTATTTAATCGTTTAATTAAAAAATATATTAAGTCTATATGGATGCTAAGCTTAATTTACTACAAAAGAATTGATTTGTTTTCACGGTAAATACTCAGAGATTACTTTGAAATAGTAAGAGTTCAAAAATATTTCATTTTTTGTCATTCTTTAATTCATAATTTTCTTTTTAAAAAAAATATAATTTTAAATTATGAAAAGGTAAATACGCAATATATCGTCTTTTAAATGCTTTTTAAACTGTGCCTCATTCAGTGATTGGGTTGATTTTGTTTTTTTTAATGAAATAATTATTAACAATTTTATTTCAAAATATTTTAATGTAAAGAGTTTTACAGCCACTAAATCTCACTGATAAAACATAGTTGCGTCTTTTCACAGTAAAAAAAGAACTTTACTTTTAAAAAGTCTTTTCTACTTCTCTTTTACTTCTAGAAGTATATCTTTTTTTTACTTTTAAAAGTGAAAAAATAACTGTTAAGATATTATATTTCTGTAGTTGTCTATTGAATTGAAATATAAAATTAGTAAAAGTTTCAATTGCATGCTAATATTAGTAAATGGAAAAGTAAGATTAATTTTAATTTATGAAAGATATGATAATACTGAAATTAAAATAAAAGAAAAAGTTTTAAAGTATATAACATTTAGACTAAGTTCAACAAAATTATCATTTTATAAAAAAAAAACTCATGAATCTTTACAATTAAATAGATAAAATATTAAATTTTAAAACATGTAAAAACTCATAGTGAAACCTTAAAACAAAGTAATTTTTCTGACCTAAAGAAGTGTCTGAAATTACAGTTCTAAACATTAGGCCTTGACTGCAATTCAAATGGCAATGATGCAATTTTTAATATTTCACGTAAAATTTCGCAATATATTTTTATAAATTTTATGCATTAAAATACATTATTATAGGAATAATTTATTTTAAGACTGAAATTTAATGAATTGGCTGGAATTTTAAGATTGGCATGACTGGAAGTTTTTAAATAAACAATTATATTAAACCGATATTCTAAGAACTATATTAATTTCAAATCTGTACAATTTTTTTTTTTAGTTACAAGCAAAAGTAAAATAATAAATTTTCAAAAATACGTATTAAACAATGACGAAAACGGTCTTTCTTTATAATAACAAGGAACGTTTATAAGTTTTTTTAAAATACCGTTTGTAAGTTATTTTATAACTTTTTATTTTACCCTTTCTACAGGAATATAAGGGAAAATTAGACATCAATAGGGAAAAAATGTTAGCATTCAATGATGTCATCTTATACGAAATAAACAACAAGAAAAAAGAATACTGAATATTGTCATGGATTTATTAGGACAGAAATTTAGTTTCAAATTAGATATGTATGAAACAATTATAATAAATTAACTGATACTAAAAAAGTCGGTAAATATTCGCGTAATTTTCCCGGCTTTGCACTTGACAGATATATATTTCAAATGTGCCATAAGGTTTTTAAATATTAATCATTTAATTATGCGAGTTCAAGTGCGAATAAAATAATTATTAAAAAATAGAATTGATATTACTATTACTAATTGATATGTACAATTAGTAGGAGGTGTTTTTCTCAAGAATAATTAATGAAAAACGAAAAAAATAGTTGAACAAGTTTTTTTTTTCTTAGAGGCATTTTTTCAGGATACAGAAAGTTGGTCAGCGATGTGAAATTTAATTATTTCAACATTTCATGTTTTATTCGGGCGCCTGTTAATCTTAACATCGGAAAGACCATTAAAGTCACCATCTCATGCAGCCTACACAGGCACCCGACTACAACATAAAATGCAGAAGTAATATTAAATTTCACATCGCTGTCTAACTTACTGTCGGATTTTATGTATTTTAATAATTATTTTATTTAGTACTTTTTTGTTGTTTCCATAATTTAAAAATTCAATACACTATTTATCTAGATACGATAATGGTGTAAGTTTTTGTGTTTTTTAGAAACGTTGTGCTAATTACATAGAAATTTGAATGTTAATGAATGATAATGTACATACGTGTAACGAATGTGCTAGTCGCGATGCATTCCTGCTTCCTTTTGATGAGCACATTTTTCCTGTGCATCTTGAGAATGATGAATTTTTCAAACAAATCACCAGAGACGGAAGGTATTTCTTTATTATCGTTTTATGAAATACCAGCATTAAAATTTGAAAATAGGATAATTTATTTTGTCACAGTGTAGCGCTCCCCATTTTTGGTTAAGACAATTTAAGATAGCCGCGATGTTACTTCCAGACCGAAGACATGGTAGTTCACAGAATTTAGTTGTAATTGGTTGGATCAATGAAACTGAACAGAAGGTAAAAAATAAACAAAACAATTAAATATTTGTAACTTCTATGTACATAGTCGAGAAAAAAGATGAAAATATTCATTAAAAACAACTGGATCCAATATGACTTCCTTCATCGTATTCATTTTTTTTTATTTTAAAACTTATTCAGTAATTAATTAAGAGTATAATTGAGAAAATAAACAAATTGGATCCCAAATTGACGATCTAGTATCAGAAATCATAAAAGTATCAGAACATTATAAAAAAATTGAAAAGATTTATTGTTGGATCCCAGTTTCTTATTTTTTAATATTTTTTTTTGTTACAGATGAGTCTGAGAAGTGCCATTTACGCACTCCCCATAAACGGGAGAGTGTCGGAATCGCATGAGTTCGGCTAAGATGTTATTAAGAGCCTACATGTACCCGCACCCTACCGACTAAAACACCTATCTCACCCTTTCTCCTCCTCCGAGGCTCGTCCTGCAGTTTAAGCATTGCGTGGGCCCAGGAGGTGCCCTTAGGGTCCAGCGGTTCAGAGTTCCCGCGCTTCATCACCGTCGCCCATCCGTACAAGTGTGCAGACGCAAGACGGCTCCACAGGAGGCTGTCCTTCGCCCCTTCATCCTCAGGTCACTTTCTTCGCCTGAGTCTCAGGTCTTTTATATGCAATTCTGATTCCTTGCTAGGTGATCTTCAGTCCTCTTACTGATCTCGGTCCTAAATCAGGCTCTATCCATTCTCTCGCTTTAGTTTTCAGAATACTTGTTGCTAGGTGTACTAGCTTGTCCCATTTCGCTCTTCCTATCAACATGTATGGAACTGTTTCTTCCGGAGAAAGCCAGCTTAATCTTTTCTGGCAACATCCCACCGCTGGTATTGCTAGATGGTGTGCTCAACGGTATTTTCAAGATCGCAGTACCTGCATAAAGGAAATGCTCTCCTGCCAAATCGATGCAGGTAGGCTTCAAACTCGCCATCTCCAGAAAGGAGTTGCGTTATATAGAAACCTAACTCACCCAGTCCTCTCTGCACCCATACATCTACTCTCGGAATTAATTTATGTGTCCATCCACCAGTAGGTGAGGTGCTCCAGGTCTCCTACCATTCAGCATAAGTAATTCCTTAGCCTTGATCTTAGTTACACCAAGATAAACCCGCCGGAGCATCAATGCACGCAGCCGCACTGGTGGAATGCCGGAGATACATCAATAGCATTTCGCGAAACCGTGCGATATGTGGCCGCAATGTTCAACGCAGCACGTCTTTGAAGCGATGATATTTTATCTACATTCCTTTTCTTTTCAAGAGCCGGATCCCAGTTTCTTAAAAAGTACATATCGTCTACGTTAATATTAGATATAGCTATATTTTCAGTATTAAAATTATAATTTAAGTACGGGTAGAATTCAACCACTTATTTTTTGCGATTTTCTGATAAAATTTATTTATCAGAATAAATTTTTACTTTAATAAGTCGGTTCGCTTTGGTATAATGTTATTTAACAAGGTTAAAAAAGAAAATAGTTTAAGTACTGTGACAACTTCTGGTCAACGAGTTTTTGAGTAATAAGGCAAAAATTGTTAGAAATAATGTTTAAACTTCTATCTCGATTCAACTAATTGATTTATCTTAATGACATTACTTAATTCGATTAACTTAAAACTTTGAAATTTTTAAATAACTTAATCGTAACTTTCATCGTACTAAAGCTCAATTTTCTACGACCACTACACAAAAAAGAACAAAACTAAAAAGGATTTAACTCTTGATTTAACTTTTGATTTCAACTCTTTCCAGAATTTAAAATCAACATTTCTCTATAAATAGCAATTTTGTTTTAGCCACTTTCAAAGAATTTATGTTGAATCAAAATATAATCCAACACACGTACGTATATACACCTTCCAGATCTCTATAATGTTTTTTTTTTTTTTTTATTATGGAGATCATAAAACATCGACATTTGCAAAAACTGTAACACCCTAAATTTTTCCCGCTGCTATACGTTCCCTTTAAGGTTATACTTCTGTAGCAGCAATAAAACTAAAAATGGAAAAATAAAAGCTGCTGAGGGGTAGAAAAAATTGACAACAAAAAAACTACTTCCAATCGTCCTCTGTTAACGTAACAAATTTTTTCATATCTTCTCCTTCGAAAATAATTTAAAGCGAGATTGTTACATTTTTTAAAGCTAAATTTGGATAGATAAAACAGTTATTAAAAGTGAAAATCACTAGATATTGTGAAGAGAGATCCCGTTAATGAATGAATCCTATAATGATGTATTAAATGTTTAATTATAATGAGTTAAACTAGATTTATTTCATACAATTTATTCATTTGTAAACGAATAAAACTTACAAAAGAAAAATAAATTCTACCTAAATAACAAAATTTTTGAAAGTTGAAAGAATAATAAAATTCTTGAACCCTCTATATACGAGTATATATTACTTCAGTACTGTATGCATTCAAAGTCCTAACCACTCATGTTACATTACGAACAAGAATTGAATAAAATTTACAAAAAAGAAAAGAAAAAGTGAAAAGTAAAATGTACAAGAACCGTGTAAAAGAATTTGCTACAGAAGTGCACCTAAATCTGGATTTTTGATTGAATTTTATGGTAGTGAGGGATTTATTCCCTCTTTTACAATTCTTTTAAATAAGATAACGTAGTTTCTTATATATATGTGTGTGCGCGCGGGAGTGCGCGTGTGTAAAACCTCTATAAAACAGAATTATTTTATTTTAAATGCATGGTAATGGTTATTTCCAATTCAAGGTATTAATGAAATAAAGATTAATTAATTAAAAAACTTATTTAAAACAAATCAAATTAAAAAATATTGAAGTGGTGGAAAAAAATTTAGAGTTTTTTCTTTATTATTTATTTCAAATTTTTGTCATAAGAACTGAAATCTATTCCTGCTGTGATAATCATTTACAGATACAAAATTTAAAAACGTACAGTTCGATAGGTTGAAAGACAAAAAAAAATTAAAACTTTTTTTTGTAAAAAAAAAATCAATTTAAGAAACAATTTAATTTAAGGTTGCCAATACCTGCTTGAATTTTTGAAATGAGATATTCTCAAAAACAAATAATCACCGATAATTTACTAACCCTTAACTTCTCTTAGAGTTTAAAAATATAAAGGTTTAAAGCATTGATTCTCAAACTTTTTCGTTCACCGCCCACATTGAGAATCAAAACTTTTCTAGCGCCCCCAAAATTTACCATCTGTTAATAACTTACCATCTGTTAAAAATAATAATTGCAATTGCTGTTTTTAAGATGCGCTTTTAAAAACAGCAATTTCAATTATTGTTTATAAACGTGACATCCTATTTTTGGGTTGAAACTTAAGTTTTTAAAAAGAGCAATTAAAACGCATATTTAATCATATTTGGAAGAATTTTTATTACAATTTCTTTTTAAAAAAAATTACAATTAGATCTATATAGTTATATAAAAACAATAGTGATAGCATATTCAATAAAACAATACAGTAATTAAAACAGTTTTCAAAAGAAAATTTACACTTACATTAATGTATAGAATGAATCTGAGTACTTTAACGAGTTTGTTAATATTAGGCTCGACGTTACTTAAAAATAGCTGTAAGTCACCGGGATCGGTAACATACATCCGATTTCTCTTTTTGGTTAACAACGTTGGTACAGCACAAAATCTACGTTCAGAAAAATACGATGATGGGAATACTATCATAAATTGTTGAACAGTAGACCATAATCCAGGGTACAGTCGCGGGACTGGCTTTTTCAGCCAAAATTCTTGATAGCCATACATAAATTTTGCCTTTTATTTTTTAATCAGCTATAGCCTTTCTATACCGCCTGTAACCCCCCCCAACAATTTTTTTTGGACCTTCTACCGCCTCCCTTAAGGCTTCCAGCGTTCACAAGGGAGTGTTATCGCCCACTTTTAAATCGAATGTTTTAAAAAATGGAATAGAATTATTTTATAATTTATAGTGAATTTTTTTAAAGTCGGTTTTATATTTTGGTTTCGTATTTATTTATTATGCAATACGCTTTAATCAAAAGTTGTATGTAATAGAAAAAAACTGTTTGTAAGATAAAGTAGTGTGAGATAATTCATAATTATTATCTACTGGTGGCGGCTGATCCCTTACGCCACCAGTGTTTCAATCCATCTCTGTATCGAGCCTTCTGCTTCGTCCTCTTGTAATTTCCAACCTTCATCTCTTCTATAACTTATTTTCTCTTCCTTTCTCTTACCGCTTACTTTTCCGATGCAGTTGTCAAGATTTCACTTTATCTAACCACATGTCTGAACCGTTTTCTTTTTCCTTTTTAGTATTCGCCCCAAATATCGGGAAGGATATTATTATTCTTTCTTTGCCATCGCTACCTTTTATATTTTTATTTTCCTCTTCCAGTCCTTAATACCATAGGTTGCAAATATTTGTAATTTTTTACTTTTCTATTCTTCCTTCATTTAAATCCTCTTTGTTGTTTACTTCCATTACTTTAGTCTTTCCTGTAATTATTTTCATTCCGTACCTTCAGGTAAGGGTACTTTCCATACCTTTCATTCCTTCCTCCAGGGTTGTTAACAATCTTTGTATGTCATTAACTAGAGTTCATATTTTCAGTATATTATATTTCATCCCTCTATACTTCTTCCTTCTTCTCTTTCTTCTGATATCTTCCTTAATCACATCTTCAGCGCAAATTTTGAACAGTATCAGTGAGAGGCAGCATCCTTGCTAACACTTCGACCTAGACCCAGCTAATCAGCTATACTCTTAGTTAGTGAGAAATCGTATGTTTTGATACAAAAAAAATGCAACAAAATTATATTAAGAAAGAATCAATCTATTTCAAAAGCTTGAAATTTTAATTTGAAATTTATTCTTCAAAAGATTTATAAAAATCAAAATTAAATATGGAATTTTTTTTTTATTTACGTTAATTTAAATTATATATTTTATATCATTTCGTAACCCATTCAATCATAATTTAGTTATTCTACTTAAGAATTACAATTCTTAGAAATAAAAGAAATTTTAAACATTAAATTTATAAAAACAAGAGTATTAAGGCAATCGAAAAAATAAGGTATTAAGATAAAATAAATTTAACAAGGGTGACCCACATAATACGGATGGTGTAGTATTTAGCATGGCCACATATTTAAAAATCAGCTGGTCTTAAGTTTGATTTCCGGCAAAGAACTCATATTTTCTTACCTGTAATTTATTCTTATTCTTTGTCTTATTAAAATGCTGTAGAAATATGCGAAGATTATTTTTCAAGACAAACTTTTTAACAAAAAATATGTTTTATTGTAAACTTGTGTATGAAAGAAATTACGATAATTTTCGTTATATTACTATAAAAATAAAAACAAAAGTTATTATTAAAAAATATCAACGTTAAACAGATACACACATGGGAAGACTTTACTTTCCGTATATTTATTTAATGCGGTGAAATACTTTTATTTCACAATTTTTGAGCTTTACTCGGGAACAGAACGTAACACATATATGTATCGCATAATATTTACGCTACAAAGATTCTATCTACAATGACAAAAAATAAAATCATCTGAACGAAGTAAAAATGCTTGCATAAAAAATATCGTTTTTAAGAAAACCATAGATAATATCTGTGAACTTCCTTATAAAGATTACAGTTTGATTCTCTCTGAAAAATACATTTCCACATTTTATGCCTTTCAAAATGACGCAATAAAGTTTTGTTATGGATGTAAAGGACTTTATTACAGTATGCCCTATAATTTTAGTACATTTATGATTTTTATAGCATATATAATCAGTAAAATAATAGCTATAAAAAATGTCAGTATTAGCAGTATAAAATTATCATTAAATATTAAATAATTTGTTGTTTTTTTTATTATAATGTGTAGGCTATAAATCTTGGGTAAAGAAAAATTTAATAATTATTTCAGTATTATAATTTAAGTTGCAGGTTGAAAAAAGACCACCCAGAAAAGTAAAAAATAATACACATTAAATTTTCTTTAAATTTCTACTTTTTGAAGTCGGCCCCAAATTAAAGTCAACTAAAAATAATCTTGAATTTGGTGCATATTCAAAAGACAGAAAATTAAACTAAGTTTAAAATATTAAATTTTCTTATATTTAAAGGCGGTTTTTAAAATAAATATTTTTTTTAAATTTTACATTAAATTCGTTGTAGATATAAAAAGAACAGTTAACAAAAATATTTTGGCTTCCGACAAAGGGACTAGTTATACTTCCGTTACCATTTTTAATAAATTACCGAACCATTTACAAAATCTCTTTATTAATTTATTTAAAATAAAAAGACTTTCTTTTACAGTAACAATATTTTATTTTTCTTTAATGCTTTTATTTACAGTCGCATCAACAATTATAGTATTAGCGACTAAATTAACACTATCATGTAGTATTATATAAAACAAAACAAAAATCATATAAACAATAAAGAAACAGGAACAATAAAGAATAAACATAACACGTAACAACAATAAATACAAAATAAAGTACATAAATCACACAAAAATCACTAAATCATATTCTTCATTCCGCTGTAGGAGAGGAACCGCAACAGACGTTTTACACCTTCGTTCTGGTTTAATAGAAATTTCATATCCGAACCAGGTCTAAGTTATGTCGGATGATTCCAAAGATTGGTCAATCAAAGAGCAGATGGTGCACGGACCATTTGACCTTGCGCAAGTAACAATATTACTCTGGTAGATAAGATTAATTTGTTTTTTTATAACTTGAATTTCTGTTTACTATTCAGCGCGATCAAATAATTTTAATTACCGTTTTCTGAATTAAGAATTACCTTTATATTTAGTAAAATCATGTAATCTATTTTAATATTAATTCATGTATTTTTATTTTAAATACTTAATACTCTAATCATATTTATTATTTATTTTATAATTAATCAATTATTTTTAAGCTTTTTTGGTCAATATTTTATCACGGTTTCCCCAGATCTATCAAGGCAAAATCTGAAAAATCTTTTCTATATTTTTCCGTTGAGTAGGATATCTATCCGTTCATGACGTGATCTATATAACGTGTTATTTGCTGATAAGAATAAAAAATTCATTTATTTTACGAAATACGATTCAAGAAAAAAAATCTGTAATAATTATTAACCTTAAATCTCCTTTGTTAATTAATTACATGAAAGTAATTTAAATAAAATATTATAAAAATATTAACAGAAAGTGAGTGCTATCCACTTACTAACCGATAAAAATACACTTTGAAACAAACATAAATCATATAATCATGCATGCATTCGCATATAATACATTAACACACACACACATACAAAAAAAAAAAAAAAAAAAAAAAAAAAACGGAAAAATATGTGGCACTTCGCCATATTATAGTGCAAAAATACTCCAGAATATTTACATCAATTAAACCAAAAAGTAGAATAAACATCAATTAATAAAAATATTTATTGCTTTAAATTTTTTTTCTTTATTTATAAAAGATAAAAGAAAGTTCAATTTTACAAAGATAAAAGACATTTTTTATAACTGTATAATATAGTAGATAACAAACATAAACCACTATATAATTTTTTAACTCCCAAATTTTTTAAAGTATTTTTAGAATAAAATTAGTTAAATTTATAAGAGATGGAAATATTTTATTCAGTTACGAATTACCAGATATTTTCTTAAATAAAAAAAAGAAATTACTTATAATATTTATATATATTATCTAAAAAATTTAGTAACTATCTAATTTGAAATAAACATTTACCAAATTTTAAATATTATTAATAGTAATTTTTGTACTCGGTAACAATAATTGATACGTTGTAGAAAATTTTAACAAAGGGCTTAGTCGAAATGTAAAAAAAAAAACAAAAAATGAAAAGTAATACTTATTTCTTAAGAATGAAAATAAGTAAGTAAATTTTAAAGAAAATAATAAGAAGTTTCTGTGATCAAAAATTATTGGTAATATCTGTGTGATAAAGAGATAATTGTAATTGATCGATCCCATAAAAATACTCGTATATATTTTTCATTCTTCATTTAAATGAAAGGAATGATTAATAGACACGAATAAATGTATGTGTATATATATATATATATATATATATATATATATTTTGCCATTTCTACAGGTGCTTCATTAATTCATCCAAAGTCAACAGATCGCGCTCATAGTATAATGTTAAAATTATTCATAGTTCATATCACCGCTAAGAGCCCATACTAGTCAGTCGGATTCATTCATAATTATGTTGGCAATCGTTTAAGTCGATCAGGTATTCTGATTTATGAAAAATGGATAAAAAAAATATTTCGTATGGTGATAAAACATTATTTTTGATCGGCAAAATCCACAGAAAACTAAAGCCGGGCTGGATAATACGAAGCTGAGTCAGCTTCATCGATTAACACAAATAACGTTGATCCTTGCGGAGGAGACGGTCGAGGTTATAACTGTAGATAATATTGAAAAAATCCATAATATGTTGGAGCATAGAACACTGAAAGTTCGTGAGATCGATAAGACAATAAGCATTTCAAATGAACGGGTATATCATATTTTATATGAATATTTACATATACGAAAACTGTTCGGAAGATGGTTTCCTGGTTGCTCACAACCGATCAAAAATGTTATGCGTATCGTTTCTAAAAACGGTTTGGAGCTACCTCGACGTAATGAAAGGAATTGAAAGGAACAGTTCAAACAGTGGGTTGCAGTCAGAGTAATTTCTTCAAAGAAAGCGAAGACTGCACCGTCAGTAGGAAAACATTTTTGAATTGATCGTGGTCATTTAATCTTCGTTCACGTTTTGGAGAAGGGTAAAACTGTAACCGGATAATATTGTACATCTTTGAGGATGTCTAAATGAGGAAATAAAAAGATCCCATCTGACAAAAAAAGTTTCTTTTTCACTTAGAAAATGCACCTGCTCTAAGATTGAGATAATAAAATTCCTCGAATGAATTACTGTACTTCAAACTGTAAATCTTCTCTATCTCTTTCTCTAGTCACTAGACTTAACACCTTTAAACTGTTATATGTTTCTAGATATAAAGATTGGATTGCTGAAAAGAAATTTACGCGAAATCTTTTAGTTATTGTCGATAAATCTGTCTACTTGAAGATTTAATAAAGCAATGATAAAAAACCTGACCACTGTCTGGTAAACGTACATACTTGAAAAGAGATTATGTTGACAAATAAAAAAATATTTTTCCCCGAAAAAATTGAGTAATTTTTATTTTTGCACTAACTTTCATAATAACGTGATTACTCGATGCAGCTCTCCAAGATTCCCTATCTAGCGCTAGTCGTTTCATTTCGGTATACCCCCTATATCCTACATCCCTAACAATTTGTTTTACGTATTCCAAACGTTGCCTGCCTACACAATTTTTTCCTTCTACCTGTCCCTCCAATATTAAAGCCAATATTCCAGGATGCCTAATATGTGGCCTATAAGTCTGTCCCTTCTTTTGGCTATATTTTTTCAAATGCTTTTTTCTTCATCTATTTGCCGCAACACCTCTTCACGCTCTTCACTTCTCACCTCTTCACTGCCGCAACACTACTCGTCATATGTTGAAAATTAATCCCTAATAATATTTTAAAAGCGACTATGAACAAGTAACATCTTTAAATCAATAGGATATTCTTCAGCAAAAAATAAATAAAATATTTATTTTTCTACGTTTATTTTGTATAGAAGTGTCTTGCAGACAAAATATGTATCTTTACCTGAATTTATTTATTTTTTTTTTATTGATAGATTTCAAAATTATACTTAAGACGTAATAAGATACTACTTTAAAGGAAAGACTGGATTGAGGGTGTATACGATAAACCCCCCCCCCCCCGCCAGGCAATTAATTTATAATAGAGGAATATATAACAGAAGTTAAAGAGAATAAAAAAAGATTACAATAAACAAAACAAATACATTTTATTAGATTTCTGTCAGTAAACTGCACCCTTTTATAATCTGTTCGTTCTGTAACCTGAAACATCTAAGGGAATATAATTTTGCAAACTAACCAAATACGAAGTAAAGGTAAACTAGTATAGCCCACCCATTATTTAATAAATTAATTTCTCGAATCAATAAAATTTCCAAAAAGAAAGGCTTGTGCTATTTCGTATTATAATGTCATTTATAAGTAGTAAAAAAAAATTGTAAAATTTATAAGATTAAAGAAAATGTAACAATCTTATTAGTTTTAGGTTGAAAAAATACGTGTACATATTACGAAAAAAAATTATTACAGAATAGAATAAAATTGATTTGATGGAATGCTGAATTCCATCACTAAAATTCTGTAACCAATTATAATTAATTGGCGTAGTAAGTATATTATGACATAAATTAAATGCGAATATCTGTACAAGATAGTTCATATGAAATTAAAAAACGATATTAAAATAAATATAGATTTGCAAAATTTTGTAAAAAATATTTTGTAAGAACAAATGTGTTTTATAAACCAATCTCATTCAACAGGACTCGGTATATTTTTCTTGCTTTAAAGGTTTGTGTGCTAAATGACGTAATAAAATAGTTTTAGCTGAGCTAACAAAATAAAAAAATGTGTGTAAAGAAGAGAGATGTTGCCAAATTAAATAAACATTTCCTGCCAAGCTTACAATTAAAAATGAAGAGCGTACTCATTAACTACTTCATTGAGCAAAATGTAATATTATTTATTAGCATATCCAGTATGATGCAACGCTGGACGATATTCAACTCAAAATGTTACGACCTTTTTCATTTACTAAAGAATTTGTAGGATATGAACATCACCAACAGAGAAAGTAAATCTGATTGGTGCTTTAAATGTTTACAATAAAAAAAAAAATTAATAATTGGAACATATGGTGTAAAAGAACAAATTTATTTATCGCTTTTTATAATAAATCAATCATAATACACTCTTACTTCTAAAATTTTAACAATCTCATAAAGAAAACGAACGACCATAATAGGAATGTTCGTTCATAAGGTAAACGAACGACCATTTTCATTGATTAACAATTTAGGCAGTGAACACAAGAAAATGTTACACAGTTACATCAACGAAATCACAACCCATCCAAAATAATATTAGCACAAATAATGTAATCTGAATTTACTGCGTATCACAAATAGCCGCGAGGTATGTCTGTGCAATCACATCACATGACTACACATATATTACATACAGTGCATAGCTGCTGCACTATTTCATCCAATATTCCAATATATATATAGAGAAAAGGGGGTAACGAGAGGGACTGAAAACGGTCATTACACTTCACGTGATGCATATACGTATATACATATATATCTACACACACACACATATATATATATATGTCCCATCAGATGCAAGTTGCAAGACTAATTAAACTATGCAGTTAATTTTATCATGAATGTATTTCAAAACAAAATACAAAGGGTATTACAAACATACTACTGGATAGGGTAAACTAAATGTTGAATGCGGTTAAATTAAACTACACAACGATTGTAGTTTCTAACAAAAAGGGTTAGTTAAGAAGATTTATTTAATAACTCCTGAATAATTGAATTGAACAATCGAATGAAACTAGTTTTATTAAATTTTACACATATAATAAAATGTTATAAAGAATCATTATAATATAAAAATAAATGTATATATATATGACTGGCAAATAACGTGAAAGAATTTAAAAAGTAAATATAGAATACTAAATTTTTTTAAAACTAAATTGAAAAACGAAATAACTCCCCAAAAATAGTTTATAAGAAAAAAGGGAAACAACGTACGTTGTCATTTATATATATATATATATATATATTAATTTTGTTTATTTTCTAAACCGAAAAAACTAGAATCTTTGTTACTTACACAGTTGAATACTTAATAAAAGCTTTCAAAAAAATATGTAAAACAATATTACTATAGAAAATGTTTATACACAATATCATTTAATACAAATAATATTAAAATAATTAATTTAAATGATGATTTCTTTCCCATAAAAATCTGATGTGGACACCAAATTCTTTATAAGCCTATTAAATTACATACACACAATTTTTTTTTAAACGAAAAATACATATAATTTTATTTCACTAATAACTTCTGCTATTTTTTTTATTATTTATAATAAAGATTTTTTTTTATAATCAGAGGTTAATAATTATTAATAAATCAATATATTTAAACTAAAAAAAAAAAAAAAAGAAACAATGTGAAAAAAGGAGATGAAGTCTGATTCGAACCGATGTACCTTTCCCTTAGATCCAAATATTTCATTCCTTAAAATTTTATTTGGCTGTACCACTTATGATATATCGTTGAAAACCTCTCAATGAGGGCTTATTACCGCAGCTAAGAAAAATACTTTTTTTGGATACTTTTGGTCCAGTCGATTACAATCAAAAGGGAGGTGTACAACTAGATGTTATAACAGTCCTAAATCCAAAACTTCAACATTCTACGGCTAATGGTTTTTTAGTTTTGCGATATACATACGTACAGAAGTCACGCCAAAACTAATCAAAATGGATTCAGGAACGGTCAAAATATATTTGCTTTGAAATCTGTAAACCAAAATTTTTTGCGAAATATTTAAAAAGCGAAATTTTTCGCTTTTTACTTCCTTGTACTAAAAAAGATGGTGCGTGGTTTTGTTTGTTTCTTGTTTGTGCTCACATTTTTATTTTAGCTGCTATTGGCTCAAAGCGGACCAACGGTTGTGTGCCGATCAGCTGCGCGAACGATTCATTCGTTCGAAAGATTTATACTTCTTGATACGAACGATTTATCTAAAATTATACTTTTGTTTTGGTGATGAAAAAGGAAAACACTGGGGTTAGAGCTGTGTTAAAAAACACAACTCAAGAAACAGCTAAAAATGTTTAGCATCTTGAAGTTTTTCGTTGCAAAGGTTTTTGTCGTTAGTACGCTTAATTCAAGAACGTTGTTTATTTACAATTGGCAAAAAATTTAAGAAACTCATGTGTTCCAGTATAAAGTTAATAAACATGGACACAAATAAAAGTGCTATCTAACTGAATTTATTGGAATAAATTTGAAATAAGATAAAATCCAAATATTGGATACAAAAAAAAAATATCGTACTTAAATTCAAAATTTATATGGAGAACTTAAAATCTAAATCTATATACATTTCGATTATTCCAAAACCATCATCAGCAGGTAATACGGAAAAATATACAGATAAATATGAAAAAAGTAATAAACTTAAAAACCAGAAAAGTAACAGACAATATTAATTGATAAATAAATAGGACTTACGAAACATTATAAATCAAGTATTTTTAACCAGTGCTAAAAAAATACCTGTTTTTCTACGTATTTATTCCTAACAGAAATCACAAATTTAGTTTGCCATTTAAACCTACGATCCAAACTGCTCAAAATGATTTAATACACGCCTCTCTTATATGTTAGATAGATAAAAAAGCTTATCGCAATAAAAAAAATACAAAATGAAGTGTCACATATACAGTGTATCCCACAAAGAAGCTGAAAAACTTTCAGCACATGTGAAAGTAATGAAAAAAGTTGATATAAACATAGGTCTGCAAACGCTTTGTTTTCAAGTTACGGCTAGCGATAGATTTCACCTGGATTTCAGCTCTTCTAATAAAAAGAAGTCCTACTGTAATTTTGGTACTCAGACAAAGTAATAAAGTTGATGGTTTCTTATGTAATTAGTGCTGCGAAAAAAATAAGTGTCAGAACTGTAACACCGATAGTTTTTAAGATATCCAACGTAAAATACAAAATTCGGAGTCGAAGAACAAGTTCTTTTTTAGGTTTGCAGTACAATAGCTTAGTTAAATGACAAATAAATGCGGAAGATTAAGCAACAATACTTGTAGAAAATTTAATTTTGAAAAAATGAATATATATACAGACAATAAAAAGTAAATAAAACGTTTTAAAAATAGGTTTTTTACTGAAACAAAGCAAATGAAAAATAGACAGAAAATCCTATTTTTTTGTACCTTATAAACGTGGTTCTTGATACAACAAAAAAATACAAAAATGATAAATGGTAATAGAATAAACCTCATTTATAGTAACTGTTTGAAATTCCCTCCTTTGCAATGTACAATTCCGATGGCTTTCCATATCATCTCAGGATACTTTCGTGTAAATTCAACAGCATTTCGATTTCTTCTTCAGTATTAAATATTTCGTGGAATACTATCGTTTTCATATGGCTCCAAATGAAGTAATCTATGGCGTTAAGTCAGGTGAATGCGGTGGCCAATCGCATTGGATCAACACGTCTAATGTAGTTTAAGAAATTAACATTCAAATTTACTGATTTAATAAAGAAAATTGTGGCGTTACACCATCGTGCTGGAAAATCATTTGCAATCTAATTTGTAAAGGTACGTCCTTCAAAAGAGCCGGCAAATTATTTTTCAAGAAATGAAAGTATGCATCTCCCGTAAAATTTTATTGAAAACAAATGGAATTTTGTCTTAAATAACTTTACACCAAATATTAATGTGAAATCTATGTTGGAAACTAGTTTCCACAACATCATGTGGATTGTCTTCGCTGCATAAATGACTATTTTTAAAATAAAAGACTCCGTGTCTCGTAAAAGAGGCTTCATCAGTAAACAAAACTGAATTTACCTTATCGGCGTTGTTTAGAAGCCAATGACAGAAATTTAACCGCTGTGGGTAATCAGTTGCCCGCAAATTTTAAACCTTTGCAGGTGGAAAGTATAAAGAGTTTCCCGTTTGATGCGCCACACTTTGTTTTTTGACACACCAGTGCGACATGAAATTCGCTTTGTATTAGTACCTCGGCTACGCTGAATGGGCTGAATCACACGATGGTCATCATTAACTCGATGTTTTACATGGCGTTCAACAGAAAATAAGCACGATGGAAATCACCCTTCCATTCGTAAATGCTGATACACCTGCTGATACAAAGGTTTTCGTATTTAGAATCCGCCTTCCAGGATATCTCTCCTGACATTCACGTCAAGCAGCTTTAGAATTTCGTTACAAAATCCATAAATAAAAATTATATCGACATATTCCTCGTTAGAAAATTGAAACATTTTTACACTACGATATGATAACAATACACTTCCTTTATCTGTATGATAATTTATGACAACAAATTCAACTGAAATAAACAATTGTCATTCTTGATCAGGTAGAAGAGTCAACCTATGAAATAAAGTTTTTTTAAATATTTAACATTCATTTCATTTCATTTCATTACATTACATTTCATTTCATTTACGTAATTATTTCGTTTTAACCGTGTAAATTATTGAATATACCCAGGTAAATTACTATTTTATAAACTGTGTATTATTTTTTAAAGTATTTTCACTATAAGCGTTTTTATGTTTAAAAAAATTGATTATTCGGTATAAAAAGAATAATACAATTTCCTGTCTACTTTTCGTTTGTTTTTTTTCAATAAAAAACTGACTTTTAAAAGGTTTTATTTACTTTTTATTGACTATATTTACCTTATATTTTATTATTTCTCAGAATAAAACAATCTACACGTTTTGTTACTAAATCTTTCGTATTTGTCATTTAACAAATCTACAGTAATACAAACCTAAAAATCATAAAAATACCACTTTAATATTAATTTTAAATTTTATTTGACCTTTCACCTCAATTATTTCAATAAGTATCAAATTTGGTGCAAAGTGCCAGTTAGTGTCATTAGGTCATTTATGGTCCTCTGTTACAATATAACACTTGTTTTGCTCGATTTCGTATTAGCGTTACGCGTGCACGCGACCACACATACACACACACACACACAAAATACATATACATATACCGATCAATTTTTTTAATGGTATGGATTCTTATTCTCCCAAATATAGCTCAGCTGTTAGGTATACTGGTAGGCTACTGCTATTTCAAGACTATCTTGTCCAAAAATACAAAATTTTATAGAAAATTCCGGAAGATATTTGTGCATCTGTTCGACTGAATTTTGATTAACATCTTTCGACTGGCTCAACATTAATTAAAAATGACTCAAAGGTTTTCTATATAAACATTGATGGCAATAAAGTTTGGTAAAAATTAAAATTAAGAGAATAAAAGTTTTTATAATTTTTTAATATTAAAAATGGCTTTTTTTTATAGTAATCATAGAAAATTGCACTTTAATACGATGACAGTACTTATTAAGTTATTTTAATTTAAAAGTTTCATGTCAATCGTATTTAGAAGTGACGGGATATTCAACATCATTTCTAGACAGTTTTGCGTCTATTTCGAAACCCGCTGACAAAAAAATTAAAACTTTGGAACAAATGTTTAGCTATATATATATATATATATATATACACACACACACACACACACACACACACACACACACACACATACACATCCCAGCTTTGACCTTATTGGAAGCAGAATCCATTGGAGGGTATAACGATACCAATATTTTGATTTTTCAATTTAGTAAACCCAATTTGATGCAATGTTTTTTACCTACTATCTTGAAAATTCGAAAATTTGAAAGGAACAAATATTTGGCTAATCTTATTTATATATATATATAGGTAGGATATATATATATCCTACCTTTCTCCTGCTTCCCTGATTCCACCTGATTTTCGACCCCGAGTACAAGAGAACGTTCGGTTACCATTTATTTTTTTTGTTTTAGTAATTTATGTACAAAATATACTTATTAACTTAAATATTTACTCCAATAAGCATAGGTTTAAGCCCTCAAGAACAATAAAGGTGAGTGAAACCTGTACTTAAAATATCAATTTTTTTAAGTTTAATTTTTAGATTAAAAATCGAACTGTATTTAATATTAATGTAGACGACATGGGAACTTTAAAAAAAAAAAAAATTGTGTTTTCATGGAACCCCACTCAATAATTAATTTTTTAAATTTATCCAATTTCTGATACTTTTATCTGTTTTTCTAATTGTTGCTATTATTAAAGATGTTATATATGAGGCAGCTGTCAAGTAAGGAAGTCGAATAAGGTTTATTATTATTATTTTATTTTTTTTTTATTATTAAAAATTTTGATATTGTTATTTTGCATTTATATTTTAACAAAGCAAAGTTTAAAAGATACATCGGTAATTTGGTCAACGGGGTAAAGTGAGACTGAATTTTTTTACGTATTCAGAATTTTGATTTTTCTCAGCTACACTTAAAACACTTTTTAAATTTTTTTAAATAAAGAATCATTTGATCAAGGCATACATCAGGTTTTATAAAATTTGAAATTTTTAATTTTAACTTAACGATGAATTAATAATATTTATTATTTTTTTTATTGAAACTCAAAAATATTGGTTTGTCAAAAATAAGGTTTGTTTTTCTCCAAGCAGTTTTCCAGCTAGTGCCAGAATTGAGTGTGAATGTGTGTGTAAGTAAATGCAATTACCGCTACCGGTCTGCTAGACTAAAGTAGCCGCAATTTAAGTGTAAATTTACTGGTAATCAAGTAGTCTAATACCGACTCAGGTCCATCATTCCTGAGAAGTGGATTAATTGAAACCCAACCACCAAAAAACAATCCACCGGGTTGGTCTAGTGGTGAACGCGTCTTCTCAAATCAGCTGATTTGGAAGTCGAGAGTTTCAGCGTTCAGTCCTAGTAAAGACAGTTACTTTTATATGGATTTGAATAGTATATCGTAGATACCGGTGTTCTTTGTTGGTTGGCTTTCAATTAACCACCCTTCTCAGGAATGGTCGAACTGAGACTGTCAGGACTGAGGCTAAACAGGAAAAAACATCGGTGTCCACAGAGTAGCATTCAAATCTATATAAAAGCAACAGCCTTTCCAAGGACTCGAACGTTAGAATTCTCGACTTCAAAAATCCGTTGACTTTGCGATGAGGAATTTAACCTCTAATCTAACCTGGCAGGTTTAAACAGGTATCCTCGCATTATTCTGTTTTTGTCTCCGGAACCATCGTAAAGTATTACTTCAGAGGATGAATGAGAGTGATATGTGTGAATGTAAATGGAGTGTAGTCTTGTATAGTCTCAGGTCAACCATTCCAAAGAACACCGATATCCATGATCTAGTATCAAACCCGTATAAAACAACAGGTATCCAGCCCAAATAAAGGTGACAATTTTATTTTATTTATAACGATGAAATGATTGCAATATTGTGTTGACCCTAAAAAAGAACTATGAATAATAAATTTATTAAATAAATAATAATCATTACAATGAACGGGTGTAAATTATGTAATAAAAATAATTGATACAGTAATGTAATTGTAAATAACAAAATATTGTTTAAAATAACAAAGTATTCAAATAAATTAAGTTAAAACGAATTTCATAAGCCTGCAAGTAATGATTATTAATGACAATTAAATTTCACTTAAGGCAATAAATTAGTAATTAATATAACAATTTAAAAAGAAAATTTCTCAATTTCCTTTTTGTATTTATTTTAAAATATTTTTTTACAATGACAATACAACCATCATAAATACATCAATAGTCTATTTTAAATCTATATATGTATATAATTATACAGCATTCCTATAATAAATATTTTTAGTTACGTCAAACAAAATTTTTGATTTTTTTCTTTAATGTACTATATTCAAAAATATACAAAAAAAATTGTATAATCTTTTTCTTCAGAAGAATATTTTATAAGGGGAAGAAGGGTTAAAAGAGTTAGAAGTGGTTGGCAAGTGGCCTAGTGGTCTAACATTGCTTTATAAAACGAGTTCTATTCGATCCATGAGTACCATTTAATATACCCCATCACAAACGCTATTGTAATACAAGGATACAAATGGTAAATATTAAAAAAGAGAATAAGGATTGTAAAAAAAAAAAAGATATAACGAAATCTACAAACAATGGAATTATTGTCTAACAAAAAAAAGTATGGCAGTGCAGTAAATGTTAAAATTTCTTTTCATTTCGGAATTTTGAATTCATCAGTTATGAATAATTACTTTAAAATACATACAATACATACATAAAGCAGTACATGCAAAAGTATTTTCTAGTACATAGATAGGCCAATCTCCGTGGTAGAGTGGTAGTATCTGTGTCTCTATCTTTCACCCGGAGGTTCTAGGTTCAGGTCCAGTTCGGACGTTTTAACACTGTCATCAATCGACACCTGTTCAGTATGCTAGCCAAAATAAAACAGAAAATAAGGAGGTTAATTCCTGTTAGGCTTTTCTTCTTCAACTCAGTTGTACACATTCAACAAATTTACTCATTGTTCCGAGGGAACAGATTGTAGATATAATTATTACATTTAAAAAATCCTGGATAAACGTGATAAAACAAGAAAGGTAGAAGTAGAATCTACTTACATTATTATATCAATTTTCTGCATTGATTCTAAAATCAATTAAAAATAATAAAAGAAAGATTATAAAAAAGGGGTGTTATTTTAAGTGAATTAGTCATGTTTAGGGAAAATAGTGTGGGATAACTAAACAACAAAACAAACTAAACAACTAAACAAAACATCAATAACAAGACTGATAACGATGTTGTGTAATATGATCATTATTTACAAGAGCGATTCCCAACTTTTTCCCGCAGAATGCTTGTGTTTAAATTTGTCTTTAATTTTAGAATTCGTGGGAAGAGGAAACGGGTCTGTCCTAGATATAACATCTATCTCTGAAAGGCTGACCCCTCTGGTAGAGAAATGGGAGGTAAGCGAGAAGGAGTTCGCCAGCAACCACAGGGCGATTGTCTTTGTGGTCGGCGACGAACGTCCACGACAACAGATGCTTCCCCAGCGATGGAAGCCATCAGAATCACGGTTGCAGAGAGTGGTGGATGAAACGATTGAGAAGTGAGAAACGACCAACCCCTGATCCCGGAAAGACTGATGTCTTTGTTGGCGGATAAATGCAGGCAAGCAGTACAGAGCGGACGGCAGCCACACAGACAGGTCTACTGGTGGTCAGCCGAAATAGCGTCTCTCAGGAGAGAGACCCAGAGGAAACGATGGGTACTACTGAGAGCAACCACGCGCTCTGCGATTGGACTTGAAGCACTGGCAGGATTGAAGAGAGAATATAAGATCATGAAGGGAAAACTAAGAGGATGGCCAAAGCTGAGGCCTGGCGGCAGCTCATAAATGACCTGGATGGTGACCGCCTGGGGGAAGGCGTACCAAATTGTCATGAAAAATTCAGCAAACGCCTCCCCAGGTTGTCACGGAATCAGACGAATAGGGCTATATCGTCTTTATTCACGGCCGCTGAAGAAGAATGAAGAAGAATAGACGGAGGTCATGCACTACGCTTCTCCTTAGAGGAGCTATAATGGGTTGTGTCAAGAATTAATGTGAAGAAGAGCCCGGGACCAGATGGAATACCAGCGGCTATCACAAAATGCCTAGTTGCACGACAATCATGGGCGATGTTAGACGCCTTAAACACCGGTTTAGAGGGGGGTGATTTCCCTCGCTGCTGGAAAGAGGTACGATTGGTTCTCCTCCCTAAACCCGGGCTCCCGCCAGGGGAGGTGTCTCGACATTTAGACCTATTTGCCTACTAAATACAGCGGGGAAACTGTATGAGACCATGATAACCGAAAGAATTAAAGCTGAGTTGGCAGTGGCGGAGGGACTCTTCCCCAATCAATATGGATTCACAAAAGGCAGTTCCACGCTACACGCAATTAAACGTGTGGTAATGTGGGCGAAAAATTGTGCGGAGGAATACACCTTTTCCTCTACATGGAGGAGGAGGTGTATTCCACTGGTGGTTCTCTCAGACATCAAAAATGCGTTTAACAGCGTCCCGTGGCGTGTAGTAATTGATGAGTTGCAAAGGAAAGGCCTCAGTGACTCTACTCTGTCAGTCATCAACAATTACTTTAAGGACAGACTTATTAGGCGGACACTGAGGAGGGAGCAATCTTGTTTAACATGTACGGGGGAGTACCGCAGGGCTCAGTCTTAGGACCATTGATGTGGAACGTGGCGTATAACGGCCTCCTAAGAATGAAGGCTTTCAGGAGATGCACAGGTGGTCGCATACGCCAACGATCTAGCCCTGTTGGTATCAGAACGTACCAAGGACTTGGTGTAAAGGACCGCCAATGACGCAGCGGAGATGATAAGTGCATGGCTTCGGGAAAGGAGCTTACAACTAGCCCCACATAAGCCCGTTGTGGTGACCCTAGCGGGAGGACGGAAGCTGCGGAGGATGGAAGTTCAAGTGGACGGCCATACGCTTCAAGACACCAGAGGTGCTAAATACCTAGGCGTATGGCTGGACAAATCAAGAAGCTTCACCCGCCACGTTAAAGAAGTGACACTGAAAGCGGAGAAGGTACTGGCAGACTTGGGGGAAGATAATGGCAGAAAAGACGGGACCACGGGAGAGTAGGAGAAGGATGATAATGTCCGTGGCCAGCTCCATCATGTTGTACGCGGTCCCGGTATGGTACTATGCGCTGAAAGTGAAGCGTAATGTTACGAGGATGGCTTTCCTACAGCGCCGAACGTGCAAATTATATCCATTTATCCGACCATATCGGGTGTAGCGGCGGAGGTGATCGCTGGAGTTCCACATCCACTTCCGAGCGCTGGAACTCAAACGAATTTATGACGCTATATCGAAAGCGGAGGCTAGGAAGAAGAGAACAGATGAATGGCAGGCGGAATGGATGGGAACGGAAAAGGGAGCCTGGACGAGGAGGCTAATCCCACGTCTGGAGCCGTGGCTCAGGTGGGGGTTCGAGGAAGTGAATTACATCATCACCCAACTCCTCTCAGGGCACGGGGACTTTGGTTCCTATCTGTTTCGCTTCAGAAGACGAGCCACACCAACATGTATCTAGTGTCAAGAGGAGGATACCCCGGAACACGTAATTTTTTACTGTAGAAGATGAGAAGGAGTAAGGAGACTCCTGGGGCTATCATGGGTTACCCCTGATAACTTAGTAAATTACATGCTCCGGGGAAGACGGCTATGGGCAGAGGTTGCATCACTGACCTCCCTCATCTTAATTACGGAAGCGAGAGAGACAGAACTAAGGGGAGGAGACTGACGGGCAGAATATCTGACTGCAAGACAACCATCAAGTCTGCCAGGTACTCAGAGATGAAAATTTGTAAATACGTAGATTAACTAGTAAATAATGCCTTCGTCCATGTGTATTTTATAATTTTGTATATTAATTCTCGTAACATATCTTCTTGTACCTTGTAACTTGTCGTATGTTTATTGGATCTACTACTGTTTGTATTGTGTATAAAAATGTACTGTCGAATTTTGGTGAAATGAAGCTCTCTAAACTGGGTAAAAGGACCCCTATACTTTGTTATGAAATGTATATATTGTGCCGTATCTGGTTGGGCACTATCTATCATATTACTTGTGTTATTGTTATGTTTAGTTTAAGATTGGGGTAATATATACATCTATGCGTTTTTAAATTTGTTGTAGTTTTAAGGATCCTATCCATTTTGTTAATATGACCTACTAATAGAGCTGTGTTATTGTAAATATGTATAATAAATTTAATATGTTTAATAACTGTATTTCATCCCTTTTATAATGTTAAGTGACTTGGTTGTACGTATACTGAATAGTGTTGTTAAATAAATCTCGCTACACATATAAGTGAGGAGCTATACCTCATCTCACTGAAGGGCAATGACATATATGTTCGACTGATTGGAGCTAATGAAAGTATACTGTATGGATGTCAAACTCCACTAATGTGAATTTAAAAAAATAAATAAATTTAAAAAAAATTCGGGGGAAACTGGCAAAAAAGATTCTGTCGCCAGGGGGTCGAATCGCGGACACGTGCAGGGCCAGGGAGGCAGCCTCTTTACTGAGGGCGTTCGGATCGAACATAAAACTGGATCGGGACATTCTGATGACGCACTGAAGACCCTCAAGTTTTGTGAAGTGGGCGCGCGATTCAGGGGGGTATGTGTGGGGTGCATACCCGGACCCAGACTAAGTGAAAGGGAAAGGTAGCCCTCTTGGGGAGTCACTACGGAAACCGGAAGGGATGTCGTGATGTCTTAATGATCCAAGCCGGACCCCGTCGGGAGATCAGATTCAAGATGCACAAAGGGGGGGGGCTAGTCTTCAGCTACGTCACTTGGAACCGACCGAAGTATCGTCTTCTAGATGGTTATAAAAAAAAGGTTATGTTGATATACCCACCGGGGTTGGTCTAGTGGTTAAACTCGTCATCGCAAATCAACTGATTTCCAAGTCGAGAGTTCTAAAATTCTAATCCTAGTAAAGAGGTTACTTTTATACGGATTTGAATACTAGATCGTGGATACCGGTGTTCTTTGGTGGTTGAAATTAACCACACATTTCAGAAATGGTCGACCTGAAAGTGTACAAGACTACACTTTATTTACATTGTTACATATCATCCTCACTCATCCGCTGAAGTAATACCTTACGGTGGTGGTTCCGAAGGCTAAACAGAAAAAGAGAGAGAGGTTATATTGATATACGTAAGATTTGTCAGTACAAATCAACGTCTAACATCTAACCAAATATAACCTACTTTCCATTGCTTGCTAACCTCGTCTAATTAATGTTTTGATTATTTAAACAATAAATTCAGTAATTACTGCTTACAGTCCAGTTATTTTAATACCTGATTTCTATAGAAAAATTTTTAAGCCGTACAATCCTATAGTGGAAAAGATGCAAATAAATTTAACATTATCGAGAAAAGAATATAAAATCTTTATTACAAAAGGCAAAAAAAAACTGTAGCTTTTGATAGGAAATCAATTCTGGACTTCTACCCATAAAAAAAGAATAATTTTGATTGTTTTAACACCATACTTGAAATTTTAACTGAAATAAAAATGTAAAGTAGATGAAAATTTTATAAAATGTTAGGAATATAATACAACCATTAATAGTGACAGCCAAGCCATCAGGCTTTAGTACAAGTGATTATAAAGATCCCATCGAATTAACTACCAACTGATTTAAGTAAATGATTTCTGAACAAATAATAACAAAAGAAAAGGATTTTTTGTATAAGTTTATTATTCAAAAATGTTTGAATTTATAATTTCGAATGGTAATTATATTGATACTATTATTTTTTATATAATAAAAAAACTTGCAAGTGTAAAGTTTTCATATGAACCAATCCCTTTAATATTTCATTTTTCATTTGATTTTTTCAAAAATTAATAGAAATCAATCCTTCTAATAAACAAGTTACAGTACTAAATTGCATAATTTTAACAACGGTTAGTAAACCCGTTCCTGAGATTCAAAGCTTAAAAGAGGGCAATAAATCATCATATTTACTTATATACATACGTAAATAATTTTCAAAACAAGACTTTAGCCTTTTTGGCGTTAGAATACATTTAAAAATCAAGAAATGTGAGCATTTATTGTCGCTAATTTCTTATTGACAAATTATATTCCTTTACCGTTGTATATCCTAATAAAAAAGCTAGTTAAAAATCTAAATAATTTACTTTAAAAATAATATATAACATTATATTCCATTAACTAATAGATGCAAGCAACGATAAAAACTTTACGCAGATTATTTTTTCTTACAGTAATAATAATGACAACAACAATGTTTATCATGTTAATCATATAAACTGAATCATATTACTGAACTGTTCATTTCGTAGTACAAAAGATCATTTACCTCTAATGTTTGGAGAGTTAACATGCACAGACTGTATTGCCGTAACCAATCAGATCATCGTTCCTACCTGACATTCGGAAATCCCAAGAGAATGTACAATTGGCCCCTGCGGTCAGTTGTCGAGAATGCCTAATTCACAGTGCGTTACATACGACGTCCATTTATTAAATAGATACAGTGTTTTAGTAAACGTTAGTTAAAATTAATTACGCTATTTAATTTATTCTATAAACTGTTAAATTTGTTCTAATAAATAAACCTTAGGCGATGTTTAACATAGATTTATAGAATAACGTTTTTTTTTGAAATAGATTATTTTAAATGTTCGTACTCTGTTAAACCCTGTTATTTTTTTAATATTATTTTATTCAATATATTTATACAATAACAAAAATCTGGGTAAATAGTTTTCGACGAAACCGGGTAAGTTATGCATACCATGAGCTACCATGGCTACCATGAGCTTTATCCTAGAATCCTGGACAGGCATGGCATTTTCACACGCTACAAAACATTCATCTCATTCTCTAAAGCAATATCTAACGTTGGTTAAAAAAAAAAAAAACTACTACTTAAAACAAAAATAATTTCCTCGATTGCAAGCAAGTAACCATTCAAGAAGTTATAGACATTCACGAAGTCATAATCATTCAAGAAGTCATAGACATTCCAAATACATTTCTTCTCATCCATTTCAATGTGTGAAATTACAAAATTGTACAAAAAACCGCTATAGAAATATTTCATTACTCCTAAGTATTGAGTATTCCTACCTTAACTTACTGATTTCAAAATAAAATAACGTTATTTTTTTTTTTTTTTTGATAAGACAAATTTTAATCAATAAATAAGAAACATTAATGACAGAAGAAAAACTATTTTTTCCTTAACCTTTTAACAGAGTCCTATGAAACACAACAAGAACCAAAAAATATATAAATCTCGTAACAGTATTGAAGTATAAAAAAAAGATTATTATTTAAATAATATTTTAAGATATGAGAATCATTCTTAATCTTTTAATTATTACACATATGTAACTTTGACCCAGTTCTGGTAATAAATAAGAAAAACGGGATTACTAAGAGGCATTAACTATGAGTAAAAAGAAAAAATACTTTGTAGTTTTACTACAAAAAATAGATTTGAGAAAACTCTTCAGGTACGGGATCCATGAGGTCCGTATTTCTCTGCCCCTTGATCGATGGCCAATAATAAGTGACATAAATGCCCTATATACATAATCATCGTCAAATCGGTTCAAATTTCATCTAAATCTATTTAATCAGTTTAAAGAATACGGGCCAACATACAATACCTACTTCCAAAATTTATCAACGCTAAATTTTTATGTTTTAGTCAGGGGGAGATCATGAAACGTAAAGATGTACAAAAACTCCGACATCCGAGTATTAAGTCTGAACCGATTAGCAAGCTTTTCTTTATACATATTTAATATATATATATATATAAAACTTTATAACCGGAAAAGTAAAAGTGGTATTTATGCATTTGAAGCTGAATAAGATAATTTTTACACCCTTTTACAGTATATGTCGTTTTAACATTCATATTTCATAACTCAATCTCTATCTCAAACATCAAATGGCTCTAGCGACGGCAGGAGTTTACAAGTACTTTAGGAAACCTACACCTATTATCTAATGATTTTCAATTTCTGATGGATAAAGAATTTTATTTCAGAATATATTTAATAAATTCTTTGATCATTAATGTGTTGCTATCATTCGGCATCACGATCTCCCGGTGTACTATAGGAAAAATACATGTTGCCTGGGGAAAATCATGAACTGTCCTCAGTATGGAGCTCGGCAAGACGAGTGGAACACTGAAACTATATTTTAAATAATTTTTAAGACAAATAATATAAACTAATTTTTTAGCATAATTAGGTTCCAAAAAATTCTATTATTTTCTGTCATATTAATTACCTAAAGTATAAAAATCAGGATGAAATATTCGCAGCCGTAATACGAAAACAAAGCATTTTCGGATCTATGCATATATTTTTTTTCCTAATATGTAATCTGTTCAACTAGTGAACAATAAGCAACCCCCCATGACTCAAAGAGATGAGAATGATATGTATAATATGTAAATGAGGTAGTAGTCTTGTACAGATTCAGGCCAACCATTCCTGAGACGTGTAACCCCAACCACTAAAGTACACCGGTAACCACTGTCTAATACTCAAATCCGTATAAAACAATTGACTTTTACTAGAATTTGAACCTGATAACCCTTAACTTTGAAAATTAGCTGTTAAACAACTAATTTGTGACGAGTTAACCACTAGATTAGCCAGGTGGGGCTGTTTGTATGACTTTTTTTCTTACTTTTAGCTCTAGAATCACCTCCTTAATATTATCCTTCTTTGGTGGAAGATTCTATATAAACATATTCTTCGTTCATTTTTACTTTGTATAAAAATAGGATTTGATGGAAATAAAGGGTAAAATGGAGAATTTTTATTTATTGATGTATTGTTAGATATTAAGGATGTCCTGGATGCATCATATCTTACAAACTGGATTTCTTCAGATTGCAGAGAGTTTTGATAACTTTGATACAGAGAGAGTTTTCTTGCCTAAACAAGAAAATTCAGTATTTTGGCCAATATAAGCGGATATTTATTACAAGGGAAAAATGGTGTCGAACAGATTCGTGATTGGAAAAAGTTATGCGTTGAAAAATCATAGGACTTAGTTTTCTAAAACAAATCTCACAGAGTGACGTAAGTAACAATAAGCAAAGTAATAGTACCCAAATGTTGGTTGGAAATCAAAACGGATAAGAACTAGAGGAACAGCTTTTCTTTCTTTCTTTTCCTGTTTAGCCTCCGGTAACTACCGTTTAGATAATACTTCAGAGGATGAATGAGGATGATATGTACGAGTGTAAATGAAGTGTAGTCTTGTACATTCTCAGTTCGACCATTCCTGAGATGTGTGGTTAATTGAAACCCAACCACCAAAGAATACCGGTATCTACGATCTAGTATTCAAATCCGTGTAAAAATAACTGGCTTTACTAGGAATTGAACGCTGGCACTCTCGCCTTCCAAATCAGCTGATTTGGGAAGACGCGTTCACCAGTAGACCAACCCGGTGGGTTTAGAGGAACAGCTACAACGAGTCATCTTCACGCCAAATGTTTAGTGTCCAATGCCTTGGTGGAGTTAATCAGAAAATATAATTGGTGGTATGTCAAATAAATTGATTAATAGTATAAATATATTTTCACTATTTCCTAGAATTTATTTGGAATACAAAATTATTTATTTCTACCATAAATTTACGAGTATAAATTTGATATTTAATACCTTAAGTAAAGCAGTTATTTCTGGTTTTGCTGTAATCTTTTTTGAATCATCTGACTTATAACAAATATAGTAAAGTTTAGCAGAGATCAACTAACTTAAGATGACCTAATAAACAAAAATATAAAGAAGGGCCATCCATTTTAACCCCCTAAGAGTTCGCAATTCTAAAATCATTGAAGAAGAATGGTGATAAAAATAAATCAAATCAACCATTATCTGGTTATGCAGAAGTTTTGTGCCTCATTTTTATACTTTTCGGTTTGTATTTATGACACGGATTTGAAAGTGGATATATAATAAATGAACCCACTTTGTTAATTTTGGTATTCGGAGGGAAATTGTGTTAGTAAAATGACACGTCATGTTTTTCAGCATATTATTTTAATATATACTGAATTTTGGTTTTGATTAAATTATAATGAAAATAAGAAAAATTACTATTACATTAAAAAGTAAACTCGTCAACCGTACCAAGTGATAAACAAAATTATATTAAAGAGATATACGATAGTTTTCTGAAAATTACATGAGTTAATTAACCGTTAAATATATTTACATGAATAAACGACCTCGGGCATACAAATCTGTTAATCCTACGTCGAAGGCATATGCATAGTACTGTAATACACCGGTAATTAACATAATTGTTACATATTTTACAGACTAATAATTGCTGTAAATTTATCGATGATAAAATCCATTACGAGAACAAAGATTTGTGAATCAACTTAAGTACGTAAATACGTAACCTGTTTTTATTTATATCATTATTATTTTTATTATTACTCACAAATTTTATTTAATAATTATATATACAATTTTTATAAATGTAAAATAATTTTTTGTTATGAAATTAAATTAAAAAAATACCGGTCAGGCATGTCATCTTTTCATATGCTACCAATTTCCACGAGGCTAATGCGCGCTCTTTCATACGCCAACCATAGCTGTTATGCCCGCCTTTCATAAATTAAAAAAAAAAAAAATTATAACAAAAATATCATTCTAAAATGTAAAACAATTAATCTTGACAATTCTTTAAATTTCGATTTTTGAAATCTACTTCTTTAAATCATTTTTTTAATTAATTAGGAATTCACTGATATAGGTTAGCTGATTTTAATTTGGAACCGACTTAAAAAGTGAAATTTAAAGAATTTAAAAAACTTTTAAATATTTTTTTTTTCAGTTTTTAGAGCCGAAAGACTAAAAAAATCTGTTAATTCAACGATTTTCAGCTTACTCGTATGTTATAAAAACAGAAATAACTATGTTTTCACAGTTTGAAATGAAAACAGCAGTTTATTTTTTTTTCTTTGGTGATATCGTCACATAACCGTGAAGATTGTGCGTGGGATACGAAAATGGAATTTTTTAACGTATAAAAAATACCATGCTTGACTGGGAATCGAACCCGGTACTTCCGGATGAAAGGTCGAGACGCTACCACTCGTGCCACGGAGGTCGGCTTAAACTGAATTTTTCATTTAAACTATTTACATAGTAAATGTATAAAGATAGTTTTCCTTTCTAATTCGGTAAATATAGATTTTACAGATTCACGAAGAATGTAACATATTTTCAGGACATGTTCTACTAATGAAATTAAAGAAGAAAGTTCATACAGATATAGGTTCGGAAACGTTTTGAAGGCGAGTGTCGTCTAGGGGAAAATTTCGAGCTGATTTTTGCGCTTCGGTGAGATTAAGAACTCTTGGGACCCACATTAAGGAGTAATTTAGTGGTTTTATACGAAAACCGACCTGAAAAATTAAAAAAAAAAAATTTTTCATAACAACATTTTTAGTATTTTTTTGAGAAATATGGGGTAAAAACACTATTGTTTGTCAAAAAATAACACTGTTAAATTGGTGACTAACACATAATAGTTTTAAACAAAACTTTTGGAGAATTTGATTTTTAATAAAATTGTGTGAATAAAGTCTACAGAAACTAAATACAAACAAAAGAATTTTAATTCTTCTTACAAACGTAAGGAGTTTATTAAAAACAAAACATATCAAAATGTGGTAAATTTTAACTAGGTATTAAACAAAACAAAATTTTCTTATTACGAAACAAAAAACTCAATATTTAAAAAAAAATAAAAATATTAACAATAAAACCAATTAAAAAAAAAGTTAAATAGATTATGAAAATGTCCTCGTTTCAAGAGAAATAGTCAGTGTTGAGTTTTGGCCCCTCACATAATGAAGGTTTTTGCCCATCCTACTCACTCCACTGATCTCTTTCTTTTCTGTTTAGCTTCTGGAACCACCGTTTGATATTCAGAGGCTGAATGAGGATGATATATATGCGAATGTAAGTGAAGTGTAATCTTGTACAGCCTGGAGTGATCTATGGCAGCGTTTCTCAATCTGAGGGTCGCGACATTAGCCTACATCTTAATGAAATGATTTTAATAATGAAATCATTTTATGAGAAAAAGATCATTAAGAAACATTCTACTTACATTTATAAGTACACCTATTTTCTTTTTTTGTCTTCAGCCATTTGACTGGTTTGATGCAGCTCTCCAAGATTCCCTATCTAGTGCTAGTCGTTTCATTTCAGTATACCCTCTACATCCTACATCCCTAACAATTTGTTTTACATATTCCAAACGTGGCCTGCCTACACAATTTTTTCCTTCTACCTGTCCTTCCAATATTAAAGCGACTATTCCAGGATGCCTTAGTATGTGGCCTATAAGTCTGTCTCTTCTTTTAACTATATTTTTCCAAATGCTTCTTTCTTCATCTATTTGCCGCAATACCTCTTCATTTGTCACTTTATCCACCCATCTGATTTTTAACATTCTCCTATAGCACCACATTTCAAAAGCTTCTAATCTTTTCTTCTCAAATACTTCGATCGTCCAAGCTTCACTTCCATATAAAGCGACACTCCAAACATATACTTTCAAAAATTTTTACCTGACATTTAAATTAATTTTTGATGTAAACAAATTATATTTCTGACTGAAGGCTCGTTTCGCTTGTGCTATTCGGCATTTTATATCGCTCCTGCTTCGTCCATTTTCAGTAATTCTACTTCCCAAATAACAAAATTCTTCTACCTCCATAATCTTTTCTCCTCCTATTTTCACATTCAGTGGTCAATCTTTGTTATTTCTACTACATTTCATTACTTTTGTTTTGTTCTTGTTTATTTTCATGAGATATTTCTTGCGTAGGACTTCATCTATGCCATTCATTGTTTCTTCTAAATCCTTTTTACTCTCGGCTAGAATTACTATATCATCAGCAAATCGTAGCATCTTTATCATTTCACCTTGTACTGTTACTCCGAATCTAAATTGTTGTTTAACATCATTAACTGCTAGTTCCATGTAAAGATTAAAAAGTAACGGAGATAGGGAACATCCTTGTCGGACTCCCTTTCTTATTACGGCTTCTTTCTTATGTTCTTCGATTATTACTGTTGCTGTTTGGTTCCTGTACATGTTAGCAATTGTTCTTCTATCTCTGTATTTGAACCCTATTTTTTTTATAATGCTGAGCATTTTATTCCAGTCTACGTTATCGAATGCCTTTTCTAAGTCTATAAATCCCAAGTATGTTGGTTTGTTTTTCTTTAATCTTCCTTCTACTATTAATCTGAGGCCTAAAATTGCCTCCCTTGTCCTATACTTTTCCTGAAACCAAATTGGTCTTCTCCTAACACTTCTTCCACTCTCCTCTCAATTCTTCTGTATAGAATTCTAGTTAAGATTTTTGATGCATGACTAGTTAAACTAAATGTTCAAGTACACATATAAAGAACATAAATTAATAAAATGATTACGTTTGTATTTCATTTAAAAGTTTCTTCATACGTAGATCTGTTAGAAACACACAAAAGCAAATTTTTTTCAAGTGATAAAAGACGATTCCTATATTTACTTTTTAGCGCAACCATAGACGGAAAACGTTTTTCACAAAGATAAGAAGTGGCGAGTGGGACTAATATTCTCATTGCTTCTGTGACTAAATTTCCATATTCACTTCGACGAGCAAGCCAAAACCTATCTAAATCTTCAGATGTGAATTTTAGTTGTAACGGTTTAGTGTCAGACATTTCGATGAGGTGGTCGTAAATCTCAACTGGTAAGTAAGCAGCTGTAACAACGTTTTCAGAAAATGGATCCAGTACCCACCTCTTTGAGAAATAATTTTTATTTTTCTCTTTTTACTCCCCGCCAACTTAATATTTAGCTCACGCAAATGCATCTTCAAGCCATCCAAACTGTGGTGAATAATAACTCTTCTTCATACAAATTTTTCTCATTATAATCAAAAGTGAACGAAAACATTTAAAACTTTTATTTTGAAAGCTAATAAGCCAGATATCAAGCGTCTTAATGAAAGCATGAACTTTGTCTCTCATTAACAAAATATTTTTATCACGTCCTTGTAAATTCACATTCAAGTAATTTATATGCGAAAATAAATTAATTATGTAAGCCAACAGCAACATATACCCATTATTGGGAAAAACATTGAGAATGGCGTATGTTTATCCGGAAAAATATTATTAATTTTTCTCGCATTTTCAGTAACCGGGTGAAAACTTTCCCGCCGATAACCATCTGACTTCCGTAAGGAAAAGCGATTTTTTCTTCTCGCTCATTGCATCGCATAGTTTATCAAACTGCCTAATCCGCAATGGTCGACTTTTAGTAAAATTTTTACAGATTTACAAAGAATTTATTTGAGATTTTCCAGCATATTTTTTGTGACAAAAGCATATATGTGAAGGAAGCAGTGCGTCCATCCTCCCCTTTGTTTAAGACGATCTTTTAATCTTTTCAGAATTTCCTTGATACCATCACTACATACTGCAATACATTTTGTCCATATGTTACAATTTTTAGTAGCTTCATAAAAAACATTGTTGCATGATGAGGTATTGATTTGTAAAACGACAGATTTTCTTTGATTGATCTGTCCTTAACTTATACATATCTCACAAAACATAAGAACTAAGAAATGTTTGCCACATCTGTTGATTTGTTTAACTGAATACTAAAATATTCACTTGAATCTACTTTCTGAATTATCTGATGAAGAACATCGGCAGCCACGTCATCGATTCGCATTGACACTGTCATTAGAAAACGGAATTTTTTTCAATTTTTTTGATTCGACCAAGCCTATTAAAACACTGACCATATCAATTACAATAGCCAATATGAAGTTTTCTGCGATTGTATGGGGTTTGGACATCTTAACTATTTTTAATTCTACGAGGTAAGATGCTTCAATTATCAGAATGACTTTATTTACAAATAGAAGCTTGTTGATTTTTCAGAGTATCTAATTTTTTTCGAAAAATTCCTAGTGTTGCTTTTATGATCCGAATGTTTGGTTTCCAAGTGTCGAATTAATTTTGATGTCTTCATGCTTACATCGGAGAGGACTTGTAAGTAAACAACGCACTGTGGCTTTCCATCAAACGAGGTAAAACCATAATTTAAATAACTGTCATTGTGCAATCTTTTTTTTTACCAATCGATTCACTGGCTCCCTTTATTTTTTCAAAAATCTATTCATTTTGCATAAGAATTTAATGGAAAAAAATAGGTTACACCGCTTGATTGCACACTAAAAAACCGAAACCTCAATTATTATTATTATTTTCAATGAAAGTATGTTTTTAAAAATTAAATTTAATAAATAATAAATTAAAATAAATAAACGCTTTACATTCGAAAATAAACTGACGTTCTGCAATCTCTTACGCCTCTTGTATACTGCTGAGAGCACGGCACGTTCAAACGTATCATATGAATGTTCGAATATAACGCTCTCATAGCGAATAATATGCAAGCAGATCAAATAACGTACACATCAAGTTAGAACCTGTAAATTGCTCATGTTTGTACACTTCATACATGCATGTTCATACGCGTCGCTATCAACACAGCTAAAACAGTTTTAACTAGGTTTCACTGGGTTGTGATTCGGGGTCTTCAAGTATTCATTATATATTCTTTTTACTTTTTGGGGCTCATAGAGTTAAAAAAAGGTTGAGAATCACTGATCTATGATAACAAAAAATAATTTTTTAAATTTACTTTAAATCTAAATCCACTCCAAGTTACCCATTGCATTTAAATTGTAAAAATCTTAAATTTATTGAGCCTTGATCCTTATACTTTTTATAGTAACGTCTATCTTGTATTTGTTGAGGAAAAAAATAGCCGGAAATGTTCATTCGTTCTTGAAAGTTACAACTTTGTTTAGAATTATGACTGTATCTTTAAAATTTTAAAGAATTCTAAAAAGTTTTTTTTTTAATGTATTATAAACATTTACGGCTTAGTTTCTTAAAAATTAATTTTACCCGAATGTTTCCCCTTGAGATGGAGCCCCTAAAATGAAAAAAGGGTTTTTTCTAAATTTAAAATGTTTAAAGCTCAAAACGCATTTTATCAAACAATAGTTATCAAAAATAATATAATATCCCACTTCTGATGAGATATTTCCCAAGTTTTTAAAAAGATCGTTTTTCATTTATTATTATTATTATTATTCAGTATTAGTGAATATTTTAATCCCGCTGATGCATGAGCCTGGCTCAAAATTTTCTAGCAAATGTTTTTTTTCAAAAAGGAATTTCATAACTTCACCGGCGTGGGCCGGAAATTAATTAAAGCCTATAATTAATTACCCGTTTTTTTATATTTTGTTTTTACATAATCTATTAACATTCAAATACAACATCAAAGAAACAATGCGGTTGATATGAAAAATACCACATATACAGTACTAAACAATTTGTAAACTTTTTAAAAAAGAAATTAATTAAAAAAAAAAAACAAAAAAAAACGAATAATGAAAAATAAAATTTACAAACCAAAAAAGCGATATATTATTAATAATAATTGCTGTCATTATATTTCATACATACTGGTATCCACGTATATATAGTAAAACTCATAAAAAGAAAAAAATAAATTTATAGCTTCCTGGAAGATATAAATGTCTATTTAAAAGGAGGCTTTTTTTGTCTACAGTTTAAGTAATGACAGGATGTAGGGAAGAGTTCTTTTCGAATTCGACACAGCTTTTTTTTTTATTTTGTCTGCCGAATTTGCAACAATCGTATCAGTATTATTCCTTTGTGTTCCTTAAATTTTTATGATCACGAACAAAGATAAATAACACGTACGTGAAGTTGCAAAGAGTTAAAACTCTATTACAAACAACAAATTGACAACTAGCGAATTTTTATAACCTATTAAATTGCCTGTTTACAAAAAGTACTTATTTTAATTATTTTTAAATACTATTTATTTTTATGTTTTGCACGTAAAAAAAAAACCTGATATATAGATATATAGTATTGCTTTCAATCAGGACATTTTAAAACATTTTAATATACTCATAGTATACCAAATTTGATTTTCTCCGCTATAGCTCTATTCCTGCTATATAGTAACTAAAGCTATAATGAGAAAGTATACGTTAAACCGTGCAGTAAACCAAAGCGTAACAATATGATGATTCTAATTTAAATTAATTTAGCGCAATCCTCCGAGAAAAATCTCTTCTCTTGTAACAAAAATGAATTAAAAATAACTGGTAATATAAAAATTAGAAAATTGTGATAAAATTATATATTTACCTTAAAAATAATTTTTTTAAGAAAGTACGTTACCGCTATATTAAAATTTCATAAATAAACCAGAAAAAAATATTTGTTACCTCAATATGTTTCTTCAATACTTGATAAGCTGTTGTATGATGAACTACTGTCAACATTTCCAAAATTTATCATATCTTCAATATTTTCTCACAAACTGTTCACGTTCCATGTTTTTTTTCCATCTTTAATCACATGTCGAATACAATTTTTCCAAACATTTGCATTTACACTATTAACACCTTTTATCAACAAATGTTTTGCGTCGCTGAACTTAAATGTTCAGTGATGTGTATGTGTTCAATGTCCAGTGTAGCCTTTGACTTGTGCTCATATAATATAAATCGGCTTAAAATTGCAATGGTGTGGAGGAAGACGCAACACGATATAACTGTTTGATTTTGCGATTTTATCAACCTGATAATGAATATATTTTTGTTTAACTGATTTTACTATTTTTAAAATTCTGATTTTAACCTGTCTTAGGAGTAAGCAATTTTCTTCGATTTTTTAATCGAAGGGTTTTGGAATTTTTTCAGTTTTCAGGCAATGGTAAGGTGAAATTATCCATTACTATAACAGATCCTTCATCAACGATTACAACAATTTCTTTAAACCACTGCATAAAATCGTTACCATTCATTTTACCGTAATACTCTTGGGACGATCTGAATTCAAATATCCATAAATTATCATTCAAAAACTTATTTTCACTTCCTACGTGCATTACTATTACTCGTTTGCCTTGTCTAGCCGAGGTTTTCGCGTGTTCCTGCTAGCCAATAAAGCGTTAACACCGAAAGGACTTCAGTGGACGGACTGAAGGGGAATCACGTCGGGAGCACGGATTTTAAAAGCCTAGCCTCCTGCGGTCTGACCCAGAATTGGGTGTGATAACGCTGGACATGAATGGACACGGAACGCTGTACAAAATCCATCCATAAAACTAAAAGAAACCACTAAAATCATACCCGACATTAAAATAAACCCATAAAAACGCCCGAATCATAGATAGATACAGCAGCAAGGGACATTGTCCAGGCTCTGCGTTTTCGAAGGGAGAAATGAAACTCCCGCTACCTTTGCGTTCCATTCCGAGGTTTTCAATCCAGTTGATAAACCTTTCATAAAAGCGCCTTTTGTGCCTCTATTTCTTTATCCACCCATATCATTTCGTACATCTCTCGCATTAACCAAACTTTCTTCTAGATAATAAATTGTCTTACCTATTTCACGAAATCGCTTAATTTCTCTACGCCATGAAATAAATCATGTGTTTTAAAGTTGTGAACAACTTTAAAACACGATGTAATGTACTTCTAGAAAAATTCGGAAGTTGAGTTTCGATATTCTCAGCATTAAATATTTTTTTTAAGTTAGGTACCCTCGTTATTGAAATATAAAATGAATGAAATTTTTTCTGATAGCAGTTTTAGTAAAACAAACCAACTTTTCAATCATTTTCATACGCTTTCGAGTCTTTTTAGAGCTAAAATGTTTACCATCAATTTTGTATTCTTTTATTATAAATTGATCTTTTGCTAACGCCTATTGCACTATTTGCTTTCCGAGCAATGACCCTGTCTGCCGTATCAGGCTTTTCTCGTTTTAAGGTTATATTATACTTGCTAATTTTTTTGTTATTTTGGAGCTACTTGGGGTTTTCTCGATTTATGTTTCACATCAGAATCAGTTATTGTTAAAACCCGATTGGAACAAAAATACGGGTATAAATTAATGAAAATAACACTGAATAAAACTGTTATGAAAATAAAGTATAAAACTGTACAAAATGCAGTAACGATAACATAGGCTGAAATAACTGAAATTCTTTCTCTCACTGAACTGAATAATTGTGTGAAGCATTACAAATGATGTTATCGTTATTAAACATCAATAAAAAGACTTACCAAATTTTTAATTGCTTATCATCGGCATACCTCGGCGCCAGTCAAGTGATAGCTTACAGTACATTATTATTATTAGTGCATAAATAATTGCACTAGCATGTAGAAGGGACAAAATGACCTACGCTAAACTACTGAGATATTATTCATACATGTAGAATTCATATTCATATCTGCTGCACGATTCCGTGAGACAAGGTATAGGTCGGTCCGCAATTTCGATATAGGTTTTTTTGCGAATGGCTATGTTTCAGGATCTCCTGGATCCAAAAAAAGTGTATAAAAACCATAAGAATTTATTCATTATTGAGAAAGTGTGTAAAGATCGGAAGGGTTAAATTAGTAACCTGGGTTGGACTTACATATTAAGATACCATTAAACATTTTACCACTAGAAAATGTTTTCTAGTGGTTTGTACATCACATACTTCCTTGAACACTTATTAAATTACATTATACATTTTAGGTAGATTTCATAAGAAAGCTATCTATTGTAATGGGTATCATGATTCGACTTCCGGAAAATTTCGACATATCTTCGCGTTTCACATCCTCCAGACCCCAAAACTACCGTCAGCTCAAAAGTTTATATAAATTTATATATATATTTCACTTTCTTGTGGACACGATAACTGCCGTAATTTTGCGCCATTCACTTTCAAATTGTTCCTTAAATATAACTCGTCCCAAAATTTCAGTTGAGTTTCTTAACGGCCAAAATCGGACTATGGGGGGTGGATATGGAGGGGCTTTAAAAAAAAAAACAACATATCACTATTAACTTCCTTACTAAGTAAAATATCGAATTTGTTTAAAGTTCCTACAATTTTTTGGATAAGGACCTAAAACTTCTGTAAGCAAGGTTTTTTGATATACCAACCATTAGCCCAGAAGATAGAAAAAATAGGGTTTTGAAAAAAACATCATAACTGCCTTAATAGACACAGTATCGAATCGGTTAAAAGTAGTCGTTATCCGCTAAACTTTACCTAAAACTATTGTGAAAAACAATTTTTGATATGATCAACCCTTACGGCAAGGATGACCAAAACAAATAAAAAATATTGCTATAACTTTCTTATTAAGTAAAATATCGAATTCGTTTAAAGTTCATACTATTGATAAGTGCCTAAAACTTATCTAAGTAAAGTTTTTTTATATCACCAACCACTGGCCAAGGGGGTTGGAAAAATGGGGTTTCGAAGACAAAGAAGAATCATACCACTCTTAATAGGCACAATATTGAATCGGTTTAAATTGGTCGTTAGTCCTTTAAACATTACCTAAAATTTTTGTCTGAAACAATTTTTGATATGACCAATACTTACAGCAAGGGATGATGAAAATGTTGCTGGAATTGTAAAATGGGACTAGTATACTAAACATGTGAAAAAAAGTTTTACATGCAACCACTGTATTAAGTAAATTTGAAATTTTTCTTTATTTTAAGGTGTAATCATTTTTCCCTACTTAGCACGGGTGAAATCTACCTCCGCCTTCCGGCGAGCCGAAAGGGATTTTTTTTTTTAAATGAAAAGTACAAAAAATTTATTTCATTAATAACTTCTGATATTTTTTCTTTTTTTGTTATTGTTGAATTATTATTCAAAGTAAAGACTTTTTTATAATCAGAGGTTAATAATTATTAAAAAATCAATATATTTAAATAAAAAAAAGTTAAAAAAAGAGATGAAGTCGGATCGAACCGATGTGCCTTCCCCTAAGCTCCACATATTCATTAATTAAAATTGAATTTGGCTATAAGTCTGGAACTAATGAAAACAAGTACCACTTAACAAATATTGTTGAAAAGCTTTCAATGAGAGCTTATTATTTTAGTTAAGAAAAAGTTAAAAGTCCAAATTCTGGGGGATTTTTGGGCTTTTTTGGACACTTTTGGTCCACTCAATTGCAATCGAAATGGAAGGTGCATAAGTAGATGTTACAACAGTCCTAAATCCAAAATTTCAACATCCTACAGCTAATCATTTTTGAGTTGTGCGAGATACATATGTCACGCCGAAACTAGTCAAAATGGATGCAGGGATGGTCAAAATCGATATTTTCGTTGAAATCTGAAAACCGAAATTTTACTCGACCACAATACTTCCTTTACGTCGTACAAGGAAGTAAAAATATTAAATGACTCCCATTTTGGTGAGGAATATCGTAACAAGATGTTTTTTGACAAAATTTTAGTGTGTCCGTACCGTTTAAAATAAGTAGTTACAACCCTACACTATAATGACTTCATACCAAAAAAAATAGATATTTTAAGATAGGAAAATTTACTAAATTTTATTATTTTTTCCATCTTTAACTGTGGGAAAGGAAAAGGTTTCCATACTTTAAAAACACTTGTATATAATCAACAAGGAAAGAAATCAGTGTCTATTGCAGTGAATGTAATTTCTTAAAAGAGTTCTGATAATATGCTAAATATTACCTAAAATTAAAATTAATTAAATTTAACGGTTTAATAATTTAAAATTTTAATAAATAATTTCTTTTTAAATTAAAATTCTGTTAAATGGACATTTAACAAATGTCCAATTCATTTACCCGAATAATCAAATACTTTCACCACACATTGATAAATGAAATTTACTGGGCAATGTATTCGGAAAAGTATGGAATAAAATCGCCACAAAGTAATTAGTTATTACTGAGCAGAAGATTAAAGAACATAGCCCGAATTAAAGTATCGATATAAATTTATAGCATAGATAGAATTTATTTTGCGGTTGTAAAAGCATCGATGTGTTTTTGTACAAAATGCACAAAGGTGTTAGTATGAGACATTGATGCATAATGCAATGGTAGCTGATTGCCCTACGCTCTACGTATACTGGAGCACAGAGCGATGGCGGTGAACGCATTAATAACTGCAAACTGTTAGCTGGACTAATGAAGGCCGTTTGTTCACCGTGACTCACTTTACCGTCGGTAATACAGATCATTCTATCACACTGTAAAACCCCCTCATCGAAACATACCCCCCCACCCAACATGTAACATACTACTACGTACATAAAACCTTGCTTACCCTCTTGTCATTAAACTGTACCTATTTATTACACAGAGCTTTATTTCACTTTCGGTTTCCATTACATGAATCAATATTATTGTCATGAAAACAATACTAGTTAATTTTTATAAAATTGCTTATCTTCATTTTAGCTTTATCAGCCAGGTTAAAATAGCATAGTGATATGGTCGTAATGTAATAAAATTAAATATCTATTTAATAATCCACATCATGACAACGTACATCATGTGAACACATTCTATTACAATGCATTTATGCCGTAAATTTATATACACATGCCAGGATACTGATTTTAAAAGTACCTATTTATCAAGAAAAGCTGAAAACGTTGTTTCTAAATGTTTCGGGGTTTGTATGAAATTTAGAAAATAAATCTTTTTCCCAGAACTACAGCTAAAAATTAGTTTTATCTTAACGGCACTCTAATTCTCTTTTTAAAAAAAAACCGAATAAGAATAATTCATTTTCTACACTTACTTATTTACTACAACCCGCACACCGTCAATTATCTATTTTGGGAATAAATAAATAATTTTTTTTATTCTAAACGGTAAATAATGAATGCATTATATACATCACGTCAAGAACGGGTAGATATGGCACTACACAGATAAGAAAAAAGGAATTGCTCCAGCATTTGCCTGAATGGAACAGGGTAAAACAGATAAAACAGAATCCTTGATAAAGCAGAATCATAGAACACACACTAAATAAACAAATTTTTATCCTGAATGCAACGTAAAAATATATTGATCATGTCTTTAAAAGATAAATTATAAATACGAATATAAAGACAAATTAACAGATAAAAAGTAAATATTTTAAAGTCCATAATAATTATTTAAAATAACGGGTGATTCAAAAAGGACTTCACAACAACTTTAAAATCATATAAAAATTTATTTAGATAACCCACAGATTCGGTTGAGGTCTCATTTTATAGCAAAACGCATCAATTTTTGACTCACATAGTTCATTAGTACTGAATTTGGCCACCAGTGCTGTTAAAAATGGATACATTACTGGTGCGAAACGTGCTCGCTGTGTGTTTGCAGTCAGCAACTGCAGTTGAACGTAATTCTCATAGAGAGTAAGGGAGCCTTCTAGAAGGCATTCTCCTGACAACAAACCTTCGTTGAGACAGGTTTTTTTGTTAAACATACAAAATCACCAGGACGCTCAAGTGTCGTTGAAACTGCTGTGAAACAACTCAGAGAAAGCTTTGCAAGTAGTCCGAAGAAATCAGTTTGACGTGATTGGCATTACCACAGACAACTGTTTACCGCGTATTACGTAAACGATTGCATTTGAAAAAATACCACGGCATTATACTACGGAAGCAGTAACCATGGTTCAACACATTACAGATGAAGACAAACTTGCTTGGCTGCAGTTTTATTTGTGGAAATGATTGATAGAATTCCAGACAACGATATATTTTTAGACAATGTCATTTTAAGCAATGCGTCAACGTTTCACATCAGTGACAACACCCTTAACTGATGAATATGGGGTAAGGAAAACCCTCATGAAACTTTGCAGCGCATTCGTGATAGCCTTATGTTTGTTTGTGCCCTAAATAAACAAATACTGTACGGCCGGTCCTTCTTCCAAAAGGCAACCGTAAAGTTATCGTTTATCTAGACATACTTCAAAATTTTCTAATTCCTCAGAAAGACGATGATGATCAAGACGGACGCCATTACTAACACTAAGACGGGGTACCACCTTACTACCGCCTAGAAGTCCGTTTCTTGATACCCGATTCCCAGGTCGGTGGATTGGTTGTGATGATCCAATTGCATAGCCACCTCGCTCCCCAGATTTGATCCCACTAGATTAAAATTTTCATGAAGCACTCAGTAACCAGATTTTTAAAGCAACTATTCTTTGTTTCTACGACTCCCCGGGAGTCATGTTCCGATAAAGAAAGTTTTACAAACATACAATTAAAACTAATCTGACTCATATCAGGAAATATCTTTTTTATGTAATAGCTTTCCTCATTCATGCCAGCTTGATTTTTATCTCTTTTTTACTAAGTCCATCTTTTGTGATTTTCCTACATATTTTCTGGTATACTGCATTCCCTACTTAACTTAAATATTTAAATCGTCCTTTGCTTTCCACTTCACTGATTTCATTTTTGAATTGAATTTATTTCTCAGCGATGAATCCAGATCAATTATAACTTAAAACCTAGTTTTAACTTGAAACTGTTTTGTTTTGAAACGCTTTAACAAAACGCTAAGCTTGTCATCATTATTAAATAATATTTATTATACTTATGTATATTTACAGCTGAAAATTAATTATCATCCCTTGGAGCTCCAGCTGTCTACCACTATTTTTATATTATAAATTTTGTTTACTTTCAGTACAATTTTATATTCTACGTAACCTGATAATAATGAAATGTATTGCGTTACGTGAAAAACAAACAATTCTACGCCTCATAGTTATTTAATTAAATGAAAACAAAACATTAGTCCGCCATGTATTAGTATGTTACTTCACGTTTACTTGACACTCTCCTTTTTAATACCTCCACATCTCTCACGGTCGTCACTTACGCTCAACAGCATTTCGTGCCGACGTTCGCACTGCTTTTGTTTAGGTAACATATTAACATTTTGCATAAAAGCGATTCAACTATTATTCGTTTTACATATTTCATAGCACGAATAAATTAGATTCTGACTCCATTCTCTAACCGAACTAGTAGAGTACTACACATTTACGACAATGCACTTAGTAACAACAGCATAGTCTGTCCGGCACATGGTTAAATTCCCGTGTAAGATTAGGCATTATTAACAATAAAACGGAATTCGTATTATAAAAATAGTAAATGTATTAAAAAATACAGCAAACAGAACCTGACATGAATTTTCAAAATATAAAAACGAACTATCAGATCATTCTTTGGCGCACATAATTATGAATATTATAGACTGATATTTATAAAATTAAAGATTTTCACTTTTTATTCTATCTATATTTATAAATGTGCAATCTTTGTTAAAGAGAATAATAAATTTTTTTAATCAGCATTTTTAATAAATTACCCAACCATTTAAAAAAAAAATCGTTCCAACAATTGATTTTAAGTAAAATTAAAAAAATTTCTTTTTCGAATTCAGTATTACTCTGTTGATGAATTTTTAAATAATTAAACAATTTTAAAAACCTGAATTCTTTGCATCTTTGTTAAACGTGAAAATATACTCAATTTTTGTTAACGGCTTCTGAATCGTGAATTATTTTTCATACTTAAAAATTTAATTTATAATTATTTAATTTTTTATGCTTAAAATAATTAGTATAAATTTAAATTACATTTCTTTCTCATAAAAAATCTGATTTGGACAACACATGACTTTCTTGTACGATTATTAAATTACGTTTATACATTTTTTAAAATGAAAAGTACATAAAATTTTATTTCATTAATAACTTCTGATATTTTTTTATTGTTACTGAATTTTTATTTATAGTATTTTTTTTTTTTTACCACAAGAGGCAAATAACTAATTAATAAATCAATACATTTAAATTAAAAAAAAAAGTAAAAAAAAAGAAGATGAAGTCGGATTTGACGGGATGTGCTTTCCCCTTGTACGATCTAAATATTTCATTAATTACAATTTTATTTAGCTGTAACTCTAGAACTAATTATACCTAATTATATGTACCACTTATGACAGATATATCGTTGAAAAGTTCTCAATGAAAGCTTATTACGGCAGTTAAGAAAAAGTTATTTTGGGCTTTTTTGGTCACTTTGGGCCAGTCGATCAAAAGGATCAAAAGAATCAAAAGGAAAGGTGCACAACTAGATATTACAACAGTCCTAAATCCAAAATTTCAACATTCTACGGCTAATATTTTTTGAATTAGCGAGATACATAAGTACAGACGTCACGTCAAAAGTAGTAAAAATTTATTCAGGGATGGTCAAAATGGATATTTCCGTTGAAATCTGAAAACCGAAATGTTTCGCGATCACAATGCTTCCTTTACTTTTTTATATTCAAAAAGGAAGAAAAAGGGATAGTGCGTGGGTTTGTTTGACGTATGTGCTCACATTTTTACTTGCTTGTACGAAGTAAAGGAAGTATTGTGATCACGAAACATTTCGGTTTTCAGATTTCAACGGAAATATCCATTTTGACCATCCCTAATCCATTTTTCCTAGTTTCACTGTAACGTCTGTACGTACGTATATGTATGTATGTGCGTATGTATCTCTACCATAACTCAAGATTGATTAGCCGTAGGCTGTTGAAATTTTGGATTTAACACTGATGTAACATCTAGTTGTGCACCTCCCTTTTTGATTGCAATCGAAATTAAAATTAAAATTTTAGTTAATGAAGTATTTGGATCTTAAAGGGAAGGCACATCGGTTCGAATCAGAATATAGAGAATCAGAATATATCTCCTTTTGTTTTTTAACTTTTTTTTTAATTTTAACTTTTATTTTTTTTTTAAATTTAAATGTATTGTTTTAATAATTATAAATAATCCGTGATTGTAAAAAAAAAATACAATAAATAATAATTCAATTATGATAATAAAAATTAAAAAAATGAAAAAAAAAAAATTAGTGAAATAAAATTTTATGTACTTTTAAAAATATGCACGAGTAAATATATTAATATTATATATATATAGATTATAAAAAAATATTATTTTTATTAAGGGAAAAATATTTTAATAAAAATTTAAAGAAATAGAATTCAAAGGATTTAAAAAAGATCTAGCTGGAATGATGCATACTTTTTTTATGCATGCATTTATTTTATTTATTCATTATAAAAGATGTATGTTTACTGTACTTTTCCCACGGAATTTTAGATTTTATTATTCAATAATAATGTAAAAAGAAATTTTTATATAATAAAATGAAATAAACTAAGCTCTTTACAACATGAACAACAAAAACAAATTATAATTTCGTTATTTTTAAACAAGAAATAATAAAATGAAGTGGAAAAAATGTATCGATATAAAAATCATTCTATCATTCTTCTACTATTGAAAGACAAAAAAATAATACAAAATATATACTTTTCTAAGTAACAATAATAATAAAATACATAAATGTCTTTTAGTAAACTTAATAATATAAGACATCTGCCTAAACAAAATTCGAACTGTTGAACATATTTCATCATCGTCCTCAACAGGAGGGGGAAAATAAAAGAATTTATATCAATAGAAATACATATACAACAAACGAACAAAGCAAAAGAAGGGGATCTTTTGTAAAATAAAACCTGAACTCGATTCTACTTTCGGTTAAGACATAATTATTACGCAAGTAGGTCAACAAACATATGGGATTATCTTTTGAAAGCGTATATGTCAGGTCATAGATGTTGACAGATACGGTAATTCCTTTAATAAGAAAAGGGAATTCGAGTAACACAACTACCAAACATAATATTCTTCTTAAAAGGATCTCTTTAAAGAGAAGTTATAAAAATTACAACTGTAATAATAAAAAGGAAACCGCTGTAGCTTACGAGAGGGAGAAGAAGAATGTGAAACAGTTTTTATGACATACAAAACGACTTTTCCTCTGTCAATTCAACCCTAGTAAAATTTACTCCAATATAGTGAAGGAATAATTAAGAGATAATTTGATTCATCAGAAAATAATAGATTCGTTTTGTTTTCCTGAACGATCATAAAACAAAATCCCCATAAATATTTTATTTTGCTAGAGATAAAAGTCGGGACAATTAGATATACAAAATTTTTATAAAATCATGCATCCCACATGTAAAAAAAAACTATATTTTTTTAACGATAAAAACAATTCAATTACAAAATACGCAGAAGAAACTAAGAAAATTACATTTAAAAAATTTTTACTTCTCCGGTATAGCAATATATGCTGCTATAGCAAACTATAACGAGAAAGCATATAGATCGGTAAAAAAAAAATATTTTTTAACTTTTTTTTAAGTTTTCTGCCTTAAGAATATATCTAAAAAAGATTGTAAATTGTAAATAAAATTATAAAAAAATTGTTAATAATTAGCAAAAAACTTTTTATATCAATGCTCCCAAGTCTAAAATTTTTTTATCGGATGGACGTTTTTGCGTATGTAGGTATGTACATATTATTTAAATCGATTTTTAAAAATTAAAAAATTTTTAAAAAAATCGTTTTTTTTAAAATTAAATGGTAAAGGTAGTACCTTCGGGGGGGAAATGTATTTAATTTCTGCAAAAGTTGGGAAAAAGAAAGGGGTGTTTTGGCCGAAATGAAGTTTCAGTTTTTTACTGGGACATTTTAGCAAAACGTTTTTTTTTCAAGTGTTGAAGTTTTTAATATTCACCCCCTCCCCAAAAAATCACTATAAATTTTTCTTTTTTTACCTATATATTGCTTCAGAAAAGAAGTTAATTGATATTTTTGCATATATATTTTCTACACCAATAGGCCTTCAAACCAGAATAATTTTGTTCCCATTCTTATAATCTGTGGTAACAAAAAATACTTTTTTTAAAAACATGTTTAAATTAAATTTAAATCTAATTCTTCTTCTCGTACGTTGCCCATTGCATTTTAAATGTAAAATTCTTAATTCCTTTGGTAGCCCTTAAACTAGTAATTCTTGAAAAAAAATTAGCCAAAACTTTTCACTCAATTCCTTGAAAATTACAACTCTTCATTAGAATTATGAATTATTCTTTATTGGAATTATTATTAGTTTATTTAGAATAATGGTTGTGTCTTGGTATTTTTTAAACAATTTTAAAAAGTTATTTTTTTTAGATCAACTATCACCACTTAGGGACTATTTCATTAAAAATTAATTTTACTGGAATACTTCCTGTTGAATATTGGAACCCCCAAAATGAATAAAAAAAATAAATTAATTTAGAAAGTTTATTGTTCAAAAGGTATTTTTTTTAAACAAAATAGTCATTAAAATAATTTAATACTCCTCCCTCATGGAAAGCTCTAAAATTTAAAAAAAAATTGAAAACATAATTTTTAAAACGAGTTAAAATCAATTATAATGAATATTTTAATCATTAAAAACCCCTTGTGTTTGAGCCTCCAAATTTTCAAAATGTCGGAAACATATTTTTCGAAACTGTGATGCTAATATTTAATATTAAATCCACCGAGTTGGTCTAGTGGTGAACGCGTCTTCCCAAATCAGCTGATATGAAAGGCGAGAGTTCCAGCGTTCAAGTCCTAGTAAAGGCAGTTACTTTTATTCGGATTTGAATACTAGATCGCGGATACCGGTGTTCTTTGGTAGTTGGGTTTCAATTAACCACACATCTCAGGAATGGTCGAACTGAGACTGTACAAGACTACACTTAATTTACACTCATACATATCATCCTCTGAAGTAATACCTGAACGGTAATTCCCGGAGGCTAAACAAAAAACAGAAAGAAAAGAATTTAATATTAAAGATTTTGGTTATAGCTTTATTCTGTCTTGCCTTCAAAAATTAAAATTAAAAGAATTTTTACGATACATGTGTATTTTAAATATGATGATAAAGAAATGACTGAAGCTGACTAAATGGACATTTTTGAATTACTGAATCATAAAGATACTTAAAAATGATTGAAAGACGCTTAAAATGATTGAATTAAAAAAATGAATTGCATAATGACCGGCGTATCCAGGAAAATTTTCAATTCATCGCTAGCTTTATCCACTTACATTAAAAAATAAATGTTGAAGATGGCCACCTGGAATGTTAATGCACATACGTCAACTAGTTTCTTCAAGCTCAGAACAACTTTCATACAGTTGATAAAATAATGTTAAAATTTTGCACTTTAATATCTCCTTTCCTCCAATGTATCCGAATCGTTTATAAAAACAGAGACAGAGAGAGAGACAGAGACAGAGACAGAGAGAGAGACAGAGACAGAGAGAGAGACAGAGAGAGAGAGAGAGAGAGAGAGAGAGAGAGAGATCTAGTGGCAAGAGATCTGGGGATCGCAAAGACAGTACTCTGCGGGAAATAGACTCGAAAAATGAATCATCAAAAATGCTCATAAAAATTCTACCCGAATCAAAATTTGGCAAATAGGACTATCTTGTTGTAATCGACAGTTTAACACTTCAGTTTCAAGAAAGGCTAAGGAATTTGTAATTATCTCCGAATAAAGTTTTTCAGTTAATTTTTCTACGAAAAAATGGGTCCGACTACTTTTGTTATGAAATCGCTCACCGAATACCAACTTTTTAAGAACGCAATGGTCTTTCTTGATAAATGTGAAGATTCTCAGAACACCATAAACATACTATTTTGGCTGTTAATGTATACAGAACGAATAAATCACACTTTATTTTAATAAAAAAAAGAACATTGTCCAATACACGCACACTCCCTTGAATAAAACGTTAGAACCACGTATAATATTAGGCCATTTATTAAAGTCAGATTCTCCAACTTCTTACGTTACTTGAATTCAATAAGGGCGTAACAGTAAATTTATGAGCTTTTTGAATTCCAAACCCGACCGAAAGTTCAGTCTGTTAAGAATATTTCCTGAATGACATCCAAATTGTAATCATATAACTCTGACGGTTGAACACTACGACAGAAATCTGATATATTTCTTGTTTCACAAAATCTGGACGCTGAACTAAAGTGGATTTATTTGTTAACTGTACTATAAGAAAATTAGACAAATGATGACGCGCAGTAAATATACGCTAGCTTTGTGAAAAAGCCACACTTATTTTACCGCTGTGAAATTAATGTCACAAAGAGAGAAACGAGTCATGTAGATCACATGACACGTCATTATGGTTTTGTTAACTGTGAGATTGATATTTTGCTTTTCAGTAAAGTAACTACCTCACCTGGAACTCTGGAATAACAAACTTGTAAAAGTAAGTAAGATCCGTGTGCTTTTTTTTAGTTTGCGTCGACTTTATGAAAGCATTGTAGTTGTTACATAATACGACCAAGTAAAATACTTCATGCCATAACAATGGATGAAAAAACTCCATAGTAGAAGATGCCGTACTTGGCTGTTAAAAGTACGTATGTTTTTACAGAAATAAAAAAGCTTGCAGCGATGATGTTGAATTTAACTATCATTTACTTAGTATTTCTTTACGTAATAACAAGTACAGAAATAACTGCTTTTTTGCCGCTTTTTCAAGCAACGTAAACAAACTTTCTCAATTCCTTTCGAAGATAGAATTTAGCTGATTTCTACGGAACACAATTTTTGTTAAAGTTTGAAGGTAGAAACGTTAAATATGTACTCGTAAATATTCCTTCAATTAAAACAAGATTCTGAAGAAAAAAAAATTGTACAGAATTTTTTTAATTTATACCAAGGTAATAAAAAATTAAAAATTAAATTTAAAAATAAAAATTAGAATATCCGGTCATATCATCAACTCGTATTCTACCTAGCGGCAGATTCCTTACAGCATAGCTATCTCCACGGAACGGAACGCAAGAATGGCGGGAGTCTCAATATTTCTCCCTACAGTCGCAGAGCCTGGACAATGTTCCTTGCTGCTTATCTTTCTATTATCGACGGGTTTCATCGGTTATTTAGTGGCGGTTATAAATTTTAAGTTTATTTATGGACGGATTTTGTAATTTGCGTTCCTATCCGTATGGACCAGCGTGAAATTTATTTACTGGTTCTGATCGTGGGAGACTAAGCTTTTAAGCCTAGTACTCCCGGCGTGAATCCCCCTCATTCCATCCGCTGAAGTCCTTTCGGTACCAGCACCTTATGGGCTAGCAGGAATACGCCTACCGGGGCCCTACTTATTTGGAGGGAACAAAGCGCCTCCTTTTCCGGAGGTAGTCGCATATGCTGACTAAATGAAATTGTGGTCTCTTCGTGGGACGGTGTGGGGTGTTGTCTAGGTTTTTAGAGTTTTAACAAAATATAATTGTGAAAACGATTACTTTCCCGGCCGGAATTTTCGCGCGGTTTCCATTTATAGGTTACGCGATATAGAGGCTCCTAAGCCTGGTCTGTCATTTTTGACTCTCGTACCGCCTCTTCACGGTGGTTCGTTTAATAAGGCATGAGGCTGTTTTCTTATACCCTGTGGAGTACGGTTCTCTCGGCAGATTTCCTGGAGATGGCCATGTTCGGACACGGCCGCTCTCCCGAACAGTCTGCGTACCTGCGCCATCTCCACCCCGGATACGGTGTGCAGTCCCGCGTTGTAGCGGACGTTTCTGACGAACCACGGTGCTTCAAATATCGTCCGCAACGCTACGTTTTGGACGGCTTCTAATTTCTTTTGAAGCGTGGAGTTCAACAAAGCTTCCCATGCCGGGTAAGCATACTGTCTCCATCCATTTCTGTCTCAACCACTTTTTCGTCTCCTTGCTGTTTCCTAGCTTCACCTCGTCTGCTAACTTTGTTCTTCTTCATCGCTTCCTTCTTCTTCTATTGCCCATTTCAAAGCAGTTTCCACTTCCTCTAACCATATATCCTAACAAGTTTCCTTTTTTTTGTATTTCCTGCATAAGTCCTTAAGTTCTTTAATCCTTTCGTTACTTCCTCATTCTTTACTTTATCCGTTCATCCTATTTTCTCCACAATTTCCTCTATTATTCCTTATATCCATATCTTAAAGACCACAAACCAGCCTCTATCCCTTTTCCTCGTCGTCTATGCATCATTCCCACACAAGACATTACATACCATTAGCAATTGGTTTATCTCTTTCTTAAATTTAAGTCTAGACTTTTATTACACAGTAATCCCGTCTTCTTACTGGAAGTTTCCTTTGCTATCATTATCCTTCCTTTTATTCCAGATAACATTTATTCGGATATTTTAATTAATTGTAAAAAAAATTAAACGGCATCAATGACTTGTATTCAAAAGTAATTGTACAAAATGCTATAGAAATTTGTGAATCCAGTCTGAAAATATTAGGTATAAGTAAAGAAAAAGGAAACAAAAAATAAATAAAAATCGGCTTATTATCCTCTACCCCTAAATTAAACGGCCTATATTAATAACCAAAGTGACACACTAATGCAATCGATTTTTTTTTGCCCCGACCCCTTTATAAGTTTGAGTAACATCAAATACTGTCAGAAAGTATCTTAGCGTAGGTGAAATTCACCTAATCTTTGAGTAAAAGTTTGAAGTACGGGATACATAAGGTCCGTAAAAAAGTTTTTTTTTTTTTTTGCCTCGTATTACCTTGCTCCTTGACTGATTGCGACCAACATTAAATACCACCAATGCTTGATATACAATAGACATCGTACGAAATTTCTTTCATATAGATCCATCCATCCAGTCTGTAGATATCAAGCAAAAACAGGTAATTTCTTGGAATTTTTACTATTACATTGTGTTTTTTTGTTAAGAAGAAGTCATGAAACATGAAGATCTGCAAAAACCTCGACATGCGATTTTAACCAGATTATGATTCTTTCTCATATATAGTATAACATAGTTGTAAAGGATGACTAAATAATCGGAAAAATAAAAAGCATTGGTTAATCAACGATTACTGAATTTAAAGGAGATATTAAAAGAATTTCAAATTATAAGAATTTTGGGAGATTGGGAAGTTTACTGGGACTGGGAATATATCCCTTCAAGTATTATTTAATTTTTTTAATGTTAAACTGTTTAATTTCTTTTATTTATGAGCATATATATGTCTTTTCAATATGAATAGCTTCAAATACATCACTGTAGTAAGTTTTAGATACTCTTATAACAGAAATAAAGTAACTGAAATATAAAATTTATAAGAAACTATTTTATACTAATAACTTAAAAAAAAAAATAATAATAACAAAAAGTAAAGCTATTTATAAAACTTAAACACAAAAGACCATAATTTAAAAAAATAAAACAGGCCTATATACAGGTCGTTTGTATAACCCAGACATTAATTCACCAACCGCTACCCAGTACAGTAACGGTTTGGTAGTTTTGCAATTTCAGTGCAGCTAATTCTGGCACATATCCATGTAATTTTGACAGAAACTTTGGAACAAGTCCCATTTTAAGCTAATGTAAGTTGTATAACGGCATTATAAAATGCATTTACTACAATATTTAATATCTCTCTGCTTTACATTATTCACACATTATATTTGCAATGAAAAGAGAAAGTTTTATTCTTTTAAGTCAAATAAATCAATAAGAAAATATTAATTTTAACTTAATAAAGAGTATTATAGTATATTTATATTTACATTTATAATAATAAAATTAAATTTATGAACTTCATGACTAGTTTTGACAAAAACATTATTTGATTAGTTAAATTTACTGCGTTAAAAAAAATTTACTTCTCCATACCATAAATGAAATTATAAGTAACATTTAAATTCGTTTACAACTACCTGTATTGCTTTACATTACGAGGCCCGTCTTTACTATAAAAGTATCTTATGGCTAGATATGGATTTTATTGTACACGATTGAATAAAAAAATAAATCCCCTATATAAATCTAATATAGAGCGATTCACAAATAATGTAACAAACATTTAGTACATGTTCTACTGCTGAAAATAAGAAGAAAAATCATATAAACGTAGGTTCCAAAAATATTTCGTTAGCGAGTGTCAGCTGGAGAAAGCTTTTGCCCAAATTTCTACGCCTTCAGTAGAGTTAATCCAGAATGTTATTTTTGGGAACCTTATTAAGGAAAAAGTTAAGGGTTTTATATAAAATCTACCTTGAAAAATTGAAAAATAAAAAAAAAACAAATAGCTGCCAGAACTGTATTTTTAAGAGATTTAAGGAAGAAGATAAAATTTTGCGGGGTCAAAAAACATACTGCATTATGTATAGCGCAAAATAACTTTGTTAATTGGGTAATAAATACGTAAAAGTTTTAAATCAAACTTGTGAAGAATTTGATTCCGAATAAACTGATATGAATTTAATTCACAGAAACTAAATATAAACGTAACAATTTCGAAGTTTATTAAAAACAAAACATCAAAATGTGGCAGATTTTAATTAGGTATTAAATGAAACTGATTTTTCAATATTACAAAACTTTCAATTTAATTGTTAGTAAGATGGTTTTATTGTTTGTCTTCTTTTTTCTTTTTTTTAACCTCCAGGTCTCCGTTAGGTATTGCTTCAGAGGATGAGATGAATTATTTGTAGTGTGTGTGAAAATCCCATGACTGACCGGGATTCGAAGCCGGGATCTCCGGATGATGAAAGGCCGATTGTCTTTGCATTTCATATTTTTCTAAAATATTTAAGGTAGCACTTCATATGGAAATCCGCGAAATTTTAAATCAAACTTGTGAAGAATTTGATTCCGAATAAACTGATATGAATTTAATTCACAGAAACTAAATATAAACGTAACAATTTCGAAGTTTATTAAAAACAAAACATCAAAATGTGGCAGATTTTAATTAGGTATTAAATGAAACTGATTTTTCAATATTACAAAACTTTCAATTTAATTGTTAGTAAGATGGTTTTATTGTTTGTCTTCTTTTTTCTTTTTTTTAACCTCCAGGTCTCCGTTAGGTATTGCTTCAGAGGATGAGATGAATTATTTGTAGTGTGTGTGAAAATCCCATGCCTGACCGGGATTCGAAGCCGGGATCTCCGGATGATGAAAGGCCGATTGTCTTTGCATTTCATATTTTTCTAAAATATTTAAGGTAGCACTTCATATGGAAATCCGCGAAATTTTAAAATATGTTGCAAGATCTTTTTGGTAAGAGCGTCGGTTAAAAAAGCTTCTTTAATTTTCCCATATATTTAAACTAAAAATGAATAATAAAAATAAAAATGTTACCCTTTATTTCTACGATTAAAAATTTATCTTTAGAAAACGAATGCCTGTTATATTGTACGTTTTCATTAAACATTGCACAGAAAAATATCACTTTGGGGTGGAAACGAACAGTATTCAATTTAAAGACACAGGAAGTAAAATTGGTAGGGTTTTATGTTCTGAAAAAAAGGAATGAATGGAGATAATGAATCAAAAACGTTTGTAGAATATTAGGAATGGTCAACTACGAGTATGAATTTAAAATTCGCCAACTGTCCTTTTTGTCAACATAGAACCGAGTTCTAAACGAGTTGACGCCCCCTAATTTCGGTTCTTCCTATTGAATAATATTATATATATATCTTCCCTACATAATCTAAAATTTAAACGAAACGAACTGCACGCTCGGACATTAATTTAATGTTAGAAAGTTGAAAAGCTTCAATTACTTTAAAGTCCATTTATTCGTTTACAAAAGGTCCTTTAAATACGAGACATATTTAATAAAATATAGGAAGAAATTTAGTAACTGAAAATATTAATATATGAATAGAAACAATTTAAAAAATAACTCAGTTTCACACAAAAAAAATTATACTTTAAAAAACTATACATTAAAATCGATGTTTAATAAATTACATCAGGATTCTCAACCTGAAAATGGCTGCCATTTTTAAGTGACTTAAAAATAATAATAACTTCTCCAAGGTTTTCATTTGACTCCTACATATATTATTTAATCATTTTCAAGCCTTATTTTTTTTGTTTTAAAGTAAATGCAATTTGATGATTCTTATTATATACATAGATTCTAATTATATATGAAAATTCTTAGTATATATGTATAGGAAGTTGGTACTCCTTTGGTATCTCTGATGCAAATTTCTTCGATATAACGTTTGAGGAAAGTATATAAAGATTTTGAAACGAAAAGATGCGTGTACTGCACAGACCATTTGAAGATTTTTATTTTTGTTATGAATCATATCAGTAATTCAATGAAGATTTGAAGATCACGCTTCTCGTTTTATACAGAACGTATTTTTAACAAACTGAGAACTATAAAAAAGTAAAAAAGCAGATTTACTGATCCACATCTTATAAGATTTTATTAAAGTTCATTGATAACATTAATTTTTTTTTTATACAATAGAAAACCAAAATAAGTTACGTATTTAATATAATCTTAGGTAATAGAACATTCTGACAGAAAAGATGGATTATGTATATCATTCTCATTCATCCTCTGAAACACCTTATGGTGGTTCTGGAGGCTAAACATAAAAGAAAAACAACATGGCTTAATCGTAAACAGATAAATGTACAACCCGTTTGTTGAAACACAAACTAAAAATGAAGTCAGGAAAACGTCCCGTATGAAGTGAAGCGAAATCGACGTGTTGGAAACTTGATTACTCACGCGTTCTCACCACTTCTCATCGAACTCATCATCGCTACTGTGTAAACCGCAATTTTATAACGAATAATCTTATTAAAACTCTTTTATATGATAATAATAATTATAATTTTATATAATAATCTTGTTAAAACTTTTCTTTACGTCAATCTACGTAAACCAAAAAACCTGATTGTAAATTTTCATAAAAGTATAAACCGCGTTTGCTTTAACTACTTCAGAAAACAACAGATAAAATTCGAATAAGCGAATTAATACACGACTTCTCGTTGAATAAAGCGCTGTTATATATTCTAAAAAGAATAACACCAAGTAGTATTCATCAAAATTTAGAAAATCCAATCGATGAGCAGGGTGAAGATTAATTGCTGGACCGTCAGAAAGCGCGAAAAATATAGCCACAAACAAAAGTACGCATGTAAGTGCATTGTACGGCGAACGCGCCGATTTTCATTTAATATCCGCTTTCATGATATATTTTAAAATATATTAATTTTTATAATGAGTAAAAAATGAGTACCGAAAAATACTGTTTGTAAAATGTAGCAACAAAGATTGCAAAATTGATCACAAAGTGGTTTCGTTTTGCTGCTTACAACGTTTGTTGCGGTGCACTATCCGTCCACTGTACGTATTGCCAATACTATTACAGGCATCCCAGGTAAATCAATTATATTGCACGTCAATATATTTATACTTTCTAAACTTTGACGAGTAACACTATGATTACAATTTAAAAAACCTTCAGTTAGAGCAGTGATTATCAAACTTATTTCTTTTACCGCCCCCTTTGAAAATCAATTATTTTTCAGCGCCACCCATTTTTTATACACCCCTAAAACTTAAAAACCACAATTTCATTACTTCAATTAATTTAGTTATATTAGTCGGTTCTGATGTTTAAACTTACATTCTAAACTAGAAATTTTTACCAGTGAGAGCAAATAAAACCCAACTTTATAATATTAATAATATATTTTAATGAAATTAAAAGAAACAATATAAATATGTAATCGGTTTTCGTTTTATACTAATCTAATGAGATGGATGAATTTGATGATATTTAATAAGTTTATTGATATCAGGTTCGATTTTACTCAAAAACAGTCGTAAGTCGACGCGTTTGGTAACTTGCAAATGATTTCTCTTTTTAGTAAGCAGCGTTGTCACAGCGCTAAATCCACGTTCACACAAATATGACGATGGGAATGCTATCAAAAATCGTTCAACGATAGACCACAATCCAGGGTACAACTACAAATTGTTTTGTAGTCAAAATTGTTGGTAGCCATTTTTGTATTTGATTTTTATTTCCTCGTTCGTTGTCAGTTCTATAAGTTCTTCTTCCAACCGGGGTGATATTGCTATGTTGACATTTGAAAAAGGATCTAACACCCGGTCTGGTATTTCCAATTTCAAAATGTCCTGGAATCTTTCGATGAAATCACTATGAAGATTTTCTAAATGTTGGCAGTAGACGAGCAAGTCGTCGTTGTTGCAGGATACTGATAAATTGGGAAAATTATGGAACTCACGTCTGCCGATATTCTTCTTGTGTAAGAGCAGCTTGGCTACGAAAGCAGCGACGAACATTTTTTGTTTTTATTAAGTTCAACTCATCGCCTTGAAGTTGGAGATTCATATCATTAAGCAATGTATAAAGGTCTGTCAGGTATGCGATATCATTCTTTGATGTGATGAGGTTTTCGCGCAATTCTGTGTCTTTGTTTTCCAAGAACTCTATGACAGAGTCAAACAGATTGTAAAAACGAGTCAGACAATTTCCTTTTGATAGCCAACGCACTTCTGTGTGAAAGATCAATCTGTTGAAATCTTCATCATTATCAACACAAAGCTGATTAAATAATCTGTCATTTAAAGAGTTGTTTCGGATTTTATTGACTGCTCTGATGACATGTTGCAATGATTGAAATAGTCGTTCACTTAAATTTCTAGCAACTAAATGCTGTCGATGTATAACGCAATGTACAGCAAGCACATCAGGAATTTTGTTTTTTAAGTACGATATGAAGCCTTTTTGACACCCCGTCATAGCTGGAGCACCATCTGTAGCAGCTGATATAATATTCTTCAACGGAATTCCTTTTTCATCACAAAACTTTTCCAGTGTTTTAAATACGGTTTCTCCTTTCGTGTCTGTCTCTAAATTTCTAGCAAATAAAAGTTCTTGACATATTTTTTCATCTTTAATAAATCTCACGTAAGACAACAGCAATGCTTCATTAGTTGGTAAAGTGGACTGATCCAACTGAATTGAAAATTTACTAGTCTTCAGATGATTGCACAATGACTTTTCAATTTTTTCAGCCATTTCATCAATTCGTCTTTGGACAGAACTATTGCTCAAAGGAATTTTTCGAATTATATCTGCCGCCGGTTTATGGAGCACAGTAGTTATAACTTCTTTTATCGCCGGCAAAATTAACGTTTCTCCGATGGTGTCTGGTTTACCTGTTTGAGCAATTAACAGAGAGATATTGTATGAAGCTCGACGTCCGTCATCGTCTAGCTTAGCAGCCATCGAAAAATGTTTCGATACACTTGGCTGAACATTATGCTTCTTTTCCAGATCTTGAAAATAGGCTACATTTTTGTCCTTCTTATCCGGATGCATTTTATTCAAATGATCTTGAAGTCTTGAAGGCATCATCGCTTCGTTTGAAAATGTTTTTGAACAAAGAAGGCACAAAGGCCGATGGGTTTGTCGAATTTTCTATGAATCCATATTTAATATATTCTATACTGTATTGCCGTTTCTTCTTTTTTGCTTCCGACATGGCTTTGTTTTCAAAAATATGTAAATAAAGTGTTGAACTTAAATACTTGTTTAAAGATAGCGCGCGAAACCAAAAATGAAAATATAAGAAAAATTACGAGCTTTTATATAGGATTTAAATACAGCAAGTAACGACAGGAATAAGACAAACACGCACAAACTCGTTTATCTCTTTCGACGCACAATCGTACTGAGCAAGTATCGATGAACCAGCCGATTTCTACCGGATTGCACCAATAGCATTATTTAAGGTTAGCATTTAGTTGGCAAAGTAAGCATATTGTTCAGCATATACTGGTATATACTGGCATATACTGAGACTGTACAGGACTACACTTCATTTACATTCACACATATCATATCCTCATTCATCCTCTGAAGAATTATCTGAAAAGTAATTACCGGAGGCTAAACAAGAAAAAAGAAAGAAATGCTGGCCACCACTATCATATCGGATATTTGGCGTTCTTATCAGCACGATATATCGGATATTCCTGACATGAATTACTGCCACATGACAGTGAACCCTGTGCGAAATTTTATTGTTCGGCAGACGGTGCGTCACACTCAGTAAGTCGAATCAATGTGGGCCACCGCGAAAAGAAGAACAAGAAAGAGTGCGATACAATAGGAATCACCGATTCATACCTGTGAGTTTATGTGGAGGAAGCGTCATTGTGAATATAATTTATTTTACCACATTTTAGAAAGCATAATAACTTTTTTGGCCTTCTGAGGACTGAAATTAGTTTTAATTTTGTTAATGAATTGTTTTAAAAGTAAAAGATCCAAGACAATTATTCAAATAAATTAATGGAATAACAACTGTATTATTGAATTATATGAATTTGTGTGTGTGTGTGTGTGTGTGTGTGTGTTTGCGTAATTGTTCAGTAATCGATTTAAATTTCATTATTATATTACTAGCCGGTCAGGCTAGTAATATTGTATAAGTGTATAATATAATAAAGTATTTGGTGTTGTGTAATTGTTGGGAGCTGTCTGTTTAAACCATTCTAATCACGCCCAATTATGGAAATACCCGTAAATAATAACTATGTGCAAGTCTTGATTTATAACATAATGGATATTTCCGATATCTCTATAACTCCTAGTATGAGCGAGATCGGTATCTGTTCACTAACGACTGTTTAATTTCTAAAGGAAGCCAGCATCTGTTGTAGTATATAATAATTATACTGATCAATGTATAATCGTTGAAAAGTAATCTGCTGTTCTTATCTGAACAAAAATATCCCGATATTCCAAGTTCATTATGAATGAGAGTACATTCCGCTGTATGAATGGGACATTCAACTCTCTTCAGGGTGGGAGTTGTTTAACCCACCGGGTTGATCGACTGGTGAACTCGTCATCCCAAATTAGCTGATTTGGAAGACGAGAGTTCTAAGGTTCAAATCCTAGTAAAGGCTAGGATAGGAGCTCCCTATGGATCCATCTGAGAACTCGGATTCCCATCTGGTGGCTGCAAAATTAGAATTATAGCTTACTCCTCCTTATCAGATATTGCCAGATTTTAATCCCCTCCTAAAATATAAATGGCCTACCAGATTCATTCCTGAAAAATTTTATAAAAAGTGGTAAAGTAATTAAGATTGGATAACGGTTAACAAATTTTAAGTACTGACATATAAATAGTAAGCAAATATAGATATATACAGCTGGACTTGTTACTTAATTTATTAAATTAAATTTTATGTATTTTGGAAAGATAAATTCAATTAAAAGACCACTGACAGCATACAGAAAAATTATGAAAAATCTAACCAACGCAGCAAAAATAACTTGCTTCAAAAAAAATGAAGAAGACTGATCAGAGAAAGATGGATAAAATTGTAATTTCCCTCAGTATAGCAACAAGGAAAAACCTTTCTTTAATTACAACTTTAACTTTACCGCGTCTACGTCTAGGAAAATGGCTTCTATCCTTGGAAACGCTAAAGAAAAAATTAAATCCGTCCAAATTTTGTATATTTATAAACTAATTTTTAAAGACAACAAATGTAATTTAAATGCATAAGCAAAAATAAGAGAAAACTAAACTAGACAAAAAGGAGCATAGAAATCGATTTTTGCCTGGAAACTGGTCAGAATATTAGCTTATTAAAAACGATGGCTTTAAAAATTTACATAATAAACAAACTGAATAATTGGGAAAATTATTTTATCAATACTAAAGGAATGAAATTTCATAAATAAAAACAAAATAAAAAAACTTTATTAAATTATGATTAGCAATAAGGTAACATCCAACAGTTTATTTTTAGTTTAAATTTGATAAAAATCCTTTTGTAAAAAAAAAAACATTCAACTATTATTCTTACGTTAAAACCTTTAAATGTTAAAGGAGACGGGGATATTCTTTGATTGATATTTCTTTACCTTTCTTTTTTATAAGACTTTATCTTTCTTGAGGTAAGTTTTATTTACCAATCCTATAAAAGAGGCGAGCATTATGACGTGATGGACAGCCTACATTGAAGATTTAGACGTTTTAAATATTTAAAGATTTACCCATTCAATTGGGATTGTCTATTAAGATTAACCATATCTATATACAAAAAATAACATGCGAGTCATTCATAATCAACGCCCAACAAAGACTATTGAAAATAAATTGAAAATTTGTATAAACATTCTTCGTACGGTGTAAGTGAACACTAAGAAAAGATTTTATGAAATTTCGAATTTGAAGGTGTAAATTGGAATCAAATTTTGGAATCAAATTGATTTTATGTGTAATCTTTGTGTGATTATCTAAAAACAAGTTTCTGTTGTTATTTTTGTAATTCCGAGTTTAAAGTGTTAAAATGGGTTTTTGAGTTTTTTTTATCCGAATGCTAATTTAAATTTCTTTGTAGATAACAACGTAAGTTTTGGTATATATAATCTTCATGTTATTACTTAAAACTCAAATTTTTTTTTCGAAATTCAATTTTGAAAGGGGTGAAGAAAGGGAAAAGACTTTTGAACAATAATGACTGCAAATTTTCCCCATTTCCTGTTTCATTTAAAAATTTTTTGGAAATTAATTTTATTGTTATTCTCAAATCTTGACTAAAAATCCTTGTTTTATAACAATTTTTAGTGCATTTCAATAGTCAATTAGCATTTTTTAGGTAGATTTCATAAGAAAACTACCTATTGTAATGGGTACAATGATTCGACTTCCAGAAAATGTCGACATATCTTCGCGTTTCACATCCCCCAAAACCCAACACCACGGTCAGCTCAAAAGTTTATATATATATTTCACTTTCTTGTGGGTACGACAACTGCCGTAATTTTGCGCCAATCGCTTTCAAATTGATACATAAAATACAACAACCCAAAATCTCGGTCGAGTTTTTTAATGGGAAAAATCGGACCATGTAGGTAGAAATGGTTTTTTTTCCAAAAAACATAATATCGCTATAACTTTCTTATTAAGTAAAATATCGAATTCTTTTAAAGTTTCTATTATTCTTTGGATAAGGGCCTAAAACTTATCTAAGTAAAGTTTTTTGATATCACCAACCACTGGCCAAAGGGGTGGAAAAAATGAGGACTTGAAGACAAAAAATCATACCTCCCTTAATAGGCAGTGTACTGAATCGTTTTAAAGTGGTCGTTAGTTCTCTGAACATTACCTAAAACTTTTCTCTGAAACAACTTTTTATATGATCAACCGTTACGTCAACGAATGACCGAAACGTTGCTGGAATTGTAAGAAGATGGGATTTATCGTATGATAAATATGTGAAATTTTTTTTTCACATGCCACCATTGTCGTACTTAGTAAATTTTAAGTTTTTCTTAATTTTAAGGTGGGAATCTTTTTTATCCCCTATTTAGCATCGGCGGAGGTAAAATCTACCTCCGCCTTCCGGCGTACCGAAAGGGATTATTTTACTTTTATTTACTTTTTTTTACAATACATTTTTTTTACTACATAATTTATTTTGTATCTATTTATTCTTTTTACATATTCTTTTCCATAATATCTACTGATGATAATTGTATAACAATCGGAATGCCCAAATAGGTTTGGATATTAAGTAAGATTTTCTTTCAAATTAATTATTTTAATGATTATTTCTCTTAAATTATCTTTGTATATCTTACTTAAAAGATATTTTTTCTATCTTTTATTTATATATTTTGTTTATCATCTCTTTTCGAAGGTTTTTATTTGATATTCAAATATATAAATTTAGATAATTCTGATTTTTCGGTTCGTAAGTAATAGCGTAAATTTCTCAAACATGATTACCACTGATATATTTAAGAAATTATCAAAAAAGTGAAAATTCACATTACAAGCAAATTGAATGTGACTCTCTCGATTTTTCAGTCCTGAGACCATCGTCAGGAGAATAAAATAATATTATAAAATAAAGTCAAAAAATTAAAATGATTAAGCCGTCATGACTGCTAGTTATCAGTATATTCGTAGTATATGAGCTCATATACTACGAATATACTGATAATTAGCAGTCTTGACTGCTTAATCATTTTAATTTTTTGACTTTATTTTACAATATTATTTTATTCAACTGACGATGGTCTAAGAACTGAAAGATCAAGAGAGTCACATTTAATTTGCCGGTAAGGTCGATTTTCACTTTTTTTGATAATTTTTAATAATTAGTAGCAAAAGCTGTTGTTTTTTTACTTCCTTATACGAAGTAAAGGAAGTATTGTAATCGCGAAAAACTTCGGTTTTCAGATTTCAAAGGAAAAATCCATTTCGAACATCCCTGAATACATTTTGACTAGTTTCGGCGTGACGTCTGTACGAACATTAGTATGTACGTATACATGTACATATGTACGTATGCAACTCGCATAATTAAAAAATGATTAGCCGTAGGATGTTGAAATTTTGGATTTAGGAGTGTTGTAACATCTAGTTGTGCACTTCCCTTTTGATTTCAATCGACTGAACCAAAAAAGCCCAAAATCCAAATATTTTTAAATTTTAGGCTTTTCCTTAACTGCAGTAATAAGCTCTCATTGGGAGCTTTCCAACGATATATCATAAGTGGTACTTATTTTCATTGATTTCAGAGTTATAGCCAAATGAAATTTTAATTAATGAAATATTTTCTTACAAAGGGAAGGCATATCGGTTCGAATCCGACGTCATTTCTTTTTTTTAATTTAAATATATTGATTTATTAATAATTATTAACCTCTCATTTAAAAAAAAATTACGATAAATAATAATTCAATAATAACATTAAAAAAAAGAAAGAATATCAGAAGTTATTAATGAAATAAAATGTTATGTACTTCTCATTTAAAAAAAAAAAATGTGTATGTGTAATTTAATAGGCGTACAAGGAAGTCATGTGATGACCACATCGATTTTTTTTCTCTAATTATTGTACATTGTACGTGCGATAATAAGAAAATGTATATACATTATATGCTCTTCATTTACATAGTTTGTCTTCACTCACGCGAATATAACAAACCATGTGTTATCTATTATTTCAAAATTGGTATAGTCGTTCAGGTTAAATAATCAGGTAGAACTCAATGTTAACCGAATATACCGTCTCCTTTTGTGTTAGAGATCTAAGTTAAGCAGTTCTAACCCATTTTAACAAAGTAAATTCTCAAATGTTTCATCCCTCCAATCTTCCAGCGCATTTTTGGGAGTTATTTAAAGAAAAACTTTCATATATTAATTACTAAAAAATCTTTTGAAAAGTGAAAGTATTGCAAACAGCAAGAAGAATCCCAAGCTGAACAAAGGAATAGGTTTATCGATCCTCTTTAGTAGTAATTAGTGCAATATCTATGATCAAAAAGAAGAAAGGAAAATACTTCAGTGTATAAAATTAGTTACTCATAAGGAATTAGTTTTAATTTAAACTAAACTGTATTTTAAAACTAACTGAAAAATCTTATTTCAAATATTTAATATGTAAAGTAAATTAATTTTAATACTGTAGGTTTTTTTTTACATGACAAACCTGAAATAAAGTTTCAATAACATTGTATATTTACGCACGATAAAGCTTTTCTCGTTTTGTTTTGTTTCATTTAGTTTGTGTGCGTGTTTTTTTTTTTTATTCTAAAAACAGGATTTAATTATTAAAAGAATATATGTATACTGATAAAAAAATTTATACTAATATTATACAGTAGGAGAATCAAAGCTATACAAATATTCATTTATTGGAAACGTTAACACGGTAGAGTCCCTCCACTTGTTTAATTTTGTCGTCTTTTTGTATATTAACTGGAACAGTATAAAAGTATGAATGACAGGAGGGTCTGCCAAGGGCGTTTTGTTATCAGACCGGTAAAGCGTAAAGCGAGCGGGCAAGCGTGAAAATGTCCAAATTATTCCCCAGTGGCGGAATTGCTCCGAGCGATCCGACCCGCGTGCAATTGCATTTCGTATACAGTTTAGTTTAATAGACTACAGTTGACCCTTTCCCTCTACACTAACTTCCCGCTTCCCCCACACCGTCGGCACAGAATACTACACGTACAGTATATACCTGCAGTGTACTAGTCAGCCGCTCTCCCACCTATAAGTACTGCTGCAGTACTGCAGTCTAGAAAATTCAATTCTACTCTCCCCGACTGCAGTAAAATTAAATTTTTGTCGGTCGATTTTAAGTCGGCAATCCTTTTAGCTTGCGGTTAATCTGCTGAAGATTTACTGAATACTAATATAAAAATATTAAATCGAAATCGTAAAGAAAAAAGTTGCCTACATCCTTTTTTTATCAAAAAACATTCTAAATTTAGAAATATTTAGCGGCAGAAACTCATCGATTCAAAATATATACCAAAAAAGTGTAAGAAAATTATAAAAGCATTTCTAACCCACTTTAACAGAGTAATTCAAAACGTTTCACTCCTCAAATCTTCCAGCGCATTTCTGGTAGTTATTTAAAGTAAAAATTTCATATCTTAATGAATAAAAGATCTTTTGCAAAGTGAAAGGATTGCAAACAGCAAGAAGGATCCCAAACTGAACTAAGGAATAGGTTTATCGAATGTCCTTTAGTAGTATTTGGTATAATGATCAAACAGAAGAAAGGAAAATACTTTACCAGTTTTGAGATGTGCTTATAGAAAAGAGTGGAGAAAATTAAAGGAATAGACGAAATGAGTTCATTCATTAGTCTGTAGTTTGATGAAGATATTAAACCCCAGTATACATCACCTAATTTGGTTGGTCCAAGGTAAGTGTGATTAGTCACCAGATTTAAGGTGAGTCCACACACATCAGCTAATCTACCTAATCAATCAACTTATCGACATAATAGATTAGTCTGTACAATACAATACTTTCGATGTAGTTTCTTCATAATTTCTGATACAATTTCTCACTGAGTTGTCTTCAACCTCCGACTTACAAATTTCAAAGTTTGAAATTGCATAAACGACTTTAAACTTCATTTTAGTCTTAAAGTAAATACAAACAATTTTGACAGAAAAGTGTACAAGTCGGTACAGACTTGAAATATATGAAAAAGTAAGATTTCAGAATACATAAAAACTTCTTTTTTTTGTTAAACACCCCCGGGCAACCTGAACCTCCGCTAAACTTTTCGTCAGTCTCCCCAGGGTGTCGTAGCACTCGACTACCTCTATGATTGTCTCTTTGGACCTAGCCCATCGGGGTCCACCCAGCGTAACAGAAGTGAGTCGATCTCCTATTCAGGAAGGCCAAAAATCCCCTCCGCGAAGAGGCTGCCCTTCCCGGTCCGACCCTACTTCGCTCCAAGTATGCCTTGCACATACCCTTCGCCCCGTTCTACCCTGCAATCCACTTTCCAGGGTCCCCAGTGTCATCAAAGATACGCCCCGTCTCCCCCACTCTTGCTGGCAGGCGAGCCCAGGCGCCCTAGGCAAGGGGGCTTCCTCCCGGCCCTAAATGTTCCCACGTTTCGACCTTTTTTTCATATACATCCCATCCTGGTGCCGAACACTTCGGAATACAACAAAGATGCAATCATCACGTACGACATACTGTACGCACACATTAGAATAAAAAGACAACAGTAATATACATAAAGATTAAATAAATTCAAGAGTTCGAATTGGCAAACTCACTTTCATTGAAATTGGTAACTGAACTGGTTCATTGAATGGAATAACTGACAAAAATAATATAAATTAAAACTGTAATCTATGACGGAAGAAGTGAAGTTACAATAACTTCAAGGAATACAAATCGATTAAAAAAAAACTTAAGCCGACCTCCGTGATGGAAGTGGTAGCTTCTTAACCTTTCATGCGAAAGAACTTGGTTTTGAATTTTAATCTTGGTATATTTTACAACTACAAAATTTATAACAATAAATTTCATGACGAACGGGAAGTGAATTTTAACTCTAGCAGATTCATAAATTTTTAATATTAATCAATAATATTATATAAATGTAAGATGTAAATACATTTTTTCTTTCGTTCATTTAAATGAATATTTATTACAATATACTATAAAATAATAAATTAATATTTATGAAAATTGACTCGCTTACTTAGACACGCACATCCAATAAACATCCAAATAAACGCAATCACAAGCACGCATAAACATGATAACGTAAACCCATCCCTTCTAATTTTGATAACTGATTTAAGAATTATTTAAATATTTCTAAGAATATAAACCGAATAAAAATTTTTATATATCATTTTAATGATTTCTTTTTAGAATAGGAAGGTAAATAAAAAAAAAGGTTTCCTTCAAAGTATCATGTACAGTGAAAATGAACACACAATAAAAATGTAAAAGTGGATTTACATAAAAATAGTAAAAAAAACTTATACTTATATAACAGTCCGGAAACGCTTTGTTTCCGTCCGTCTGTCTGTCTTTTATTTTTTCAATAGAAATTTATATCAGAATTTATATATATATATATATATATACCTTAATGTATGCAAGTAAATTTAATATATATATTAAATTTAAAAAATCAGTTAAAGAGTTGTTTAACTTTGTAAATCGCATGATATTAAGTTACGTTCTGCCTACCGAGGACTTCTCTCTCGGATTTTTTTTACTACTAGAAGGAAAATTACCTAATGTATGCAAGTAAAAGATTATTTACTCAGGACACTTTTAAGGTACACGTCCCATGGAGACCGCAACTTCTTTGAATAAATGTACCCAAAATTAAGTCACATCAAAAGTCATATGTAACCCATATTCATGTCACCGACCAAAAATCATAAAAATCGATTAATCCGGTTTGAAGATATCAAATAGAACGATAACTAATTTAAAAAAGCAACAAGAAAAATAGGTTTATAATCATCTCCATCTCTGAATGAAATCGGCTTAATACGTACCAAACTGACACACTAATGTGATGAATTAGTACAAAAATATGTCTTTCAATCTAGAAACAATATGGGGTCTAGAAATACGGGACCCCGTAAAAAATCGTTAAACCTAGAAATACGGGGCCTATAAAACCTGTATCTTCATGTCCCCTTAACCGATTGTGACCAAAATTAAGTTGTAACGTTGCTCTACATTTAGAAATCCAATCGGTGCACCCCGTCGGAAAATATAAATCAATATTCATAAATATTATGTATCCAAAAAAATTACAATGAAATTGTAAACCGTACAGTAAGAGTCTCGCAGATATCATTTCTTCCGGTCAAAAAATAAAAATTTCTGTAATATAAATAAAACTGTTTTTAACAAAATTATACTGATATAATAAAAGCTAAGACACTACAATTCTTTATCAAAATCTGTTATTAATTTAGAGTTCAGTTTAAAAAAAAATACAACTTAAATATATGTAATAAACAATAGATATACAATAATAGACAATAAACAATGTTTATGTGTTCCATATAATACGAAAAAAAAAGAAAAATTTGTTACAAAACTCTTACCGGCTCGATTTCACTTATTAAACAACTAATAATCATAAGAATTGTACTATTGCTGTAAATTTGATATGGATTATTTGTTGTTTAGTAAATGAAATCGGGCCGGTAAGAATTTTGTAACAAATCTTTCTTATTATATAGAATGCTTAAACATTGTTTATTATCTATCATTGTTTATATATTTGCCTGTTACACTATTTAACATGTAATTTTTTTTAAAGAAAATTTTAAATTAATAACAGATTTTGATAATAGAAATTGTGCCTTACCTTTTTTGATATCAGCATCGTTTTGTTAAACACAGTTTTATTTATATTACAGAAAGTTTTATTTTTTGAGCACAAGAAATGATATCTTTCTTTTTCCTGTTTAGCCTCCGGTAACTACCGTTCAGATAATTCTTCAGAGGATGATATGTATGAGTGTAAATGAAGTGTAGTCTTGTACATTCTCAGTTCCACCATTCCTGAGATGTGTGGTTAATTGAAACCCAACCACCAAAGAACACCGGTATCCACGATCTAGTATTCAAAGAAATTATATCTTTTTTTTTTTTTTTCCCCCTACTCCGTCGGGCCGGTTATCCAATTAAGTATACGCAGCCCGAGGAAGTGTCCTTTTATTCAAAGGAGGCCTCCCCAAACACCGACTGTATGTCCGGCACGGTAGGTCAGCCCCCCCGGTCGGATCTTTTCTTTTTGTTTTCTTTACATTGCCTGCCTCAAATCCCCAGGGCAGGAACCGAGTCCGACTATGCCGTCCCCAGCCCCAGCCCCGGGAACCGGGTCTCGGTCTTTTGGTGTTGCCTGCCTCTAACCCCGCAGAAGGTAGGCCAGGCCCGACTATGTCGTTCCCAACCACCAACTACGAAGCCGGGTCTCGGTCTTTACATTCCCATTCCGATCTCGTAACGCCTACTCGCGGTCGTAGGTTTCATAAAGGGACAATACTCATGAATATCCTAGTTCTACAATTACTTCAGTCTTTATTAGTACCCATACGTCTTTCAGTATCATTTTTCTCTTTTAAAACTAAAAAGGAGAATTTTTCAAAATTATTCCAATTTTGTCTAGAACTCAATATGAAGCTAATTAGTTCCTCGGGTGTGAGATTCTGTATTCCCGTGCGAAACCTAAGTGTTGTCCATTTATCGCATTCAAATATTGTATGCTCAGCTGTGTCATCGCGTTCATAGTACCGACAACGTGGAGAGCTTCTTTTACCAAAGAGGAATAAATATTGCTCGAAATTTCCATGTCCAGAAAACATCTGAGAGACATAGTAGCTGACCTCGCCATGCTTTCGTTTGACCCATTGGCTAATGTCTGAAATCAACCTTTTTGTCCACATAGCCCCCTCATGTTGACTCCATCTACGCTGCCATGCCTGTATAACCACTCCAGAAGCATCACCCCGTTCCATGCCCTGAAAGCGAAGCCAGCGTTCCAAGACCTGGAGTTCTATGGGTTCAGTGGACGCAGGCGATCAGTTTAGTGGCAGTTCTATAGTTAGTAATTACAGTGGCATTGTGGGTGTCACCGTAAGCATGTCTGATAGATGTAACTCGGAAGGATTCAGAGGAGCCAGCTACCGCAGCAATAGCATCGTTAATTTCTCTTTCCGTAGTGTCGGCATCCAGGTCTTTTATATGAACGACTGCACGCCGATCCCCTCTTGTCCTCAAATCCACGGTAAAATGTATGTATTGAAAAATGAGGTCCAAAAATTAACAAAAATTTTTTTGGGGGTGGTCAGGGGGTAGGAAAATTTGTGAATCAAATTTGGGTCGAAGAATTTCAGTTCTGGGATCTATGGATCAGAAGATATGTGAAAAAAACTATTTCCCCTATATAACGCTCGCTAGGACTTAGACTAAATTCATACGAATTAGTAAACTTGAATGGAAATTTTGTAAGTGGTTGTTTACCAGTTAGAAATATGCATGTATTGTCCAGTTCGTTTAACTTAGAAAAATTTCAATAAAATTGTCTATAATATAACCTCAAATTTGGTTATTAGCTTCGTAACAGAGAAAGTACTCACGATAAATATATGTACATATCTTCTCTTATGTCTTCATTCACAAAATAACACACTGTATCACTAAAAAATAACTTAGTGTTCCCAAAATAAGCCAAAAAAGATGCCTTATAGTCACCAAAACCAAACCATAAACCAAAACCAAAAATATAAAAAACTCTTAATAACAAGGTAAATCCGCATCCAAATCTCTTAAAAATTTACAAGTATGTCCGTTATCCAAAGTACTTAGATTCCCAAAAGTCCAAATCAATAAAAACGTCAAAAAAACCAATCGAAAACACAATAAAACGTGGAGCTCAAATAGGCATCCTCACTCGACTAAAGAAAAGAAATGATAAGAAATGATACTAAAGAAAAGAAATGATCGACTAAAGAAATGATATCTTCTTTTCTTCTTCTTTTTCCTGTTTAGCCTCCGGTAACTACCGTTTAGATAATTCTTCAGAGGATGAATGAGGATGATATGTATGAGTGTAAATGAAGTGTTAGTCTTGTACATTCTCAGTTCGACCATTCCTGAGATGTGTGGTTAATTGAAACCCAACCACCAAAGAACACCGGTATCCACGATCTAGTATTCAAATCCATGTAAAAATATCTGGCTTTACTAGGACTTGAACGCTGTAACTTTCGACTTCCAAATCAGCTGATTTGGGAAGAAAGAAATGATATCTGCGAGACTCTTACCGTACGGTTTACAATTTCAATGTAATTTTTTTTAGATACCACTGCGTTTTGTTAGATTATTCTTTTACTTTTTTTTATGAATTACTGATCGTAATCTTATGGATTTATTATTAAAATTTATTGTCGTTCTAGAACAAGCAAATCATTTTTTTTTTTTAATTTCTGGACCACTCTTTTTTGTTGACAGTCATATCATTCACTTCATATCATATTTTTCCTTTTTTAATAAAATTAGTATAATAACCTTCACGAATCGAAGATCCACGATGTAAGTAATATTGCACCGATTACTTAGTAAGTGCAACTCTCGATTTTTATCGTATCCGTCAACACACTTTTTAGATTATTATTAAATGACTTTTTTTATTTCTCCAACAATTAGTTCAAATATTTCTGATTGTAGAATAAAAGTTTTATCAATTGAATTTATTTCCGTTTTATGTTACAAATCTTTGCCACACTTGCAACACTTTCCTTCTGTTCGTGTTTTTGTATTTTATGTGTTTTATTAGCAGCTATAAATTCTTGTAAACTAATGCTTTTACTTTTTTTTTAATGAAATGATGGGAATTAAAAAAATTGTTTCATCTTCAGTACTTTCATTTAAATAAGAGAATTTACTATTACATCAAGCTGTAGTATTTTTTTTTTTTTTTTCAAGAAACTTAATCAAGTTTTTGTACGCTATCTAGTACTATTAACTACTGTTACCAAGCGGCGCGATTTGTAAACCCACCTTTTTGAAAAAAATTGACATATTCCAGTCCCACGGTTCATCAAATGAAACAAAACATCGTTGTCTAACATAATTCGAGATATTTTTTGAAAGTATTCTTTATTACAAAATTAATAGAAATGAAATATAATTTTTCCATGCTTAGTTTTTAATTCTTTTTCTCATTTTCATTTCACTTTTAGGTTAGATCATGTTTAGAACTGTAAACATAGTTCGTTGACTTCGCCGTGTCGTCCAGTTTGGCGGACTCTTATGGGCGAAGTTCTAACAAGCTTCTTGATTCCCTTCCAGAATTTTTCAAGGCTAAAAATATGTTATTTTTTTAGGGGATATCATGGAACATTAAGATCAGCAAAACGCGTTTCGTTACTATTACTGTGGTTTTTTTATTATTATTTTCGTTGTTCAGTTATGTTTCGTTAATTGTTTTCGTTCGTTAATTGTTATTATATATTTACTACGGTTGATTTCGTTAATACCTAAGGTTGTTGTGGAGTATTTATCCGTTGCTAAGGCTATGTTTATATTTTGACTTTTTGTGTTTTTATTTGCTCAGTTGTGCTATAAACTGATTAAATTTGGTGCCTTTTGCTCTATTAAGTGAATTTGGATCAATATTTGTGGTTCTTTTACATCTACTGTGGAATTAATTAATTTTGTTGTGATAGCCTACGGTTACCAAGGCTTGTTTCCTTTGGTAGCCTAGTGCCCTACCATCCATTGTTTACGTTTTTGTTCTGTTTGTCTTTAGGGTCTTTGGTCAATAGCCAACCCAATAGGGTCAAGGGGTATGACCCTATCCGCGAGGGGTTTTCCGCTCCCACCGGGAAGCGGGGTCCACGTAGGAAGAGGTCGATTCGAGCGCCTCGGTAGGAAGTTTCCGAGGGGAGCGAGAGTCTGGTCCGTGGTTATGGATGCGGAGACACGGAGGACGTTAGAAGCTTTCCGCTTGGAGGCCAAGTGAAAGGAAGAAAAGTTTTATCTACATTGACCAGACGATGACGATCATCGGCAGCCACATCTGCTGCGACTGGTGAAAACAGCGGGGACCCTAATGAATATGAGGTGTATTTTCCACCACTGTTGTCCAGTGATCACACAAGCGAAGGCTGGCAGGCGACGAAACCGGCGGAGAAGCGGTGACTGCGGCTCTCTCTCCTCGTGGAAGGGGACGGGAAGAAGTTGCGGGCCGACAGTGAGGAATCGCTGAAGTCTGCAGGAGTAGTCGTGGCGATGGAAGAGGAGGGTGAAGACGAGATTGCAGAAGCAGACCTACAGGGGTTTAACATTAGGGAGGAGTTTATCTTTGAACAAGAAGGGTTACTGAGTTATAATGGTGACTTGGCGCAGCTTGTCTCTTCGAACGTGACAACGAAGACTGAAATTAAGGATTGTTCCAGGATTATGGTTGATTATGCGTCACATACCAACGGGCTTCGCGTTTCCTGGCAGGACTTTCCTAAACAGGAGAACAAGGTCACACAGACACCTGTGGTGTGAGATGGCCGGAATGGTCACCGGCCCTCTAGTGGCAAGATGGAAGTGCAGCGGGAAGACGTAGCCGCACAGACATTGCCCTGGCTCTGGTCAGGGTGGTCTGTGGACGATCAAGCGTGCTGGTCTCCAACGAGCGCTTGAAGATGTGGTATCCGAAGAGGACTTGGCGCACTTCGTTCATCGGAGTTGGCCAAGGATGTATTCCGCTGTACCGAGCTGCTGACTGACATCGATGGTAATGTGAGGTTCCTCAGGCGTAGGTGTTGAGACTTGGGGGTAGATGTTGGTCACCCTCTCTACTCATGAGTGCTGAGTTGGGTGCCTTTGCTCGAGCACCAGGCATGTGATGGCAGACTTCAAGCAGGACAGTTGCTTGTCGTAAAATCGAACACAGCCGATTTATCCGGTGAGTCTATTAATATTGGGCGAACCGGTTACGTTCTAGTCATCGATTCGGCCGAGGGGGAGGATGGAGTGATCCACAACCTTATGAAGATCATTCCTGAAGTCGTTGCGGAGAGACAGTGACGTTTTTTTCTGCGGGCCCGACAATACCGACCGACTTTGTCGGTTGGTATTTATATCGTTTCGTAGAATACATTGCAAGGTGTGTTGCGAAGCTACTGGTTTACCTCAGTAAAGGTACGTCGGCAGATAAACTTAGGATGGGTGTACCGGAGAAGAGGCCGGCGAGATCGCCCACGGCCACGGTCGTGGTGAAGGCGGAGGGAAGATCCTATGCGGACCTCCTTCAGCAGGTCAAGAGCAGTGTGTCGCCGCGGGAGACTAAGGTTCTCTCGGCTCGTCGAGGCCAGGAGGAACCTCCATATCCGGGTGATGGCCGAAGGAGGCACCGCTGAAAAACTCATTCGAAAAATTTCGGAGACGGTTGAGGATGTCACAACGGTGCTGGCGGGGAGGGGTGGTCAGCGAGTCCACACCCTGGACGTGGAGTGGATGTACTCACTTCTCAAGAGGAGTTTGTAACAGACCTTGGTCGGGTGACGGGGGAGGCGGTGACGCTCGACGTATTGTCTATGCGGCCGGCCTATGAAGCGACACAAGTGACGGTGGCTGTGCCACCCATCCTTGCCGACACGTTGTTGGCAGATGGTCGGGAGCGTGTAGAATGGATGGCCTGCAGAGTAGTGCGGCGATACCTGGAGGACCGCTGCTTCCGTTGCTAGCGTCCGGGGCACAGGGAAAGAGCGTGTAGTGTCCCGGACCGTACGGCCACTGTTTTAATTGTGGTGAGGCTGACCACGTCAGGAAGGACTGTCGTCGAAAAGCCAGATGTTCTTCCTGTAATATCCATGGACACGCCCCTGGAGGCCGGAGTTGCAAAATTACACATGCGGCATCTGGACATCACGCGGTTCTGCTCTGGGACAGCCAAATTCGGGAGGGGTGGGATGCTCCGGCGTATTACTTTCGATGATCGGACGGGGACTGCTTCCAGAGCCATCGGGGGAAAAATTAAGACCGTAGTTCCGGTGGGGGATCCCTTCGGGGGTTCCCCATTTGAGGCAAGGCAACGTGAAGACCGGAGACCCGGTGAGACCCCCTCGGGGGTCTCCTTATTTGTGGCATGGCAAGAACAGCAGACAAGAGTCCCGGCTGCCTGGAAGAGGCCTTTGGAACGTCATAGCCGGGCCCAGCGTTACTGCCCAGGTGATTAGAGGAAATGGCACCCTCAGAACTAAGTTTCTGTTTGAGTTCTGTTCGTTTGAGTATAAAAAAAAATTAAATTAAAAATTTTTTAAAACCCACGACGAAGAAATCTTAAAAAATGTGAAATAAATAACTGTATTTTTACTTTATAATCATCTCTGACATTGTCATATTACTTTTAAGACAATAAAATTTAATATATTGATTGACCGTCGTGCGTGACCCGTGGACTGCATAGACAAGCTTTAGTTATCATCATAGTCACGCACGACGGTTAATCAAAATCTTAGATTTTATTTTCTTAAAAACAATATCACAAGGTCACAGAGGATTAAAAGTAAAAATTCACTTATTTAATTATTTCCCGGTTTTTTAGGGTTTTTTTTTTAATTTTATTTTTTATTTTTTCATTAAAACATTAATAATCCTTTTTTATTGTCAACAGAATAACACCTCATTTGTTAAAATATGATTTTATATTACTGACCTATTCTGAATATTGTTAAAAATATTCAAATTCGAAAATTAAAACAATTCGATCTAAAAATATACTGCTGCAGTAAATTTATCACCTAACAACAAAAACTATTGTAAACCTAATATTTAGGCATCAAAGATTAAAATTTTGCTAAATAGTAATAACATTTCACAGATTTGAGACATAAGATAGATATTTAAGGTAGAATGACATTTAAAAGAACATTTTTATGCTAAAAAAAATCCTCAGTTATAAAAGTTTTTTTATAAATTAGAAAAAAATGTTAGATCTTTTATTTTAAGTGAAAATAAAAATAGAAATAGGTTTTTCAAAATTAATGTTACAGAAAAATATCTGTCCCGGTTATCGTATCAAAACGATTATTCACGGAAAAAAACAGTTGTTTTACAACAGTAATTAAAAGATGCAATCATTTATAAATTTAGACCGATAACTAAAAAGAAAGACAGAGAGTTTAATGAAAAAATAATTCATTAAAAACATTCAATCAACTCATCCTTCTACTTCGTAACAGCATATCGTACTCCCACATTAGTTACAGTCGACGACCAGTGATATAAATATCGAAACACAGTTTATTCAAACACTAACCTAACATAAAATGTTTGTAACGTCCAGTTTTTTCTATAACGGTATGTACACAATTCATTCCAGCGCTTAAAGAATCTTTAAACCGTACAGAAATTTTTAAATTTAATTTGTTATTCTTTTATAAACACGATTTTAATTTTAAGGATAATTATATCGTATTGTTATAATAATTACACATATTATTTTCTACTATTACTATTACACTGCTCCTACTATACATATTTTTACCGTGAAATAATCATTTTGATGATAAAATAATTGGAGACAAAGATCTGTTTTTTAAAGGCTGACCTTCCGCAAAACAGGGGGGTACAAAATATCATGATATTTGAAGAAGGTAACGCAAAAAAAAATCCCATTTTAACACTTGGTACGAGGATCGTTTGGAAAGTTCTCAGCCTGATACAGAGATGGTGCACGTTTGACCAAATTCCTTCAATATTTGTCGAGTATGATTCTTTAAAAGGGCGGGCTGCAAAGTATCAGATGCGGCGTGCGTTATATTTACTTGTTTGTGGTGATCGAGTAAAGTTTAACTTTTGATATTTTCTAAAAAACAGATAAAAGTAAAGTTTAGGGTAAAAAATAGTGCTTATTTTCTAAAAGATTTAACCACAATGGATATACAAAAAATATTCCACTTTAAAGGATTCTTCCACCTGAATTTAAACATGGTCGTACGTAAGATAATGAATACTCAGGATGCCCAAAAACTGCTACGACTGACGAAATCGTCATAATACCGTATTAAATTATTCCCTACTAAAGTTACGTAAACATCTCGATCTAAAACATTACAAACATCTCGATAGACCGTGTCCATCACAAACATCTCGATAGACCGTGTCCACTTCAATTTACACGATGTTTTTCAATGAGAAAGCGTACCGCTCTATGGGAGGCACGTTTGTTAACACTAGACAAAACTGCTTTCGACTAAACATCATTTGAGGTTGTTTAAACTTGTTTAGACTTATTTAAATCCGATTCCGCAAAATACACAGTAGATGAAGCAGTCCAAACAGTGGGTGGGAACAGGTGAAAATGCGCCGAAGAAAGCGAAAATGGCATTTTATCTTCAGAAAGTCATGGCTACAGTGTTTTTTTTAGGTTTCTGGTGATGACTCGACCACCTAAAAAAAGCGAGACCATCACTGGGGAGTATGAAGCTTCACTACTAGACCGATTGAAGGATCCTATTCAGAATAAACGTCCATAAATCTGGCAAAAAAAAAATTACTCTTTCGTCACGATAATGCAATCTACACACAAGTCTTACGTTGTAGGAGAAAAAGGTTATAATCTACATTTATAAGTGCTTCCACTTGTGTCATATTTGCCGAATTTGGAACCCAATGATTATTTCATCATCCCACACCTGAAAAGAATGGCTCGCTGGACAAAGATTTTCTTCAAATGATCAGGTCAAAGCTGAGACAGTTGCTTATTTTCCAGAGTTAGAGCAAATCTCATTACACTGAGGGTATTAAAAAGTTGGAAAATCTAAATGTATCGAATTGCAATCTCATTGAAAAATAGAAAAAAATAAAGTTTTTTAAAAGATATGGTATGTAACATACCAGAAATTATAACAACATATAACACAATTTTATGAAATATTTCAGATAATTCATAAATTAATAATTATGAGGCGGGGTATGAACCAGACACCAATGGTTTGATGTAGGAGTTGTTCTGAGAGCTGAAATGCCGAGAAAGTACACCCCAATCCGCGCCAAACATATACTGTTTAACATTAACTAAAAAAATATAAATTATTGGAGATTTACTATTAGCTCTTTCATACTGAAAGAGCTAATAGCAGGTTACTGTAGGGCATATATATGCCCTCACAAATTACCCATTTATAATATTGCACTTTAATTTAATTTATTATTTTTATTTTTGTAAAAGAATTGTTTAATAATCCTAAAAGGATGTAAGGAACGTGTATATCAGTATAATACATTTCAAGCAGAGTCACGCATAGATAAAAGTGACACATTTCTTTATAGAACGAAGGTCACAGTGATAGAATACGTGTGCTTGTTGGCTATGTCAAAGATAGATTAGATATCCTGAAGTTAAATGAAAAAAAATATTCACTAGGATTATATTTCATCTAATAATACTACTTTATTTTTCAATTACAAAACCGTTGAAAAACAGCAGTTCGTTTCATGATATTTACAGTTAGTAAAATGTAAAACAAGAAGTTATTAATTTATAGCTGTTAATAAAAAATGAAATACAATTTAAATTATATGAAACGTAAACGTTTACTCCTAATAATTTATGAAACAACTTATGTTAGAACAGAAATAACTATAAAAATATTAATAACTATCTAGAAAAATTACTTTTAACCTTTATAAACTTTAACAAAAGTAGTTTGCATCCTGAATCCCTAAAGAAGTATCCCTAAAGAGTTGACGTTTCATTATCAACTTTTTCTGATAAATTTTAGTTAATTACTACAGCACTATACAGTGATTTTTTTTACAATTTTTTATAATACTCGTATATTGAATAATCAAACAAAATTTTCTAATTAAAACCATATATTCCGTAGATACAAAAAAGAAGTATATGTAAGTACACATAAAAAAAACACAATTTTTTTCTATATGTAGTACTTCTTACCTTTCTTAGCTTCATTCTTTTATCTCTAGTTGACGCGTTTCGTAACCATTCCATTGTCAAAACTCATTGTACTCAATAAGTTTATTGAGTACTTACTGAATAATAAGTTATTGTACTTATTGAGTACAATAGGTTTTGACAATGGAGTGGTTCTGAAACGCGTCAACTGAAACGCGAGATAAAAGAATGAAGCAAAGAAAAGTAAGAAATACTAAACGTAAAAACTATAGTGATCATAGCACAAATCATAATAATAAATATTATCTTAGCTACAAAATATCTCCACAACTGCATCCTGATCGGCCATAAAGATGCGATTCGTTTTATCCACTTACAGAAATGTAAGCTTAAAAATTTTATGTGGACACCAGATATTAATAAAAAGTTATTAATAAAATTTTATTTCATTAATAACTTCTGTTATTTTTCATATTTTTTTTTTAATTGTATTATTAAACTATTATTTATCGTAAAACCTTTTTTACAAACAGAGGTTAATAATTTTATTATTAATAACTCAATATATTTAAATTAAAAAAATATGAAGTCTGATTCGAACCGATTTTCTTATAAGATCCAGATATTTAATTAATTAAAATTTCATTTGGCTATAACTCTGGAACCAATGAAAATAAGTACCAGTTATCATATATCGTTGAAAAGCTCTCAACGAGAGGTAACAAAATCCTTTTTTTTATTTTGGGCTTATTTGGACACTTTTGGTTAAGTCGATTGCAATCAAAAGGGGAGGTGCACAACTAGATGTTAGAACAGTCCTAAATCCAAAATTTCAACATCCTACGGCTAATCGTTTTTGAGTTATGTGAGATAAATATATATATGTACGTACAGACGTCATGCTGTAACTAGTCAAAATGGATTCAGGGATGGTCAAAATGAATATTTCCGTTGAAATCTGGAAACGATCACATTACTTCCTTTACTTCGTACAAGGAAGTAAAAATCAAGCATGCACATGTTCCATATATATATATATATATATATGTAGGTTTTTCAATAGTTGAAGAAACAAAATTGACAAAGGCATTAGGGGAGAAACTATTTAATATGAGTAGAATGAACTGAAATTGTTTGACATTTTGACATTCAAGTCCTAACATAGAAAATAATGTCCGAAAAGAATATAGATTAATATAATCAAAATCATATTAATTGTAAAATTATATGGTCAAAACTGTATTAACTTTGCTTTTTTATTATAAGTAGATTGAATTGTTTAAATTTGGCAACAAGTAATTCTAGAGCAAATGCTCCTGTCTCAAAAACAATATTATTTTCAGAATGAAACAGATACATTCCAAGTATCCAGGAGGCCCGCGTGGGAAGCAACTTTAAAATACATTATTTACAGGTTGACATAGTTCATGAACACCAGTTTATTAGTGACACTATCTCAAAATCGATTTAACGAAAAAATCTATCGATAATCCCTCTCGATCATGTGAGTAATACCAGGAATATAAAGTTAAAAAAGAAAAATGGTGAACGGGAGATTCCATTTTTTTAAAGCAGTATAATTGTTTTAAACGTACTACGAAAGGTATTACAAAAATAATTCCTGACAGGAGTAAACAAATCTTTTATTCTATTGGTACCTAACTATTATGAAGATTTTTAATTAAAAACTTGTATAATAATCTAATGCATGACTTCTCATAAGATTTATTTTAAATATCTAAACCAATAAAAAAAAAGTCATAGTGTTACTTTTAACATTTAATTTAAAGTTAAATTTACTGACAAAACTCATATTTTAGAATGGAAAATAAAATTATAAATAATTCAGTAATAAATTAACAGATGTATTAGCAGCAATCGAAAAACTCAAAGCAATGCAATACCACTTCGCTCTACATACAACGTTTAGTGTTGTTGAGTTACATATTGACATATTGCGAACGCCGCAACAACAAATTTCAATCAGACTGAACAGTATTCTAGTAAAACGGAAAACAACAAGATGCTACGAAGTTTGCGTTGTTTGTATTTACAAAACACATACGCAGTTAGTTTTCCTGCAGACTATATACTAATTACAAGGAGTATTTTTTATAATATACATTTAAACTTCAATATTTATATGTTTATTGTGTTTGAATTTTTTATATTGGTCTATTCCTTCATTATTTATGTAATTATGCACAAACCACCATCATATTCAGTAGTGGTTTTGCTGATCAGTTTGTAATATAGTTGGATACTTCCAAACACCACACATTTTTCTACACAGATATGGACTTCTTAAGGAAGCTGAATTTGTCCTCAGAAGATTCCTGTTACTGAAATAAAATTAATTTGTTGCAACATTTATTTAAGCCTGTTAATAAAAAGTCGATGATAAAGATGCGCATACCTCTTTATGGACGATATACCTCTTTATGGTTTATGGACGAAGTGGATGCTCAGTGACTGGATCAGATCTTAATCAGTTCTTTTGGGTTGTTTGTTCGATTATTTTTGTGGTCCTTTAGTAAATATCTTGACCATTTCTAACTGTCCACTGGTTTTTTATTTTCCATTCTTTGTTCTATAGTGGTATGCGGTAATTTTTGGCCAGACGCTCACTGGATCCATACTTGGAACGAAGAGAACTTAAGATATTATATCATTAATATTTTTGTAGGTAGGTAGAAACGTTTTTTTTTTGGAAACATTTTTCAATAGCAGACTGGAAACTTCTATCTCCATTAAATGTAGTTGGCTGTAAAATAAGCAAAAATATATAAATCTGATCACTTAAAATGAGTGGAAATGTTCAAATATTTCTCTTATATTCATTTTTTGTTCAGTTTTAAAATGCGCGGAAAATCTCAATTTTTACGCATTGATAAATATAATAAATTAGACGGTTCTAAAATCCCTCAATTGAAAAATGGTTCTTGACTTGATTACATCGGTATGTAACAATAGAATAACATTAATTGTGCACTGTTATCTGTATGATACTCTTACTTTAATTTTAAGTCCACTGTAACTGTTAAAAATCTCGAGCACTTTTTCTTTTAAGAAATAATAGCTTGTACGTGGGAATATGGAAGTTACCATATGAAAAATGCCATACCGACAGAAATTCGAACCCGGGAACCCCGGATGAAAGGCCGGAACGCTGCCACTTCGCCACGGAAATTGTTTAGGGATATTTAATTTAAAATTATTTGAGATCAGTAGTCTACTGTTAGTTCCTACTCTAGAATTGTGAGCCTATTCTTTTGACATTTTAATATCTGTTATCTAAAAATCAAGAGGAATCAAAAATCTTCTTCCTTGGTTGGATTTGATGGTTAGCTTGCTATTTCGGTTTTCTCTATAGTTGGAAGATTTGTAGAGAAAATTATGTTTCAATACATCCACAGAAAAACGGGTAAGACGAGAGAAAATTTTAAAAGTATGGAAACATTCAAAATTTGGTTATATTTCTAGACCTAGTGTTGAATTGGCAGCCATGTAATTCAAATGACGTTTGTTGTAGAACTCTTCAGTTCTACAGATCTTACACTTGGATATCTTATTTAGAAAGGTACTAAGGAATACAAACTATAATATTTTTAGCGATAAAATTTGGTTTAACCAAAATTTATTTGTTTATGAGCCGTAGATCTATCTACAAGCAGTAGAAACATGACTAATATCAAAAAGAAAAGACATCCAAAGATGAGAGATGACTATCCTCATATCCAGTAGGCTAGGCATCTAACTTTAGTTTAGTTCTGGTAAATTCGTTTATTTTTAGTCAATTTTGAATAAAATTTAGTCGTTGATTACGGTTAAAGCTGTTTTAGGTCTTTTTTAGAATCTTCCTACTACTTAAAAATATTCCTACTTAAAAATATTACTAATGCCGTAATTAAATATTCTACTCATATGTTAGTTAGGAGAGATAATACGACTCTATGTATTGTATATTTGCCCATGCAGATTCACAATTTGTTTCGGACTCTCCATGTAAATTCGTATAAACAGGAATCTATTTCTGCCCTGTTTGTTTCCCATTCTCGATTGTTCCTACATTTTGCAGCAACCCGAAGCTAATCAATCCTTTGAATATGCGCACCCTTAATAGGATCAATGAAATTCTCTGAATGATTGACTATACTGCAGTGTTCGTACCGCATCCTAGGGATATTTCTTACTCTCTCTCGTACCCCTCCATCTCTCAGATATAATGAACAGGTACAATGGATAGCAGAATGCTATGATAACCTCTGTAAGTATTTCAAGAGACCAGACCGGTACAGCATACGCGAAATACTCACTTGTTTTTCTTAAAACACCTCCGAATATCCACCGATTGTTATAAATCTGGCCTACATTATGTTTCCGCTAGAGAAGCACTATTCATCGATTACTATTTTGCTTCCAGCCCCACCGGTCCCGACCGGGTTAATAATTAAGGAATGAGCACAATACATCCGCATGGTCTTAAATATATGTTGTAACGTTTGTTGAGAAATTGCAGCGACACAACGTTCAATCCACATTTCCTACCATACTTTTCTATGAAGACATTCTTGAGTTTGGGCATGACTGGCACATCTAATGACATTGGGAGACAATGAATATTCTCTGTTGCATTGTATAACCCGTTTTTCCTCAATTGAAACAGCAAAAGAGCAGGAAACATTCTTCCATAAGGTTGCGTCACTTTCTGAACATGTGTATTAGAGTTAAATAAATAAAGAGATTATCTTTGAAAGTATCAATGAGAAAAAATCAATACGGCATAATCTTGTAAAACCAATAATTATGATTACATTTATAAATGTGCAATCATTGTTAAAAAAGAATAATCTTACTCATAAAAAAAAAAAAATACATTATCCATCTCTACCTAACCGGATAACAGAACTGGTTTCGTGTAATACAACACAATACTTCTGCTTACGAAAAAGGACCTCATTATGTTTCTATTGTCACCTTTAACAAATTACCTAGCTATTTAAAACATCTTCCCACCAATTTATTTGAAATAAAATGATTTTCTTTACAGAAACAATATTAGCTTGTCAAGGAAATTTGAAATAACTAAAAAAAAAACCCTAAATTTTCTAAATCCTGTTTTACGTGCATATAAATATCTTTTAAAATAATTTTCATTAACGCCTTTTTAATTATGGATTATTTTATTTATTTACATCTTTTATCTCCATCTATTTACCTTAATATTATTTTTCATTTTTTTTATATATATATAAAATAATTAATTTGAATCTTAATCACAATTTATTTTTTAATTTATAATTATGTATTTTGTGATTCTACTCTGATCTTAATTTTTTCCACGATTTTCTTTAATCCATCCAAACAAATGCACGGGTAGTTCTTTTTTTACCTGTGGAGAAGCAAGTCTACGCATTATTCCTGACATGATCTGTATAATGTATTAATACGTACCGATAAGAAAAAATATTTATTTATTTATTTAATAGTAGGTATTGTTTAGATATTTTACCTAAAATGAAAGGTTGGTTTTTTTATACTGAAAATTCGCTTGTCGGGATTTTAAATACTCAAAAACCTTTTATGCGACCTTATTTCAATAAATATACAAAATATTTAAATATACACACACACACACACACACACACACACACACACACACACACACACACACACACACACACATTATTATTATATGCATAGAAACAGTAGTTGTATCATCGAAAATATGAATTTTAATAGATAAGTCATGAATTGTTTGAGTGTGAACATCACTACAAAACTCTGCTACGTTAACTAAAAAATCGCCTGAAATATAATCGATAATCTATAAAATTACTAACATCCGAGGTTACCATCTACACAAATAATGCCATATTGAAATGTCTCAATTATTTACCCTGTTTTGTTTCTACCTATCGACGTTAAGTTTTACATTCCTACTATAACTATGTTACTGCACCAGCAGTAGCATACCTGTAAAGAGAAATTATAGCGATCAGAAAAATGTTGGGTTTCGGGGAACTTACAAATGTCAACGTTTCAAGACTTAGTCCAGAAGATAAGAAAAAAAGTAATAGAAATCTCCGGTATGTACGTATGCAAGTTGGCCTATATTTTCATTTATATCTCCGGACTAGTTCAACACAAATCCTTTGAAAATGACTAAAATATTTCTATATACTGGGCTTTAATGATATTAAATATTGGAAAAAATTTAAAAACGGGAGGTATGTAGTTTTAGCAGTTTTTAATTTTTGACTTTTTGTATAGTGATTTTAAAAAATTCAATTTTAGTGCAATGAAATTTCTTATTAAGTTATTTAAAATTCCGAAGTTTTAAGTCAATAGAACTTATGGGTGGGGATACTAAAGATTATTTCTAAACAATTTTTGCCTAAAATCTCTTAAAACGGTACGTTTTTACACCAATATTTGGTTATGTACAACCCAGTTTTGGCCTGATATCGCATCGGAGAAATGGGCATTACAATATTCGTACTTTTTTTAGTAAACTATAATTTTTTTTAGGCATGTTGATTAACATTTCCAAATCAGACCAGCATATTGAAGTAAGCAATTATTTTAGTAATAAATGTTTAAGCAATAAAACCAAAGGAGGATCAATGGAAACTATACTTAAAATATAAACTTTTCAACTTTAACGTTCAAGATTAAAAATTCAATTGTATGTAATAAAGATACACAACATGGGATTTTTTTTAAAGAGGTTCACAGGGGACAACACAAGAACTTAAAATTTTTATTGAACTTTTTTTTCATTTCTGATACTAGTTGTGGCTGTTTTTAAAAATGCTACATTAGTTAATTGTCGAGCAAGGGGCTCAAATGGTACCCAAATATGTTACTATAAAAATTTTTTTTTTATAACCTTGATAATAAAAACGTCATTTCATCAAGGACTGGTGGTTAATTTTGGCACCCAAAACATTTTATTCGTACTAAGAATTTTAATTTTTTTCTCAATTTTATTTTTAATATTGCATAATTTTTTTAATAAAAACGTGAAAGGGGTGAAAATCGGAATTAAATTTTTTTTAAAAAACATTTTTATTTTTTTCAGTGAAACTCTAAATGTTGCATAATTAAGGCATTAATGTGTAAAAATCCTATAGCGTATTTGAAATAAAAATCTGTGACAAACAGAGAAAGTTATGCAAACCGTTGCCGACTTTTAAAATTAATTTTTCTATTACTTTCTTTCTGTTTATTAGGATGGGAATAGTTCTCAACGTGTATTATAATAATGACAGAAGATAAGTTACCAAAAAGCAAATAATTTTTATTCAGAAACCCTAAAATATTATTATCAATTAAAGTATTTTAAAGAAATTTTATTATATGATAAAAAAAAGTTAAGAATTAATTAAAAATTAAAATAAATTTACGTTTGTAAACTTAAAAAATATATTTCTTTTTATTTTATCATATGGGGAAAGGTTAATTTTAAACTCTATGAGGGTACTCTATAGTACCGACAAAATTTCGATAACATCATTAACAGCTTGTCGTAAATTAATTTAATCCGATTATATAAACGTACTTCAGAAATAATAAAAATTTAAATTAAATAGCATATGTTACATTATAGCCGAAATTACACGGTTTTTATTTGTGAAATATTAAGCTATTAACAGAGTATATAGTTCGCTATAGTGGAAACCATGTTTCATTCATAATTACACACTTATGCACAAACCAGAAACTCTCAATAACAATTAATAACCGGGTCCAGACCGCGGTACATGCGGTTTCTACTGTTCCCAGTTCGATACTGTCGCTTCACATCGGGATGACATTGATAAACGAGATCACGGTCGACCTTGTCACATACACATGTGCATGCAGCGCCATCTAATGGTGAACTCCTCTATAACTCCCCCTTTCACCCTCTATTTCTCTCTATTCTCGTATGTGTTTAATGTGTCTCCGCGAAATTTTAATATTCCGCTAGACTCGGTCATTACTCAGAAACGGTCGCTTTATTGAATCCTCATGCCGTACTACTGCAAGCAAGCCGTTTGGCAAATATTAAAATTCTGCTCCAGTCATTAACTTCCAAAGGGTGCAGGGAATATACTGACGGTCGTGTATTCGGAACACTTTATCATCATCATTCTTTTGTTAAACAATTTCTCGGTCTTATTTCTTAAAATATATTGTACCGTGCATAATAAATGTGTTCACGTAGTATCATTGTTCAATCTTATATTTTACAACGTACATTATGAAATATTAAGCACAATATTTAGGCAATCATCTATTACAACTAAAAAAATTCGCAATATTTCGTCGTCGTTTTATAAATATATTATTTTTATCAAACAGCCCGGCTTAACACAGATGGTTGCCAAATACGAATAACACTTGTTAATTAGCATTTTTTATATTTTACCCATAATTTTTTATTATAAGAGCAAATAGTTAAAATTTCAAAAAAATGATCACTACAAATGTTTCCTCATCCTTTAATTCCCTTTAAGGAACTGGAACCACAGTACTATTTCACCGCAAACTGTTTCATAAAGAATTGTGAACATTTAATTATTGTTTTATATTATTTATCCCAATCTTTTTTACAGCTATATGAATGTACGAGGGTATTTAATAATTAAATAGACAACTGACAAAAGCGAAAAATTATTTAATAGAATAAACTGATACAGTTTGAATTCTACTTTGCACCACTGATAAAGAAAATATCAGATGTTAGAAAAAAATATGAATTATTATAACTTCTTTTGTTTATTTAAAAAATTGTCCAAGACGGTCGTCTTAAAACCACAAAGACACCCGAATTCACTTTTATACAGAATTTAAACTACGGTTTTAGCGAAAGGTAGTGCTTTTTAAATCGCATAATACCTTGGGATGAAATTTGATTTATCACTTTCAGCCGGAATTCGAATTTAAGAGTATGGATTGGGTCTCCAATCCATGAGTAGTATTGTGAAGTACTAGAAAATAAAAAGAAAAAATCAATAAGGATGAAACATCTTGGTTCTCTCTCAAAACGGATAATTCCTCTACACAATAACGTTCCCGCGTACCGCTCAAAAGATATGGGAAGCTATTCAAAAGCTCGGTGGAAAGGTCTAACAGTCTCGATTTTACACCAAAAGATTTTTGTTTGTTTCATCCTCTCAAAGCGTACGTTGCCACGTACGCTTTGAGAGCGTAAGCAACAATGAGCCGATCAAATATGCGTATAATAATTGTTCAGTCACCGAAGTAAACAATTTTTTACTATTGCATAAAGAAAGTTCTCATAGATTGATGGAAAAAGCGCCTAAATATTACTAGGGATTTTGTAGAAAGTTAACCTTAGTTTCACTGTTATTGTATAAATAATCATTTTTCCATAGTAATCTTTTTAATCGTTAAACGATAAACGTAAATTACCTGAGCTACAAGAAACATCAGACAAAATTACTTTCACCCGGTATTTATATAGAGCTAGTCCCTGTAGTGAATAGACGGAACGTATCACCTTCATCGCTGAGAATCATGAGCTTTTCGATAACCCTGACCTGTTGATATGCAATACTATGTTTTATTAACGGAAAACCGCAACATGCTGTTTTTAACTGACTTATGATTCATGTCAGATAGTCTACAATTATTTCAGTTATGGTAATTAGTGCACAAACATAATTGTTTTTTTTATATCTTCTATATGTAAAATATTTATAGCGAGATTAGTCACCTCTTGAAGAAAAAAGTGTTAACATTAACTTATTTCTTTTTTTTTAAATTACTCTTTTGGAAAACTGTAATGAGTACAAGATATGTAAGAAATTTAACTAAATTTAATGAAAGATATAATTATAATTACTCATAACTGGAGAGCAAAAGTAATTCCTAAAGGAATCATGAACATTTTTCTTTTTTAATTAAAAACTGTTTTCATCTTTTTACATAAGTATTTATATTTTAATACAACTGTCGTGTGGTAATTTTAAAAAAATAATATTTATAAGAAAAGAGACAGTTTTTGAATTTTGAAAGAGGATTCCAACTCTTTTTCGAAAATATTGCCATTCTAGCAAAATATTAAGGTAAATAAAATTTGTAAGCTTTGTGTTAGGCATTTAGCATAGGTTAAAACACGAGATAAGAAAACGTCTTTTTTTGTTAAAATTTCTAAAACATTTACATTCAAATAATTTTTAAATATTTATTTAATGGTATACGAGGTCTGTAAATAAAACAATGAGACTGGTTCAAAAAACGTCTACACTCCAATTACACATTGACTCTGTCACCTTCGACATAGTTCCCTCGGAAAGCCACGCTTCAAACGGTTTCCCCACTCTTCATAACAGTGTTGGAATTCAGAAACCGGAATATCTTTCAGGTGGTAGGTTCATTTTCTTTATGTTTTCTGCTGTCCCAAAATGAGGTCCTTTGAGGTGATTTTTTTAAAATCAGCAACAGAAAAAAGTCGCACGGACTCAAGTCTGGTGAATAAGGTGATTGAGGAACTACAGAATGTTTTTCTTTCCAAAAACTCATTATTTGATACAATTATCCAGTTATCTTTGATGGCTGGTCTCACGCGGGCAATTCTTTACCGCAATCTTTCAAGAATTCTTTGATAAACATATTTATTTACAGTCTGTCCTGTAGGAAAAAACTCCTTATGGACAATACGATTACTATCAAAGAAAAAATTAGCATGATTTTCATTTTTTATTTGTTCATTTTTTTGGACGTAACTGATTCCTGGCCATCTGAAAAAGCTTTAAACCACCTCAAAACTTGGGCTCTTGACAAAGCGTCATCTTCATACGCCCTTTTCAATTTTTTCAATTTTGAAAATAATTAGTATAATTAGTATCTCTCATTTTTGTAACGCACAACCAAAACTCGTTTCACGAAAAGTTGGTTTACGTCTCACGTGGCAAAAATAAACCAAAAATATTAATACCTTATATAAATCAGCTGTACGTAAATCCATATGTTTACTAGTAACTTGTCACTGGCTGCCAAAAAAGCTAGTCTCATTACTTTATTTACAGACCTCGTTTCTCATAAATACATAATATAAATAATTTTTCCCGTGTTAATATATACATATAACAAATTATTTCCCCCATTAAGAAAGAGATAGATATATTCCTTACATGTATTTATTTACTCTTAAAAGGATTGAATATCCAATTACAGTTTCTTTTTTTTACGTCACAAGAAATGTTTTCATGTTTTGAGTCATAATTTGACTCTATATATCTTCTTTCTTCGGTGCAGTTCTGTCCACGAACGTCTTCTTTTACTACTATTTAAAAATCCTGATTATAAATAAACTTTCTAAACAAATCCCTATTTAAAATACGAACAATTTTTACCAAACTCTGTTTAAAAAAAAAAATATTTTAAGACATTAGATTTCATTTTGTAAATTTATACAATTTCCGGTTCAATTCATTAAAAATATAGTAAGTAAAATTTTGTTATTAAATAAATTTAAAAAAAAGTTATAATATCAAATAAATAATTGACAATCGAGACAATTAAAGATGAATAAATCAAATAATTACATTTAAACAGTTGTTGATTTACAACGTACCTCAGCTATTACAATATAATATTACGAAGAGGTAAAAAATATTTAAAAAAAAATGATTGCCAAAAAAAAAACCATTCCTCTTTAATATAGAAGCAATATAAGTATCTCTGTAGGATTATTATTATACATAGTCTACAACACTCCCGTAACGTATGGATGGTAACGTATGGATTCCAACGCGAGGTCATGCATCTAAATTGATTCAGCCATTGAGCTACTAAAGTGGAACAAATATACATACATACACTTTTTTATGGGCAATCGTGTAATTTCTGAGTACATAAATTAAGTTTTAGTTTGGTTCCATCGTTATTTTGTATAATAACACTAGCAAATACCCCGTTCGAATTCTGAAAATCAGAAGATTGGTTGCGAAAATATAACAACATTCCCGAATAATCGTGATCTGGTAGGGAGATTGAGAGTGTACCTGACGCTTGCATCAAAGGTTAGTCTTCAACCTACTAACAAATACTCCGTTAAAACTTTGAAAATCGGACGATTGTCAACAGAAATATTATAAGAGCACCCCATTGCACCTTCCAAAACAGCTCCCCAGGGGCATCTCGTTTGTTACCAGTTGATGGTGATGCACGAAGTGTCTAGCCTCGCACGAGGTACTCGCATCACCTCACCATGTCACAAGCAGTATGGGCTTTCGTTAACCCATTAACGGAAGCCCATTATTATTAAATAGAAATTTTGAAACAAAAAAAATATTTATACAGTAAGTGTCGTTTATAGTGATTTCGGATATAGTGACTAAAACCTTGTCTCTTTGTTGGTTTGGTATGTTGTTAATGCATAAATATAGTATGTACATTGTTTATGACATCTTTTGTAGTGACATAGCGGTTATTATGACTAATTTTTTCTACTGCAATGCAACATTTAATCGCTTATAATGACGGACGGAATTGACTCATCAGAACGTAGTGTATCTACATTGTAGCTACAGAAATATTTTGACGGTTAAAATGAGTCACAATTTACTTTTTTCTTACTTATGGTCTAGAGTTCTTATTATTTTTTTTTAATCTTCTTCCTATACCAGATCATTACAAACTGAAGCAGTCACACATTCAGTTATTTGTTAATCTTTTGCTGTGAGCGTATCATATTGTGCGGGTACAGTATTTTATTTTACGTATCCTGTGTAATTCATTCAATAGTGAATTAATTATTACTTCACTAAAAACAATAACGATAGAGGAAAAGGCGCACATTATCTTTTTTCCTGTTTAGCCTCCGGGAATCATCATCAGGTATTACTTCCGAGGATGAATGAGTTTAAGTAAAGTTTAGTCTTGTACAGTCTCAGGTCGACCATTTCTGAGATGTGTGGTTAATTGGAACCCAACCACCAAAGAACACCGGTATCCACGATCTAGTATTCAAATCCGTGTAAAAGTAACTGCAATTAGCAGGATTTGAACGTTGAAACTCTCCACTTCGAATTAGTTGATTTGCAAAGACGCGTTCACCACTAGACAACCCGGTGGGTAGGCGCACATTATCTGGCGGTTACAGAATTGTGAAACTAATAAAGACATTGTCCAAGAATAAGGCGTAGGACATTCGAGAATATCGGTGATGTGGAAGAACCGTGAAAAAATTAAGAAAATTTTGAAACAAATTATATGAAATAAAAAAAGTTACGGCCTAGTCAATATGTAGACCAAGCACTGCTAAAATGGTTTAAATGCCAGAGAGCTAGTAATATCCCTATTATTGGCTCTATATTGTAAGATAAGGCAAAAGATTTTTACGGAAAAATTTGTTAAATCACGTGAAATAACATCATCTTTGATTCAGCGGTTCTGTCAGCGCACGATATTATGTCGGGGAGATGAAGTGGCGAGACCGCTGCAGCTCCAACCGGTGTCAGAAAAATGGATAGAAACTATTTGGCCAAAATTAAAAGAGGATTATTTGGACGAAAAGATCTATAATTCTGATGAATCCGGTCTTTTTTTTGTAAATGACGCCAGAAAGAACCCTTCGGTTTAAAGGCGAAACGAGTTCGGGTACAAAATTATCAAAAGAAAAACTAACAGTACTAAATGCTACAAATATGACTGGAACTTACAAAAAAAATGCTGGTTATAGGGAAAAGTGCTAAACCCCGATGATTTAAAAATTTGAAATAGCTTCCTGTTATGTACGAATGTAACAAGAAAGCTTGGATGACAAGTGATATATTTACGTCCTGGTTCCGAAAATGGAAATGTGAGTTAAAGATTGAAAATGACAAAACATTGCTGCTCGTTGACAACTGTCCGGCTTATCCACACGTCGAAAATCTTTTGTGTATAAAGTTAGTGTTCTTATCATCGAAAACAACAGCAATGTTACAGCCCTTAGATCAAGGCGTGATCAAGTCGGTAAAAGTCCACTACAAAATCACCTAATTTTACAAATGATACAGGATTTAGATAAAAAAAAGGAAACATAAGTAACTACTCTGGATGCTATATTATGCTAGAATGATCACGAAATGATGTTTCTCCGCTGACTGTAAAAAATTGTTTTCGACAGGCAGGATTTTTACCAGAGGCTGGCAAAATAACTGGCGTTGCATGCGAAGAATTTTTAGCAGAGCGGGACAATAATGTACAAAAACCAATCGTTTTCAAATGCATTGTTTGATGATTTACACGAGGTTGACAACCTTTGCCAATTTATCAGTTTTACAGAAATTGCTAATGAAGAAACAAAGAGTGTTTGTTTTGGATTTAGAAAAGAACCTTTAAAAATGTATTAAAACACGAAATGTTAGAAACATAGCGAAATAACCTACTTTTCGCAGAATAAGTAATTTTTACAATCTTTCTCTACCTTCTTTTACTCTACCGTATTTATATTTATTATTGCATATTTTTGTTTTATATAATTTTATTGCAGAAATAAATTATTATTATTTTTAATGGTTATAATTATTATTATTACTGTTACAATACCCGTTTAGATGACATAGTAAGTAGTACCACTAATCTCCCTAAACATCGGTTACTGTCACTATTGGTTATGACGTAAAATCGACTAAAATCGTCAGACCCTTGGACGTTACTATAAACGATATTTACTGTGTGTGTGTGTGTGTGTGTGTGTGTATATATATATATATACAGAGCCTATGAAACTCCCGGTAACGTAAGGCTTCCAACTCGGGCTCATGAAATTAAATCAGTTTAGCCGTTGAGCTGCTACGGTGTAACAAACATACATACACCCTAAATACAATACACTCCTTTTTGAAGTCGTGTAAAAATAATATTAATAATAAAAATAGATCAGCAACTAAAACATTCAACGAAATATTTAGAAAAAAATCTCGTAATTTGATTAAATAGTTTCACATAAGTTACCCTGCATTTTATTATCAATAATTTTAGTTAGATCGGAGAGCTAGAGAATTTGTGTAAACAAAATAATGCTATCTTTTTCTACAACTCTGCCCACGTAGTTCATAGTCAAGGATCATGGAGATCTTTCTAAATTACTTCAATCCAATTTATTTTTCTTTTTTCTTTTAATAGAAATCTGGTAATTTTTTTCACTATTCTTTTTAAGTATTCAATATAAAGATGTGATCTTCAAAGAAACGGAGTCTCCTTTTTTTGGCTCCTTGGGAGAAGTTTTCGCAGTTTTATAAATCTTTTTATTACTTTTTGAAATCCTTATATTAAATTTTAATATCGGAGCAAAATATTTTTGTCAGGATTTTTCTTTCTTTTTTGAGAAAAGCTTTTTAATTAATTTAAACTTTGCATATAAGCTTTCTGTTCTAATTACAACATTTTTGTATATGATTTTGGTACTGACGGAAAAGGAAGTAAAAGAAAATATTGTAATCGCGAAAAATTTCGGTTTTCAGATTTCAACGGAAATTTCCATTTTGACCATCTCTGAATCCATTTTGACTAGCTTCGGCGTGACGTCTGGAAATATGTATCTTGCATAACTAAAAAACGATTAGCCGAAGAATGTTGAAATTTTGGATTTAGGACTGTTGTAACATCTAATTGTGCATCTCCCCTTTTGATTGTAATCGACTGAACCAAAAGTGTCCAAAAAAGCTTAAAATCAAAAACATTTGGATTATGGACATTCTCTTAACCGCAGTAATAAGATCTAGTTGAGAGCTTTCCAACGATATACCATAAGTGGTACCCATTTTTATTGGTTCCAGAGTTATAGCCAAATAAAATTTTAATTATTGAAATACTTGGATCTTACAAGGGGGTCTTCGACCCCACTACTAGCCTTCTACAAAGAAACTGAATAATTATTTTCACAACAATAGTAATCCTACCAAAACGATTTTGAACAAAAAAACTAGACTGAATTTATTCATAAAAATAATAGAAAAAACTAATAAATGAATTTAAATCAATAACTAACCAAAAAGAAATCCAAATCTTAGCAATATCAATATTCATATTCATCTTAACCAGAAACACAACAGTGCTAATTCCATATGTATTTACATCAACAAGACATCTATCAGTAACAATATCAATTGCTTTACCAAGATGAATCATAATCACAGCTTACGAGGAGAATCATAATCACAGGTTAGCAGACTTCATCTCCTTTTCTGTAACATTTTTTTTAAATTTATGTATATTGATTTATTAATAATTATTAACCTCCGATTGTAAAAAAACTTTTATAATACATAATAATAACAAAAAAAGTAAAAAAATATGTAATAAAAAATACAAATTTATAAAAAATATATGTAATTTAAAAGGCGTACAAAGAAGTCATGTGGTTTCCACATCAAATTTTTCATTATAAATATCATGTATTGATCTATAAGAATTTTCCATTCTATTACCTCTCAATTTATTTGCCTTTATATTTTTTTCATTTGGTTGTATTATTTCGTTCAAATTATTTAACTTTCTCAATAAAGCCTTATCTGTTTTTGAGTTTTATGGGAGATTCTTTTTCTGATATTTATTCAGAACTTTTAAAACCAGATTTGTAGCAGCATTTTCAGCAACTTCTTTCACAATATTTATCTGTTTATTGTTTCTTATTTCTCATTAGCTAAGGTAACCAGGTAATCTGAGAAACCAAAGTAGTTTACTGAGATTTTGTTCTACCGTCTTCCTAATTTAATTGACAATATTTTGTTTCGTCATTTCCTTATTCCAGGTTTTCATAATCATATCAAGGAACACATTCAGTAATGATGAGAAAAATATTTGGTCAATGTCCTCTTTTAATCTGGAACGGTTGTTATATTTCTTCCATAAATTTTACTTTAGAGACGATCCCTTAAATCCTTAAATATTTGTCTGTTAATGTTTCTTTAATTAAGTGTAATAATTTAACCCCATCGACTCAGTTTTCTTTTATAATGTTAAATAAAGTTTGTCCATTGAAGAATTATAAGCCTTCTTAAAATCTACAAATATTAGAATTATCTTACTAACCTTTTATATATCTGTAATTTATATAAAACATCTAAAATGCAAAAGGAAAGTCAAGCTCTGCTTTCTCTAAGTGTAATAATGTTCTTACTCAACCACTCCCTATCGTGAACATATACACTGATGGTGACACTTGTATAAACAACTAGCATTATATATTGCATGATAATATTCAAAAGTTAATTAATGTTAATCAGTGAAGAAGGTAACAAAAAAGAAACCTCTTTTCAATTTTCATAATAATCTTGATATGATATATTTATTACTGTTTTGCCATTTTCGGGAAAAATCATGTAAAGCCAGCTACAACCGTTCTCTTAAAAAGCTATTTCTTAGTGTTTCCATAAGTTAATCCAAGTTTTATAGTTTAAAAAATTAAAAAACTGATTAACTTCTACATACGTTATCATATGATAAATTATAAACCAGATCAAATAAAAAACAAAACTATTACGGAAAACTCAAATACGGTGAACAAGTGTGTATCTATTTCATGATAAAGAAAAGACAAACTGACAAAGAGTTACGTACTTTCTCATCTTTATCCAACTCTGACTCTCAAGAGCTTAGCCCCCGAAAAGCTACTGCTATAGAGGAAAATTATAAGCACTTAACTTCATGGATTCGCTTCGGCATACTTCTGACCAATTTTATTACTTACTTTGGCCTACGGAATTCCATTCCTCAGTGATTTTATTGCAAAGGGTGTTATTCGATGTTGGCTTCAAATCTTCAGTAGCGTTTTATTAATGGAAATACGAATATTTTTAAGGGATAAAATCCAGACTTTGGAAATCCAAACGATTACCAATCTAAGATACTACATTTCTGATCATTGAGTCAATTCACATTTGATTTCGTTGTATGCATTGAGTCTTGACCTTTTGAAAAGTGTTCCTGATAACATTTGTTAAACAAGTGTGAAGGTATAAAAAATGAAAAAGATAACTAGTGGAAAATTAACGAAAAAATAGGCTTATTATCCCCCACCTTTGAATTAAATTGTCCAAATACATAAAGTAACATATTCCAGACAAAAATAAAATAAAGATTTTTTGTGTCCACTCATTGCATAAGGGTTTGAATAAGACAAAATACCATCGTAAAATATCTTAGCTACTTAAGAGATTAAATTACGTGAAAACATTTACCCTACATTTTGAGTAAATATTTAAAATATGGAAACTCATGCAGTAAGTTTACTCTACCCTTTTGACGATTATGACAAAAATTAAATGGCATCTGTATTCCATATACCAAAATTATTGTGGCAATTTTTATCAAAATCACTCTATTCAATCTGGAAATATCAAACAAAATACAAATATACATTCGTTCCAGAATTTTTCAGTACAAAAAGTTTGGTTTTATTGTTAGACGGGGTCATGAAACGGCAAGATCTGTAGAATCCCTAAGTTCAAAATTTGACCCGAAGGTCAAATTACTTTCCCAATAAAAAATTAAATATATAATTAAATAATCGGAAATAAAAAGAAATAAATTCAAAAATTCGCGAGAAAAAAAATCGTTAGCTCTTGGTAATAAAAAAAAGTAGAAGTAAATTCGAGCAATAACAATTTCTCCAAAGAAGTTATTCGGTAAAAGTTGAAAAAAGAAATAATTCAGGTGTTCAATTAGGTTGTGACTAATATGTTAGAATCGTGGAGAGGGGAATGTTAAGAGTAGGTAGAAAAAATACCGATACCATTGGATGGAGAGTCTCCTGGGAGCGATGTGTCTAAAAGTACTCCCCGATCCTGTGATCTGCCAGTTGATTATCCCAGTTGTTCATTTGTCCTCACCCTCGGGCTCTAGAACTGATAATATCCCCCGGAACCTCACTACCACTAATTCAACATCATCTGTTCTTCATGTTATCCTATATACCAGCAATTCGCTACTAAATATATTCTAATCAAAAGTTGAAGTATTTTACTTTTATTTTTTTTTTTAGATAAACTAAAATTAGTATAACGATTGACCTTCTTTTCTTATTAATATATTAATTTAATTAATATACAAATTAATTCATTAATAATGCCATTTTTTGAAGAATATTTAAACATAAAAACGTTTCTAGCTACAACTGTACTACTCCTACAACTATAAATACAGCAGAAAAAAAGATTGATCGTAAAATTTATTTTGTGGAGGTTTTTAAAGAACCTGACTTTTCATGGCCCCTCTAATTGAAAAAACAAAAAAAAACCATAGAAAATTCCGAATGTATGTAAGTATGTATGTATGTATGTTGATTTGTATTTTGGGAAATATCTCGGGGCTACCTGAACATTAAAACTAGAAATTTGATTAAAATATTTTTATATAAATTCTATGCAATCTTTGAAGTTAATCAGACAACGGGGTGGGGTTTTTATAACAATTTTAAAATTTCAAATTTTTGTCGGGGCACAGTGGAAACCTAAAATTCGGTATTATGAGTTGTTTTTTAAATTCTGTAATATGAGTTGTTTAAGTTACTAAAATTTTAAGTCTATTTCTTTTAGGGATGAGGATAACATTAGTCTTTTTTTTTTCAGAGTTTTTGATATATATTTACAAAAAGGATGACTAAAAGCTCACGAAATTTTGAAAAAATATTCGTGATTTCTAAATACATAAGTTTATCGTTCAGTTAGATTATAACACCGATCTGATAAGCGGACAAGGCCATATACAAAACAGTTTTTTTTTCTTTTTAGAGTTTGCTACACATTTTTAAACTGACTAAACCTTTATGCACCGGATTAGTAAAAAACATCTCTGTTCATGGGATTTTAATTGTACTAAGGTTTAAGCCTTACAGACAAGTGGGTAAGATGGTCCCGAATTTGATATTTTGTTTCTTTTCTTGTAAAATTATTAAACAGATTTTATATTAAAGCCAATCCCGGGGCTGTGTTAATGCTTAATAGGGGGTCCGGCCTCGGGAGGGGAGTTGATGAGATAGGAGGTTTAGTCAGTAGGGCTCAGGCACACAAACGCACTCTAAATAACATCTTACGGAATATGTTAGCGAGCCCAGCACATTTCTCGTAAATGGGGTTCTTTCAACTCACCCAAAAAAAAAACCCATAACAACAACAAGTGCTGAATGTAAATAGTTTCCCGTTCTCCCTAAGAGTTGCAACTTTTTATACTAATAGATGGTCAAAGAAAACACAAAAAAATTTTTTACAAATATTTTTGTTTATTTTTCATGTTGCAGACTGACACATTTAGACCAGCAATTAATCAACTTTTTAATACTGACAATATAAAATGATTTGTCTATCCGAAAAATAAGCGATCGTCTCAGCTTTGTTCTCATTTGAAGTAAATCTTCGTCTAGCGATCAATTTCTTCAGGTTTGTGAAGAGAAGGTAATCATCACTCGAAGCCAAATCCAGCGAATGCAACGATGTGGAAGCACTTAACGCATCGGTCATGGACCTTTCCAGAAAAATCCCGAAACTTGAGTGTAGGTACATTATTGTGGTGAATAAACCTTGAGGCCACTTTTTGATATTTTAAAATAAAGCTTAAATAGCACCATTCATACGGTCCAATAGCTCAGCTTAATTCTCCCCGCAATAGACCTGCCTTTTTTCAAGTAGTCTATGAACACTAAATCAGGAGAATCCTAAAAAAAACCGATGACTTTTCCTGCAGATAGAAAAGTTTTCGCTTTCATTGTCTCACTTTCACCTGATTCCTTCCATTGTCTGGCCTTTAACATGCAATGATGAATCTATATTTAATCTACCGTTACAAAAACGTCGGAGAAACTCCGCGAAATTGCTTATAAATAAGTTTAAACTATCTCGAGAAATATTCAGTCGACTGTTAACAAAAGCGTCACCCGTCGAATTGAAAATTTTTTCGTGCCTAAAACATCATGTAAAATAAAGTGGACACGGTTTATTGAGATATTTTGTTCATATTGAGATATTTTGCTTGATGTCAGCAAGTTCGCATAACTTCATTAACCGATCATTTAATACGATATTGTGACGAATTAGTCGATCATAGCGGTTTTTGGGCGTTCATCATGATGAATAATGTACGACCACGTTTAACTTGAACAGTCCACTTTTTTACCGTCGAAAACTAAGAGGAAGAATCCTTTAAAGTGGAATCTAACTCTTTTTATACATCTGTCGCGGTTAAAACAAAGTACTTTATAACAACTTGAATTCAATTTTATTCATTTTCCAGAAAAGTCAGAATTTGATTTACTCGATTCCTAACAAACAACAAAACATATGCGTTTGAACCTTTGCAGCACGCCATCTAAAGGGTAATAACTTTAACAAATATCGTAGCAGTATTTAAACCAAATACTTTCCGAGCGATTCTGATATGATGGGGAAAATAGTATGAATTCAGTTTTATTTTATCATTCTTAAGATATCAATACTTATATTTTTCAAAAACGTTTTCCGTATTTTGAACTCAAGATTGGAATAAAAATGTCATGAGGAAGCATTGATACATTTGGTACCCTCTGTCAGCTAGTGAAATTTCTCCAGAACCTTCAGTATCAGTATAGAAATTGAATTTTAAATTCGTTTTCTAAAATTGTTAACTAAATTCGTTTATCAAACTTCCATTCAAAAAATCGTTTTCCATGTTCCATTTTATGATTCTGTCGATAGATTTTAAGTAGTAACAATAATAATAATAATATTCATTAATATTTAAAACTCAATGGCGTATTTAAAATAAAAATATATTAAAAGTAAAACCAGAAAAATTTTCAATTATTTTTTTTATTTTGAAATGACTTAAAGTGACAATAAAAGTTATAATTTCGCAATTTCAGAGAGTTCAATCTTATTACAGACACGTAATCATGAATCTAAATACAATATTTATTAACCAGGATTTTACTAATCGTATTTGATCGGCAGCAACATTTTCCTTCTTTTACATATTAAAACAGCCCGGAAGAAAATTGTAAAGGTATTGTTTAAATGAAATTAATTTTCATAGGGATTTTTAAATGAAAAGAACTCTGCTAATAAGAAGAGAATTTATTTATGTTGTCGTTGTTATTATGGTAATAAAAATAGACAGAGTACTAAGCACACAATAATAGATAGAATAAAGTTATCCGCTCTACTTATATAATGGTATTAACAAAAAAAAGAAAAAAATAGTCTAAAGAATGAAAAATTCCCTTTTTAAAATTACAAAAGAAGTTTTACAGTAATAATAGGCAGTAATAACCGTTGAACGTAACGTAGCCGACAATCACATTTTCCAGTCTGTTCCCCCCTCACAACGTGCTTATGTGAATCGATGCTGGTAGGTACATCCCTCAGGAACGGTAGAGACTTTGAAACGGCATCCGGTCGGGTGAACATCTAAAAATGGAAATTATAGGCGAGAACAAAAACACAATTAATTCGCGTAAGAGAAATGTATGAACAGTAGTAACTCCAAAAATGCAAACCATTTACATTCCACCATTTGTTCATTTTGCGCGTATTAAAGAGCCGAGTTATAAAGGCGCGGGTGGGTCGCGGTGGTGGTGGGTTCTAGAATTAAACTTTTTTGATGTTATTTTGATGGTCTCATTTGTCTGGAACGCTTATTACGCTCTCCGTTTAATTGTCTCAGCTCCAATCCGAAGAGTGAGATCCGGAATTTAATTTGAGGCAAATATTTTCCAACGTTCCTAATTACTACCTTCCCTTCCGCTATTCTTATTTAACAATAGTTTCACTACCTGAAAGAACCCTTCCGCACGTCGATTAAGTTTTTACTATCTTAAAATTTCAGACAACAATTTTACAACTAATAAAAGCTGTAGACTGCGTAATTTTGAATTTTAATTATCTTCTTTAATTTTCATCTCGAGGAAATGAAGCTATAAAGATATTACATTCAATTTTCAAATTACGTAATTACTAGCACATATATAGTATTTTTGTATAGAAATAATAAAAATAAAAAATATAGGAAGTTTTTATTGTATTATGTGGTAATTTAAAAATAATAAAAGAACATTATTTTTTAATACTACAATGATAAAGAAAAGCTATAATTAAAAGATAAAATTTACCGAAAGATAATTTGAATAAGAAATATATTAAGTAGTTAAAATTAATTATTATCAATATAGATTAACTGTTAAAATGTTGTCGCTGAAGGTAAAGTAAGAAACATACATATGGTACATACGTGTATATGGTCACACAACAAAAAAATTCCAACTATTAATAGGTGTGTATAATTTATCACCCAAAAGATTCATTTAATTCTTATAGGTGTGATAATTTTTTGCTAAATAAATCCTAATTAATATTAGAAAGGCGTAAAAAATTATCATTTTATGTAGATTACGGCCGGTTATTTATTTATTTTTTTTGGAAGCGATGAAAGCATAGAATTTCTCTGCCAGCGTTGATTGGTCAGACAATAGAAAGTAAGGTATGGTGTTTAGACAGATACTTATTTGTAGTTAAAATGTTTCTGCTGACAATAGAACTGTTGTTAAGTCACTTGTGAAAATTTACTGAATGGTTGACGAAGATTGTAATCTTTAGATCAAATTTAAATTTGTTAAGAGGTGGGCCTGAATTTCACAATACGTCTGAAAAAAAACCTTAGCTCATAAAAAATAAACTAGAATGAGAGATTTAAAAAAGTAAATAAAGTATAATTTTACCTTCCAGAAACGGATCCAGAAATCTCAAATTACGTCTTCTTAAAATAGAAAAATCTATTGCGAAAACCCACGGCTTTCACAAACGTTGCTTTTCAAGGATTTTCAGCTTCATATTCCAGTAAAAAAGGTGTGTAAATGGATAAAAAATGCTTAAGGCCGGTTTCGTAAAAGTTAAAAAATTTCGAAATGAAATAAAAACTAATTAGGAAGTTAATCCAACTTTTACTTAATCCAACTGTTAATACTTCTTCACACCGATAAAATGAAGAACTGTGCAGTGGCGACGTTAAACACAAAATTTCTGTCAAACTATATGACAAGCTGCAGATATACAGAGAGATCATTGTAGCATTTAAGGAGATCTAAAAACGAAACATAGTTACGGATATGCTAGAAGCGCGTCAAATGCAACACATTGAATATATTTAAAAAATATTATGTATTGGGTAGCGGATGATGGATATTAAATTAAAGTAGAAGCCCCTCAAAAATCGTGAAAAAACATTACTTCTTCAGAAGAGAGAGATGTAAGTAATTTGTGAAAGTAGTTCTATTTGAAAACAACTTGACCAATTTAGTTAAAAAAATACGGGTTATCAAACTTCAACCGAAGTAGAGATTAAGAAACGGTTACATTCTGAGGTGAAAAAAGAAACTGCTGATAAAGACATAATAATAAATAAAGACAATTTATGTAGATAGTAAGGAAGACGAAGGTGACTGAAAACAAAAGGTGACGCACTCATGTTTTAGGTAAGTCCGCAACATGTACTAACAACCCGAAGTAGCACTGAGTAACATTTTATTTTTTAAAAGATGGAGTCATCTTTCAGAAAAGAAACGTTCCAAAAAACAGACAGATTTTTAATGGACTATTAAAAAACAAAGATACGATTAAGGTTACAATTTTTACTTCCTGGTACGAAATAAAGGAAGTATTGTGATGGAGAAAAATTTCGATTTCCAGATTTCAACAGAAATATCCATTTTGACCATTCCTGAATCCATTTCGACTAGTTTCAGCGTGACGTCTGTAAGTACGTGTGTATTTATGTATGTATGTACGTATGTATCTCGCATAACTAAAAAACGATTAGCCGTAGGATGTTGAAATTTTGGATTTAGGACTGTTGTAATATCTAGTTATGCACCTCCTCTATTGCAATCGGCTGAACCAAAAGTGTTCAAAAGATTTGGACATTTTCTTTACGGCAGTAATATGCCTTTGTTGAGAGCTTTTCAACGATATATCATAAGTGGTACTTATTTTCACTGGTTCCAGAGTTATAACCATATAAAACTTTAATTAATGGATTTTGTTTTTAACCTCTGGGACCACAATTAGGTATTGCTTCAGAGGATGAGATGAATGATTTGTAGCGTGTGTGAAAATACCATGTCTGATCGGGATTCGAACCCGGCACCTCCGGATGAAAGGCCGAGACGCTACCACTCGCGCTACGGAGGCCGGTATTTGTAATATTCGGGAAGGCACATCGGTTTGAATTAGATTTCATCTTCTTTATTTTAATTTAAATATATGGATTTATTAATAATTAATTATTAACTTCTGATTGTAAAATGATTTTTACGATAAATAATAATTCAATAACAATAAAAAAAAAATAAAAAAATATGAGAAGTTATTAATGAAATAAAATTTCACGTACTTTACTTTTCTCTATCAGATTTTTTTAAATATAATTTAGTATGTTATACTGTTGTCAAATATGAAAAAAAAAAACATTACGTTAATTAAACCCGTGTTTCCTAGTATTGGTACTAGGAATACCAACCTTATTATTATAACCTTAGTATAACTTATTTTTTACACTTCCAATAATTCAAAGTTTTCTGTAATTAGAGGAACCTGCGGTCGACAGTAATTCAAATTAGCGAGATTAATTTACGATTATATCCACGGGCATAATGATTTTAATTAATATTTTTTCAAAAAGTCCAATACATTTCAGATTTTTAAAATTATATTTCATAATTTTATAAGGTGGGAAAGGTAACAAAAAGTTGATAATTTCTAGTTTTAGAAATTAACCTAAATCATTTTTTTTTAAATAAATTCTTTTAATAAATAAACAAAAAAATAAATAAGATTATAATGATAAAATAAATTTCAATATTAACATTGCCAGTGAGGTTAAATTAACGTTTCAAACACCGACAAAGTTCAGTTGTTAGCAGCCTCTTTTCATTTATTTACTTTTACATATTTTCGAGTAAAAACAGCTTATGGCTCAATTACACCAGCCTATGAGAGATGAATTCTATAGCGTATGAAAAATGTCAAGCCTGTCCAGGATTCAAAACCTTGCGGATGAAAACAGAAGGGCTAACACTTCGCTAAGGTTGGCTGCCATTTTATAACCATTTATCTTAGAAACGTTATATAGAAGTAAAAAGTTCGTTCATAGTTTTCATTCTCATTGAAGAAACATTATTCAGAAGCGGTAAAAAAAATTTCCCAATAGTATACTGTACATAAATACACTGATATTCAAGATAAAATTATGGGATTTCCATTTAGAACCCATTCACATCACCCGTTTTACGTTTTCTCCCTTTTCATTATAAACCCATTAACGAACGAAATAGGAGTTATATGAAATTTTGTTTACTAAATACCCAAAAATTAATATATATATATATATATATATATATATATATATATATATAGATTTTGGGCTAAACTGGTTATTAGCTCAAATGGAAATTTGTAGCGTATGAAACTGCCATGCCAAAACAGAATTCGAACCCGGAACCTCCGAATGAAAGACGGAAACGCTACCACTCCGTCACGGAGATGTCAAAATATATTTTATTTTATTTTAATAGAAGAAAAACTTTTAAAAAAGTTTTCTTAAATTAAATTATTTGCTTCTCTATGATTATATTATCCATGCATTATCCGCTTTAAAGTGGGCATATTTGAACTTTTTCTATTTGATCGCTAATTTTTGCTTTAATACCGCCGGAATCCCATCAGAAATGATTATTTCGTTATGCGCCAGTTGAAAAAGGTGTGCTTAAATGTTTATTAAACAAAATATAAATAAAATATAAAATAACAAAATTTATAAAAATCGCAAAAATATCCATTTTCTTTCTTCTCCTATTTCCCTAGATAACTTGATAACGGCTCATTTTGGAGAAAAGATCGAAAGAAAGAAAAGTTTTGTTAATAAATTGTATACACAATATCATCGGTTGAAAATCAAAATTTACGTTATTATTGATGCAAAAATAGAATTAACTGTCAAAAAAATGGGAAAAAAAAGATTTTTGAGAATTTTCACGAGTACTTATGATACATAGGCCCTTCAAATTTTTCATGAAATAACTTTTTGATATATAAAACACGCCAAATTTCAACAAAATCAGTCTCACAGTATTTTCTCACTAATTTTGCAATCCAGATTTTAAAAAAAGCGATTTTTCCAAATTGTGTCGAGACTGAAACAAAGTATCTAGGTATTTGAAAATTTAATAACACGTAAAAGAGCATTCAAACTTTCTATTTGCGTTTTTTTGCTATTTAAATCGGTTGATTAAGAGAGTCTAGGAAATTTTTCAAACATACTTGTAACATTTTAGCTTTTAAACAAATTGAATATCTTCACGAATTTTTATCTAAATTAATTTTAATTAAGGTTAAAAGAACTCGGGAAGACGTTTCTTTAAAAAAAAAGTTTCGATTCATTAATTATCTCGCAGATTTAACCGCTCAATGTTGACCACCATTGAGCAGCTTTTGAAATTAATTATTGCCGATAAATTAATAGACCGATATTTAGCGAGATAATTCGCGTTTGCGTAAGAAATCTGATCTTTTAAGCTTACAAGACTTCGATTTGAAAAAAAACAAGAATTTTGTTTGTTAAAATTTAAGTTTTTTTTTAAATTGCAAGTATTTCTGAAAACTTCCCTAGACTGTCTTAATTGATTTAAATTTTTCAAAATGCATTTGAAAGTTTAAGTGCTCGTTTACATGTGATTAAATTTTCAAGTATCTAGAGACTTTATTTCAGGCTCTACACAATTTGGAAAAATCGCTTTTTTTGAAATCTGGATTGCAAAATTATTGTGCAAAAACTATCAGACCGTATTTGTTGAAATTTGGCGTGTTTTATATATCAAAAAGTTATTTGAGGAAAATTTGAAGGTCCTATATATGATAAGTGCTCGAGAAAATTCCCAAAAATCTTGTTTTTTTTTTTTCATTTTTTTGACAGCTATTTTTATTTTTGCAAAATAAAAATATACATAAACGTAATAAAAATATATAAATAAACGTATTTTTCGTTTTGCAACCGATGATATTTGTGTAAAATTTAATAACAAAACTTTTTTCTATATCGATGTTTTCTCTAAAATGAATAGTTATCGAATTATCTAGGGAAATAAGAGGAAAAATGGATATTTTTGTAATTTTTTTTAACATTTTGTTTAGTAAAAATTTAAACACATCTTTTTCAACTTGCGCATAACGAAATAAACATTTCTGATGATATTCTACAGGCATTAATGCAAAAATTAGCGATCAAATAGAAAAAGTTCAACCCAAAACAAATACCGCCTGGACTATATTACCTGGAAAGGGTTTTGCTGAGATTTACTTTGTAAGAAAAAGATTAGTCAAAGGGTTTTTGACTAGTAATGGAACCAATCTGAAATTGCTTAATTAACTGTTTGTGTGAGATTATTTTTTAAGATTGTTATTTCGTTTAATTGTTGGCCATTAAAAATAAATTTCTGATCTAGTTCCTCAGTCAGTAAATAATTATAAATAGTTTTACCAAATAATATTAGCCTTTATTTAAAATTTAAAATTCTATTTTATCTGATATCATGGATCATGAGCATATTAAGTTTAATAAAAGAATAATAACTTTTCTATGTTTCGAAGCGTAGTTTCCATTAAAAAACTATTTTAATGGAAAATATTCGGAGGCTTTATATATTTTTCCCCATTACCTTTTTAAATTCCCAGCGAATATAGCTAGATTAGCCCTATTAAAGGAGAAAGAATGGTGAGATCGTGTCAAAAATGAGGTATCGGGTTTTTTGCAAATCTTTACTTATAAGGTTATAAGACCAAAAAAACAAATGTTTGTATGTATCGTGTCGCATAGGTTTTGATAATATACTCAGAATTTGACTCAAATATTTTTTTTTTTATAAATTTGGTTCAAATATTTCAAATATCATTTTTTATGGTACATTGATCATATTATTCTTTTTCAAAATTCGTTAAGGGTGTATCGCGAAAAAAAAACAATTTCGATTTTTTCTAGAATTATTTTAGAGACAGCTTTATTAAAGCAACTTTTTTACGTACAATGCATACATAAATAGTCCAAAAATTATTTTTTTCAAAAAATCAACGCCCACGTCTTAAAAATGGAATATATATTTTTTATTTATTTATTTTTTTTTTAATACGTGACAATTCTTTTTTAATAAAAATTTCAAAATGATGGAAGTAATCAGGATAGAATACACGAATAAAACTGTTTATAATAAGGATAATTTAGAATGTAGGATGTGAAAATTATTTTAAAGATTGGCTTAGAAACATCAAACAGAAGTAAAATAGGATTAAGAAAAGAAAAAAGAGTGCTAAATTTCTCTTCTAATGTCTACAATGCAATCTGTACAACCAATGAACAATAAGCAACCATCCCCCACGGTTCTATGAGATTAGAATGACATATAAATGAGGTATAATCTTGTACAGACTCAGACCGACCGTTCTTGAGATGTGTGGTTAATTGATCCCCAATCACCAAACTACACCCGTATCTACTGCTTAGTATTCAAATCCGTATAAAAGCAATTGATTAATTTTACTAAGATTTGAACCTCAGAATCTTCGAATCAGTTGTTGAACAAGTGATTTGCGATGATTTAACTGCTAGACCAGTCTGGTGGGCTAAAATAATCTATTTTAGTACGGTGGGCTAAGTACTAAAATAATCTGTTTTATTTAGTCTTTAAGAAATAAATCAAATTTTATAAAATTTTTAATTTCACCAGTCATTATAAAATAATGTGTTGAATAATAGAACGAAAAATACCAGTAATTAAAATATATTATTAAGAGAGGATTTAATTATTTTATAAATAAATATATTAAAAGTTAGTGCATTAACAGAATAATTAAGTATAACAGGCAAATTAATCGAAGAGATACTGTTTATGCGTAATACAAAAAAAAAATATATATATATATATATATACCGTAGTCTAATAACATAAATTATCTAGAGAATGAGAATTTGAAAAAAACTAGTTCAATTATGGAAATAACAATAAATAACAATGATAAAACCGCAATTTAGACAATTTAAAAAGATTTATACTGACAAAAAGTTAAGAGGTATGTACTGTAAACAACATATATAAAAATGGCGACTTCCTAAATGGGCAATACTGAATATTTGATGTTAACGAAAGCGAAAAAAATATATAGTTTAATTTATAGAAAGTAAATTTCCCCGTTACATACTTAAAAAGAAAGAAAAACAATCTATTTCAGCATATTTTTCAAATCGGTTACATTTCATTCTAATATTTATTATTCTACTTAAAGCAATAATATTAATTCATTAGATATATAGTACTTTTTTCCTACTGAAAAGCTCCTATTTAATTTCCTTTCAAAAATTAAGTTTTCCTTATATAAATATATTCTCTACTAATGGGGCGATTCATTCATATTTCTCTATTGGTTTGATAATAAAATGCGTCTGAAAAAACCACCGTTTAAATATAATTTATTTACGATATAATTTACAAAATAATTCTATATTAAAAGAATTAATTAATTGAATAACTCTATTTGTTCTATTTTAACTCTTTCTGATGTAAATATAAATGTTAAAACTCATATTTATTTAGTATGATTACTAAATATGATTTAGTATCTTATGGATGTTATAACATCCATAACATAAAAATCTGATGTGGACACCACATGACTTCCTTGTATCTCTATTAAATTATATACACAAATTTTTGCTGTACTTTATTTAAACTTATTTCATTTGAAAGTGAGATACGATTCTCTAATTCTTCAATAAAAGTGGACAGTTACACAATTGCTAAAATATTAGTTTTTAATAACATCAAATATTTATACAATTATTAATTCAACAATCTTACTTGAAATATTAGATTAGAGTAAAAGTTCCTTGATTACTCATAAATTGTTTACCAAATAACCATTAATAAAAACTGATTATTTTACACCGTAAGGTCAAAATTAATATTTGTAACCAGTATACAGGAGGAGTTCACTAAACGGAATAGTTTAATTATTATTAATTTTTATTTTTACGACACACCAGAAATCTTGTGCATATTATGCAATGTGAGCCAACCTCCGAGGCGCGAGTGGTAGCGTCTCGGCCTTTCATTCGGAGGTTCCGGGTTCGAATCCCGGTCAGACATGGCATTTTCACACCCGCTACAAACCATTCATCTCATCCTCTGAAGCAATACCTAACGGTTGACCCGGAGGTTAAACAAAAAAAAATTATGCAAAGTGAAAAAAAAATTTTCATCAATCACTTTAGACTGAATACAATCCAAAAATGTATTTTATTTTTCGGTCAATTAATCAAATAAAATGATTTTTTAAAAATAAATATACAATTTTTATAAGAAATTGCTAAGAAAATCCAAAAATAATACGATTCTAAATTATAATTTTCAATTCATATTAAATAATCACATGTTTTACCAAATATATTACATATATACGAGTATGTAATGTCTATTAAATTGCATTTACATATTTATAAAGTAGCTTACATAAAATTTCATTTCACTAATAATTAATTGTCTTTTTTTTATCATCATTGAATTATTATTTATTGTAAAACGTTTTTTCCAATCACGGGTTAATAATTATTAAATCAACATATTTAAATTAAAACAAAATTAAAAAAATAAATAAAAAGAAATTTTACTGATTCGAACCAATGTACCTTCCCTTTAAGATCAAAATATTTCATTAATTAAGATTTTAATTTTTAAGGGAAGGGGCACAACTAGGTGTTACAACAGTCCTAAATCCAAAAATTCAACATCCTACAGCAATCGTTTTTGAGTTATACGAGGTACATATGTACATACCTTACATACATACAGATGTCACGCCAGAACTAGTCAAAATGGATTCAAAATGGGATGGTCAAAATGGGTATTTCCGTTGAAATATGAAAACCGAAATGTTTCGCGATTACAATATTTTCTTTACTTCGTACAAGAAAGTAAATAAAGTTAAAAAAAGAATAAAAAAGATGAAATCTGAAGACCGAAATTTTTCGCGATCACAATATTTCCTTTACTTCGTACAAGGAAGTAAAAACACGCATGCAGTCAAACAAACAAAAGAGAAAACATTTTTTTTAATCTATCAATACCGTTGTAATATTTATAATAAATTAATCATCTATATAATTTTGAGAAATAATTTATTTCTCAAACATAACTGGTTTGATGCAAGCCTCCATTCAATTCTTTTCAACACTCATGTTTTCATTTCAACTTCTTTTTAAAGAGCCATTTTTAATTATTCTAATATTTATCTCCCTTTACAATTTTAGTGTTTTATTATTTCTTTTACTAAGTAAATCCGAGATCTTAATCACGCTAAACGACCTAACGACCTAGTTTATTAAAGTATTACCAGAACGGCCAGGCCAACCATTCAACCAAATTGTACGCAGTACAATTTCGGTTGATCTGTTGTATAACCAAATTATTTGTTCCTACGTTACGACTGCAGGTAGGAATAAATTAAAATTAAAGGTTCTCCACCATTTCTCCCTATTATTGGTTGATGTTAAAAGAGTTATCGAACCGATCGGCCGACTTCACCTGATTGTGTCAAAGTGTTCATGACATACGTGAATTTTGTTTTTACATATTAATTTTTAACATTTCAATGTTAATCTGTTAGTTCAGATGTTGTTCATTTTAAAATAAACAGTGATATAGGAAAATGGTGAAATGACGTCATTATTTTGCATCTTCAGGAATATAAAATCTTAATTTTTGAAAAAATTAATAATTTTCACAGCAACCAAACGAATTAACCATTCAGCAGGTACGACTTTTTTTAATTTTGTATCGGGTTTTTCGATAAATAATCACACCTGCTGAAACACTCATTCTCCGTACTAAAATCGCTTGAATCTAAATTAGGCAATAAATTTGCTTCTCTTCTGCTGTAACCAATTTTTTGCTCTAACTGTTCGTTTCTTCTTTAAGACTAAAATGAAGATTAAACTAATCCTATCAGCCGTCGATGGCATGATGAACGTAAATTTAACGAGATGCAATAACATTAAAACTTGTAATAAATTTCAATTGAAAGATTCTACCATATGTAGAAACTGTATCAAAAGTATTCTGTAGACTCAACCAATGTATAATCCGTAATATATAGCGGCCTTAAACTGTAAGTCCGACATGATTCAAATATAATAAATGAAATGCTAAAGGTTTTTAACGTTGTTAAAAATAATTTGTTCAAAAATCTTTGCCATTACCAATTTTTCATGATGAACAGCCGTAGCCGAATATATTCCTTCAAGACAACATAAAAACATTTTATGTTGTTAGAATTTAGACCTTTCTACCCTTAAATATAATGAGGGGAAGAAATCGTATTTTCTCTGGAAAAAATTTGAACATCTTCAAACCTAACAGAAGAAAGTTATTCCCTATCTTGACCAACAAACCGAACATCGATGGTGTTAGATTCCGGTATATTGTGCTGTGTTGTTAATCTAACCGCAAAAATTTCTTGGTTTTTCTTAAAAATCATTTAATTGCATAAACACACCGAGTGAACACAGTCATCAGTTGAATAAAAATAGGGACGAAAAAGCTCACTACTCTTTCTAAAGGTTATTAATAAACAATAAAAAAAGCAAGGGATCAAAAACACTTCCCTGAGGCATTCCAGGCTCTACAACTTGAAATGAGGACTTTTTCAGAATCATAAGCGCCTCGTTACTACCAACAAAATACCTCCATCTCTGAGCCAGTAACTTGTACTGGCTCAGTACAAGAAACTTGTACGGGCTATGAAGCAATACAAACTAGGCAATAAATAAGTACGGATCACTTATTAAGAGAAAAAGAACTCACAAAACCATAGTACAAAGATATAAAGACAAGTTCATTCCGATGAAAGCTTAGATTATGAAGCATATTAGTTAAATATTCCGGTTATTTTCAAGGAATTAAAGCTATTAAAATTATATATCATATGCTGGCTTCAATCATCTTTACAAAATCATTTGATACCAGAAATACATTCATTTAGCCCACCAGTCTAGTGGTTAATTCGTCGTCGCAAATCAATTATTTAACAACTGATTTTCCAAGTGGAAGATTCTGAGGTTCGAATCCTAGTAAATGTAATTGCTTTTATACGGATTTGAATACAATACAATGGATACCGGTGTACTTTGGAGATTAGGATTCAATTAACCACACGTTGCAGGAATGGTCCTGCGACCTTCTCTTCTTTGTTTTTCCTGTTTAGCCTCCGGTAACTACCGTTCGGATAATACTTCAGAGGATGAATGAGGATGATATGTATGAACTGTAAATGAAGTGTGGTCTTGTACAGTCTCAGTTCGACCATTCCTTAGATGTGTGGTTAACTGAAACCCAACTACCAAAGAACACCGGTATCCACGATCTAGTATTCAAATCCATGCAAAAATAACTGACTTTACTAGGACTTGAACGCTGGAACTCTCAACTTCCAAATCAGCTGATTAGGGAAAGACGCGTTCACCACTAGACCAACCCGGTGGGTTAGGAATGCTCGACCTGAATTTGTACAAGACTACACCTCTTTTATAAGTCATTACACTATCCTCATCTTATTAGGCAGTGAGGGAGGTTGCTTATTGTTCACTAGTTGAATAGAATGTAACGTACATATTAGAAAAAAAAAATTGTGATACCACTCTTTGACCACATTGACCCCGCTTAACACTATACCTACCAATGCAAAGCAGATGATTGAACATATCGTACTTAATGATTATCAATTAGTTGAAATTTCATCTTCTGATAAGAATACATAAGTATGATTTAGGTCTTCACTTCAAGATGTAGAGCCTAGAGTGCCTCAGGGAAGTGTTCTAGATCTCTTGCTTTTTTTATTATTTATTAATCACCTGCCTCAAATCAAGAGCCAATCATTGTAAACATTTTTTTCTGAATACATAACTGTGTCTATCTAATGATAATGTTATAAAAGGAATTAAAAACTGTTCGATAACAGTTCAAAATATTATTCATTGGATGGATTGAAACCATCTAACTTTAAATATGGATAAAAATGTTGCAGTTTGCTTCTCAGATAGACGTAACACTGTCGGATATAATTCCCATTATGATAACGGTAATATCTTGTTACCCATAAAGCGGTATTTCTGAATGTTTTATTACATGACAACTTCTCGAAGATACGTCAAATTGATTTAATTTGTAACAAAATCAAGTCAAAACATTTTGCTCTAAAGCGCCATAAAGTAATCGTTACCAAATCTTTTATTATGCCTACATATATTCTCTTATAAAGTACAGTGTCATCTCTTGAAGCTCCCGTAAAACGTTTTATAAAAAATATTTTAAGACTCAAAGTGTTAAACTATTTCATTGTTACTTTCTGTACAGACCACCAACTACATATATATATATATATATATATATATATGTATTTTAAAGTCAAATTTAAGACTCATATTCCTGTGTACCATTATACAAATATAAATAAATAAATTGATCCACCAAGTACAGAATAAAATTAAATTCGGTAGGATAACACCTTACCTTATATCATTATATATACACAAGAGTACTTTTACGATTTTCTCGCATCTTCACTAGATCCAATCTTTTAATTGTTCACATAAAATTAGATATCACAAATACACAACATTAACAAAATAAAATCTTGATAAATGCAATAAAACAAAATTTGTTAAAACTTTGTATGTAAACTTTAAATCAATTCAAATCAAAATGGAATTAAAATTAAAACTTTTTTTCTGTTAGATTTAAAATCAAAATTAAAAGTTAAAGTTAACGTCAAAAGTTCAAAATTCCATATATAAAAATATGTCGTCAAATAATAAACATATTTATTAAAAGTTAAAATTATAAATATATTAAAAAAGAATGTGTGTGTGTGTGTGTGTGTGTGTGTGTGTGTGTGTGTGTGTGTGTGTGTGTGTGTGTGTGTGTGTGTGTGTGTGTGTGTGTGTGTGTGTGTGTGTGTATGTGTGTGTATATCACACACATTCATTCTTTTTTAATATATTTATCACTTTAACTTTTAATTAATATGTTTATTATTTGAAGAAATATTTTTATATATGGAATTTTTAACTTTAACTTTTAATTTTGATTTTAAATCTAAAAGCAAAAAAAATTTAATTTTAATTCCATTTTGATTTAAATTGATTTTAAAGTTTATATCCAAAGTTTTAACAATTTTTTTTATTGTATTTATCAAGATTTTATTTTTAATGTTGTGTATTTATAATATGTAATTTTACGTAAACAATTATACGATTGGATCAGTGTCAAATGCTAGAAAATCGTTAAAGTACTTTTGTGTATGTGATATAAGGTCATCCTACCTAATTTAATCTTATTTTGTATTTAGTGGATCAAATCATATATATATATATATATATAATATATAATTATTAAAAAGGATTTGAAAATTTTACGTTAGCAGTTCAAAAAATTATTCACGGGATGGGCTACTACAAAAATAGGTTGTAAGATCATGTATTTAATGCCCATGAAAAAGAATCATGTGGACCTTTATTTAGAAAATTAAATACGTTAACTTATCCTTGTGTATGAATGTGCAATCTTTGCTAAAAAGAATAAGTTAATAACTTATTCTTAAAAAATAACAAAATCTACCCCTACCAAATCGGATAATAAAACTTTTTTCTTATAGCTCACGTTGCCATTTTTAATAAATTGAAAAATTTTGAAAGCTTTTCTCACCAATTTATTTGAAGGACAATTAAAAAATTTGTATTTTTATTTTCTATAATATAATAAAAAAGAAAAATTCCCGATTTATCTGCATCCGTTCAACGGTACATAAGTGCCCAAATCAGTTTTCAATAGTACTCTAATTATGAATTATTTTGTAGTTATTTTTTATGTATTATGTTTTTCCTGAATATTATTTAATGTGTATTCTGTTTAATTAATAATTAATATAGATTTTAAACACATTTATTTTTTATCTTTATCTCTTTTACATTTATAATTTATCTTATATAATAACGTGATCTATACAATGTATTTTTATGTTCCGATCAGAATAAAATTTTTTTATTTAATGATCATTACTACATTAACCCCAAAAGCGGATGCTATGTCCATTTTTTATATTTTTTCGTAAGACTTAAACTATGGCATGTCTGAAATTTACATTTCTAAGCGTTTACCAAAAGTGGAAAAAGCGTTTCTGTTACTCCATTTTATAATCAAGAAGACACTTTAAGTAATATATAAAGTAAATAATTACATAATATAAATACTTTAAAGCATAAATAATGGATTATTTATTTTTAGTGCAGTAAAAAGAATTAATAACTCTTATTCATCAAAAAGAAATCCGGTATTGTCCACTAAATTGTTTATACATTTCTGAAGGTTAATGATAATGTAAAGTTATAAATAAATAAATTTAAAATATGAATACGACTCAAAATGTTGAACTATTCATTGTTACTATTCATTGTTCATTGTTACATAGACAACCAATTACATCTATGTATGGAGATAGTTATTTAAAAGGATTCGAAAATTTTATATTAGCAGTTCAAAAAAATAATTCACAGGATGGATTTTAACCATCAAACTTTAAATATACATAAAACTGTTCCATTGTGCTTTTACAGAATAAGCAAGATATGATAATGCTAATTATACGGATGGAATTTCAGTAATGATAACGTTAGCATTTCTGTTGCTCATAAATTGAAATTTCAGATGACAAACTTTATTGGGATGATCAAATTAATTTTGTTTCTAACAAAGTCAAACTGTATTTTCTACGTTAAAGTGCCGTAATAAAACGCGAAGCTTGTCATCATTATTAAATATTTATTATGATGACGCGTATTCTATCTAAATATAATATCATCTCTTGGAGCTTCCTGGAAGAGTCTGAAATAGTTTTCGAAACAAAAAAATTAGCTATTAAATCACTTTTTGATGACTATAATTAAGAATCATGTGGATCGACATTTAGAAAAGTAATATTGTTAACGTATTCTTGTATTTATGAGTGCGAGATCTCTACTAAGAACAATATTCGCTTATTTATAAAAAACAAATAACAGTAACCAACTCTATCAAATCAGACAACAAAACTGTTTTCATGTTACTCAACACTACCTTCAGTTTACGAGAAAGACTTATTTTTCCGTTGACATTTTTAAAAATGTATTTCCCACAGATTTATTCGTAAAGCAACTAAGAGGTTTTATTTTATAGAAATATTATTACTCAATCGATTAATTTTTAAATAATAATAATAATAATTAAATTTTCCAAAACGGTGGAATTTCTTCTGCACTTCGTTCACTGTGTATATACACGTAAATTGTGCTAAAATATGTAAATTCCTCTGTGAATTATTTTGTAATTTTTTTTATAATCAGTATCTTCATGTAATTATATTAATGTTACTTCGTGTATTTGCATTTGAAATTGTTAATATGGATTTGTTTCCTGATCAAGTTTTTACTATGATTTCCGTGAAGATGTAAAAAAAAATCCCAACATCAAAAAACTGACCTGATTCAGATACTTTTTCTCGTTAAAAATGTTAAAATTCGGTGATTTTATCAGAAATTGACCGATAATAATTTTACTGTGTGATCTATCGCAAAAATAATAAAAATAGTAAATCGAAATAATAATAAAAAAGATTGCTAATAAATATAATCAAAGGAGGACTATAAATATTTAAGACATGAATAGGACTACAAGGTAATATAGATACCACAAAACACTTTGTGTCGTAAAACATAGAGGAGAGAATGATATTACTTGAAATGGCTCAAACCTATTTGCTATTCATCACGAGAACTAACAACGACCACGACCTGGTGGTGGTAATTTGCACACAAATCCGTCAGTATAATAATAGTGACGCGTCTGGACCAATATCCGCGACGAAATTGCCTCCCGAACTGGGAATTCGTAACCCCTTGTTCATTCAAAATAAATTTAACATCGTCTCCCTCCAGCCGTCATATTCGAACCCATCACAAAACCGACGGAGACGTGAATCAGAAACACTGTGATGACAATGATCATCATCAGTATTCAAAACAAAACTATCTAAATTTCAACCGATATGATTACCTCTGGAGCAGCCTATCTAATTTAAAATCAAAAAAGTTACTTCGTAAAAGAAAATGTTTAATTTAACGTAGAATAATATCATTCTACGGTTGTAAAATAATTTTAAATAAATGTAAATTTATTGTATTATATAAATTTAAGTAAACATATTAATAAAGTATATATTAACATTTATTATACGGTATTTGTTTAAATATATCATCCGCTAGAGATATTTATCACGTATACCATATTTAATTTTAAAGCTCAATACCGTGAAATAAACAATAGCATTAGTTGGGGGGGGGGGGGGGACAAAAAAATAAATTTTTGTTGTTACGCGATTTTGAAAAATTCATAAAAACGTAATTGTAAATTTGCGTGTAACTTCGAACGAAGAGATGCTAAATACAGGGAACAGTTTCACCCGCAGATCGATCTCCACTACAACCGTATATCAGCCTATCGATAGTTCATCTTTCTTCATGAAACATGCATTTTACCTTTTAATTTTAAAAACTACGTAAGCCGTTTATATCCTTCGGTCCATAATCAGATTCAGATCTAAAATTCATTGTCGTAAGAGAGGAAGAATACAATTTGTTCCAGTACTGATTTCCAATCAAATTCTATATTATATCGAGCACGAAATCATGGAAAGATGGACTAATGTAGAACATGGGATCCGATGCGAACACAAGGCTTTCGACGGCTAGACTAATTGACATACACGGGATGAATCATGTAAACGCTGTATAATTTATTAACCATTTATCAAAAGAGCTTAACAGTTTCTTCATTATTTATTAAATTAAAATAATTATTTAAATATTATTTAATATGTAAAGAAAAGAAAATAAAGCTCTATAATTTTCATATTCCAAAAAAAATTCACAATATTATATTTAATATAAATTTTAAAAAGTAGACGCTGTTGTCCAGCAACGTCTAGGAGATGCTCCTCAATATAGGCAAAAACCTCTTAATTTAGGTTCAGGAATTTGAAAACCAGAGATTACAAATACAAATCAAAGAACACAGAATAAGAATGAAATCTAAAAGAAAGAAGGGACACAGAGAAAGAAGACATAGAAGGCTAACTGTGATCATCAACTTGAATTTAATATAAAGTTTTATTTATTTTTATTTATTTAATTTGTTTTTTAATATATCTATGAGCGTGTTTAGAGTATACCTATTTATACGTATTTATATCACACAAATTATAATAATTAAAAATATTCAAGTACAGTAATTGAAATAGTTAAAATTTAAAGAAAATAATAGAAAAATAAAACTTTTTACAATAATACTGACATGCTAACTTTCAAGAAAATTTCATGGTAATAAGTATTGTACCATTCCGATTTATAAATTTAAATAAAATCAAATACGAATCATGTTTTTAAAGTAAGATATCTTTTGAATTTGCCTTCTACATACGCGATATAAACAAATGGCACTTCCGTAGCTAAGTTATTTCAATCAATAGTCAGCTGTTAACTACAATAGATTAGTCATTTTGTTGTTATCTCTTTATATTCATTACTTTATAATTACTGCTATAATTAGTGAAGTAGGAAGAATAATCCGATTTTTGATGGAAAAAAATTCTGCGTCTGAAATTCACCGGAAAATTTGTGACATTTAGGGGCTGAATTTATGAGTGACTTTAAAGTAAAAGGCTGGGTCAGTTCGTTATGAGAAGGGTGAAAAAATGTTCAAATGACGAAGAACGTAGCGGCCGTTCTTCGATGATAAAGAATGATTTGACTGAAAAAATTAACGAAAAATTCGATAAAACCGGTGCTTCATCATGTCACAATTGTCTCTGACATTTCCTGATATCTCGTGATTTTTAATTTATGAAATTTTGGCTGGAAAATTGGACTACAAAAATCATGTGGCAGATGGGAGCTGAAGATCTTAACCGACCCACGCAAGAAAAAACGTCTTGTTGCAGCGTATGAATTTTTTTGGAGGGACGTTACGACAATAAAGATGATGAACACCTTGATATCGGAGATGAAATCTGGATCCTTATTTAAGCGTCGAGGCAAAGCAGCAGTGATACTATGACGGCTTTCATTATCTCCAAGACCGAAAAAGTTTAAACGAGAACGTTCCGTAAAGAAGCTTATGACAACTATTTTTTAGAACAAAAAAAGGTGTTTTGCTTGTTGAATTTAGTAATTGAATAACTACTGTGAATGCTGATATGAATTTCGAAACTATAAAAAATCTTAAAATTAATATAAAAAAAAATATCGTCGTGGATGTTATTTTCTTATGACTACACCTGGCCACACACAACCCAAATCAGAGACGATTGAAAAAATTTCGTTGGAACAACGAAATTCAATCAACCACCCTGTAGCCCTGACTTAGCTCGCACCGATTACTTTATTTTTCTTCACCTTAAATAATGGCTTTTGTCACAAAGGTTTGACAATGACGTAACGAACTGAAAAACGGCGTTACTGCGTGGTTTAAGTCACTGACAGTGAAATTTTTTAAAGATTAAATGAAGAAGTTAGCAAAAAACTACAGAAAATATATTGAAGTTGACGGCTGCAACGTAGAAAAGTAGTAAATAGATGTAGATTTTTGAATAATTTTAGTAAAATTTGTTAATATTTTTCAGTTTTTTTTTAATTTCAAAACCTTTCCTTAAAAACCTTTCTTTAAAAACACGCCTCGTATAAACAAATATACATATATATAATTACATAACTAGAATCTCAACATTATTGGACTTAGTGATCTCAAACCGATGAAAAATCGGTTTGGGGTGAAAAAAGGTGGAGGTGAGAATTTTTTTATCGATAGCAATTTTACTTTTTACAAGAGAGGGAAATAAGACTGAAGATTTAAGAAACAATGGTAGGCCTCTATTTGATGACTTTATTTTTCAGTAAATATGTACATAACAAGCCACATGTAAACAATAAATAAAAGACAAAGTGGTAGTATATTTACAGTTCATAAACGATTTCAAACCAAACAAATTTTACTACAGCGTAAACACAGAACGGAATACATTTTACTACGTAGAGAGAAAACAAGTTGACAAAAATGATAAAATAAAACGAAAATGAATAAAATGACGAGATGGGAATTCAGTCGCCTAGAATATCAAAAAGACTTTCACGTAGTTGTTCCTTAACTAAGTCGAGGATGTCATTAGACTAGCCGAGTCTTTTCTTTTAGTTAAATCAAATACAGATGTCGTTTGGTATGCCGTTTGTATAACCCGAAGGGGAAAAGTCAGTCAATTTGACCTCAAACAGATAAAGATGTGACCAATAAAGTGTCCAGAAAACACTAAAGGGAAGATGCCTCGCTGACCCGACCGTCTAAAAGATAGGGAAGGAATTTAAATATCAAATAGTCTTGGCCTGTAGGGGTCGGTCAAACAGCCGTGCCTAGAATTGTCGAACGGATCGCCAGGCAGCGCACGTTCGTCCCACAAGAGGAGACTCCACAATTCGAAATCTTAAATTGAATGCGTAAATCTAGTTATAATACGCTCGGCCACAAACATTTTATATAATATATTAAAATTAAATATTTCTCTTCGTATAAACACCCGTAATACATATCTGCTCGTATTATTTAAAACCCGTTGAAAAACATGATCAAGGCATACGCGCTCTTACCACGTCCACCCAAAATGTTAAACAGTAAATAAAATAAAAAACAGAATTTAGAAAACACCACACAATTAAAATATGGTAAAGTTATTTTTACAGAAAAGAAGAAAAATAAATGGGTAAACAGTGTGAATACACCCACAAAAAATTTGTAGTACATTAGATACAAAATATAAAACTAAAGAATTATTCGGATAATTTTTACTTTTCCAGTTGTATAGTTATAATAATGATTGCGTATATAATATAATGATTGCTTTATATATATATATATATATATATAAACTTTGGAACAATGATTTTTGTATATACGAGTAGGATATCTGTACACATTGGGCTAATGCATTGTACCCGATGCTGGTTTTTACATGAATGCAAAAAGCATATTTTAAAGTTAATTGATATTTATTTCCACAACGTATAAATGAGAAGAATGTTTAGAAGGCTGTACCCTGCAATTTCCTTTATGAATTAATTTAACACGCACATTCGAATTATATAGATTCACTATACATAGAGGTATCATATCATACTTGAATTGTAAAATAAGATAAATGACTGTTGATGGTTAGAATGCTACATTATGAACGAAGGCGTTCCAAATATGAATTGAACAGAAAAATACAATACTATTCACAACAATCTATATTGTGAGGAAGAAGAAAATTGCAGTCACAGGTCTCTTACAAGAACAAAGAAAAATTAAACTTGATTTCGTGTCTTAACAATATTGATGGCGGTCACAATAGAATTAACAGAGCAAGGAGATAAGCAGCTTATCATTCCGTGTCCGAAAATACTTCTCAAAGAGTAGGTATATTGTTTTTGGATAAATTTAATACCCCGTAAACGAGTGAAGGCAAAATTCTTTCTTCTTTTACCGTTCCTGGGCTCATTTTAATATTAATTAGATAATTTTATTACATTCATATGTCAATTTGGTTATGCGTTTAGGAAATTTAATTTAAATTAGCCAAAATTCATTCGGAGATAGGCAATAATAAGCCTACTTTTTTGGCTATTCGGCGTTAGTAATCGTTTTGCTTGATATCTTCAGACTACGTAAAACGATTGTTATAAATTTTTGTATAATAAATTCTGGATATGAGTCACTGATGTTAAAATTGCTACTTAATTTTTGTTACCATTGGCCGTGGAGAAGGGAACAAATACGATCGCCATGAATCGTACCTCAAAATTCTACTCACCAGAGTCTTATTATTTTTTTTTACATAATTATCTTAACAGGATTATAAGCTGCAGAGAAAATTGTCCAGTGCATACTAATTCATGTTGTGTTTCATCAGTTCGGACCCTAAATTAAAACAATGAGAGCAAACAACTTCTTTTCCACATAACATAAAAATTTGGTTAAAACAGATCACATATTGAAAACAATATAAACACATACCTTTTTATGCAAAATGATACGTCGACTAGGACGTTGATCAAAAATTTTATCTCAATCGACTGTTCAAAGAACTGGAAAAATATTGTTAAAAAATTCAAAACCCGAATCTGGACAAAGAGTAAGATAATCGTTTTAAGTTAAACTAACATTTTCTCGCGTAGTAATAATAATTGAAACTTCATCGACTGCGGAAACGGATACGGTACTAGGAAAAAGCGCAGAAGAAGCAGTCAGTGGACTGTAAGAATAAATCTAAACACTCCTTCGATAGGATTACGAGTTAAAATATGTTGTTACCACATATATGCCTAATTTAATATCGACGGATTTTTGAACACCATATTAACTCATATGTGAGCTGGCGCACAGAATACGGCCGACTCAACGTGGGACCTCCCGGCGGATGCCTCCCGCCGGAGCAGCAGGCGTGGCCGGCCACCGAGGGAGCCACTGGACGCGGACGCTACCTTCCCGCTCCAGCTCCAGCTCGCCGGGATTCAATCGCCCTAGCCGGAGGACTCAACAGCAGGGGCCGGCACAGCGTGGGATCGCTCGGAGAGAACCGCCTCGGCTGTGCCGACGAAGGACGACCGACCCGACACTGCGGAGCTCTTGGGGCCACCACTGCCACGTTGTAGTGGGTACCCAATTGCCGCTGAGGGAAAGCCCGGTAGGACTTCAATGGACGAGCCGCAACTCCCCAACTTCACCGGAGACCAGTTTCTGGACCCAACAGCTCTTCTCAGAGCTGACAAATAAAACGGCCCTTTTCAGGACCAACACAAGGTTATCGAAGCTATTAGACCGCTAAAATTATTAACCTTACAGTAGTCCTTCTTTGGGCTAGTATAAGGTTAGTAATTACAACGAGCTGTCGAAGCCAATCGACGACAAAAACGGCCTTTTTCAGGGCTACCATAAAGTTAGTAGGTGCCACGTGCCATCGAAGCCATTCGGCGACAATGGATTCAGACATTTTAAAATCGGCATTATTATTCACAGTTAATAAGATGCCACTGCAGGAAACCGATTTTACTTTTCAACAGAGTTGGATCCAAAGCGTACAGAAAAAGCAGCAGTGAATTGGTTTAACGATCAGGAATTTAGTATTTTAGATTGGCAACCATAAGACCCGGATCTTAATTCTATAGAAATTTTGTGGGTTCCATTAAAAAAAAAGCAGTTGCTTATGTTGTGCCACCGACATCGATTAATACTTTGTAAGAAACGGCAGCGAGTAATGTGATTCTATAAGAAATATATAACGAAATTAGTCGAAAGGGAGTCAAAAAGAATCCACGAAGTTATTAAAGCTAACGGTACATTAAGAATTCTCCTCTTAAATAGCAGTCTGCAAGTGCCAAGCTCTCAATACTCAGAGTTATGTAACGTTAAGCCGGGAAGTTGTGCAACTCTGCCGGCTTTTCACTTTTAACAAACTTAAAATTTTAAATAACCTAAATTAAAATTTTGCTATAAGTTTAATGCTCAAATTATATGAATCGATTTTTTTTAATGACAGTTAATAAACATTCCTGTTATTTTATTAAAACTGAAAATAATCTTTGAATGTGGCAATCTTCCATTATCAAAAATTAAAAATTGCTTTTTAAAAATTTTCACCTTCATTTACTTATAAGTTGGACAACCCAGTATTCTTTCAAATATCGGGTTGAAAAGTCTAATTTTATAAATCAAGTTTTCAACATTATTTACTTTTAAAATTTTTCATATTATGCAATCTGTAAGTTCCATCAGATTTGAAAAGTAGTTGGTAGGGGGTAAGGAGGACCTAGACAGGATAACATAATTTAGGTTTTTTACTCCGGATAAAAACAGAAACTGTGAAAAATAATAGAGAGAACATTAAAAAGTTTTTTTCTCTTAATCTGATTAAGTAAAATAATTAAATGAAGCTTTGGGTCTGCAGAGGTCCCTGTCTAATCTTATACAAACACAATGAACCCAATTGTTCATTTTATTTCTTTTATGCCGTTAAGTAATGATACAGGTTAAAAAATAAAGTTTGAATATCACGCAAAATTTGTTGTTCTTTTTTTTTATTCATGAAATTACTCAATGACTTAAAAACACGGCTTAAACTTTCAACGTCATAAATTTTTAGTGATCTTCAAAAAATATGAACTTCTGAAAGAAAGGGATTGAATATATCAAGTTTTCAAATTTAATTAAAAGAAAGTGCATGCCCTTAGAGAGTAAGGTTGAGTAGATTTGCTCGTTAACATTAGGTTGTTGAATCTTTTCAGAAAGTAGAAGATATTTAAAAAAGAACGGTTCTGAGTCGCAATATTAATACTTTTGTTAATTTAATGGGAGGTAAGCTTTTCAGGTAATATAAGCTATGTTAAGAGCAAGCAGAGCTTTCTTCTACGAGAGATAGAAAATGTTAGCCTACTGAAGGCCAAGCAGGTATGAAATCTTCTCCATTAATTTCAATTTTTTTCGAAAGTAGAGTACATATTGAAAAATAAAAATTTGGATATTGTAATAGTTAATTTAGAGGCTCGATGTGGAAAGGATTGTAGAAGGTCAAAGGGACCTGAAATTCTCCTTCTACTATATAGTATTATTTTGTTCTGAAATTAGAATGCAATTTCAAAAAGAAAAAGTTGAATATTGCAATTTCAATTTTTTTAGGGGGAGTAAATTAGAGGGACTCAGGAAAGTTATAGGCACTAAAAATCTTTTCAGTCCTAATAATTGTAATGGTTCAGTAGAATCGGGTTCCAAAGTGTGGTGAATGTATACTAAATGGTTTTCACACAACTAGATAATAAATATTAAACCCAAATAAACATCAAGAACAGAAAAAACCTTATAACCAATAATCCAATTATTTCGCAAAAGAGAAAATAAAAATACAAATTCTTTGATAAAAATAATCATGAAAAGAGATGTAGCAAAGAAACTAAAACCTAACTCCGTTTGACCTTTAAAAACAGAACTTTTAAGTCAAAAAATAATAATAGAAATTATAAATTGCAAAACGGAAGCTTGTATATTGACATAACTAAATGCTCCTTACCGTACGAAGAAAATGATGTAAAAATGAGATCTAAATTTATGAGCAGAATATTAAAGATGGCTATCGTAATAAAGGCTATAGAAGATGTATAATAAAAAAACACAACATATTAATATAGAATTAATTAATCAAATCTCTTAAAGTAGAAAATTCTAACGGCACCAATGTGATAAAAGAAAACAGATAACAAACTGGGGAGATAATATATGCGGCGGACTGACCGGCCACCCCACCTGCCTTCTTATGATATTTGTTGTTTAAAATTTAAATCGAATACTTATTGGGACCAAAACCAGAAAACTAAACAATCTCACATTCAAACTCAGATATAATCTCTAGATTCAGGTTTAACCGCTTTTCATCCCCTAGGAATTCATTAATCAAAATAATTTAATCAATAAAAATTATAATATACTATTAAATATCTATAATATTATATTCCTTTCACGGATAATAAGAAAAATATCAAAAATTCAAATGTCCAAAATGCTAAAAAAAAAATTAATAATGTTATTCAGGGTTTTCTCTTTTCCAATTCCTTAAAGATTAATTTATTCTCGGTTTTCTTATTAAGAAAATCATAAATGAGTATGCTCAATCTTAACACTTTAGTTATTCAGGAAGTCGTTGAATAAATGATTAATAAATAAACATATGATTTAATACAGGCTTTTAAATTTATGTTCTACATACGGAAGTAAAATGAACCACCTTTCCAACTATTAAGTGGTATAAATTTTTAACCTGGGGAAAAATAATTAATATTAAAAGGCGACCGGTAATGCTAAACATTCCTGGCATTCACAGCTTATAATTTAATTTTTTTTCATACTCAAACCAAAAATTATCAAAGAAACTGGACCGAAATACCAGCAATCACTTTGGTATTTATTGCAATCCCAACAATTAACATTTTATATATAATAGAAGAAATCATTAGCACCTACAAATAGGTTGAACCTTATCCCTTTAAGGTTCAACCTTAGAGGGCTTTGTTACATTGCTTCAGTTAACCTTTTGGTTGAAAATAATAACTACCATTACGTACATATTTATTTTTTAATTAGGCTATATTTTATAATTTTATTTTTTAATTTTTTTTCAAATATATTTATTTTTGTTTTATAGATGAGTGTGTGTGTGTGTGTGTGTGTGTGTGTGTGTGTGTGTGTGCGCGCGCGCGCGCGGGCGGGCGCGAGCGCGCGTTTATATTTATATATACGAGGGTTATTTTTTTGTGTCAACAAATGATCTCGTGTCAACCGATGATCTCGTTGAGCAAGTGGATGAGGCAATTCGAGAAAATCGTCGGTCCATTTCGAAACTGAAGAAACAAAAGAACAATCCAATCAGTGGATGCATTCTCATTCTCCCAGTAAACCAAAGAAGTTCAAGCGAACCTGCAACATCAAGCTGCAGACCAGCGTAGAAACATGGCTGAAAACACAGGCGGCTCCGTTCTATGACGAGGGTATTGGAAAGTTGGTACCACGCTACGACAAACGTCTAAATCGGAGTGGCGACTATGTAGAGAAATAGCGTAACTATGTAAGTACTTGTTATAATAAATTTTTTTTTATTTTCACTGTGGTTTTAACTTCGTGACCGATCGGACCTTGACAAAAAAATAACTCTCGTATATATATATGAACACATCAGAAAAAATATTAAAAAATTATGGAAACCCTTAATAACTTTTCATAAATTAAACAGAAAAATTAAATTTAGCAGACTTCTACACGATATATTTTTTCGGTTTGAGACCACCACAATGGAAAAGATAATGATATCACATTAAAGGAAACTGAAAACCAAAAATCTTTTACATAAAAGACTTCGGGCTACGACAATCCTAACCAAAAATGGAGGCCATTTAATATGTAATATAGGTCTATACTGAACAAGATGTAAAAAAAAGGTGACACAGTTATAATCCTTCCCGTAACGCAGCTTTTTTCCGATGCACGGTTTACACACACAACTTAATTTAAAATATTTATCATTTTATTTAAATATAACATCTTTTCGTTTATTTAATTCAATGATTCTAAATAAAGCGCGCGCGCGCGCACCGTATTCAATTCACGCGGGTGTGGCGGTACTAGTGGCGTCGGTCGGCACTAACTAAATTAATATAATTTTACAACTTACATAGAACAAATTTCGCTTGTATGGTCGGCAGACTGGTTTAACCGGGACGCTTAACGAACCAGGTTCCGAATCAACCGGGCTATCGAGTTCTAACCTAACCGAGTTACTTTTTTACACTTTAAATATTTTTCGGAGACTGGATCTCGGTCTTTCCTTATGAGGCTGGCAAAAGGAAAGACCGAGACCCGATCTCCGGCGGGGGGGGGGGCTGGGACCGGCATAGCCGGGCCTGGTTTCTTCCGTTGGAGATTAGAGACCATAGGCAATTAAAACATCCGGAAAGGACACGTCCCCGAGTCGAGTATACTTAATTGGATGCCCGGCTCGGGGTTGTAGGATGTAGGAAAAAAAAAAAAATATATTATTCAGTTATTTCATTCGACCGCTCGACTGCGACGTCACAACAAAGCGGACGACTATACAACATTTTTTTGGGGTGGGGATCGATTTTGCAAAAAAATTTTTTTTATTTTCTTATTTAATTGTTAAAAAATGTGCCTCAGAAAAATATGACCTAAATTAGGCGAAATCTCCAGATACTGAGGATGACTTGCTCTACTGCCCCATCCCTTGACTTTTTAAGTTGAAAATCTAATAGCATCAACGCCCCATATATAAAACCAATTTAACCAAGTTTTGTCAAACTACAGCTCCAGATATAAGGTGATATAGAGGCCAACAAAGAACACTATACACGTACGTACGAACATTCAGAAAATTTACATCCCGTCTTTTGGGTTCCTTAGGTGTCATAACGTCAAGATCCGGTGAAAACCACATATGCCCAAATTGGACCAACTACAATACTTTCCCTCCTAGAGCTGTACCTTTGCTATAAAAAAAATAATTTTTTTTTACAGCAAAAAAAATAAATGTTTTTTTATAAAAGCAGGGAAAATAAAAGCAGGTAAACTGGTCTACACGTTAAAAAGTTCTCAACAATGAAAAAAAAAAAGAGGAAACTTATCAAATGCTCCAGTCTCAAAAAGATGTATGTTTAGGTATGAAAATTTTGTTTGAGGTGCACTGTAAGGTACTTTTGAAGTTAGGTACGAAAATTAAATGGCCGTGATTTTTATTACAATTGTCGTAAATTGTTTTTTGTTCAATTCCCTTTAAAATGACGTACCACGGATCCTCCCCTTTTGAAAAAGTTTTTAATTGTCACTACCCGTGGAACAAATCTAACAAAATCCCTCTCCAAAATAACTCACTTTAAACTCTTTCACATCTAATTTCAAAGATATCTACAGTGCACTCCAAGTAGTGGTATTAAATCGAAAAATGTGATGTGGACAACACACGACTTCCTTGTATTACTTCCTCTTAAATTACATTTACACATTTTTTTTTTAAATGAAAAGTACATAAAATTTTATTTCATTAACAACTTCTGATATTTTTTTATATTTTCTTTTTTTTGTTATTATTGATCGTAATTTTTTTTTTTAAAATCGGAGGTTAATAATTTTATTAATAAAACAATATATTTAAATTTAAAAAAAGTTAAAAAAAAAGGAGATGAAGTCTGATTTGAACTGATGTGCCTTCCTCTTGTAAGATCCAAATTGGAATATAACTTATTTAGGACCTAAGATATTCGTTACAATTGAAATTATTCGTCGGAAACGTCTTTCACCCGAGTTACGTTCCTCGTAAGTTACACAGTTCCCTCACTTGAAATTTCGTAATTCAGCACTGTACATGTGTAATATTCATTATTTTGGAATAAATAATTGGTTACTGCATACAATTGTGGACTCAGGCTAACAACAATAGGCCAATTTAGTGTTAATTAGACGAAGTAAGCTAACGAAGTGAGCGTTAGATTATGTTTGCTGATATCGTACGAAATTCAGTACACGGAATCGTTAGTTCTTTCTCAATCTAATACCACTTTTTTCTTTTTTTTTAAACACTCCCAGAGCGACCGATGCAGCCTTAAAGCATTACCTCGATCGCTCCGGAGTGTCGGTGGCAGCAGGTTGCCCGACCGTACTTGCCTCCCCCCAGAAGCCCCCGTCGGGGTCTCCCCTGGATCACAGGAACAACCCGACTTCCGCTTCTGGATAGCCGAGATGCCTTTGGAAGCACCCCGACTTCCCCGCTCTTGCGTGTGGGCGAGCCAAGGTGTTCTAAGCAAGGAGACTGCCTGCCTGGTCCTAGACGTCGCTACGTAATTAAATTTACGTCGCCACGTAAATTAAATTTACTTAAACCAACTTATTTAACCCTTAAATAATGTATATTGGACATATACATTATACCAAAACCCACACCTGAAGCTTAACGTAACATATTTATCCTTAAGTGATCTAATCTCATTCTAAACTTAATTTCACAAAAACCAAATTATTTAGTCCGAAAATAATGTTAATTTCACTGGTACAGTGGTGAATTACAACATTTTTGGTGAGGTGCTATGAAATTTTTGAGAGATGTAACTAGGGTGAACGGTGTCCGACGAATAATTTTAGTTGTAACAAATAACTTAGGTCCTAAATATAGTATATTCCAAATTTCATTAAAATCAGAAGCTAGTTTATTATTGTATATAACTGCCAAAATTTTAAGTTACTTAAAAAGCAGTAAAACTAACTTTTTTTAAATTTTGACCATTATAAAAAAGTAAAAAATTAAAAATGGCTATAATTATTCTCCCCTTTTTTTATTTTATTCAAAATTTAAAGTCATCATTGTCTCAAATATTCGTTGAAAAAATTTTGAAGAATCAACGAAACAAAATACTGGCTAACACACACGTATCTACGTACATACATCTTCAGAGATTCGTATAAATTTTTTGTTAATTTTTTTTTTGAATATACGGATGTGGTCTTCAGATGCCAACAATGCAAAAACTCCGACATTCGAAATTTTTTCTGATCGCTATATTTTCTCTTTAAAGCTATGATGCGATACAGTAGAAGTGTAACAGCCGGGAACGAAAAACAATTTTACCATTATTTTACAAATACCAACAAAAATTAATGTTCTTTTTTTTTAACTTGTATTTTTATTGAACCTGTTCAAATATACAAAGTAAAGCAAAATGAAAACACGATTTTAAAATAGGGAATAAAATTAATAAAAGAATTTATTTAAGAGTAATAAAAAATTACACGTATACGAATTTCCTTTTTTAAAAATATTAAGTACATAACTTTATGCAGTATAGATATTTAGCTTTATAAGGTATTATTTGTTTAAAAAATACTTTAACAAATTAAACAAATTTAATTTTTCAAATATTAGAACATAAAAATAAAAACACCTCCTATTAAACAATATTTTAATAAATACAGTATGTAAGTTTCAAACTGAAATCATATGCTAATAACAAAAGCTTACACAAATGTCACAAACAAGACTTGTTTAAAAGAAAGAAAAACAAGAAACGTTTGGAGAGTTCTCGAGCAGATTTCAAACGTGTTGTATAAAAAAAAAAAAAGAAGAAGAATAAAGGTCAAATGAAAGACACTAGCATGGCTTTGTAAACACGTACAGTACGAACCATATTGGGGTGGGGAACGAGAGAGAATTAACAACGTCGCATCGAAACAAGTATATTGCACTTAGCGAAGGCATTTATGAATAGTGAACGTTTAACTAAATTTAGTTTTTTTTTTTTTTTATCATTAGAGAATAAAAACAAAAACATTTTTTATAAATAAAAAGTTTTTTCAACTTCTAGCGGTTTCAGCAAAATGTTTAATTTCTAATAAATTCTCTTTCTCGATTTATTATTTAAGACTACTTACATATAACACAAACAAATTAATCTTTTTTACATAAATACATACATCGATTAAAACCAATATCGTGCTTAACATTGTATTTTGCTTTAAGCTGAATCAAACTCAATAAAATGTATGAAAAACTATTCTCCCGCCAATAAATTTTAATAAAGAAGCTATTTAGTTAGTTGTAATACAAAATCAATAATAATAATATCAATAATTTACTGATTTAGCATTAGAATGAATACAAATTTAATGAATACCTAAAATTAATACAAAGCACCATAGTTTTATTTTATGACAAAGCACCATAGTTTTATTTTATGAACTGGTAGAAATCCATTTACCTAACCAATCATCCAACAACGGAACCTATAAAATACATATGTCACCAAAAATTTATAACTGTTAGTGTTAATTTGCAGGGTAATAGAAATATTTCGTCAGTTACTTTTCTACCAGAAGAATATATACAAACATAATAATAATAAAGGCATAAATACTAAAAAAGTTACAAACATACCTACACACTAATAAAGAGATAACTAACTTAAGACAGTAACTAACCTAGATTACGTACCGTGCCTGAATGATGTATGGAAGAAATGCTGTAATTTTTAATATACATCACGTAATAAAGTACTTAAAACGTAATATAAAATAAAATCTTCACCAAATTTTTATACATTAGATTAAGATAAGATTATTCAAAATCGAATCATGTTATAAATTTTCAATTGTTGTACTAATGAACACTACACCAAATTAAAGTAACAAAAATTATACAATCATAACTAACCAACATTCATTACAAAAAGTCATAAACTATTTCATTTCACATTTATAGGTACAATTGATAAATTAATTTAACTAATAAAAAAAAAACAACTATCCACGCAAACGTACAAAAAAGAATCTGTTGAACCGGCAAACTACTACGCACCAACACAAACGACGAACGCTGTCGTAATAACAAAGTTCTTAACCGAATTGCTCTGTGAACTGAATCATTTTAGTTAGCCGCTGAACTGTTCAAGTGGAAAATCATCTAATTAGCAAAAAGGCATTTAAAAAGTATTGATTGACTGACGCAATTATTTTTATTAATTAAGTATTTTTATTATACTGAAATAAATAATTTGTATTATAGTTTAATAATTAAATATTGAAATATGATATATTTAAAAAAAATAAATAGTGTAATTTCAACGTAACAGGTAGTATACAAAAACCCACAGGGTTGGTCTAGTGGCGAACGCGTGTCTTCGCAAATCAGCTGATCTCGAAGTCGAGAGTTCCAACTTTAAATCCTAGTAAAGAAAGTTACTTTTATACGGATTTTAATACTACATCGTGATACCGGTGTTCTTTGGTGGTTGGGTTTCAATTAACGACAAACTGTACAAGACTACCCTTCACTTACACTCATACATATCATCTTCTGAAATAATACCTAACGGTGATTCCTGGAGGTTAACGGGGTAAAAAAAGAAAAAAGTCTACTATAAACCTTCCTATGCCTTTTAAAATTTTTGGAAATTACATTTATAAATAGTGTAACTATTTGAACATACCATAAATTGATATATTGCAAAATATAACGTAACCTAACATTTATTTCTTCTTTAAAATACAAAATGTTATTATAGTCCAGGCAGAATCTATTTTGGGTTGGGCTTTTTCTATATGATTACTAATTTTAGTTTTAATACCTCCGGAATATCACCAGAAATGATTATTTCGTTATCCGCCAATTGAAAAAGATGTGGTAAATTTTTAAAAATTTTCTCCTATTTCCCTAGATAACTCGATAATTATTCATTTTAGAGAAACGATCGAGAAAGAAAAAAGTTTCGTTATTAAATTGTACACACAATATTATGAGTTGCAAATCGAAAATACTTTGTTATTGATGTAAAAATAGTAATAACTGTAAGAAAAAATGGAAAATGAAACAAGATTTTTTGGGGATTTTTTTCGAATACTTACATTATACATAGGACCTTCAGATTTTCTCCCAAAAACCTTTTTGATGTGATAAAACAACATGCAAAATTTAAAAAAAATCGGTCAGACAATTTTTGCAAAATAATTTTGCAATCCTGATTTTAAAAAAATAAGATTTTTCCAAATTGTGTAAAGCCTGAAGTAAAGTCTCTAGATAATTGTAAATTTAATCACATGTAAAAGGGAACTCAAACTTTGAAATGCATTTCGAAAAATTTAAATCGGTTGATTAGGAGAGTCTAGGGAATTTTTCATACTTATTGATGCAAAAACAGCAATAACTGTAAAAAAAATGGAAAAAACAAGGTTTTTTGGGAATTTTTTTCGAATACTTATATATAGGACCTTCAGATTTTGTCTCAAAGTACTTTTTGAGAAAGAACCCCAAAGTTCAAAAAATCGGTTTGACAGTTTTTGCGTAATAATTTTGCAATCCACATTTTTAAAAAAAACTATTTTTTTCCAAATTGTGTAGAGCCTGAAATAAAGCCTCTGGATACTTGAAAATTTAATCACATATAAGACAGCATTCAAACTCTCAAAAGTATTTTGAAAAATTTAAATCAGTTAATTTCTCGTTTTTTTTATAGTTATTGCTTTTTTTCATCAATAATAACGTATTTTTCTATTTGCAACTGATAATATTGTGTGTAAAATTTAATAAAAAATTTTTTTTCTCTCAATGTTTTCTTTAAAATGAACAGTTATCGAATTATATTGAGAAATAGGAAAAAACGGATATTTTTTCAATTTTTTGTAATAAAAATTTAAGAACATCTTTTTCAACTGGCGCATGACGAAATAATCATTTCTGATAATATTTCGGAAGTATTAAAGCAAAAATTAGCGATCATATAGAAAAATTCCAAATATGCCCATTTTAAAACAGAACCGCCTGGACTACAACAAAGAAGTTCACAATTATTCTATAATATACGTTTTTTTTTGTCTTCAGTCATTTGACTGGTTTGATGCAGCTCTCCAAGATTCCCTATATAGTGCCAGTCGTTTTATTTCGGTATACCCCTACATCCTACATACTTAGTAATTTGTTTTACATATTCCAAACGTTGCCTGCCTGCACAATTTTTTCCTTCTACCTGTCCCCCCCAATATTAAAGCGACTATTCCGGGATGCCTTAATATGTGGCCTCTCTTCTTTTAATTATATTTTTCCAAATGGTTCTTTCTTCATCTATTTTCCGCAACACCTCTTCATTTGTCACTTTATCCACCCATCTGATTTTTTACATTCTCCTATAGCACCACATTTCAAAAGCTTCTAATCTTTTCTTCTCAGGTACTCCGATCGTCCAAGTTTCCTTCCATATAAAGCAACGCTCCTAACATATACTTTCAAAAATCTTTTCCTGTATTTTAAATTAATTTTTGATGTAAACAAATTATATTTCTGACTGAAAGCTCGTTTTGCCTCTGCTATTCGGCATTTTATATCGCTCCTGCTTCGTCCATCTTTAGTAATTCCACTTCCCAAATAACAAAATTCTTCTACCTCCATAATCTTTTCTCTTCCTATTTTCACATTCAGTGGTCCATCTTCATTTTTTTTACTACATTTCATTACTTTCGTTTTGTTCTTGTTTAATTTCATGAGGTATTTCTTGCGTAGGACTTCATCCATGCCGTTCATTGTTTCTTCTGAATAAATCCTTTTTACTCTCACCTAGAATTACTATATCAGCAAACTGTAGCATCTTTATATTTTCACCTTGTACTGTTACTCCGGATCTAAATTGTTCTTTAACATCATTAACTGCTATAATATACGTATAAAATATACCTAGTATGTTGCAATATATGAACAGCGCATGAATCAAATTAATCATAAAGTATAACTAATATACTTGCTAATCGAAATTAGTCATTTTCACCTTAATGTATTATGATATATAAATAAAAATAATGTAGAGAATACACCCTCGTATCACGCGCACCCATGCAAGATTGAAAAACAGGTAAAACGGAGATAAGATTTCAAACACTAAGGTTTGAAAAACTGAAAAAGTAAATAGAAAATTGTTACTTTTTGCATTTGATTAAAAAAAATCAAAAAGAAAGAAGAAAATTGAACGTATAAGGTATTTGTTACTTCAGTCAAATCGTCCGGTACCTCTGATCGAACCGCAATAATCTACTCACAAATCTGTATCAAAGACGGTTTCTTAATTTTACGATATTGTTAGTCTGGTATGTCGTATGGTCAACCGGTTTATCTAGTCTTTGCGGAGTTTGGTTTCAAATGGTCTATTTCTTCTTTCTTTTATGTTTAGCCTCCGGAACCACCTTAAGGTGTTACTTCAGAGGATGAATGAAGATTATATTTATGAATGTAAATGAAGTATAGTCTTGTACAGTCTCTGGTCGACCATTTCTGAGATATGTGGTTAATTGAAATCCAACCACGAAAGAACACAGATATCGACAATATAGTATTCAAATCCGTATAAAAGTAACTGCCTTTACTAGGATTTAAACCTTAGAATTTTCGATTTCGAAATCAGCTGATTTGTGATGACGAGACTACCACTAGACTAACCCGGTGGGTTTAAATGGTCTGTTTAGCAGATATCTAGAGGTTAAAGAATAGATGACATTTCATCAGCAATAATAATCTCATTACACTTTCCAGCTATCAGTCTTCGCTTTACATTAACGATCCATTACAAGTATGAAAGGTTTTCGTAATAAAACACCTGATCGACGCTCTCCGACTCATTTAATCCAGTCCAATACTAATTCATTATTCATCCATACATTTTCTTGTGCTCGTAAAATAACATCGGGTGGAAATTTTTCATGTTTCGCTTTTACAAATTATATTCGGGGATTAATTTTTTCTCTTATGAAAGTACTGTCAGCATCAGCGAGTAACACTGTTTTTCGTAACCGGAAGTTCATATCTGAACACTCTTTGCACAGTCACTTTCAATTATTGTTCTTGGCATGAACAATAATTTTTTGCGAAAGCCACCGTATCTGGTCTGCATTACCGGTTTTGATCTGGGGAATAGATTTACAAGTTATTTACAAGATTTGCATCCTTCATCCGTAATGCATGATGTATATTACGACTTATCTTCATTGTCATTTATGTAGTCCAATAAATATTTATGCCTATATGGACAGAACAATGGATATGTTAACAGAAAATGGACCATGTTTTCAGAAAGCTGTAATTTTATATATTGTAAAATTGTCGTTAGATTTAGGGCAGTTTTTTTGTCGTTTAGAGTTATATCCTGATAAAAACCTCAGACGACTCAGTTTATCAATTTTCAGTATGTAGCGGGTCTCGCTCAACTGGTCCTCTTGCTCATTTCCATTCAGTGTAACTCACGACTTAGACGTGATAGCCCGGTGATTCGTATGTTCGTGTTTAAGAATTTGTCGAGGGAGATCGATTTAAATAATAATAAGTGTATTTTGGATAATATTTATGAGTAAAAAATTAAAGTAAATATGTAAAATTTATAAAAAAATTCAATATGTCTGCATCAGTCTGCCCAAAAGCCAGCCGGGAATATTAAATGAATCACCCATTTTATTTTTTCATATCTGTTTACTCATACTGAATAGTAAAGGAATAATTTTAAATTGTATGAAAAAAATTTGGAAGTATTACAATATGAATTTGAAATAACTTAATGAAACAACTATTTAAAACCATCTCAGTTATTAATGAATTCAATATTAAGAGAATTGACATGAGATGAACTCATTCCAAAATGTTTTTTTTTTAGAATTTTTTAACGTGAGTTAAATGAAATGATTTTTTAACTCTTTGACAATTATTTCAAATCGTCAAGTCATATTGAAATTCTTTCAAATGATTTTAATTACAAGTTACAAAGTTTTTTATTGTAATTTGAAATGGTTAGAAATAGGTCAAATTATTTTAATGTAGTTTCGTTTTTCATGTCTATTTTAGTTTATCTTCATATAAATATTTCCGTTCCGTGCTAAACTGAAATTTTACAGAAAGAATAAAATTTTTTATAAAAATCCTTTTAAATTTGTTTATCTTTAATCGTTTAAACAATAATAGTGAAATGAATGTGACAAAACTACTCAGATATTGTTTCATTAATTTTTCTTTGACTTTCGATATGAAACATCTTTAAAATCACACCAAAATATACGGGCACCGGAACAGAGATTTGTAGCGTAACGAAAAAAATCTATATCGTCCTGTCTTAATGACACCCTAACTATTAGGTTTAGAGACGTAAATGAGATGTCATTTTATAACTTACATGATCAGCTCACCGATACGACTTTGAGTTTGCGTCACTGGCTAGCGGATTGATGGGGAGGGGGCACAGCGCAGATTGGCTAAAACTGGCGCTCTCGCTCATTTCAATTCAGTGTAGCTCACGACTTAGACGTGATAGCGCGGTGATTAGTGTGTTTGTGTTTAGAGTTTGACGAGATTTAAGTAATAATAACTGTATTTTAAACGATATTTATGTTAAAAAATTAAAGTAAACATGTAAAATGTTAAAAAAACATTCAATATGTCAGTCTCAGCCTGCGCAAAAGCCAGCCGGGAATATAAATTATCGTTGGAAAGAACAGGTTATGGGCTATGCACAGGTACCCTAATGTCCATTGCCGAGCGAGCGAGACTGCTTCGGGAGCGTCGGAAAGCTGGCATTGCGCGCTCAGTGAACGATGCCGACGGTGTGAGCACCTCTACCCCGCTGCTTATTATGCCTTATATCTTTCACGGACTGGAGTCCGGAAAAAGAGCCCAGCAGAGAAGCAACGTGAAGGGCAGCCACCGAAAAAGTAGATGAAGATCTTCTTTATCCACACCTTACATTTTTTTTAATACTTACAATTAATTAAATCAGCAATTGCGACTCCCTCCGGAGAAGGGGGCGCATTGCTCCCATCAAACAACTAGGGCCCCGTTGTGGCGTATACCTGCTAGCATATGAGGCGCTAGCACAGAAAGGACTTCAGCGGACGGTCTGAAGGGAAATTACGTCGGGAGCACAGGTTTTAAAAGCCTAGTCTCCCGCGGTCGGACGCAGTAATGGGTTTGAGAACGCTGGTCCAAAACGGATATGGTGTAATGGAACGCTAATCACAAATCCGTCCATAAATATAACAAAACTTATAACCGACATTAAATATAAATCCTTGAAACACACCCGATTACAGAATCATACAGCAGCAAGGGCACTGTCCAGTTTCTGCGATTCGAAGGGAAAATTGTGATACTCCCGCCACCTTTGCGTTCCGTTCCGTTATATCTTTACTTCTCAAATTCAATGTTGAACCAAGTTGAACAAAATTATCGTCGAATATTAGTTGAAATAAGTATCATTTACCATTTAGTGTTTGTTTTATGTTAAAATTAAATTTCGTACGCAGTCAATGTCTCGTTTTATTTCAATCCAATACACTGAAATTGAATCGCTGATATACAGACGAACCAATTTATCTGTAGAGTTGGCCAAATGAAAGAACTAAAATTTTCCGTCGGAGACTTTCGTTTTGTTAAAAAAAAATTACGTTGGTGGCTTTCCCATTTAACTCTAGAGATAAGTTGGTCGGTCTGTAGCTCGGAGACACTTCATCCAAGTTCTGTAACATTTCATGTTAAACCAACGGCCGTGCGCCCCGACACAGCCCCACCTGATTTTTTTTATTTATGAAAAGTATATGTGATTTCTTTGTGTTATTTAATTATAATACCTGTCTGTAATTCTATACTGTTTATTTAAATATTTTTCAAATAAAAATTTCTTTAAAACTGCGCGAGTTAATTTTCGCCGATATGATTCTATTATTTATTTAGTGATATTGAAATAATATTATGTTTTATGCTTAATAATTTAAATAAATGAAATTCCAAACCAAAGTGGATTTGCGTAATTATTTCTAAATTTCCGTCTCTCTTATAATAAAGTACGATGTTGAAATAATAAAAAATACAGTTTTTTTTGAGGTAATAAACATAAAATTTAAGAGCGTGGTTATATTTTGAGGGGTTTTTGAAAGGTAGGGTCTACAACACTAAATTTTGAAATATTTATGAACTTGAAAGGAATATTAATGAAGAAATTACAGGAGAAATATTGCAGAAAGTTAAAAATAACTTCAGGGATGGTGGATATTTTAAGAAAATAATTTTTTGTGTAATGGTTATAAGTAGCTTGTAAATGGGATATTTTGGTCATAAATCGTAAGTAAAATTAAAGAGAATATATCATTCTTTATTTTTCTCATTTCTTTAAACCATCCTTTTTAAACTTGATTTTGCGCAGATTCAGCTGACATGAATAATTGAATGGACATTGCCGATATTCGCACTACAAATTTCAGGAATTTCCCAAAATTTTATGCATCTGTCCTTGCCAATAAGATCATTAGAGATTTCTCAAAAGTCAATCGAAACTTCCAAAGGTCTCCTACGAAGAAAATCGGTGATACTTATTTTGGCCGATTCAACTCTTCAATCCACTTATAACAATTTCAACGATTAATTCACTTTTTACCATACTGTCTTAATCCAGCTAATGAATTTCGACGGTTTACTTGATCAAAAAATAGAATTATTTTATCAGGGCACTCTGTTCTTCCACGATACATGTTTCAAGCGTAGCCCAACACTTTGAAATAAATAAAAGAGGCTATAATAATGAAAATTCTTTTCAAACAGCTGATACTTTCTAAATCAGATGTGCCAACCTGAATATCAGATGATTTCAGTTTATTCTGTTAAATAGTTTTTCCGATGTTGCTATTTGTCTAACTATTGAACTATACTTGTGTAAGTAAAAGCCACCTTTGTAAAACAATTTTTTTTTAACCAAGATTACTACCATTAATAAAGTATCAGGAAACTGTGAAATTTCATATTTCTATTCCTTAGATCCCAAGAAACAAAAAATCATTCAAAATATGGTTTTTATTTGAGAGTTTCATAAAAGAGAGGTGATTCTTTCTCATTATTCTGATTTTTTCAGTCGAACTGATATAAAAATGTTGCATCCTAGAAAGTCTTAAAACAATAACCCTTCAACTTCTCAAGCTTAAGAACGTCGGTGTTAATAAGTATTATTTATTCGAGCTATGTATCCTTTTCAAACATAACATAATAACCTTTTTAATAAATTAATAAAAAAAAAAAAATTAATTTTTTAATCACTGTTTATAAAGAATCAAAAGGAAGCGGTAAACATACCGACTTAAATTTAATGAAGAAAGGTAATAAAAACAACCAATTGAATAATAATGAATTTTATTTGTATCGTTTTTTCAACTTTATATCCAATTCATTATTCTACTAAACATACAAAAGAAGCCACCAAAAGCTGAGGTTATGAAAAAAGTTTTAAGTGAAACACAATCAGTAATTATATTGTTAAAGTGTGCTGTAAAAAAAAAGTTACAAACAAATAAAAATGTACCATATGTATAAAAATTAATGCAAATGAACTGTATATTTATTGTAAAGCATTTTACATTTATTCATTAGTCCCCTCTGGCAGAAAAAAGTCTATCTATCTATCAGCATTATCTACAATAAAAACCATGTTTAAAAATCACTATATAACATTAGGCTAATAATAATAATAATACAAAAAATACAATAAATTCACAAAAATCGACTTATTATTTATAATAATAATAATAATAATTAAAAATAAAATAACTTGGACCTTGTATATTAATCAACTTGAAAGCTAAATAATCAAGATTTTTTTAATGATTTTTTTTTAAGGGTGCATAAATACAAATTAAAGGTGGATGTCAACTCATTTTGTTATTTATTCGTACTTTTGATAGAAATAATTTAATCCTGTTCGCCCGTTCTAATATGTAAAAATTAACTATAAATGCTTGTAACATTCATAAAATTGAAAATTTATTTATAAAGAAAAGCAGAAATCTTTACAAAAATGCTCAAAGATCACAAAATAAATTAAAAAAGCCGGTAAAGAATTGCAATACAACTCTAGCTAGAGACATTACATATGCGAATTAAGAGTAATAAGTTGAGCTGATACGCAAGCTTCTGTATTCGTTCAAAGATAAAATCACTTATATTCTTTTTTTTTAATTTTACCAATTTTAGTCAATAAATATTGACATTTTTTGCATGGAAATTTGTTTTTGCCTTCACTTTTTTATTTTAGGATCCTATTTTTCTGGACAACACTAACCAAAATTGTAAAAATCTCTAAAAAAAAAAAAAAAATACTGAATTATATATAAAAAAGTCTACTCTTTTAATAAAATTTGAGATACAAAACTCATGTAATATATCAACCCACCCGCATGGCTAATTATTACCAAAATTAATAAATCAATAAATCATATTTAGAAGTCATCGTGCAAAATAAAAAAATCAAATAATACTGTGGAAAAAGGGAAATAATTTGGGAAAAAGTAAAATAATTAGGCTTACTATCTCATCCTGATTAAAATTTTAAATATATTATCAAAGTGAGATGTTAATGTAATAGAATTATCTTATTTATTATAAGAATATATAACTTTGAGTCTAGGAAAACAAATAAGTAAAAGTCTTTTTTACCTCTACCCATTTATGAGGTTTTGAATAAAACCAAGCAAAGTAATTTAGCTACCTAATGAACATAAAATTATTTGAAAAAATTTGAAGTTTTCGAGATGAGGAGATACGTATCTCTTCATGGAGATACGTAAATCCATAAAATTAATTACTTTCCTTTTTAACTGAAATAAATTCAAATTGAAATTTTTATTCAATAAAGATGGCAATATTCTCAAGAGAAGGTACATCTCGTACGTTTAACAATTAGATCAAAGAATAAATGTACCTTTATGAGTGGAAAAATGGTTTTGTTGTATTTATATAACAATAAATTTTAAAAGTTTAAATAACTTCGATTGCAAAGATTCGAAAGAAGTAAGTTTAATAATAATAAAATACATATTTCCAACAATTTGAAAAAGCAGTGGTAAAAGTAATTAATGTTTAATGATTTTTTATACTGTAATAAAATAGCATTTATCTAAGTAATGAATTGAATAAAGGTGTTTCTAAAAGCAATTTTTATAACAGTTCGATTAAATAAAACTGCTTAAATAATATACAAGATTAATCTACATCATATTTAACTAAGTTTTTTAAAAATATTAAGAAATATTTTCTTAACTTTGTTTTGTTTTAAAAAGTTTGTCAATAAAGAAAAAAGTAAAAAGAATTTTAATTCAAAATATAAATTGTATATTGATAAATACAAATTTATATTTTATAGAGTTTATATGTATATATATAGTTAATTATAAGTAAAATAAATATAAATTTTATAAAACCTCGAAGTTAAAAAATGAAGTAAAAAATTAAAAAGAATAATAAAATTAAACATTTACAAATTTTATGATATTTATGTCATAAAACCTTTGGGGAACATGAAAAATAATTTTGTGAAAGAACTAAGTCGATAGCTGCATTTTAGGTACTGAGAATATCGTAAACATATTTCGCACAGGTGAAACACATAACCCCTCCCTTTCTTCGCTTTGATACGGTCGGGGGTAAAAATTTGTTTTTGAAAAGAATTAATCTGAATGATGAAGTTAAAATGAGTATTTTTTAAATAACTGTTTAAACAAATGTGAAAAAAAGACTTAAAACTGAAAAATGTCTATTGAAAATAGAGAAATTTTTATAACTAAAATTATGATGTTAGACGATTTCCAAGAACAAAAAAAATGAAAGAAATTCTGAAGATGAAAAGCTAAAGATAAAACCAAAAAGAAAAAAAAGACTATTTAAATAAATAAAGTATTATTATTTAAAACAAGGATGTAGCAATAACATTTTTTGTAGGTAATAAAAGATATTTTCATATTATACATAAATAATCTAATATATCAAACAGAAATAAAAGAAAAAATTAGTCAGTGTTTAAATTTTATATCTTTTCCAAGGTAAAAAATTTATGTTATAAAAATTTATATTAAATTGGGTTAAAAAGATATCGTTAATAAAAATATGTTCACAGAATTACGTAAAATGTGTAAATAAAGAGGCTTAACTTTAATATAACAATTTATGCTTCATAAAAATAGTTCTGCCTTGAACTTTACATTTTAATATTTATGCACCCTAATATTAAAATGAAAATTAGATATATATGAAATCATAATTTATGATTCTATGATTCACAATATAGTTTCATACATATTAGTTTTTTTTTATACATAAAAAGATATACGTGTGTATATATATATATATATATATATATATATATATACACACACACACGTGTATATGTATATTGAACAAAGATTTCAATTTTACGTCAATAAAAAAAAAATTAATACAAAATAATCACCACAAAGGTCCTTCCTTATAAAATCCAACAAAAAATTATAATAAATTTATACATAAAATGAACACAAAATGTATCCAACATTAACTTATTTATTATAAACTTCAGCACAAATATGAAGATATACACAAATAATAATAATAATCATAACAACAGTATAGTAATAATATTAATAATAATACAAATACATTAATAATTATAACTGAAGAATGTTCTTTATTTATTTATATTGTTTTTTTTTGTAATTTTTTATTTTATAAAAACTTAAGATTTAATAAAAAATAATATAATTAATTTAAAAAAAACTTAACACTAATATTTATACTTAACTAATAAAATTTATAATTTAATCAAATACATACATTATAATTACGTGGCATTATTATTGTAAATATATATATAAATTATAGTTTTACCAACTGCTTGAACAATTCTTTTAACGATGTGTAAAAAAAACATTTTTTAATGTTAATATTTGATAAAACGATTTTATTAAGTTATAAATTCATAATTATTTAAAAATTTTAAAAATCAATAAAAATTAAACAAAATTGTTTTTACAATAAATAAAAAATTAAGTACATAAATAAATTTATAAATATATTTTCATTTAAACTGAACGAATAACACAAGCATTTATTCGTTAAAATAACATAATTAGTTTTGTAAAGGTTTTGTAAAATGCCACAAAAAGAATCGAAAACAGCAATTATCATTACTGTGTTCATAATATAATCACACATTCTACTATTTTTTTAATCTATAAAATATACATAACAAAATTAATAATAATAATAAAATATTTTATAATAATCTATTTAATTATTAATAAAAACTTAATACAATTATACAGATATGTAATAATAATTCTACAGAGTTTTGTTTATTATTTATTATGATTTTTTTTAGCCTATCTCCTAAAAAGTTGTTAGAAAAAAAATTTAAATATTACAAACAGAAATCAAATTTTATAATCCAATTACAATAAAAAAATTATTAAATTTAATTCACACTGAAAAAAAGTTCTGGTTTTTAAAAAAAAAAAATACTTTAATATAAAAACAATTAATATAAATACTTTTGATGTAAAAACGTTAATGTTGTAATCCAATAAATTTTTGTTTGAAAAAAAAAGAAAAAACATAATTTAATTAAAATGATACATCTGACAGTAAAACGGATCTTACAAATATACAATTATATGAATTTAAAAAAAAAAAGGTTTATACAATTTTTTTAAAAATGTTTTATTTAATTTAGAATGTAAATAATAAACATTAAGAATATTCCAACGTTTACTTTTCTTGAATTTTATTAACATTTTTGTATGCAAGACATATGTAATTCAAAAAAAAACTCAAGCAAGTAATAATTTTTGTTTTTTATACAAAATTTGTCTCAAACCTAAATTTAAAGATCTACCTATTAGAGCCTAAAATTACCTACCTATTAAATCTACCTAAATAGAGCTAGATATAAATCTACCTATTAGAGTATAAACTTACGTATTCACATATATAATACATATTATTATTTAGACCGATTTTGATCATGTTTTCTTTACATGAATTATTTAGAAAAACATTTTTTAGAGGGATTCTTTCTTAAAAATATTTCAAAAATTAAAATTAAACGAATATTTTTAATATAATATTTATTCATTTTTTTTTTTTTTTTTTTTTTTTTTTTTTTTATGAAAGAGCGGGCATGAAAACAGCTGTGGTCATGAACGCGGTGGAAATTGGTAACATATGAAAAGATGCCTGATCGGTATTCGAATCCGAGGAATCTGCACAAAATACAGAGACGCAAACTACTCAGACACGGAGGTCTGCAACATCAACTTGGTAAATCAATCATACAACATATACAAAAAAAAAAAATACTCAATGTCACAAAAAAAAAAAGGTGTAAGTAAAAAAAAGGCCGTAAAAAGTTGAAATGTAACTCTCTGGCTACCGAGATAGTACAAATGTTAATTTAAGATTGATAAATTACAACTGTTACACAAGGATCTGTTCACGGAGTATTAATTATAAAATAAAATCACATAATTTTTTTTTAATTTTACCTATTTTAGCCAATAAATAAAGAAAATATTACGATTGATGAAAAAGTGGAAAAATCTTTTTGCACTAAATTTTTAAATTTAGGATTCCATTGAACACAATGAATCGATACCGTAAAACCCCTATTAAGAGATACTTAATAATGTAAAAAAAAAAATTATTCTATTTCTCCAATAAAAGTCTGAGGTACGCGCGATCCATGCTTAATTATTTTCCCACCCTCTTGACCAATTATAACCAAAATTAAATTGCATCAATGAACCGTATTTATAAGTTATCCTTCAAAATTTCATAAAAATAAATCGGTTAATCTAGCCTGAAGATAACAAGCAAAACGGTAACTGACGAAAAGACATTAAAATGTAACTTATCTCTGCTGAATGAAATTATTTAAATACATAATTTTACATAACCAAAAATTCCTACAAGTTTAATAGAATCATCTATTTAGTACAATAATGTGATTTCCGAGTCCAAAAATTACAAAACAGAAACGGGGCTTTTGTCTCCGCTACTTTATAGACGTTCGAATAGGACAAACATCATCCAAAAATACGAATATCTTGGTTACCTAAGGAGTATTAAATTACAATGAACATAAAGACTGTGTGGTGTATATAAAAAAAGTTGGTAAATTGTCTCTTACCAACAAAGAATTTAATGAATCAAGTAGACAAGAGATGCGATATATCATAGCAAATGTATAAATTTTCATTCGCAAATTACTGAATTACTGAATCGGTACCATGATATTGATGTCTTACACATGTCTTAAAAAGTAATTTGGTAACGTGTGTTCATATCAGTTAATTCAAAATCTAAATTATACAAAAATGTTGGTCACCTTTTTTTGACGTTAAGGCCATTTTTAATGTCATGATGTTCGATGTATCTACTATAAAATAAAATACTCTAACAAATAATTACAATAAATAATTATAAAACATTCTCGACTAATGAAAACTTGAATTACAAGATTACTGTTAAATAGTTGGGTTTAAAATAAAAATTTGATATCTTTCTCAGATAAAACAAAAAACTATTTTAAAAGAACTTTTCTAATTTATTTTTTTTATTTTTATTTTTTTAAATTTTAAGCATCTCTAGAAATAACTTAAAAGTTTAAATGGGTAGATTATTTATCTATAAATCAAGATCATTTGAACAAGTTAAATATATTTTTTTTTTATTAAAAAATTCAACGTGTTATTTAAATTTATCCAACCATTTAGTTTTTAAGTATACAATAATTATTACTAATTTTTATATATCTAACAACTTTTTAGAAGAAAATTATTAATTAAGCACTTTACGCACCTAAGAAAAAAGCAATATTTTTTAATACTTAATGAATATTCAGATACTTAAATGCAAATAGTACACGTTTATATGCACATACAATTGTGATAATAAAATCATTATTTTTAATATAATAATTTAAAAAAAAAAAAAAATTAAAAATATAATTATAGTAATAATAATAATATGAAATATTATTTATTCTATGATTAATCTGTCTTTGAATTTGTAATTAACAGTAATCATAGTTAGAGAAATAAATCTCTTTGCTTTTTATTTAAAGAGGTACATAGTGATCCTGATATTTAATTAATTTTTTTGTAATATTTAATCATTTATCTTCTTTGTAATACTATATAATATATCTTCCTTTCTTTTAAATCTTTAATAATCATAATATTTTAAACGATATTTATTTAATTATACAAATTTGTACTATATTATTTAAGAGGTAGGATAAATAATTGAAACTAAGGGAAATTCTTGGCTATTCTTTTTTGCACTAATATGGCCAAGAATAATAATCATAATTAAATAAAAAATAATTATTTATGGTATATACAAATAAAAACAATGTTTATTTCTTTGGACAAAAATCAGTCGTTAAAAAAATTATTAATAATTTTAATAATAATAATAATAAATAAAATTATTCCCTGAACCAAAGGTTCCATCCCCATAAAGAAGTATAGGAGTTCAGGATAGATGATAAACCATTGAATTTTCAAATCCAGCAATGACGGATTCGAATTTATGTCATGGAATAAAAAATTTTAAACTAATAGATATCTCTTCTCGATCGACCGAATATAATTAATCTTATCGTTATATAAAATGGTGTTTTTATATGCGGGGCTGGCCGCATATTCCTTTTCTTTGTTAATTGTAAGCCGTTAAAACGAGGTAGATATCTTTATGCACTCCTATACCTCCAATTATTAAAAATGTTTAACTAAATTTATTTTTTAAAAATCCTATATCACATATAATAATAATAATAATTATAATAAAGTTTAATAGAATATCTATTCCAAATAATTCGTAAAAGAAAAAAGAAAAACATATAATATATATATTTATATATGTATATTAACAGTTCAACAAAATAAATTTACTAATTGTTTGTACAGTACATATGGACATATATATTATATTTATTTCTGCAGTTGTACTATGTAAAATATAAAACTATTAGCATATTAAAAGTATTTATAATAATACATTTATTTCTTAAAGAGTTTCTTTTATTTTTAATTAGTAGTACACCGATGTACATATTTTTAAAATTAAATTACATTAAACAAATGTACAAAATATTATTTTAAACGTTTAAAAAATATATATAATTATAAATTAAAAAGTAAGATACACAAGATAAAAAAATCATAAACTATTTGCATTTCATATTTAATTATTTCAAATAGATTATTACTTTTAAATTACAATAAAATATCTGTTTAAGAACCATTTACAAAAGAAAAAAAAAATCTACAACTAAATGCCCGTTTTGGTTGTTATATAATTCTCAACTACTGGTAAAAAAAAACTTTTTTACCAAAAGGGCTATTTATATAATAAAAAATAAAAATTATTTTTTAATAAAATCAGTGTTGAAAGTTTTTTATTTATAGCAATAATATTAATTTAACCGTTTAACATAGCCCGTTCTTTGAATGTAAATTAAACTGACTTTAGAATAACCGTACTGTAAATAATAAAGTTTGTTTTTCATAAAATTTGTAACTTATAACTGATTAAATGTATTTAAAAAATGTGTATTAAATAAATAAAAAAAATTCATCAATAATTTAAACTTAAATTATTTTTTATGAATAGACGAAAGTAAATTATTGGATAGTAAAAATAGATACCACATGCGTCCTACATATTAATAACATTAAATTATACAAGGAACTAGACCATACCACAAATACTTTCATCACACAAAGAATAAGAAAAACTCTTTTTTTTTAATTTAAATTTTGAAAAGGCAAAATAAAATAAATGAAGTTTAAATTTGAGATATCACGGCTGTTCTACCTATTATATTATACTTTTTAAAATAGATGTGGCCAAGAATTACATATATATTTAATTTTCTAAACATTAATGTGCTATTACTAATCAAATTAATAAAAAACTTATGAATATAAAAGAAATGTTTGCTTGCTTCATATAATTTTAATTACATAATACACCATATATATAAATTAAATTAAATTCTTAAAGTTAATTGATTTCAAATTAATGAAAGTATATAATACGAAAACGAACCTTTCAAGAAATCTTAATATAAAACAATCCAAAAGTAATATAGATAAAGAATATACGAACTGAATTAAATAAAATGATAAAGTTTAAACAAAAATAATAATAGTTTCTTAAATTTACATATAAACAAAATTATTAACTACGAAGAGGCAGGGATGTAAACAAAAAATAAATAAGCCTATTATAATTAAAAAGCAGGAAGAAGAATTTGATTCTGCTATATTTTAAAAAGGGGAAAAAATACAGTCAAACCTCTATGTAACGAAACCGAGAAACCCGGAAAATTCGTTAAATAGAGGCTCTTTGGAAAGATTATTACTGAACTGTACGTATGCACTGAACAATACAGGGAGTATGTGTTAAATGTTTTCTAAGAATTCTATTTATGTCTACGTACTGTACATAAATATATCGTTTAGTTAAATGAATAAAACTTTGCGCAGTAATTTTAATATTCTGCGTTAATTGATGGATATTGGGAATTTCCGCTACTTTAATGTTTAGGCGGACAGTAACCACAGAACACGTGTTTTAAATATTTTGTTAGAATTTTATTATTGATGAGTTATAAGAGAATCTTGAAAATGTTCGCTTTACCAGTTGAATTAAAATAACGTGTCATTCTTAACTATTGTCAAGAATACTTTGTGTTTGCATGCAGGTACAATTTTGATAAGGAAATTAAAAAAAATACTACATTTAATTCATAGAGATATCCAAAATACTAAATTTAACCTCATTATATTTGAAAAAACATTTCATAAAAATGAGTGATGTTACTACAAATTATATTATGTTACTATGTAGTGTCTTCGTTTCGTTATATAGAGGTATGAATACGTTAAATAAGAGGTAAATCTATACGTAGTTTTATTAAAATATCACGGAGCAGTAGAATATTTTTGTAAAATCGAGGTTCGTTATATAGAGGTTCGACTGCAGTAAAAGTAATACAAAATAAACTACCAGAAAAAAAATTAAGTTTTACATATCCACATATCATCTAAAGAAGATTATTTAAAATAGAGTTAATAAATCAATATTAAATTACGTTATGCATTAATTAATACATAATACATGATAATATGGTGTTCTTTTATTTATAATTTATCTAAATAAAAGGTTTTTATATTCTCAATTAAATTAAATTATTAGAATATAATTAAGAAATGCAAACAGTAAAAATTATTTTCTAACAATTAATGTATTTGATTTTAAAAAACCAATAATAATATTAACCAATATTAATAATTTATACACATGTTTTTATTTTAATAAATTGATTAAATGAGCGCCAATGATATAATATTAAGATAATTTGCTACTGTTAATATTTAATAAAATTTTTCTATAAAGGACAATCAATTAATAAATATTATCTTTTTTGTTGATATATTATAATCATTTTGGTATTAAAAATCAATTAATAACAACACACATTGCACTGATCAACAATAAATAACGAGGTAGTTTTTTTTTTGTAATTGTAAAAAAAAATTATTATTATTATTATTTAGTTGTTATAGTGTGCACCTTTGTGGCATACTTTTCGAGGTAGCTGGAAATTTTATTTGTGTAAAAAAATTTGATTATTTAATTAATTGTATTGTTTAAACTGTTTGTACCATTGATTGATTATATACATCAAGGAGGTAGGACCACATATGAATTAACTGAACTTAAAAATTTAAGGGAAATTAAAACAAACAAAAAAGTAATTTATTGCATATAATAAAAATTGCATAATTAAATATTTTGATCTAATTTCAACTGTATTTATGATAATACATAAAAATCATATTTATTTTTAATAAATAAATAAATAAAAAATAAATTTAAAAAAATCACTATCTGGTTGGCATTTATTTTTACAGGTTATTAATTATATAATATAAACTGTAATGATAAACACCTGTATTACGATGACAACGTACAATGTTTATTAAAATTAAAATCATTATTATTCTGTAACTCCAAATAATATTTCATTTTAATTGAAAGAAAGTAATAAGAAAAAAAGAAGACGTAATGGTAATGTAACATTGCATCATATTAAATTTCAATATATTATTAATTTTTATATTTTCAATTAAAAACACTTAAAAATTAAAAAAAAATCAGATTAGATTTTGTTAAAAATGCATAAATTAATTATTAATAAAAAGATGTATAAATATAATTTTTTTGGAGGGGAAATCAATTTGGTGTTTTCAAGGTCAGTTTTTTACAATCTCTTCACTCGGAAAAATGAGTAATATGTTAAATGTCTATAAATGAATTGATGGAGAGAAAACCCAAGTAACTTCTCTAATATTTCGTTTATTCTGACTGGTACCTTATAACAGCTGCCGGTTTAGGACAGTAATAAATAAAATTTCTTTAATGAATGAAAAAATGTCATATCTAACAAGGACTCGAACCCGATATTTTTGTATGAAAGGCAAAGAAGTTACACTCCACTATGGTATTCGGCTAGGTTGATTTAAATTAGGATTTATATTTTATTTTATTTTTTTTTTAGCTAATAATTAAAGATATAGAAAAATAAAGTTTGATAATATTTTAAGTTGTAATCCTTTTTTATAGTAAATATAATTCAAATCGAAGAAAAGAACGATTTTTTTTTTTTTTTTTAATTTATCACATAATCGTGAAACTTCTGAATGAAAATAAAAGAAAAAAAGAATGAAAAAAATTAAAAAACGGAAATTTAATAGCGTGCGAAAAATGTCATTCCTGATCGAGTTTCGAACTTGGAGACCTTCCGGATAAAAGGTTCGAGTTACTACCACTTCACCAAGGGTTAGCATTAAATCATTAATTATTTATGTTCCTACATATAACGTCCAACATTACTATTTAATATTTAAATAACGTATTAGATTCTAGTAAAATAAAATCAGGGCAATTTTTTTAATTTGTTTTTTTAGGTTCGTTTTTTACGGAAATTTTTTTTTTTTAGGAGATAAAAGAAAATGATTTAAGAAAACTTTTACCAAATTTTTAAAAAACTGCCGATTTCATTTCCCCTTGAAGAATCTCATTCCCATATAAATTTTTCTTCTTTAAAATACATTTCTGTACATTCTTTTAATAATCAAGGTAAAAAATATACGTGTTTGTTTAAATTTCTGATTTCTGAAATATAAAAAATATTTCTCTTGCAATAATATTAATGGAAAAAAAAACAAGAATTAAATATTTTTTCCTTCTTAAATCCAGATAGCAAGAATTCGTATTAAATTATTGATAAGTATAATAATGTAAATTTGGTAATATATACAATGACAATACTTTGTGTATTTCTGACAGTGTGCTGATATAAAAAATAATAGAAAGAAAAAAACCGTGATGTATAATAACTAATACATGATTATTGTGATTTAATGCGTTAATTTTAATGACTGATCTATTTTTTTTTTTTAATACTTTTTATATCTACTATAAGCTTACTACAAACATACATACATACAATAGTTAACTGTATTACATTATTTTATGATATTTATGAATCGGTAGTAATAAGGGATTATTATATTATCGAAGATGATAAATTAAATCCATCAAACATTTAACAGTAGATTTTGTAAATTAACTTAAAAGATTTTTTTTTTTAATTTTATTGTGGATGGTGCACATTTTATTTTGTACTGTCTTTAGTCTCTCCTAATATAGTAGTATATTATAGGTTATTTTGTATTTAGGTTAGGTTAGGTTAACTATTTTTTAGGAAGTAATAATATCAATATAAATTATGAAGCAAGCTGGCTAATACATTCATGATATCAGCTTATTATTATCATTATTTCTATTTATCCAAATATACATTAATAAATTAAAAATTAAATAAAAACATCATATCATTCGCGCACAGAGGGTTGGAATATTAGTTTATATAACACCAGTAGTTTCTAAGTAGCTAAAAATAGTACACATAATTATTATCATTATTATTAATACTTTTTATTATTATATAATACATCTAATATTAACATATGTTTACCATATAATATAATATATATAAATCGATATATTGGCAGAACAAGAATTAAAAAATTATTCATTTCTACAAATACAGTTAATCGGTAAGTACACAATATGGAACTTATGCTAATACCATTACTGTTCATTACTAATTAAAAATTAGATTTTATCATACAGTTTTTTAATCAGAAATTTATGTTACTGTTTAGTATAATTATATTTTATATCTATCTAAAATACTTACTTTTTCAAAATTTACAACATTTTCACTAAATTACTGCATTTTTTTTTTAATTACACCTAGTCACATTATATCTTTATCGATGAATTTAAAACTTAATAACTCGCTTCATAATTAAGACTAATCTTATTTTATTATAACTCAATCCGATGAAATCTTATCAGTTTCTAAAATTAAAGTATGTAATAATAAACATAATATTTTAAGTAAATCATTTTCAGTATAATTCACTGAAACTGCAACGCTCAATATAAATTTTAATAATATAATAAATTTTAATTATTTGAGAACACATTATCAACTAATCTAGGGTCGATTAGTTTTCCGGTTATCAGAAATATTTAAAAAAATTAAAAACCCCTTGTATATTCCACACAGAAGAAAAAAAACGAAGTAAAACTGCATAAATTAATAGAAATTATCTTTATTATGAAGCAAATTAATATACATCAAACTCCATTAACTTTCTTTTGTAGTTTTTTTTAATAACACGACTAAGTATATATATTTGAATTTTTAAAAGTCATTTATTCTAAAATCTTCTACAAAAGTCGTACCGACTAATTAACTAGTTATTGTATACTATTATTATTGAGTGTTTCTTTTACGTTATTGATAATAGTTTATTATTTCTATAATTATATGATACTGCTAGAACAAATTTTATAATTAATTTATTGCTCGATACACAATAAAAAGTTCCATATTTGCAATACTTAATATGTCATCCTGTGTATTATAATTTATATCCAGAATATATATCATTAGATCTATAGATTGTGTAGATATACCTTTAATCTAAAATAAATAATAAAATTCAACTGCTCGTTTATTTTTTTTTCAGAATTCAATAATAAATTTATTATAAAGAGGCATATGTAATAAAATTAATTGTTATGTGAATGTATTATAATATTTTCTTTCCCATTATTTAAGCCGACATAAATTAGTTACACGGAATAGTTTTTATTTACAATAAGGTAAAGGATTATAAAAAGACAAAAAAGCAGCAAAGTGCAGAATAAGCTACAACAGTTAAAGATAAAGCGATATTAATTAATGAATACATTAAAAACAGTTAATAGGAAGAATTACCAATTATATAAAATACACCTAAAAAACATCTACGTATTAACTTAACATAAATTTCACAAATATTAATACAGCATTTGTTTTTTTAAATACAAAATAATTTACATTAACATTTAATTTTTTTATTGTTTATATAGAAAAGATAAAAAATGTTTATAAACAGTATAAAAAAATGTTAATTAATTACTTTTTTAAACACGTAATTTTACACAATTTTTTTTTTATTATACAAATATTTTATACGCTTAAATAAAATAACTGTCATTAATTCCACTGTTTTTTTTAATATATTTTTTTAAAGCCCGAAAACGACTTCTATAAGTAAAAAAATTTGGCTTAAAAAGAGCCGTACTTTTTTTTTTAATTTGAAACACTTATGTGGTTCAGTACAAAATACCCTGGTTCATAATAAAATACAAAAAAAGTCTCTTCATTGTGCCGATGACAAATTTTAATTCTAGTACTATTATTATTAAAAAATATAAATTTTATTTTTATTGTTATGGAAGATGCAACGAAGAAATTAAGTAATTTTTTTTTAAATATAAAAAATTTATTTTAATTTTTTATCATACTATAATTTTGAAATTTACTGAATAAAACTTATTGTTTAAGAATTGTAGCGCTTATGAATCAATGAAAAAAAAAGAATATTACATTAAATTTGAACCTTATACTTTTTACATTTTTCTTTAGATATAAAATTTATTTGAAGAAAAACCTCTGATAATTATTACAAAAATTTTAAAAAATAAGTATTCTGCTGTTTTCACCTATTTACTCGATAATTGATTCTCAAAACTAATTAATTTTAAATACTCAAATTATATCTATGAACATAGTTTCAAAACTGTGATCATTTTTAGAAAGAAGAAATAATTATTATTTTACCTCTCAAAAATGGTTCGATTTTTTATTTTATTTTATTATTTGTTTTAAAAAAATTATTGTGGAATGAAACATAAGTTTTACGAATAAAAATAGAATCTCTATTGCAAATTTTAGCGATATTAGTTATTAGAAATATAATATACACACACAGTCGCTTCACTAATTTGGTTTAGTTGAAAGTTAATAAAGCTGACCTTGAAATTGTTTTTCTCCTTCATTTTCGTGAAACGATTGAACTCCACTCGTACAGTCGAGTTCACTGAAATGTTTCAAAGTACTCTTTCTTTCACAATCATTTACACTTTCCGTTGTTCAATGAAATTATAAAACGATGTACTATTTATAAAAAAATATAGTAAATAATATTTATAGTTAAATGAAAAAACGTTTCACTACTTTTTTACTAAAAACCAAAATATCGAACTTTCTTAAAACGATAACCACACTAGTTCTTAAAGATAAATGTAAAATATGTTCTTAAATATATGTAAATACTGTTATTTTGTAATCTATTAACAAAGTTATGGGACATTAAAATTGCACTTCCGAATAAACAGGTAAAAGACACGATACTTTTATTTGTAACTTTTTATAATATTGCAAGTTTTCTTTTCAAATTAATTTCACTACATTTCAATAATTCAAACTATAACAAGGTTTATAAAATGTTTAAGATTATTTTCATATTTGTTGTTTGATAAATTGTGTTTTTATTTTTTTTAGAATAATATTTACTTTGAAGAAATTTTACGTACCTTATAAATAAAGTTAATTTCCATCTGATGAATAATTGTATTCCATCTTCCATGAGCAATAAAAAGTTTACATTTTTTTTTAATTTTTACAACAAAAAAAATTCTTATTTCAGAAAACCTTTTCAGAGATCAACAGTTATTTAAAATTAAATTCATATCTTTTCTTTATTCTAACTTAACATTATTAATAATATATTACATAACACATAATAATACATAGTATTAACAAATTATCAAACGTTTGGAATATCAATAAAAAATAAATATAACGTACATTTAATTAAATATTAATACAAAATTTTTAATTTTTTAACATTAAAATAAACATTAAATAATATACAAATTTATTAGATAAAAATAGCAATACACATATAAATACGTAATTAATTAATAATTTTAATTAGGCCTATATTGGAACCTTGCTCGTATAAATATTACTATACGTATTAAACATTTTTAAGGGGCGTAAAACTACAAGCAGTTCCCAATTTTATGAAATGAAATGGAAGGCTTGTGACCGAGAGCAATTGAATGTATTTATTATAATGTAACTGGGATAATATGTCTATGAAATATAGTATAATAAATTCATCTTAATTTAAATTTAAAAAAAATCACGAAATCACAATTATAAAATACTAAAACAAAGAAAAGCTCAAAAGCCCGTAAATGAAAATATATCTATTTATAAATAAAAGTAAATGGCGCATTTCGATAGTTAAACAAATATAATCAGTGGATAAATTTGGATTTGTCAAAGAATAAAAGTAAATGTACTAACGAAACATCAAATAAAATAAATAATATAAAAGAAATACTAAGAATAAAATATATTAAATAAGTAAAGTTTTAATTAAATATTACATAATCGTTTTAGATAGTCCAAGTCGAAAGTAAAATGTTAGCTTTGAATACCTCAGATCAACCGTCTAATTGTGTAGTAGTTCAACTTGTTTAGACTTTTTTGTAGTGTACTAACATTCCAGTTTCGAATTCCACTGCCTAAAATAATATGATATAATTTTTCAAACATGGTTACCGTTGATATATTTAATAAATTATTAAAAGATATTAAAAAATGAAAATCCACCTTTCGTACGAGGTCTTTCCTTTTTTTCAAAACCATCATAAGGAGTTAAATTAAAAAATTAAAATATGTCAAAAGCTAAAATACTTAATTTGGTCATATTTTATTTGCTGGTAAGATGGATTTTCATTTTTTAATAATTTTATATAATTTTTAGTCAACGATTTATTTTTTTTAATAAAAAAATTTTTATAAAAATTTGTTTATAAACAAGTAGAAATATTGGTTCAATAATTTATTTATTTTTTTATTTGCATTTTTTTTATCGAGAATATTTCTCACGAATTATCACAAAGGAGAAAGATACATCCACGAAATTTTGGGAAAACGAAATAACCTTAAGGATTTAGTCACAATTTTAAACATAAAAATTTTAAATTTGATTTGTAAAAAAACAGTTTCCGATCTTCTATTTCCCCTCACCAATACCCATGTGCTTCGTAAGTTACGCTTGAATTTCATTAAGTCCCTTTCAAACAACTTTTGTGTGATTGAATTCATTGTCAGATCTCAGTAAATTTAGAATCAAACGACAAGAAAACTCAGAAATAATTTAAAAATCAACAAAATGTTTTGAAATAATAAAAAGAAAATTATATACAAATGTTAGATTTTTTTACATAGGCCGATGAGACGATAACTTATCAAGAAAATCAGTTTAATTATCTCAGTAATAGACATTTCAAAGAATTTAGTCGAAAAATAAATTTGGCAAACCATTTAGATCGTTTTTCAGCAATACAAAACCAATCACAAATTCTTTAACAAAATATGTTCTGTTTTATTTCAACATCCATGTATCCAAATATTGGTCATATAAAACATATTTACCGTAAATATTTGGGGGTTACTGAAATATTTGGTTGCGTTACTGAAAATGACTGTTTAATAATTAAAATGTATACTTCCAGAGTATTTTTTTTTTTTTTGTTATTGTAAAGGACTTTTGAGCATTATATAAATTACGACTTCATTTCAATAACTGATAATCATAGCTTTTCTTTTTGTAATTTATGATAAAATATGTAAATAATTTTTTAAAAGTATTTTTTATAGTATGAGTAAATTAGAATAAATTCTATGTAGTAACAATAATTTAATATTGGGGGGGAAAGAATTATACAAAAATAAATATTTATTATGAAACCCCCAATATAAAATTATTTTTACCAATACAATTTTTTTCTTGTTATTATTTTTTGGTATTAATAAAAAATATTATATATTTAAGAAAAATTTTTATTAAAGCAATTAGAGTTAAATAAAATTAAAATAAAAAAGACAACAATAAATAGACAAATAAAAGTAAATTAATACTTACAATCAAAGCTTATTATGTTATATTTTTATTTAAAAATTAAACGGCAGATAAAACAAAGAAATGAAGAAACTGAAAATATATACATTTATAGTGTACATTTATACATATATATATATATATATATATATATATATATATATATATATGTGTGTGTGAATAATCTCCAGTTACACCCCCAATAGCCCAGAACTTCATACAAATAAAATATATCTGTGTTTATAATAAATACATGAGTATGTATATTTATTAGTGAATATATAAACACACACACACACACACAAGACTGTAATCTTTAGTTAAAATTTTTTAATTAAATTAAATAAATGGAAAATTTTTTATAATCGTGATTTAAGTAATAACAGTAATAATGGTAGATAGAATTGTTTTTTTTTTCAATTAAATAAATAAAGGATAAAAAAATCACTTTCATTTTACTAAATAATTTTTTTAGTATTTATGAAACTTCATGAAGTGAAATATGAATTATATAGGTAAGTCACAAAATCTAACTTAAAAAATACATAATTAGAGAATGATGAACATATGATTGACCAATATATGACTCTCAATGATGGGATTGACAGAAGTTAAATGAAGACAGGTGTTACGATAAATTGAAAAAAAGGGAAGCTTACAGTAGAATTTTACAAAAAGAAATTAAAATTTTTATTTTTATTTACTATATGCCATAACCTAAAAGGTTTTGATGACTTAACATGAATCATAAACAGCCAATCAGCTCAAAATGGTACAGCCAATTTAAAAATTAATTGTTCTGACTAAAGAAAGTGAGATATGAAGTTATCTAGTTCAAAAGGTTTAACATTATTTTTGCACAACAGCACGTAGTTTCTTTTGATATTCAAAAACCTTCTTTTTTCACTCTGAAGACTGATGATACAATAAAAATGATATTTTCAGTGATCATGAATCACACCTATTAAAAAATATGGGAAAGAACTGTAAAAAAAAATTGAAATATTTTTCTGTGAAACAATTAATTATAAACACTAAATATGAAATAAAAAAGCTGAATGATACACCTAAATAGATGAAAAGGAAATGGTTGCTGGGGTGCTATTAAGATGACAAGAATTACCTGAACTCAGTTCAAGAAGGAAGTACTCGTATGTAGGTAAAAGTAATAAAATGAAGAGAAAGATTTTAATATATGTAATGTACAATTTAGAAAACTGTATTGAGGCTAAGAGACATTCCAAAATATAAAGGAACAGAAAGGTTCATCAAATTATTCAACTGGTAATAATAAAAAAATTATTATATATATATATATATATATATATATATATATATATATATACATACAACTTTATGTGCTTAAAACAACAACTATTCAATTTCATCAGTAGTACCACTTATTCAGTTTACTTATTCAGTACTACTATTCAATTGCATCAGTATATGTAATTATAATATATAACTTCTCATTTAAAATAGTTCATCTGAAAATATCCATACCAATTTTCAAAAATAATAAGCAAATTATGATGTGGGTAGACTAAGAAAATCAATTTCCTATTATGTTCTTCATTAAACCAATTATGTAGTTGTATATCAATATATAAAACCCTTCAAAGCATCCTGTAAATAGCAATTCACATTAATATTTTCAAAGAAAATAAGTCTGAAGTATATCTCATGTACTTCAGACAATTTATGGGAATCACAATCAAAGAAAATCAACAAATGTTGCAGGTAACAAATTAATAAAATCCTTTTTGGGATGAACACAATCTTATAAATGAGAATATTCTTCCTCTCCATGACAATAAATATTGTTATAAGATTATTAAATAATAATATCTAAAAAAATTATATGATTTTAAAGCTGTGGACTACTAAAAGTTTTACTCAGTTTATTTATATATAAATTCATTTATAATTAATTACTAATAAAAAAAACCCATTTAACAGAAAGAAACAGTTTATTACACCTATAAGATAGAATTATAGTTGGAAACACAATTAAACTTGCGGAAAATAATATTTAGCACATCATGCATGTACTTCTGTATGAATGAAAAATGAGAAAAATTAATAAAAAAAAAAGCAGAGAGGGACACAAAATACAGATATAGAATAGATAAGAGAAAATTAAGTGGACAGACAGGGTGAAAAATGAAAAACTAATGATTACAATAAATTAGACTGTAGGCAAATTAGAAAAATACACACTAGAAAAGTTTAATAGATGAAATATGTTGTAAGAGGACAAGAGAATAGCATTAGACGGATCAATTATTATAGAAGGTATAAAAACAGTCCAATTTAGATGATCATGATGTACCTGTTATTATATAATTGCTCATATATGCATATACATATAGACACATATGCTCAATAAGTGTGACAGCAGTGGTGGATACTCTTCCCTATTGCTCTCTCTCTCTCTCTCTCTCTCTGTGTGTGTATGTGTGTAAAGTGATAAAATAATGATTAATGCTATTAATGAATTTAAAGTTTAATGCTTTAATTAAATAATATATCTATGATAATAAAACCATGCAAATAATGTTTATGTTTCATTTTCTGATCATCAGTAGGCTAATAATTTTACATTTAACTTCATTCTTTATATAGTACCCAATAACCTGATTGGTCCACACTACCAGCTAATTTAATCTTAATATTAATTTCTTAATAAATCAATAATTTTTTTATACCATCACCGATATAAACCACTCCTAGGATTGTGATTTCTTTGTATAAGTTTTTTTTATTTTTAATAATCATAATAAATGTTATTTAATAATTGCATCAAGCTCTAACTCCCATTTCAAATCACTTTTATTACTTTTCTTTTAATAAATAATATTAATCAAAGATAAATATACATTCTTTTCATAATTTTTTCTTTTTTGGAAAAAATATAACAACTAATTTTAATATAATAAAAAATATGAAATATTGAAAATATATATCGTTATCATATTTCTAAAAATATAAAATATTAGGCCATCTAGGATTTTATCAAAATAGAAATTTACAATTTCAACAAATTTTGATGTAGGGTGTTAAAATTATTATTAATTTTATTATTGTTCAGTTAAAATAAGCATAACAAGAATACATGATAAGAATACAAATATGAATATTTATTTTAGATTTTTAATCTGTTTTTTTAAATTTATACAATTTAATGATAAATTTACAATTATGCATAATTAAAAAATGCAATAATAAAATGGAATCATTAGTAATAGTAATAATCATAATATATTTTTATAGAAAAAATAAACCTTGAAATTAATTTTTAATAGGCTGTATCCTTAACTTTTTAAAATTTAAAATAGAATAAGTTAAAACGATGAATAATTTAATTTTACTATTGAAACCCTACACCAAATAATTCTTAATTAATATGATAAATAATTAGTATTATTTAAAGCACCAGTATGAATTTTTGAAGCTCTTAAACAGGGTACAAAAATTTCATAAAAAAGTAGCTAAATACTAAATGACACTTAATAATAATAATAGTAAACTAAGAAAATATATTACAACAGCTTCTATATTAAAAATATACAAAAGATTCAAAAAGACATTAATATTATTATTATTTATATTAGTATTATTATTACAATAGAATAATTATTAAAAGGGAAACAAGAAAACTATTTTAATTGTAATAAGAAAGATTAATTAATATTTATATTAAAAAGAAAGAAAACTACAACTGATGTTAAAAGCCAATCTTTCTCTACAAAAGGGGTTTTAAATGTCCTACAAAATAGATAACAATAGAAATAGAACTACCAGCAAAACTCTTAACAGATGACAAACTACAGAGCAGGTTAGGTGAATTAGGTTAGGTTAGGTCAGATTGCATATTACCAGGCGTACCGCTTCCCCATCAAATAAATGTACTATCCCAAAAAAGTGCCTCTAAAACAGTCTCAATATATATCTTTTATAAACAAAGACCAACAAAAACTTTAAAGGCATTTTTTTTAAATATTAAATATAAGTCGGATCAGTACAATCATGCTATATAAAACAGACACCCACATATGTATAAAATATGCTATAATCTTATATATAATGAAGCTGTGAAAATATCTTCAATACACGATTTTACAATATTAAGACAACTACTATAGATCAGTCAAAGTTCAAAGTAATAAACACAACATTCTTTCTTTTTTCTATTTTATTATTTTTTTATTAAATAGCATTGTCAACTGTAATAAATGTCCTTTATAGGAGTTGGTCTTAATATAACTGTCCATTGCTTGTTTTTTTAAATTTATTAACATATAACAGCACAAATTTATTTTCTGAATAATTAAATATTGTATTCACGATACCTGAAGTAAATATAAGTAGTTAAAACCTGGAAAATATAACAATAATTCTGTAATAATTTAATAAAATTATTATGCAACATATATATATAAAACATGAAGTGCAAGAAAATATCATAATAATGAAAACAATTAATTAACATAATGATAAATACATATACATATATATATGTATATATATGTTACAAGGAATATGGAATAATAAAGATAGAAATATCATTAAAAAATATTAAAGTCTCCAATTTGCAAAAACACTTTTCACCCATAAAAGTTCTAATCTCTTAAATATTTTTTAATATTATTTCTACCAAATTTTTTCCATTTAAAAACCACATTAAAAATGATTAAATTAGCAAATATTTAAAAAAAAATGGAAATTAATAAGAAAATAAAAATACTTATCCAATTGTAGTACTACTTACACAATAATAATAAAAATGATCAGTTACTTACTGATGATGTACACTGTGTTTATTATTTACATGATGTAAGTTCTTTTTAAAATACCTATTTTATTTTTAGTTCATAACAGCTATATAAGTATAATATATATTTTCTTGTATTCTAATGTGTTTAAGAGATAAAAGTATTATTAATAATACAGATAAACATGAATTTTTCTGTGAATGAAATTAATTATTAATATCTATTAGCAATTTAATAATATATACCTAACACAGTTTTAATTTACCAATATAATCCATAATATTTCTAATATTACACAGACCAACTCAAACGACAGCAACTTAATCCTTGCTAACCATATATATTTTATGTATTTTTTTTTAATGTAAAATTTATGTTTATTTAAATATATTTTTTACCAGTAGCAACTGCATTTACATTACTTATTTTAATATATATATACAAAAAAAACTAATCTTTTTGTAGTTTAAAAAAAAAAATTTCATTACATTTATTTCATAATAAAATAACAAAATTTCTGCTTTATCTAAATACATAAAATCAAAATAAAATGAATAGTTATAAAACGGTAAAAAAAATCTAGTATTTAAATAAAAAATATATATATCAGAAGATTTCATTATACATTAATTTTCTTAGCTAACAAAAAATCTAATGGTAAAAATATTTTGCAAAATCATATTTTGATTAACAATAATTATTATAATATGAAAAAAAAACATAATGGCAAAAATGTGACTAATTAAAAAAATACTACCTAAAAAACAAAAAATAACAGGACAACCCCTTAACCTTTTCATTAAGATATAAAATTCATCACATTTTTAATTATATAAGATACATATAATATATAATATTTTTATATACATTTACAAATGTCACAAGCTTACATAATAAACATCTTTAATTAATTTTATTTATTAATTAATAATAGTAATAATAATAATTGTGTATTTTATATATATATATATTTTTTTTAAAATTAAAATTGTTAATCTGTTTCGATATATCTACATCTATGAAAACTATAATATATTATTATTTTTTTATTATTATTACTATTATTATATCTATCCTACATAAACATCAATATTAAATATATTTTATTTATTTATATTTTTCATACATACTAGAAACAAATTATTCAGTCACCGATTCATCATCAAAAAAGTAGAATATTTTTTTAAAGTCTACAGTGACATTAGCCACGATTTAAGTAGTTAATAATTAACAAATGTGTAGGCAGTCAATTGAGCAGCACATTTTTAATGTGCAGTCACGCAAGTGTTAACAAAATATATATATATATATATATATATATATAATATACGTACTGAAAAAATTTAACAAATAAAAAAAAGGAAAAATATACAGATAAATTAATTATTATAAATTTTAAAAAAATTTAACATAAATTAAATTACATTACAAAAAGTAATTTGCTTAAGTTAGTGGAAAGAATGCAGTGTATATTGTATATATGTTATAATATATTACATAATTCAATATTTAAATCTATAATATATTTATATATATATATATACTAATTATGGATTTATATTAAATGTATATATTATATAAATAAATATAAACACACATCTACTGAATGATTTAAAGTGAACATATTAAACCATAATTATGATTATGATAATTCTTAATTTTTTTTTTTTTTAACTGAAAATTAATTTTAAAACTAATATAAATAATAATTTTATGACACTAAATACAATTTCAATTAAATTATTATTACTTGATGAAAAATGCATAAAAGATTAGTTTATTTCATTTAATAATAAAAGAAAATATTTAATTAAAAAAATAATAAAACACAGTAGAGAATTTAGCAGTTATTAACTTTGAAAACCTTTTAAAATATCAGTGAAATTTTTAATTATAAAAATCATTGTATTTTTCTTTTCATTACCCATAATTAAGTTTAAATTATGATAAATTCTTAAATTTAAAAAAATTTATACAATTGAAATAAAAAATGTATACAACAAATAAAGGTAAATCAATATAGAAACAATTTTCAGGAATTTTTTTTTGTATATAACTCATCAAAGAATAATTTAAAAAATGATAAGGTTTCTACAAAAATTGAAAAGAAATAATTTCCTGGGTAAGATTATGAATGATTTTAGTGAATTCTTACTCCAAAACAGGGTGGTAAAACCAGATCTATTCAGAGAAACAACACAGATATGTACAAAGTCAGGAACCGTAATGGTATGCTGGTTAACTGAATTCCTGAAATGATTTACACAAAGGATTACGCTGATGTACGCCACTAATTTGATAAATAATAATCTGAATATTTTCATTTTTAATAAATAAAGAACAGCTTAGGAATTAAGTTACAGAAAATAATGTAGCTGACTTTAAAAAGTTGATTTTAAATAATGTAGCTGGATGATCCTATTTTGGAAGAGATTTAACATGTACTAACTGTTACTCTGAATGCCTTTCATCTAAAAAGCCTTCATAGTAAAATCATCCAGAAGTCAAATGATTACTTATTATTTGAAGATATTTGTTGGGTCAAATCTATTTGAATTTCAGAATAACATCTCTTTTGTTCCTGGTGGATGAATGAAGTTTTAGTAAATTTGAAGATCTGAGCCACTATGGTATAATTGAACTGACAAAAGCTCACCAATTTATCATGAAAGAAAAAGTCTTTAACTTCTCTATAGCATCCCCACTATTGTTTTACTTATGACTTTACTATCATGACTTCCCTAAGAAGAGTGTACACAATTGCCAAGAGCTGGTTAACAGCTTATCAGGTGATGCTATAATAAAATGTGTGTCATTAATCCAGCTCTTTCTGCAGCTGAATATAATGGATGTTTTTCAAAATGAAAATGAAAGGTCACCACAAACAGGAGGAGAAAATTGTAAATCTACAATTTTAACCATGAACTCTGAAGCACAGATTTCATCTGATAAATCTATGAGCTAAATATATCTTTGTTCCAGCAAACAGGAAATAAAATGACAAACAGCGTTTTGAGTATGCCAAAGAGTAAGGAAATAATTGATATAGACAAAAAAATAAAAATGTAATATATTTCTAATCAAATATATACTAAATAAATTATTGGAGCTAGACTATCAGCAAGAAATTGAAAAAAAAAATGTTGGCCAAGCAGAAAATGAAAATCAGTTTAAGAATCAAAAGAGTATTGGTAAAGTTCTGAGTGGATATTTCTTCTATTTATGCTTCTTTTTTTCAGTTGGATAGTGATAATATAGAGTCTCACTTGATAAGCAGCCTTAGATGAAAACAAATATTTTTTGAAATTTTCTTTTATAACAAAGCTGAAGCACATTTGTATACCCACTTCTACAAACTTGCTTTTTATTGCTTTGAGATGAATAACAATTTTTGTAGGGTGTGAAACTGCCATACTTGACCGGGATTCGAATCCAGGACCTCCAGATGAAAGGCTGAGCCGTTACCACTCACGCCACAGAGGCCAGCTGAAACTTGCTTTAAAGCATACTATTCTAACTCCCTACTATTTTAATATTTATGGAATCTTATGGGTGATTGAAATAAGTAAATTCTTTCATAATTTTATCAGCAAATGGGAAAGTTCATCAGATTTTCAAGAAAAACATGAAGATATTTAAAAGTTAAATCATAATCTGTATTATTTTGTATTTATTTTCAATGATTTTATTAACTGAACAGCAATCAAGAATAACAGAACAACTAAAATTTTTGTTGTATTCATCTGTTAACTTAAAATTTATTTATTGATTTATAGATTTTGGTTACGTTTTCAGTTACAAATTTTATTTGTTTCCCTATAATCATTTAATATTAAAAAAATTATTCAGAAATATGAACAGTTAAAAAACCAATTTATTAAACATTAAAATGTAATAAGAAGAGACGGCTGATTTAGGAAGTTCTGACTCAATTTTAGTGTGAATTCTAGATTCAATTTATTCTGACTGAAACCAGTATCGAATTTTTTGTGATTAAAGTAATAAATTGCTTATAAAAAGTACCATTATTTTGCACTGTTAAAAGTTACCATATATTAAAAGTTACTACTGATAACAGTTATTGCTGATCTTAATTATTTCTTTCTCCAACAACTAACAGGCTTATGCCCAATTACAGAAGCAAAACTAACCACTTTTTTCTGGTGGTGCAAACTGAGTCTTTGTGTCATGTAAAAATGTTAACCTTGAACAGTATTTGATCCTAAGAACCTTCCAGTTGAAAAGTATAGATGCTACCACTCTGCCAAGAAAATCGGATCAGTATGGGGGTAATGCATTAAGATAATGTATAATAATACCTAAATTGTACTGTAACCCAATGGGGTGGACTAGTGGTAAACTTGTTTTAAATCAGCTGATTTTGACATCAGATTCAAATCCTTATAAAAGTAGTTGCTTTTATTCGGATCTGAATACTAGACCATGGATAGCAGTGTTCTTTGGTGACTGGGTTTCAATTAACCACACATTTACCAGTACAGTTACATTAGAATGATAAGTCGCTTATGACTTTTAACTGTTGATGCAACTATAAAAGTATTAAAAAAAATAAAAAAATTCTACTGTGTTTATCATAAAAAAATTATTTATGAAAACAATATTTTGACAAAAAAATACATAATAGAAATATAAAAAATAAAATATCACGGACAATTGTTACAGGATTATTAAATTTAATATTTAAAATATAAACAAAAAAAATTAATGAGCAATTTTTCAAATATTTTTGTGCGAAATTACTAATGCTTCATATTGCCAAGTATTAATATACCAGAATATTAAGATAGAACTAACTCGGATGTTAGTAAGGAACAAATAAGATATACAATACATATTAGCTTATTTTTCCTTCCTAAAAAAAAAAAATTGCAATAAACATTGAGCAGATAAAACGTAGCGCACACTTACGTATTAATTATTAATTAATAAAGATATTTTAAATGACTTGTTTATTTTAAGCACCATAAATACTGTACTTATGAAAATTATTGAATCAAATTTAATAATAAAAATTATAATAATAATTTACAATTTATTTCGAACATTAATCCCTGAATAAATTTTTTTACCATAAAACATCTTTCAACTATGTACAATCAAATACTTATATAAAGCTGAAAAAAAATTATTGGGCAGTAGTAATGATATTGAATTTCAATTGTTTTTAAATTACTGATTGTTAATAAAAGATAAATTATACATTATCAATTAAAAAAAGATGTGTGAATATATAAATAAATTGTCCTAATTTAAATGATGTAATATCATTAGAATTTAATATTTAACTAATGACTAAAAATTAAACAAGTTTATAATTAAAGCATCAACAAAATAAAATAATAATGTAAACTAAATAAATTGAACTAAGGTACCAAACTATCTGATGTAACAACAAAAATTTAACAATATACTACTAATTAATTAATTACATATAGATCAAATATATTATGGTACCCATTTATTTAATATGTAACCACAATTTTTTAGTCTAATATGAATTAAATATAAATTTAATAATAATAACATTAAAAAATGTAAACAAAAATATTATTTATAATAAAAATAATAATTTATAAATTATTTATTCACTAAATTTTTTTTTAACAAACAATTTTCACTAAAATAAAATTTTAAAAGATTTTTTAGTAACATTTTTTTGGTAAAAATTTTATAATTTTTTAAGTAAAATTAAAATTTACTAAAATTTGAATAAAAGTAAAAAATCTTAATCTTATCTCATTACGTATTTATATAAGTTTACTATTTTTAAATATATCGTGAAATTAATCAAAATGATCAATCATACTAATCCTTTTTATTACAATAATTTTGTTTACATTTTTTTTTTAAATTAAATTTTATTATTTGATCACATTCTTCCTCCCACATTGAAATCATAAATTGTAAAAATTAAATGTTCTAAAAATATATAAATTATGCAATTAACCTAAAATAATGAAAATAAAAAAAAAAACAAACCAAATACAAAAACAAAACAAACTATGCTCTGCTGCTTTTACAATTGATGTAAACATATCTGTGAATATATATATTATGTATTATGAGTGTATTATATACATACATATATATATGTATTTTATGTATTGCTTAGAATATACCAAGGTTGCTTACTGAGAATACAGTGTTTTGTATCTGATTCTCCCAGATATCCCTTAGGAACATCTCAACGGCCTTGGCACGGACCGTCTGGACAGCCGGATGTTAGGGCCACTCCCTGGCATAGCAGAAGGGCAATGGTTTTACAAAGTGAAAATCCTGAGCTGTACAGTGTGGGCATGCAACACGGTGACTGTAGTCACTGAAGAAATTCAGTCGCTGATGAGGCATAAGTAGTGGCTTCTGACAGCTATTACACTGTAACATAATAAAAAAAAACATACTGGTTAGCACTAACAGTAAAATTTAAATTAAAAAAAATTAATAACAAATTGCCAGTTAACCAATTTTTATTTAACATACAAACATCTCACTGATTATTTGATTACAAATATTAACAAGAATTATTTGATTGCTTTAAAAACAGTCTGTCAGAACGTTTTTTCTTTCTTTTTCTGTTTAGCCTTTGGAATCACCGTAAGGTATGATATATATGAATGTAAATGGAGTGTAATCTTGTACAGTCTCAGGTCGACCATTCCTGAGACGGGCAGTTGATAGAAACCCAACAACCAAAGAAAACTGTATCCACGATCGTGTATTCAAATCTGAATAAAAATAACTACCTTAACTAGGATTTGAAACTTAGAACTCTCATCTTCAAAATCAGCTGATTTGTGATGATGAGTTCACCATTAGACCAACCCAGTGGGTTAGTCTGTCAGAACAATATGTTCTGTTTGATGGATGCTATAATTTAATAATCGCTGACTGTGATCTGACACAAGACACAGCTGCTTTTCAAAATGATTTAGCCATTCTTAAATATATCAAGCAATGAGTTGTATCCCATTTCTTCTTCTGTGAGTCAAACTATACTACACTTAAGAACACAACATGCCAAATTTATGTAAATATTAAATAACACTCAGAACTACAAATGATACCTTTCTGTTCTGTTCACCAGATTGACTGGCAACATAATGAACATTAAAGAAATAAAAAAAATACCTGTAAGAAATAAAAAGCCATACAAAAAATCTAATGAGAGACAAGTGGTTTTATAAAAATAAAAACAAGAAAAGCAGGAATTTATATTACTTTTTTAACCGTGCAACTCAAACTTGAGCAAATTCCTCACAATTTCAAAAGAATGGCAGTGAAAACCGTACTCTTAAAACAGATATATTATAAATCTGTTAAATAATATTGTATTATGTATATCATATATATATATATATATATATCTATATATCTTTATGAATTAAATTTATAACAGCTCCCCCTTTTCTGAAAAGGTAAATCTTCATAATATAACATGAATCAAGGATCATTTAAAAACCTGTAGTTATTCATAAAATAAGATTTGTTGATTATGCCAACAATCCAGAATTTGTTGATATTTGCTGGAACTTTGAGATGTTTAAAAGTCATATAGTGTTTAGTGTTTCAGGAGGAAGAAAAATCATTTGGTAACTGATTTTAGAGCACAAAAAGCTCATACAAACTATGTCTGAAAACGCTTTGTTATAAAGTTATGGCTAACAAAAAATTTCACTGGTCTCATCAAGGGACATGTAGATATAGATTAGGTTGGTGACAGAAAAGTAAGGGAAAAAGTTAAAAAAAGTATTGATATGAATGGAACTTTATTTAATAACATTTATTGTAAAATAATATGTACAGTATAAACAAAGATATTATTTTTAATGAAAGTAAATTAAAAGTATCTTAATTTTTCAAAGGTCTAAATGTATTGTACTAAAAACAGTTGTTTTAATTTTTACAGAATAATAACTTTTTTCTGTTAAGTTCTGTTTTGTATTTTATAATAAAAGTTGATTTTTTTGTTCTTTTTTTTTATAAACTTTATTGCATTAATTTTCTTAGAATTAAATTCTCTAAAAGTTTTAATAAAAAAAAAATTATATATTTATGATTCATTAAGTAAAGTTATTTTGTACTTCAAATGTAAAAACCACATTTTTTGTCGTTGAAGTTTTCTGTTTTACATTGGATAACATGCATGGAAGAAGCAGTTCTGGGAACTATTGTATTTGATTTTTCAGATCAAAAACATAAAAAGACCATCAAGTTTACCATTTGCGTAATGTCTTAAACATTTCAGTATGATATAATTTTACCTGAAATTCGGATGAAATATTTCACTAGCTATAACTCAATGTCAAATCATTTTTGGACATATGTTTGTATTGATTTTTTTCTTACTTCAAGCTCTAGAATCAGTTCCCAAATTATTTCTGTTTCCTCCTGAATCATTGTGTATATACAAAAAATATTAGATCGAATTAACAACTTTCTCAATTTACTAAAGGGAGGCAGACAGCATAAAACAACAAATTAAAAGTTCCTTTTTTGTCCAGAAACATAATGTACAAAATAAAGAAAAATGTTTTATGGCCATCATTAAATTGGTCCAGTGGTAAGCAAACTGATTTCTAGGTAGTTTAAGTCCATTAAGTGTATTTTTGATATTTTTACAATAATTATAAAAAAATAATTAAACAATAGATGTAAAAAATACTGTAAATTTACAAGAATATTGTGTAACATGTGAATTATACTTTTTGAAAAAGTGAAAATGGAAGTGTACTTGTATTTAACAAAATGCTAATTCAAATAGAAATTAAAATAACTGATTAGAAGTAATCAAGATATTTTAAAATTTCTTACAGTTTTGAAAGGAAGATTTGTAAAAAAACATGCTAATTATCCACCTAAAAATGGACATGGAGTCAAATAATGGATCATTGAACTTTTAATTAAATAAAGAACTTTCAAATTTTCAAATTCCTTATTGAAGGACCTCATACATAAATATCTTACAACACTTATTCTTGGCTGTATAGGTAATCTTAATAATGTAACATGGAATCCAAGGATCTTTTAAAAACCCCTCTGGTTATTCGTAAAAAAATCTTATTTGTTTATTATGCCAACAATCCAAAATTGGTAGGTATTTGGCTTTTGGAATTTCAGATGTTTGAAAAATCAAAGAAACTTTTTTTTAGATAATCTTAAGCTTCATTATTGATTTTAATTTGGTAGAACAAGTCTGTGCCTTACTGAGAACACAAAAGAACAGGAGTCTACAATTTAAATATCCTTCCAAGTTTGTGTAGGGACTTGATCAACTCCTCATAATTCCAATCAAATATATCATCAAAGTTCTTTCAGATCAGTTTGATTCACCAACAAATTAAATTTTTCAATAATGGTTCCTAAAATGGGTGTCTACAGTTGAGACATTTTTAACTCATATATATAAATACTAACCCAGTATTTAGCAATAATTTGGATTCTACAAAATTCTCTAAAAAAATTTAAAGGTTATATAACAACTGATCTTTTATTAAAATCATAAAAATTTGAATATTATCTTCACATAACAATAAAAGTGAAAAGAGAAAACAGACTTAAGAAACATTCAAATAATAAACTATATGGAAATTTGCACGTAAGTTTAAATCTTTCACTAATTTTAAATTAAAACATTAAAGAAAGTAATTGAGACCATCAAATAAGTCAAATGATTAAAAATACAACAGATTATTACATCACAGAAGAAATCTATGCTTTCAGTCTATAAAAAAACCCTGGATTTTCATATTTCTCTTTGTTTTTAAGTCATCTAAATTTTAAAAATGGTTTACAGATATAATTAGTGAATAAAGTAAGGTATTAAAAATACATGTTGGAAAGAAGTGTATGTAAAAAGATAGAGTTAGAAACAGAGGGGACAAAAACAAATATATTAACAACACAAAACAGTCGAGATGGTAAAGACAGGATATTTATAAGACGGAAAGAAAAAACTGGAATAAAATATGTACAGAATGGATACCAAAAGAAGGGAAGAGGGATCAGAACATAAAGAAGTAGGCTCAATTGAGATAAGGAGCAGAGCTAGAAAAAATTGGACAAGAGGAAAAATAAATATACTTGGGACAGGCCTTTGCCCAGAGGCATTAAAGATTAATAATAACAACAGTTAGTATGTTGTTGCTATAATCAACAAATCCTTGGATTTCATGTTATATTATGAAGATTTACTGTAACAGTAAAGAAGAGCTGTCGTAAATCTAATTCATAAAAAATACAAGATACAGTAGGACCTCTCTTGATCGAGCTAAGTGTGAGTGTTGCCAACTCAGATTAACGGAATCCGCGGTTAACAAAAAGATTTTAATTTTTGTTCTTGAATTTGGACAAAAAACCATATTAATATCAAATTTTTAGCAGAATAAACCATGAATTAAAAATGATTGTAACAATATTATTTATTATTTTATTTTACTGTATTTATTATAATAAAATCGATAGTCACTAATTGCTCACATAAACTTAGTTTGTTGTTTTAACAAAAAATTCTGTCACCTTCTTTTGCCTTAATTGAGTAACATGATCCATAGCAGCAAGATCATGCCAGTTTTGTACTACTATTAAGTCAATGAAAGGAACATCGTTTCATTGTTCTAAATATCGGAACACTTTTGTGAAAAATACAGTCCCTTTGTTGGGGGTAATTTTCTGATTTTCATCAATTGGTTTGTCTTTCTAAGTGGAGATTTCATTAACCTCTTTTGTCATACAAGTAAACAACAACACACTACACTGTATTACAGTACAGCAGATACACTCACAAAATATAGACCAATCATTACATGTACAGTAGATAACAGAAACTAAAGAGAATGACTGATCTGTTGTTCTCCTTTACTCCCACAAACTGTATACGCAATACTAGTTACTATACAATAGTAATTACATACATGAATAATCTTAAGTAAAAGGCTGTAATAAAATTCGTACATGGAGTAAATGGCATCTTGGTTATTTATTTTTTTTTTTTTTTTTACTGTAATTTAGGCTTTCTGTACCTGAAGCGAATTTTAGATTTAATGAATGATTTGTAGTACAGTAAAAAAATGCGATGTCTGAGTGGGATTCAAATCCGCAACTGCCAGATGAAAGGCTGACATTACTTCACCACGGCAGCCAGTCATCTCGGTTAAGGGAGGCTCCACTGTGTGTATATATGTGTTGAAAATTTGTAAAAAGATACATAAAATACACATATATCTTGTATTTTTCTTTCTATTTTTTATAAAATTAATATACAAAAGCTCTTCTAAATTAAAAGAACTGTTTTTAGTGCCATTAGTTTTATAATGTGTAGAGGAAGTTTCTCTAGTTTTTGTGATGTAATTCTTATCAGATAACAGGATTGGAATATTTTTTTAATGAAAAAATATATATTTACATTATTTTAATTATTAATAGTATAATGATGTTCAGCCTGATTCATTTCAGATATTTAAAATAATTTTGTGAGAAAATTCAACAAAATTGGTTAGGACAAAAGAGTGGTGAAGTTAAAAAATTTTCAGATGAGGCATTAATTATATTGCCCCACTGATTGCTTCTAATCTTTTTTTTTATATATTTGTCTAAAATTCTTCTGGCTTCTAATTTTAATACTAGTGTTTGTTTGTTCAATTGTTTATTCTTCAATATAATTGTAAATTATTTATTTATATATTTAATACAGCATCAATGGACTTACATATACTAAACAAGGAGGTATTAATCAATACTTTTGTTTTTAATCAGTAATTTTATTTGATATATCTTGTAAAATAATTCATCCAATTCTATTTACCTTGACATACTTTTGATTTGATATACAATTTTCAAAAACAATAATTTGATGTTGTCAATCTGGTGAATTCTAAAATACTCTTTTAATTATTCAATACAAATTTAGTTATGAAATGCTTAGTTAGATTGCTTTTCTCTTAATTGTGTTATTACAGCTTCTTAATACTGGCATCAGAGATTCTTGGTAACTGAATTAAAAGTTTAGTGTAATGCAGACAGAAAGTATAAGACAGTAATTCAAAAATAATTTATACAAAATCTTCATAATCAGAAAATAATTAATTTCCTATTAGGAACAATTGTGGAAGTTAATTTACTGGCTTCATTTCAATAATTCTTATAAAAAGTAAAAAACAAATACTTTTTCAAAAGACTCCATTTACCAGTAAAAATTAAATTTACAAGTAATTTCTATAAAATTGTAATAAATAGGGAGAAAACAGGAAATATCCAATATAAAACAATCATATAAAGAAGAAAAAATAATAAAAAGAAGGAAAAGATGTGGAAGTAAATATCCTTTGAAAAACTCAGCCAGGTATCTGCTTCAGTCATGAAGATGAAATCAAACGAATTTAATCACTCTCCCTATCCTGTTCTTACAATTTCCCCCTCTTTCTTTGTCAAGTTCTTTTCAAATAACAACTAATCTCATGCTTCGCTTTGAACTCCTATTTTGATTAGGCCCTTGATCACGCCTAATCGGTGTCACTGCGATTTCCCATTACTTTAATTTTCTAGCCCTCAGTTCACAATTATCGTGTCTTGGGCAAATAATTGATTTTGTTCACAGAAATGAAACAGAGCGAAAGAATATTCATGGATGAATAATCATTAATCAAAATTATTCATTGGATTTAGTCTTAAAATAAAAACTAATTCTATCTTTAAATCTATTAAACTAAGAAAAAACTAAGAAAAATCACATACAATGCATGGTTTATGTTACTATAGGAATTCACCAGTATAGTTTTAAGGATTCAGTTAAGATAAAATTAACAAAAAATATTACAGAGAAGTGATTACCAATACTAAATAATCGATCTTGGAAAACATATTTGAATTTTCACTTACATTAAAGCACTTTGTGTATAAAAAACCATATCTAGTGATATGATAAAACAAAAGTCACATTTTTCTATACCAGCAAAGGGACATGTAAAACTGGAAAAAAACGTTTAACTAGTCGTCAATTCTAAATTTTTCTGTCTGTATTGCCATAGTACTCCATTATTTGAAAAATACATTTAAAAAAGCTCACAAAAAATACTGTAACAATAAGAAGAAGAAAAATATTTTAGATTAACTAAGAATTATGTTTTTTTCTATATATAAAATTCAAATAATCATAAAATGTACCGGGCTTCCTCCAAAACTTAAAAGCAAATATGTAAAAATACTCAAAAAATCATTAAGCCTAATAATTTTAAAAGATTTTTAATTCTGTTAATTTAGTGACAGCATCTTACAATATATTGCCAATTTTGTGAACTAGTTTAAATTTCTGGCAAAATGTTATAAAACATACACAATCCAGAAGAATTTGATTTACAACTTATTTTCTCTAAGATGTAGAAGAAAAATGTAAAAAATCTAGAAATTTAAGAAAACAATCAAAAACTGTTCTCAATAAGATGAATATATCATTGCAAAAACAATGCAAAATTTGGGTACAAAAATACAATTAAATATTTAATTTTCTAAAACTGAATCTTTAAGTTAACCCAACACAGCAGTAAAAAATCCTTTTAATGAAATTTTTTTCACAATTTGCAGCACTGATATGTATGACATTGGCAAGATCTACATGATATGAACAATTTAACAGACTTAAATTGCAGGAATGTTACACTTACAATTTGACTTTAAAATAAATATATCAGTCATTAATTTTTTTGGATAAAAAAGAGAAAGACTGTTCCTTAAATTTGTCAAAAAATTGATTCTATTCATGATAAAACATTTTATGAACAGGTAAATTCTTATTAAAAATTTTAAACCTATTATATTTATGATGAATAAAGAATTAAAAGCAGTTTTTGCTTGTGGCAACCATTTTCTGGTCTTACAAATACCAGAGACATGTAAAAAATAGCAACAGGATATGGAAAAGAAGCATCTAGGAATTTTGATGCAAGGATTTCTTCACCTAATGCACTGCCAGCAGACTGGCAAACGTCTCATAGAAGTTATTTATATTTTCCAGTAGGAAGTTTTTTTTGGCTCATTCTTTACACAGACAACTTCTCATAAAAATTATCAATATCAAGATAAAGTAATGATATGATTAAGAGAATAAGCAAGAAACTTGGTAAGAGAATCAATTTGCCTAAATTCAAATCTTCTTGGTAAGACATAGAGTCAAGAAGTTGAGTCTAGGTTCACAAGACATATTAAGATCGTTACTGTCTACGTTAAAAAATAGATAAGTTCCCAAAATTAACATTTTGAAATTATTTTCTAGGCTTTGTGCCATTATTTTAAGAATATACCACATGATTCTATGAATATTCTCATACTTCACACTATTATGGAAATATGTGTGGGAGAATGGTAGTGGTTAATGCCTTTCATCCAGAGGTTTTTGGTTGTCATCATAGTCTGTCATCATATATTGTATTTTTCACATGCTACAAAATTCATTATCAGTCATTTTTAGTAGGTGTAACCAGTTCGACACACAATGCCATATTGGTAGGTCATGATTTTAGTTGGCTCAAACAATTATATTTATTTGTGCGGTTTCAGTATTACTTTTGTGAATTTTGTTCTTTGTTAGTAAGTGTGTAATTGTTTGTTTCGTCATTATTTTGGGATATTATTTTCTGTGTAATAGGTTGTTTCGAGTTTTTATTGCTTGGGTGGTCTTTAGAATATCTGAGCTGTAAGATAGGTGGGTGGTTTATTTATTTAAGTCACTCTTCTGGGAGGCTTTTCCTTTTGTTTTGGTGCATTCTGTGATAATATACAGTTGTTTTTAGGCGTCTGAATTCAATAAAATTCAAATAAATTTGTTAATTAATCAGTTGTGATTTTGTTTATATTGGCAACGACCGTATTGGTTCTTTGTGATTGGTCACTGTGTTTGGCAGTGGCAATCTTGCATTGATCTGATTGGTCTTTCCTTTATTTACATTGTCATCTGATTTATTGGACTTGTTATTGACAGTGAAAAACTTTAAATTAATTTAATAGCGTTTGCTTGTTTTTATTTAGTTAATATTGGTTATGTCTGATAAAGGAGGTAAGAAGGGCAAAATGTGCTCCTGGTGAAGCAGTAGCTGAAGTGTGGCCTGAAGATTCCTCCTTATCAGAAGAAGATAAGCCAAGGGCTAGGGTATCACATATCTCTACCCAGAAAGGATTTGGTGCAGAATTTTTTCAAGGGACAGAGCATGTGGGGAGTTCTGTTTCTCATATATAAAAATATAATATTGATGCTCAAATACGAAATGCTTATGCAATTCTTAGTGGGTCCTAGGAGCAGTTCCCCTAAGGTATGTGAAAAAGTTATCCCCAGAATGAATGAATTCAAAGCAATTGTTTCTGCCATCATGGAAGAGTATGATAAGTTAGTTTAGAGGCCTCCAGAGGTGCATGAGGTGATTGTAAAGGAAAAGGTTTCTGTTCCAATTGTGGTGCCTCAATGTAACCCTTATTTTCAGGTATTGAAGGAGAAACAGGAGGCCAGTCTGTCTCAAAAGCAGGCTGAGGTTGTTTTCATTAATTTAAAGAAAGGGGTCTTGGCGTAATCTAGCAAGGAAATGAAGGACAAATTTCAGGTAGTCCTTCGACGAAAGAGGTCAAGCCTGAGAATTCGAAATATACATGAGACGAAGCTAGTTGTTGTTGCCAACAACAAAGAGACAATTAAAGTAACTTCCGACTTCCTCAAGGTCAGTAAAACCAACATGGAAGTCGCTTCTAAAAGGAAGAAGCATCGTAAGGTCAACGTGTATGATACTGATCGACGTCTATCTGAGGAGGAGTTAATGACTCTCATACAGGAGCAGAATACTCAGATGGCTGAGGCGGCCTTCAAGGCTAATTTTAGACTGTTATTTAAAATGGGTCGGCGTGAAGCAGAGCATTTCCACAGTGTCTTTGAGATGAGTCCTGAACTATTTAGAGGCTTCATATCTGAGGGTTGTTTATTGACTTCTCTTTTCATGTAAGGTTCAACATTGCTTCAAGTGCCGCCAGTTTGGACCCATACGGATTTGAATACTAGATCGTGGATACTGGTTTGGTGGTTGGGTTTCAATTAACCACAATCTCAGGAATGGTCAAACTGAGACTGTATGAGATTACGCTTCATTTACACTCATATATATATATCATCCTCATTCATCCTCTAAAGTACCTGAACAGTAATTCCCGAGGCTAAAAGGAAAAAGAGAGTTTGGACACATACAACCGTGTAAAAATCTGGTGGTAGTGTGGAGCACACTATGGGAGCACACAGTGGGAGCCACTGTGGTGGTGAAGGACACAAACAATAGGAGTGTCCTAAGAAGTTGGAGGCCCTGACTTCTATAAACTGCAGATGTCTTCAGAAGGACCATAAGCACTCTGTGAATAGTAAGGATTGTACTTGTTATCAGAGGGTTGTCACAATGTATTACCAATTCAATATCATTAGATGGTTAAAATTGGGCAATTGAATGCACAGGGTGCTTACACTGTACAGATTGAACTTGGCAAGATCGCCATACATAGGGGGTTGGATGTTGTTGTTCCAGTAAAATGCCAGTTTTTTTACGTCGGAAGAGATTTTATTTTGGTACTGATAGCATGTCTGCTGTACTGTGCAGAAGGGAACTTGACTATTTCTTTATTCAACAGCTCTCTAACAATCAGCATGTTATTATCCATGTGGATGTACAGAACTTGCATCAGTATGCTGCAAGTTCGTATTTTCAATATAGAGATCCTGCTGATCGTCATTTTGAGGACTGGGACAAAATCCTATAATTCTCTAGTACCAGTCTAATCCTTAATGGTGCAGATTTGAACGCTAAATCACTTTTGTGGCATAGCAGCTTCACCAATGATGGTGGTAAATTTATTTATTTATTGGACTTTTTAGCCCAATATGGTCTGCAGGTATATAATATACCTGGTGAGTTGCCCACCTACACAGATAATGTAGACGGGTATCAGTTTTTTGGTGGAATGAACATTAATGTTACTGTTGGTAACATTAATGTTGCTGTTGGTTTATTCCTACCAATGTTTGTTTGGGTGAATGCTACCACCAATGTTAACATTCCAGTTTAGCAGGGTCGTTTCCTGCATTGGCATGCAGACTGGAAAAAGTTTATTGAGTTTCTTTCAGCCAGACTTTGTGTTTTGGATCAGAGTCTGGATGTTCTGGACTTAGAGGACCTTTCTTCTTTTTCTGTTTAGCCTCCAGGAATTACCATTCAGGTATTACTTCAGAGAATGAATGAAGATGATATGTATGAGTGTAAATGAAGTGCAGTCTTGTAACTCTCAGTTCAATCATTCCTGAGATGTGTGATTAATTGAAACCCAACCACCAAAGAATACTGGTATCCACGATCTAGAATTCAAATCCATATAAAAGTAACTGTCTTTACTAGGATTTGAATGCTGGAACTATTGACTTCTAAATCAGCTGATTTGGGAAGAGATGTGTTCACCACTAGACCAAATCGATGAGGTTTGAACTTGGAGGACCTGGCAGAAGGTTAGCGTCCTATTTTATCTTATAGTTGTAAAGTGTACTTGTAGGTATTCTCTCTTCTGCCATTCTTTCAATATGGTTTGTCCAATTTAGTATGTATATTTTGATTTGTTCATTAAGGTTATAGATATTTAATTCATTTCTGATGTCAGTGTTCCTCTTCCATGTTGGGTAGGAATGGTACCCTGCAATATTTCTTAAAAATCTCATCTCTGTAGCCTGAATTATTTTTTCCATTTGTTTTATACAACACCAGGTGTTTCTGTTCCATAGAGAAATGCTGTGACTAAAGCTGTTAGTATTTTAGTATGGTTTCTTTCTGAACCTTATTTCTCAAAACTCTTTTTATGGTACCATATAGTAATTAAATTTCTCAATTTTACTTGGAACATCTGATTCACCCCAGACTGAAACTTTACATCCTAAATAATTTACCTGTGACACTTGTTCTATGATTTCCCTGCTATGTGTGATTTCTGATCTAATGATATATTTACCACAGAAAGCCATTACTTGCGTTTTTCCTGTGAATACTTTCATGTTATATTACTTTGCTTCTTTTTTCAATTTAAAGAAGGCCTTCTGCAGTTGATCTTCGGAGTTGGCAATAATTACTAGATCATCTGCAAATAACATGGATATAAGAAATTGTTTAGAATTTAGTTCATATGTATAATCTGGCATGCCATCTATCCATTCTTGCAGAAGATCGTCCATGAATATTTTAAATAATATTGGTGACATACTGCACCCTTGTCCAATTCCTAAATTTATCTTAATTATATTATCTCCCTCCCCTGAAATGGCTATCTTGGTGCTTCTGTACATTTCTTGTATGATACCTATGAATTGTTTTGGAATTTCTCACTTGTTAAATATTTGCCATAACTTTTCTCATATTACTTTGTCAAATGCTTTCTCTAAATCTACATGTAATGTATGTGTTTCGCTTCCAAATTCCTGATGTTTTTCTAACAGCTGTTTCAGTGCAAATATATTATCTATACAATTTCTACCATTTCTAAAACCAGCTTGTTCCTCTCTTAGAATCTTTTCTACTATATTTTTAAGTCTTTGTGTTATAATTCTTGAAAATATTATATAACCAGATGGTAACAGGCTTATTCCTCTATAATTTTTGCATTCGCTTCTTTCTCCTTTTTTTAAAGACAGGTAGCCATTCTCTATTCATTTGGGATGACCTTCCTTACCCACTATATATTTTATAAATGTAAATATCTCTGCTTCACATCACTAGAAGTATATTTTAATAACGCTACCACAATTCCATCATGTCCAGCAGCCTTTCTGTTATTGCTGTCCTTCGAATCCTTCTGCATTTCTGACATGTCCAGCCTGTCCACTTCTCCATATACTGTATTATCTCTCTCCTTCTCATCATTCTGTTCATTAATCATCTGTAGTTATTGAAAATTTTCTAAGAATTTTCCTGGTTCTAAAGCTCCTATTTTCACAAGATCCTTCTCCTTGCTATTTAGAATTTTCATTACTTAATATGCTATGTTTCATCACCCGTGGCTGTATTTTCTAGTCTTGTTATAAATAAGCCCCATTTCTTACTTTGTTGTTTCCTGCAAATCTTTTTCATGATGTTTTTTTGACTGTTACACTCTCTGTCTTTTTCATATTTTATCATGAGCCACCTAGTACATGCTTCTCTTTTCTTTTTAATGGCTTCTTCCATCTCTTCATTCTAAAAATTAATCTTTTTCTTTTGCCAATCGTTTCCAATACCCAAGGGTTTCATATGCCGCTCTATTTAATATTCCTTTTATGTTATTCCATTCTTCATTAATACCATGATTTAATATAATTCTTATGTTACGGATATCTAATCTATTACTACAGAGCAGTTTTACTGACTTTTCTTTAAGGAGGTGGATCTTGAATTGTAAGTATGTATGTCAAAAATATTAAAAGGCTTATGTTCAAAAAGATACTTATGACATACTCAAACTCACTAGAAGAAACAGTGTTCATAACCTTCAGAATAGCCCCTGCCTCATCAAAAACCATACTGAAACTACCAACAACTTTCTGAAATCCAATCTATCAGTAATACAAAGATGCAATACTTTCTCAAAAACCTTTCCAATAACTGACAGCAGTGTTAGAAGGCCTATTAGAGGAGCTCACTGTGGAGTTCTTGTCACTACCTTTAAACAACAATTTCAAAACACTCTTTTACCTGCAAACAGCATCCTATTAGAAATTCTAGTGAAAGTACCAACACAGATTCCAACAGACTGAACAAGGAGGTCCATCATGATTCCATCAAAACCCAGAGTTTTATTCCTACCAGAACAGCAAATTATCTGATATACCTCTACCTCTGTAATTTCTACACATAAAACATCAGAACGAAAAGCAGCAACTTCCTCTCAAGCTCGCAAATTATATGAGGTTTCAATAAAAGCAATTCAGAAAGCCCTACGTTTGTTCAATGTGTGGCTTAAGTGTGTTATGTAAAACTATTTAAATGGAAGATTTAGAAATAGCCTGGGTAACAATCTAAAAATATAACAAGAGTATTATAACTTAACATAGCTTTCCTTGTAGATTAACATACATTGAAATAGATATATATATAAGCAAGAACTGGCTTTTATTGCAAATTTTTATGTTTCTAGTATAATTTTAAAGAACATAAAATATTAACTTACTTTAAGTCGTTCAGTGCAGCAAGGCATGGCAGCGAATATGTCATAGGAATACATAGTCCCAAGAACTAGGGAAGAACCATCCCATGGAGTATTGCAATATCGGCATCTAAGGCGGCGACCTGGGGCCCATGCTTCCAGACAACCCATACACACAGCTGACAGGAACTGTGTACGACCTTCTACTTTGGTCTGTAACAAAAAAAAAAATAATTGTTACAAAATAATTGCAAAGAAAAATCTATAAAGATAAACAAATACTTATAACATCTATTTCATCAGGACGATCTGCAAAAAAAGAATGTTCATGTAATAAGAAGGTTGAATGAATGAACTTATAAAAATCAACAAGGATTTCTACATGAAATAAATAAGATTAAAAAAAAATCATGATACATTATATTATCATAGATTAATTTAAATAAAGGTGCAGGCATGTATTTTTACACATTATTTCCTCCATATCTCATTTCATTCAGTTGGTGGTTGTGTGCCGAAACAGCATCATATGTTTACAAAAATCTCAGCAAATCTTGCCTAATAAACTGTTGGAAAAAACACAAATGAACTAAAAAATTAAAAATACAAACATAAAGTGAAGTATAAGTTGACAACCAAATTCAATTACAGAAGGCTTTCGATAATCAGACATGTATGAGGCAACTCTGGTGTCATATTACTGAAATTTGTCGGATTACTGGAATTACTCTAATTTCAATAGAATAACAAACAGAAAATGTTACATACTTTCATATTCACTTATTAATTTAAATAACTGATGTAATTTGATTGCGAAAATAAAAATAATACATCTAACTACTTACTTAACAAAATACTAGTCAACAGGATTTTGTTTATTTTGCTTTATTGGACAGTTTAAAACTATTTTCTCACAAACGTTTTAATATTAAAATATCAGCAGCAGCCACTTTATTTTTTTCAGCCCACTTGATACACAAAGCACTTTTGTGACCTACGGTACTAATCGATCGCGAAGGCATCACACGTTTTCGTTGTCATCATCGTCTTCGTTCTGATCCAGCACATCTTCAATTATCTCCCGGTCGGTCATCTGTTGATAATTTTCATCTTCAATTCCAGTCAGCCATTCATTTATATCGTCTTGTCTCAGTCCTTCTGAGTTGCTCTGACTGCACAGTTGGGCTAGCATCGTTTATTTCAGCATCAGGACTGAAATCACTACTTTCACTATGTTGTCGGTATTTGTTCATTTTCCAGCTTTTTTTTGCGTTTTTCATATACATGTAATAGAGGATGAGTTTGCCATAAATTTTTTCAAGAGCACACTATTGTTTTAGCATATATCTTTTCCCTTATTTGTGAGAGATCAAACCCGACGTCTTCTAAGATTTTTTTTAAACATTTTAAAATAGACGTATTTTCCGATTTACTCATTACAGAAAACAATAGAATCCTTTTTTAATTTGTTTAACCGTCTTGAATAATTTTTTGTTCCATCGGCTGAATGATAAATTGCGCAAGAAATAAGACGCGGATAAACCCATATTTACTTTTTAGTCTTCCTCATCTGGGTGCCCGTAAAGCTGTTTAAAGTAACAATGTTTTTTTTTGGTAAGTGTCTTTGTTTAAGGAATTTTTTTTACCGAGGACACGAACTTCTCATTAACCATTCAAAATTATACTATCCTTGCCATCCATTTTCGGCTTTGATTTCTATATTTTACAGGAAGTCTTAAATTTTTAAAAGCCCTAGGATGTTTGGACTTGCCTATAACAAGTAATTCAAGTTTTGGGTACGACTCGTGTTTTAAAAAGGCATAAACGTAATTTTGTTTTTTCGATATTTTGAGACCTGAAGCGCTCTTTTCAGCACAATGGACGAATTTTTTTTCGGCAGCATCCTCCAAAATAACTCAGTCTCATCGGCATTATGAACCTGGTCAAGACCAATACCCAACTCTTGGACAGTCTTTATAAATATTTCTTTTTATGGCTCAACGGCAGTAAAATCACAAGAGTTTCTCACCTGTGGTGGTTAGTAAACGGATTCCATAGTTTCCTGAATTTGTCAAACCACTTGTCATTTGCGCGGAAATCTTCTTCTTCATCATATCTTTATAGAAGAGCTTAACTTTTTCTTTTATGATTTCGCTAAAAAGAGGTGTATGTTTGGAACGTTCCTGATAAAGTACATCTTCCATTAACGGGAATGTATCAGATTTTAATGTTTTCCGATCACTTTTACCACTGATTATCTTTATATTTTTACCTATTTTTTTGCAAGTCAAAAATCGTTGCACGTCCAATTCCGTACAGTAAAGCTACGTCACCCATTTTTTCTCTTTTATCAATTCTTTTAAGAATTTCTACTTTCTGAAATAAACTTGAGAGTGATGTGGTGCTAATGTTTTTATGGTTTCAACATCTTCAAAACTAAAAACAACGAAGTTAGGATACTGTTTAACATGCGGAAAACTGGATACTTGTTAAGAAAAACTAGACACGTTAAAAAGAATATGACAATTAAACACGGACACGATCATGCGATACTGAGACCTGTAGTAACATATTATAAGAAGTTTAATGCCGTCTGTAGACTCCGGTACTGTGCAAGTCGCCAGCCGGCGGCGCCAAGCTGTAACTGCAGACATAGCTAATTGTCACGTTGTCGGCGACGATCTGAAGTACTGTACTGTAATTTATTAGAGTATTCCACGTAACCACGGCCTACTCACCTAAACCATCATTTTCACCTCTCGGCCATGGCTCTGTTTTATCAGTTGTGACGGCGTCCATAAAAGTCGGAAGTAAAATAAAAAAAAGACAAAAAAATAGTAGCATTACATAAATTGCCTCAGCAGTTAGATGAAATGTGTCGGATTATTGGAGGTATTGGATTAAAAAATCTCGGATTATCGAGGGCCGACCGTATCAGCTGTATTAGGAGATTTGAATAAAATATTTATATTAAAGCTTTTTTATTTTGTGGCTAGTTACTCACATTTCAAACTAATTTAGAATACAATGAAGAACTTACAATTTATATGTTTTTCACAAAATTTAAGGAATTTTTTACAAATTCTTTTAAAAAAAAAAATAAATAAGATAAATAATACTGAGATTTATATGATATTTTGGAATACAGCGTGTATGAATCAGGAACTTATAGCTAGCTGCATTTATTTCTCAGAGTGAGTTTATCCACAGCTTTTTAAATTAACAAGAACAAGAGAATTTCTATAATTAATCGGAACCTGACAATAGAACTGTGAAGAAAAACCAGTATCATAAAATATAACTAATCTGGAATGCCTAAAACTACTCTGAAAAAAGGAAAAACAAGCACTAACCCTCTCTTTTCCCTTTACATTTATAATAATACAAACCACTAAAAAAACATTTATGAAATCATGAAAAAATAATTTTTACTTCACCGCATAATTACAGGATCATTTTAAACAATAATAACAAAATTTACTTAATTTTTTTTAAATACAGTAGCGCCTCTTTTAACCGAGCTAATTGGGGGTGTTACCGACTCGGATAACGGAAAAAGCGGTTAACAGAGACCTTAGGTTTCGCTTTTGAATTAGGGCAATAAACCGTATTAATATCAAATTAAAAATTAATAAAACAATGTTATTATTTATTATTTTATTTTACTGTATTTATTATAAAATATTAGTCATTAATCATCCTCGCATCAATTCACATAAACTTAGTTTGATTTTTTAACGAAAAAGTCTGTCACCTTCTTTTATCTTTACTGAGTTAACACGGGTCGTAGAAGCGCGATCACGCCAGTTTGTACTACGTTAAGTCAAGGAAATGAACATCGTTTCGTTGTTCTAAATATTGAAACGCTTTTGTCAGAAATACAGACTCTTCGTTGTGGCTAATCTTTTCATTTTCATTACTGGAGATTTCATTAGCTCACAACTTCAAAATTTCTGTCACAACTTTCAAAATCTGGTCATCATCATGAATTTTAAATTTAGTTCCTTTGAATCCGATTCTAACCAATCATGCACTTCACTTTCCTTTACATTTTCACATTCTGGTATATTTTCTAGTAAAGCATCAAATTCCTCATTCGATGACACAGTACACGAAATTTTCTGATTGTTAACTCGAATTTCTGGTCATATAAATGATTTATTGATTATTGTTTGATTAATTGAATTTCATGATTCTCCCAACATGTATGTAAATTGCATGTTTTATGCAATTTACATACATGTTTGATGCTAGTGTTTTCGATGGGAGTATTCTAAAATGCAATCCTGTCTCATCTGAATTAAGTACTTGTTCTGGAAACAGATTTTCCGACTGAACAAGAACAGAAAATTTTTGATAAAATTAGCAGCGTTGTCAGTATCGGGAGATAATTTTTTTCCCTGATACAGCTAACTGTCTTATGTCGTGAAGATTTCTAAACTTCTTCACCCAGCCTTTGCTGGTAGAAAATGTATGTGAACCGTTCGATTATTTGTCAAATTGAAGAGCTTTTCTTGCAAAATAGGGCCCGACACTGGTACCCCAATGATTATCTGTTGCCTGAATCACAAGGAAACGGCATCATCTAAAGCATCCTGGACAGGCTTCTTCGCGCAGATCGTTTACTTAAAAACTTTTCGGGCACTTTTTCAATTCAGTATTCTTCAAAACAGTATTCTTCAATTTCTTTTTTTCTCCGTTTCCGACGGTTGTTTCTCCGACAACAAACTCATAAGCAATTTTTTAAATTGATTCTCCGCCATTTTATATTTTAATTGCTTTTAATCGGGTGTCCAGTGACACTACCACTCGTTTACTTTTTATAACAAAAAAATCTTGTAAACAAAAAATGTTAAAAAAACAACACGTATTAAGGACGAATAACAAAGACAAACGGCATCGAAATAAAATCAATATTAAAATATTTTCAACGCTGAATATTCGACATTTTTTTCTGGAAATAAAATTCCGTTTACGGAAAAAAGTCTGCCGAAAAAATTGACGATCAACCGCCCTTTTACCAATAAAAAATTCTCGTACGGTTCTTCGCCGGGAAAATAGTTACTTAACATCAAAAATAAATATAATGAATAAAAAATTGCTTTTCATTTTGGGTCCGGAATATAATATAGCAAAGCTCTTTTAATTTTAAAACCCCTTTAAGTGATGAAGAAAAATAAATAAAAAATTTGTAATTGTAAAAATTAAAAGAGTTAGAGCCAAAAATATATATATGTTTTAGAGGTGGGGAATAAATTTAAAAAGAAAAAAAAAATTAACATTCATTTATAGGTTAATTTAAATTTGCTAAAATTTCTTTTAGTCGACAACCGCCTTCAATAGTGCCTGAAATAAGAAATAGAAAATTTTCAAAAACTTTTCAGCATGTTGATCCAGGATCTATTTCAAACAATCGTAGACATTTTTATAGTTCCGTATAATAATAAGTATAAACTTTCAAAACATTTTTGAACAACATTTAAACCGAAGGGACATAGAGCAAGACAGCAAAAAACATACATATCAATTTTAAGATATGGGGGTTGATTTTTTTTTAAATTTTTATTATTTATATACGCATTGAAGTTAATGAATTTGCTTTAATTAAGTTTGCACTAAAATGCCTCTGAAGAAAATCGAAATTGCTTTTCGCGATATCCCCCATCCCGTTAACGAATTTTGAAAAAAATGTAATATGATCAATGGCGCCATATATAGAATTACCTGAGCCTTATTTGAAGAAAATCGGTTTGATCAATCTCGAAATATAAGACCAAAGACAGTGCGAAACACATCGTATAAACATTTGCACATAAATACATGCATATTTTAGAGCCTTGATCAGCGATCTCCAAACCTTTTTGTCCGCTTACCCCTAAGACGAAAATAATTATAAGTTATACACCATATAATATAATATATATATATATATGTGTGTGTGTGCGCAGTCAAAAATCAAATTATTTATACTACTTCTTTGGCGTACCCCCCCTTTGGAAACGTGTCTGTATGAAGTAAATGGACCATGAAACGTAAACAAAAAACTCGATACCCCATTTTTGATATGATCACCAAACTTTACCCTTTAATATAGCTATTCTAGCTACAAGTAAAAAAAAGTTTTTTTTTTTAAATTAGAAATATACTAAAATAATAATTTTTATAATACTTATTGTATAATATATACAAATAGGAGCAACATGTGTATTGCTGTTATAAAAAAATAAAGGCAATTTTTATTACATACACCCCCAATTTTTTTTTCTTTAGCTTCCGGAACAACCGTAAGGTATTACTTTCGAGGATGAATGAGGATGATATGTATGAGTGTAAATGAAGTGTAGTCTTGCACAGTCTCAGGTTAACCGTTCCTGAGATGTGTGGTAAATTGAAACCCAACCATCAAAGAACACGAAATCCACGATCTAGTATTCCAATCCGTAAAAAAGTAACTGTCTTTAAATCTTTAAATTAAAATCTAATTAAATTAAGCCTTCAAGCATATCAATCAGTTAAAAAAAAATTTACAAAATATTAATTTGGAGTGTGATGCTTTTAGTAGTGAAGCATAGACAAAATAAAAAAAAACAGAAATAAAAAGAATAGAGGCATACAAATTGTGGTGAGTTGATAAAGTTCGAAATAACATGGTCATAAAAGGAATAATCTCAACAAAATTTCCTTTGAAATATATACATTTAGTCTAAGGCTGCTGAAGTTTTCAATCCCACTCTCAAAGAATGATTAAATAAAATTTTCAAAATAGGCAGACGTTTTGTCAATATCTTACATCATTTCGAGTAGATCTATTTCCTGCAAGCATCATTTTTGGAAACAAATAATAGATCGAAGGTACTAAATCTGGTGAATAGGAAAATGTGGAAGAATCTCTTAGCAAAATTCGAACAATTTTGGTACAGAAATTTTAATAAGGTAAGCAGTGAGTGCATTGTTTGATGAAAAAGAACCTTCAAATTCCTCATAGAAACCCTCTTCACTGAATGACCCTCTTTACTGTACCACAAATATTGTTTCTGAACTCAAAATTTTCTGTCTTCCTTATTTTTATTATCGTAAATCATTCATAATGGAGCCATATTAAACAAAAAATTATTATTGCATGATTAGTATCCATTTACATTATATATTCTTTGGTGTGGGTCTTTAATAGGCGAAGAGAAGAAGAGACAAATTAAGTACTCATCGTAGGTAAGTTCTCTTACCTAATAAGTTACCTAACCTCTTAGTAAGATAATTTATAAGATCTGTTATTATTACTTTCTGTTTTAAGAGTTTTTAGTCACACATGTATTTCTGAGTAGGAAGTTCTACATCACATTTTCACATAATTACGGTATTATTCTATGAACAACTGCTAGAATATACTCTTTCAGCCTACAAACTGTTAATGATTTATTGGCATAAACTTGTTTTTTCATAAAGCCCTCTAAGCTAAAAGTTAAGAGGTGTTAGATCGCATGATATAGGAAACAAGGTTATGTTTCAGTTTCGTGGAGTCTTGGAAATTTATCACGCAATATTGTAATCGTTTGACGGTTCATACTTCTGAAAAAATTTAATGCCTATGAGTCAGCCGGTAAAGTGATGCTAATGATGTGCTTCGGGACTTCAAGTGCCAATTTATTGAGAATATTTGTAAGAAAAACGTTCAATCAAAAGTGAGTATTCTCACATGGTACAAAATAAAATGAAATCCGCAATAAAGAGTAATTCTTCTGCATGATAACGCCTGTCCCCCCCACCGCTCAAAAGGCAGTGTAAGAACCTATTCAAACTAAAGTTAGTAAGTGATGCCACGTTCAGCTTGTTCCGATCTCGCACGATCAAATTTTTTTCCTTTGTTCTCAAAGAGGTTTTACATGGAACCGAATTCGGACACAATGAGCGGATCAGAAATTCGGTAAAAGAATTGTTCAGACAACAAGGTGAATAATTTTATATCTCTGGAATAAGAAAGTTCTCAGAAAGATGGAACAAGCGCCTAAACCTAGCCCCGGTCATTATGTTAACAAGTAGCATTAGTTTCTTTATTATTGAATAAATAATTTTTCTAGTCACTTGCCTTTAATTATTGAAACCCTCGTAGAATGAGAACACTGTCATTTTTATATAATTATTACGAAGCGAATTATTAAGTTTCAAACCTATCGGTAAAGACTTTTTTTTACCCCCAGAACCAAAAAAAAAACGGTAAAGACTGACTTAAGCGATTAATACTAGTGTAAGTTGTATTAAGCAGAAAAATATGCAAGTTTACGAGGATAAACATACACAATTTTTTAATCGTATTGTATCGTGCTTATATATATGTGTGTGTGTTTTTATAACTAATCTTTCTTTCCGCCTATCTTCGTGGAGGAATCGTAGCATCTCTCTATCTTTCATCTGTAAGTGCCCGCTTTGGGTCCCAGTCTGGCATGACATTTTTTCACATGCAAAAAACTCTTTACTGTTATCCATCTTTAACTGCTACTGGGGATCACCCAGTTGATATATAAATAAGTAGTATAATTAATTATTACCACGAAAATTTATATAGAATTAAATAAGTTTCAAAATTATATTATAACCGAGCAGTTTAACTTTTTTAATGTAATTGTTAAGGCATGACATGAAAAGTTGATATTTCCCAGTAAACAAGAGAAGCATAGTACAAGCCAGTCGAATGATCGCCGTATACCTGAGTACAGCCACAAACACCAACGGTATCGTTGTCATTATATTCTCCTCTTGTTTTTCATATTGTTCTAACAAATTGACATTAATAATGTACCACCCTCAGGAGAAGGCTTTCCATTTTGAAACAATACCGAGCCATACTGTAACAAATTAATATTTGTTTCCCGATGAATTTTCGCATGAGTAACTCAAACACTGAAATCCAGTATAACGAACGAACGAACGGACGATATACGACAATAATCTGTTTGCTTTAAACTCGGAATTTCTGTCAAAGAGCCTCTTGTGAATTTTAACCTAACTTAATTTATCATTTCCCGAGTTTTATATATATTAAAAGGCAAATTCTTATATAAAACCAAAAACATATCTATCTGTACGGCCGTTAAAATAATTATAGACGTAATTTTGTTATAATGCTTCGATATTTTTGCTGTTAAAAAAATTAAATAAAAACATATAAGTAAGCAAAAATCAGGTAAATGTACAATTTAAACTTAAATGGCATTCGCATAAAGCTTGCCCTTAATTCTTTCCCAAGTAATTAGTGTAAGTGAAAAGCTATTATCCTATTCAAGATCCTTATCCTTATCCTACCAAAGCTAAATTATCCTATTCAAGACCTTGAAAAGAATTTACTTATATTCACATCTAAAAACAAAATATATATATAAACAATATATATTTATTGATTTATTTATACATTTATTGATATAGCGTTGCGGCTTCGCCCACGCTATAAGGTTATTTGCGTTTCCCGTCACGGTCAGTTATTTTTATTTTATGTTTTTTATTCAAGTAACCGGAGGCAGGTGCAGCCGTCGCATCGCACGTAAAGTAATAATGGTAGTGGCTGTGTTGGTTGAACCGCCGCGCTGTAAACCGTCAAACCCCTTTAAAAATCAAAATTCAAAAAACCCGAAAATAGATTTTATATATTTATCTGAAGAGTATTTCCAAGCTCCTATCTAGTAAATATCTCGTTTAGTATAGTTGGAAATAGGGAAATTTACCTTTCTTTCTTTTTTCTTCACCTCTTTGAAAATCGAATTTCGAAAAACCTAGAAATTTATATTTAGATCTTTACATGAAGATTATACACACCATAAATCAAGTTGACTCCATTTTAAGCCTTTAAACTCAGAATCCAAAAAATCCTTTCTTAGTGTGCATTTACACTATAAGAAGAACTTGTGTTCAAATTCTCATCAGTTTTTCTTTAGTAGATTTTTGTTAGGCGTTGACAATGAATCGCTCACAACATGTTCCTTTATATAGATACATACTTTTTCACTATATAATTATACTTTATACAATATAAATATGGGAAAGTATATTAAAGGGTCAAATTTTTTTGTCGGGTTTTTTTGAGAAAGTGTGTGTTTTATCACTCTCTCTAACAAAAAAAAAACAATTTTTTCAGTATTTAATACTGAATATAAGAGACATTAAATACTTTAATGTCTCTTACGTAGCTAAGATACTTTCTGAAGGTGAATAATTTTGTTCAAACTCCCATACGGGGGAGTGGAGCAAAAAAATTTTTCTTATTTATCGTTTCTGGACGCAAAGTTAAATTCTAGTACAAATTATATGATTCCATTACATTAGCATATCATCATTTTTCTTATGTATTTGAGCAATTTCATTTAGAGTAAGATGTAAGAAGCTTTTTTCTTCTATTTTTTTTTTCGTCAATTATAGTTTTGGTTGATATTTTCAGACGGTATTTTCCCATTTTTTTATTTTGTACGATGACTTCTGGCACAAGTAATTACTGATGCATTTTATTTTGGTTACAATTTGTCAAGGGGTGGAGAGATACGGATACAGTCACCCATGGTTTCCCTATTCCAACATTTTGCTCAGAATAGAATATTTTTTAAAAAATAATTCTTTACTTTTATACTTAAATACTTTAATGTTCAAATTAATTTTTTCCGAGTAATAGTCCGAGGGCCAAGCCCTCGGTAGCCAGAATTGCTGCTATTTTTTAACTGTAAACTTTATAATAATTTACACAAATTCAATCTTTTACTAATCCAAAAGTAGGTGAAATAGCTTCTTTTCTATAAAATTACGTTAGTATAACTTTTTCTGATTTTATATAATTAATATTTGATATTAGGAATATAATGATAGGTATATGATTATATTCACGACTACTTAAAAAAGTAATTTATTATCTCAATTTATGATAAGGTTGAAAATTATTTTCACTCAAATAACCCTCGTTAGGAAAAAAAAAATTGTTTTATAATAAAACAATGTTAGAGAGAAGAATCTTAGGGAAAATATTAGGCCCAAAAAACAACACAAGACTAGATTATAAACAAAGTTCAAACCAAGAACTACATTCCAAAATAGAAAAAATAACAGATGTAATCAGGAAAAGAAGACTGCAATTCTATGGACACATATACAGAATGGAGAACCCCAGACTAACAAAACAGATCTTCACCCTACTAAACACTCACAAGAACAAGATTAACTGGCTTTAGAAATAGACAATGACCTTGTAAACAATTCAATAGACTCAGACATTTTAAAACACAGAGCAACATACAGAAAAACAATGCAGGAATTAGAGTTTCAGGAGAGGAAAAAACTCACTTGTAGAAGAGGGAGAAAATGGACTCAAGAAGACAAAAAACACCACTCTAGAAAAATTAAAGAAGCATGGGCTAAAAATTTGATTAAGCGTGCCCTCTAAGTGGGCTATTTGAAAAAATAATGTTACAACTCCTGTTTTTGAATCTAATTATCTTCTAAGAAGTTGTGAATAGTATACCCAACCTAATAAGATTACTATATTTGATGTAAAATAACAGCAAATTTCTAAAACAATAAAATTATAGGAAAAAATTCTGTTTTCTTTTTAAGTATGATAAAAAAAATAATTAATTTTATTTTCAATTATTGACAAAACGTTAGCTAAGGGGAGGCCTAATATTTTTACGTAGAAAATATGAGAATAAGATTGGATGATGGGGTATTTAAAAGAGGACATAAAAGTCAAGAAAATTTACTGTATAATTTTAAATTTCAATTATGATACAGAAAAACAAGATGATAAGAGAAATAAAGAGTGATTGTACGGAGGGAACAGATGCTACCACATGGTCGAGAGACTCCTGAAGCGAAAAAATGGGTTTAGAAATTCTAATATAAAAATATTAAAACAATAATATTATCAGTAACGAATGAACGTGAAAGACTTATTCGGCCACCCTAGAATATCAGATTGTGAAGGGAGAAACAGTTGAAATAGGCAATATTTTGTAACAGCAGAGAAGAAAAGACAGCAAAAATGTATGATCTTAAAGGAAAGAACGGTAGAGGAATGCCAAACGTTAGATGAAGGATAAGATCAGAGGAACCCTTGGAGATGTTTGAATTGAGAAGAAATGTTGTGAAGACGACAGACCCTTGAGAAAAATCTAGATTGGTAAACAAAATAATCATATAATTTAATTTTTTTCTTTTTTTTTGTTTAACCTCTGAGATCATCGTTAGGTATTGCTTCAGAAGATGACATGAATGATTTGTAACATGTGTGAAAGTGCCATGCCTGACCGGGATCTGAACCCGGGATCTCCAGATGAAAGGCCGAGACGCTACTACTCGCGCCACAGAGGCCGGCATCTATATATTAATAAATTAAAGGTACACGTACGATTAAAATTTTTTAAATTCCTAACACATTTTTATCGCTCCAGATACAACATTTACTGGGGGGGTACAGGACCAACACGGACAATACCGCCGGTGAAGTCGCCGAATTGCACCCCTAGATTTCCTCGTTCGGAAGAGAGAAATATACAAAGGAGGAAGTAAGGCGTATGATGAGATCCGTAGGTGACAGGATTGATTGGATAAGTTGACGAAGGAAATATGGACCCACAAACTGATCTCGGACCTCCAAAAGATGGCTGGCACGCAAACACGGAGAACTGGAATACGAGCTGACCCAGTTCGTTACTGGTCACGAGTGTTTTAAGGGATACCTGTGCGCACGGATACTGAGACCCTCTGCTGATCGAAATTTTTGCCGGGCGGAAGATACCGCAGAATACATTGCGGTCTTGTGCGATCGATACCTGCAACATAGAGAAGCATGCCGGAGAGAATTCGACGTGTTTATTCCACAAAATATCACTGGGACTATGCCGGTGAGCCAATGATTGTGGCATGCGGTGTTCACCGTGTTACTTAAGATATCAGACTTAAGATGGAGTGAGGAATTCCTCTTGAATTTTCCTTGGGCTGTGGTTATGTTTACATCAAATCAGATCCACCCCCTCCGCAAGGTGAAAAAACGTACCTTGAAATATAGAAATATAAACCACCAACACAGAACTTTTTATCCAAGATTCTACCATTTTATATGGCTGGAGCTTTTATAGAAATAAGTAAATACATTGGAAGTAAACTGTGATCAATAATAATCATTTTTTCTATTACACTATAAATGGAAGTATTTTAAATGATGTAATGGTTGTAAGCAACCATTATGTTGCTTATGGTTAAGCAACCGTTATTGTTAATAACTAACTGTAGCCTTAAATATTATTTGATCAAGATTGAACTTTAAATAATTTCATAATTAAGTCTTTAATATTTAAAAAAGCCTATGAATTATTTGAAATAAAAATCTGTCAATGTCAGAGCCGGAAACGTTATGCAACCTGTTTTAAAAGCTTCAAGCTTGTGAATATATATATATATATATATATATATATATATATACGACATACATACAAAAATACATTTGTTCATACATTTAATATATTTGTACATACATTTGTGTATACATACAAAATGTATATAATATATATATATATATATATATATATATATATATATATATACACATTCTTTTTCTACTGTGTACATTACAGTCTGTTAAGTACTCAAATAGTGAACAATAAGCAACCCCCTACGGCCTTATGAGATGAAGATGATACGTAAGACATGCAAATGTAGTGTATTCTTGAACAGACTCAGGCCGACCATTCCTGAAATGTGTGGAACGGTGTGGTAACCCAACTACCAAAGTACGCCAGCCTCCGTGGTGCCAGTAGTAGCGCCTCGGCCTTTCATTCGGAGGTCCCGGATTTGAATCTTAGTCAGGCATGGCATTTTCACACGCTACAAATCATTCATCTGATCCTCTGAAGTAATACCTAACGGTGGTCCTGGAGGTTAAGAAAAAACTCCAAAGTACACCGCTATCCTTCACGGTCTAGTAGTCAAATCCATATAAAAGCAATTAACTTTTACTAGGATTTAAACCTCAGAAACTTCGACTTCAAAAATCAGCTATCAAACAACTGATTTGCGACTATTAAATCACTAGACCAGCCCGTTGGACTCGCTTGTGATTATGGAATGAAAATTTTGTAGCAAATGAAAAATTACCGGGATTCGAATCCGGGATCTTTTGGACGAAAGGCTGAAACGTTACGCTAGGGACGGCGGAATTGTGTTTATTAATATAACTTTCTTCATATTTCTGATAATATACTTTCAAAGAATATTTTTTTACTAGCTTCAATTAACAGTATTTTTAAAAAATTCAACAAGGATGTTTAACCTAAATAATTTAAGTTTTTATCTTATTCATTTAATTAATAAAAGCACATACAAAATTAACTTTAAACCTTGTGTAATTAATAAGAATCTCAGAAATTTTAAGTAGATTGAATAATTCGCCATATTTATTTTGTCACTGATTATTAAGTAGAAAAAAAACAACGTACAATACAAAAACAAATTACGTGGGTGTACGCGTACTTAGGCCTATTTAAGATATTGCAAGAGTAAAACGTAAAGCATAAAAAGAAATAATGAATGATCTCCAAACAAAACTAACCCGTATTGTACAGAAATAAAAGAAATCTCAGCTCTTGACTTTCTTTAGAAATTAAAATGGAAAAAAATATGTAATTTGCTTTTACTTTTTTTTCTTAATTAATACATTATTTCATTATCAGAAGAGAAATATTAAAATGAAGCAAATGCATGCAAATTGACATTTTTCCCCTATTTATGTATACCCCTTATAAACTTAATAAAAAAGGTCAGAATTTTTTATTTTTTCCCCTTCTAGTATACATTAATATTCCTATACGTTTAAATTCAATAAATGTAAAGGTTGTTAAAAACTTTTAATTTATTTTTTAAGTATAACTCAACTTAAAAAAGTAATTTTAACTAGAATTAATTACATTACTAACATTAATTAAATCATGATTAAATATATATATATATACACAGACCCACTTTATATTAATAATTAGGAGATTTTTTTTTTATTAAATAAAACAGAAAAAAGTGCTATTAAAGAAATTTCTTTATAATGAAATTACCATCAAAAAGAAAAATTATACATAATATTCAACTTGAAAAAACCGCATTAAAAAGTAAAAGTAAAGACAATACTTCTTTAAATTTTGATATCCTGAAACGAACGCTAAATTAAAAATAAAAGTACAAACTTGCAAGCACCTAATCTGTTCTAGAATTTCTAAGCATCGAAATTTTCAAGAAAAATAAAAAATGTATAAATCTTTTACTCTTCATTTTCTTTTTAAATTAGATATTAAAAAAAGTTATTCTTATTTAAAATATAAATTAGGGTCTTAAACCTGCTAGTGATGATAAAAAATAGAAAAAAGGTTGTACGCTGAAAAAAGCCAACAACTCTGGTCGATTTTTTTTTTATTCCGGCAACTACTTAGGAAAAATATTATTTTGTTTGTATCTATAATTAAATGGTATCAACGACACAAAATCAGAAACCATCGTACAAAATTCCATAAAAATTGATTTATCCAGTCCGAAGTAAATCGACAATTAACGAATAAAGTAAAAACAAAAAATAGGCCCTACCCCTGAATAAAATTGCCTTACCAAACTGATATACCAATGTAATGAAATCATCTAATTACTACAAGAATGTGTGATTTTGTGTTCGGACCAGGAAAAAATCTAAAAAAGTGGTTTTCCGCCCATTTAGGGGTTAAATACATTTAACAGTAATTTCAATGAAGTTTCTAAAAGAAAAAAAAAATCTATATAATTTATGAAGATTCGATTCTTCGTTTAAAAAAGTCCTTCACTGATGTTAATCGAGGAAATTTATAACAAAACTACCAGAGGAATCTTTTCGACAAAATAATAAATAATTAACGCATTTTGTCAATACGTACAAGTCAAATTTAAAAAGACGTCTTCCTTCATTGAAGCCGGTTAAAAATAATATTCAACGTTATAAGTAAACAAAACTCATTTTTTTTTATTCGGAGTACGGAAAAAGTTTCTTCGTATTATCCTGGTAGATGGTTTTAGGATACCGTAAATCTCGTAATATTAATCAAATTTCTCAACACATGCGTGCTTTTGAAAGGTGATGTATCTATCACTAAGTATTTTTAGAAAGGTTAAGATATATTAGTTTACGTAAAAGTTATTGCATTTTAAAAATGAGCGAAAATAAAATAAAATAAAATAAATTTTGAAGTTTTATTAAAAAAAAGTGAAAATTAGACAGGCTACTAAAAATTTTAATATTTATGATCGTGATGAGGTATCAATACGTGTCGTGTAACACACACAAAGCAGGTTCAAGCGTCTTCAATCTGAAAATTTTTATGTCAATGATCCACCTCGCTCTGGTTAGCAAATAACTAGAAAAAGCGATGAAATCATGGAAAAAATTTACCTATACCACCACGTTAGTAGTCGTGATATCAGTAACAAATTAAACATCGACCACCGAACAGTTTTAAAATGGCTGGATAAAAAGAAATCGATACTTGGGTGCCAAATGATTTAACAATGAAAATTTGAATAGATCGAATTTCTATCTGTGAATCGTTTTTAAAAATGAATGAAATCGAACTGTTTTTGAAAAGGCTCGTTATTATCAATGAAAAACTGTTCGCGTACGAAAATAATACACGGAAAAGCTCACCGTTGAAGCGTGGTAAAGCTCAGCAAACGGTAGCAAAGCCAGAGTTGATGCCAAGAAAATTGACCCTATGTGTATGTTGGGATCGGAAAGGAATTTTTTACTGTGAGCTGCTGCCGACCAGTTAAATAGTTGATTCCAACTTCCACCATCAACAACTGAAAAGATTACGCCAAGCGATCGAGATAAAACGACTAGAAATGATCGATAGGAAAGGTGTCGTCCTCCATCACAACACCACACATTTTTGACGAACCGTCTAAAATTGAGAGGACTTGGTCGGAGAGATTTGATGCATCTAACGTATACTCCTGACTTTAACTACCATTTATTTCGATCTCTATAGAACTCAACAGTATAAAGTTGGCTTCAAAAGAGGTCTGTGAAAATCACTTATCACCGTTTATCGTCCAGAAAACCAGATGTACTAAACTGAGGGATTATGATTTTGCTTCAAAAATGACAAAAGGTGGTCGTTAGTTAATAAATTTCATTGGAAATATAAAAAAAGGTTTGTTTTATTTGCGTTAAAATATGAAAAAACATTTTACCCAACCCACTATTTAAAAATCAAATTTCAGAAAGATCATGATATTTTTTATAATTTATACAATTATGGGTAGTACCTTAGAAATTACAACAGTGTTAACTCCACGAAGAAAATAAACAACATTAGCAAACTAAACTGTACCTACAAACTGTTTTAACGTAGAGTAATTTAAAAAAAAAAATCAATCCACAGGAAATTCTAAGTTTATTCTGTATAAAAACATAATAGGGTCATATAAAAAATGAAAAATGATGTTTTCAATTCTAAAATCAATATACAAATGGTTTTAATTTATTCATTGAAGGCAAGGGTACACACGAACTGACTGGTCAATCGGATTGTTTGTTTTATTTTTTATTATTTTTTTTATCATAAAAGGAAAAAAAATACGAAATATATTTATAAATAAATAAAGTTTAAATCTGTAAAAGTATATAAGTGTGAAAATGAAAAGGGAGAGCAGAAAACAAAGAGGAATCAAAATAAGAGAATAAAATAAAATTGAAGGCAAAAAGTCACCCGTTTAATTGCGGTAGTAGCAGCTGATAAGAAACCATCTCTTTTCAAACTTGAATCCCAACTAAATGAAAGCAGAGAATTTACACATTGTAACTGTACTTTCAAACAGTCTGTGATGTTGTAACTACGCGCGCGCGCTAGAGTTAATCTTAAATTATTTTAGCAGTAAGCTTTGATCTCTATCACAACGAATATGTTACTGTTTTTATTCACAGAATAATAAAATATAAATATTGTCAAGACTTAAAGATTAATTTAACTGTTATTATATTAAAACCTTAATTTTCTTTAAAAAATAAAAAATAAAATAAAATAAATAAATAAAGAAGGAATTCGTACATTAAAAGGGATTATAAAAGATCCAACTTCACCTGACACATCATTAGGTTGGGTTTACATGGGCACCGAATAGGAATAAAAAACTCGAAACTGATAAAGTGTAGTTTTCTAAGTATAGCATATCAATACTACGAATGTGGAAACTCAAAACACGATTTTAAAACCTTAACAAGGATCAAATGGTGTGCATCTTTAAAATAACAATGCGGAAGATATCATGAATAGAAAATGAGAATAATAGTAGGAAGGTGAGGTGAGATTGAGAGATCTGCTGATGGAGAATCCGCGAATCAGCAAATAATCTGATCCAGAATACTTAAAGATTCCTTTTAAGCAGTGATTATCAATCTGATCATATTTCTCGGTGAGATCGAGCCATCCTCAAATGATGGAGAAGTACCCAACCGGGACCCCTCTAATCATTCTCATTTTATCCAGAAGCTTTTATTAGCAGTCAGAAGATTGCTAATAATTCTGCTAACCAGAAGGTTAGCAGAATTTTTGTAGTTTATAATAAACTCCGGGATTGGTCTTAAAGTGCCCTCCCTCTTGTTCATCGATGAGACTTCATCATCTTCTTCCACTACCACGGGTTTTACAGGTACTGACTCCAATACATCGGAATTATGATCAAGAAGGCATTACATATTCCACATTAATATTAGCTTACCCCAAGACTCTTGGTCTTTCGCTTCTTTTACCTCCGTCAGTATTCTCACTGAAGGCTGGATTATGCTTATGGCGGGTCCGGTTTTTCGTGGATAGTGATGGGGAGGGATTTTAGTCGGTGTGAGTCCAACACAAACATCGGAAGGATAATGTTTGAGAGAGATTTCTTCTCGGAAGAAAAAAATGGTAGTGAGGTACGGTGAAGGGGGAATTTCTCTTTGCCACGCCTTTGGAGGAGGGAGGCCTCCCCTCCACTCATGACTATTATCAAATCCTGATGTCAAGTACCATTTCCAGGCTGCCTCTCAGCGGTATGCGTTAGATACCTCACACTTAACGTTTCACTCCATATTTATAACAAATTCTTGTTCCTGAGACCGTTTTTCTATTGTTGTACATATTCGTATCATACCCGATACACTATTGAATACTTAAAACCACTTTGTTTTATTTTACCTTTGAATTCAGTTATAAAAAAGCTTGTGTTTGTTCTTGGACTAAATCTGCTTGACAATCATTACTTATTGATGTGTGGAGCCCCTAGAAAAAATTATTTTGAAAATATTTAAGATATTAAGATTATTTTTGACAGTGGTGAAACTTCTCACAGACGGTTATAATCAACAATTACGTTTTGTAGTTCATTTTAATCTGCACTAAATTTAAATTTGTTGTAGGGTTTCATTAGTTAAATTCAGTATAACACGAGAAACAACCCACCGGGTTGGTCTAGTGGTTAACGCGTCTTCCCAAATCAGCTGATTTGGAAGTCGAGAGTTACAGCGTTCAAGTCCTAGTAAAGCCAGTTATTTTTACATGGATTTGAATACTAGATCGTGGATACCGGTGTTCTTTGGTGGTTGGGTTTCAATTAACCACACATCTCAGGATTGGTCTAACTGAGAATGTACAAAGACTACACTCATACATATGTATGAGTGTAAATGAAGTGAATCCTCATTCATCCTCTGAAGAATTATCTAAACGGTAGTTACCGGAGGCTAAACAGGATAAAGAAAGTATAACACGAGAGGTCTAATCTTCACAAAACTACCAGCAGTTGATAGTTTTTTTTTTTAATCTTTCTTAAGACATTTTTTAAAACATCTATTTTAAATACAATGTTATGAAATTATAATTAAACAAATATTGTTTCATTAAGGTCAATCCAAGGTATGTATGCTACACCATTGTTAAGAAAATAAAAAAAATTGTTTACTTCAAGAGGATTAGATTTGATTTTTTCTTTCAACACACAGTTTACATTCCGATGTACAAAAGGGCACAAATATTGATATCTGTAGCGTGTGTAATAATTATCACACAAGTTAAAAATTTGAAACCCGGAACCAACGGAATGAAAGACGGTGATACTACCTCTCCACCACGGAATTCGATAATATCATCCTGTAATATTTCGGTAAGATAGTTTACGATAAAACTTGAAAGTCTTACCTCTATGCAGCTTTTGCTATGTTGCCGAGGACTAAGAAAGAATGTTCCATCGATAAGTGGGTATCTGTCGTACACTAGCATCGGTGCATGACAAAGTATACACGCCACTCTTGAAGTATGATTTGCCGCCAAAGTTGAAAGTATAAAGCACCGAGTATCGTCATTGCCATGGTTCCCTTCGTCTTCCATCTGAAAAAAAAAAAAAGTAATGTTAATACAGAAAAGAATGAAGAAGAGTCAGTTACACAAAATAGTAATATTTATTTATTTAATTTAACACTGTAGAGCCTGATACTTCATTACAACTGTAATATTCTTCACCATTATTTTTTTAATTAAAAAGTATTGTCATATGAACTTTGTGGTCTGTGAAAAATGCCAAAACTGACATGAATTCAAACCTAGAATGTTCCAGATAAAAGATAGAGGTGCTACACTTTGCGATGGAGATAATAAATAATAAGTTAAGTGTATACGATTTTGTTATTTTAGCCGAAACTAAAGAACGAGAATGAAGAATTTATGGATACATTTCAGGGGAAGAAATTCAATGTAAAACTAAACTAGAAGTAAAACAAAGTGAATGAATTGTGAGAGAAAGAAGGATAATGAAAAGAATTAAATTTTAAGATAGGACACAGCATACAAAAATTTAGCAAATTTACTACCTAAGTAGAAATATTGTTTCTCCTATCCAACACAAGAGAAACTATAAAAAGACAAATTTATTTTACAAAGTATTAAAAAAAGAATTTCACCGGTAAATCTGTACGTTTAAGGAGGAAAACTTAGATTTAAGAAGAATTACGAATTTTGAGACGTAGTTTTGTATAAAAATATTAAAAATTAACCCTTCAACTAAAATCTGCAAAAAAAATTTAATTTCATTTGGAAAATTTCATTTGTAATCGGATATATCAACTATTTCATAGAAGATTTTATAGTACTACAATTTCCGATGGTACACGAATGACGTAATTTTATAATAGTAAATGCTATCTATTTTCTAAAAATATAATTAAAAAATTACATCCGATCTTAATTTTCATGTTATCTATGCTTCCCAAATACATCTAAAGTAGAACGGGTTTTGTCTTCAATGAACTTGTTTTTTGCTTTTTTTAACTTATACATGTTTATTTTGTTTTGTCTGTGTACTTAAGTTTTCTATTGCGAATGACATAATCTGTTTTAACAAAAGTTGATAAATTAACTTAAATATGCTTAGCAATTAAAAATATTAAAATCTAAGTAATATCTTCTATTAAATACTTTCCAATGGGACCCCCCCCCCCCCAATCGTGACGAAGAATATTTTTTTTTATACGTCAGGTTGGATTTTAGAAGAATAAATTCAAATGATGAAAATGAAATATATATACATATTTTTCACAGAAAATACAATTTCCTACCTTCAGTTTATTTATAAATTTTTTATAAGTTGTACATATTTTATACTCTATTACAAGCATTAATAAAAATAAAAGGTTTCATGAGAATAAGAATTAATACAAAATTGTTTGCCAAGAAATTTATTTTAACCGAGTAATTTTGCTTTGTTGCCTTCGAGGAAATAGCAAGATTATTGAATAGTTCGGCATGTTTAATAACAAAAAATGATAAAGATTTTATTACATGAACGTTACGTATAGCAGCATAACGTACATCATTACCTAAATGTGAAAATCGTTTTTATTCATTTGAAATAAAAAGAAAAAGAAATCGTAAAAACTAAAGAAATAAAAAGCATTACTTTAACTTCCAACAAATAAATAACTTTACTTCTAACAAAGAATATTCCAACAAATAATAATAATAATGCGTAATAAAATGTGAAAATTCATAAAATATTGAGCAGGACGTACGAATAGTTGTCGTCCTAAACCGGTCGCCAAGAATGATTTTCCTTATCTCTTTTAAACCATAAAACCTGCCAAATCCGCAAATAAAAAAATCCCATTCGGCGATGAACATAAAAATGTAATAAACAGGCGTTATACTACACGCTAACCAATAATAAAAAAAAAGTTGTTGGAAAGGGGGGTAAGAATGAAAACTTACTCAACAGCAAGTTACAGTTCATTGTAATCTAACACTTTGCAAAATGTGTTAGTTATCTCTAGTTTCCAGCTTTATTCGCGAATAAATCTCCGGATTAATACGACAGAAATGCGTAGGTTAAGATAAAACACTCTGTTTTATAGCTTAAATAAATATATCGAACATTAAGATCGTGAAACAATTAAAATTTTTAAGACCGGTAGTAAAAAAAAAAAAAAACTGTCAATGATGTTAACAAATTTCCCTGGTAACTTTAACAGAACTAGTAGTTTTAAACCATTTCCGCCCTGATAAAGTCTATTTTAGAAAATTATGTATAAATTTAAAAAAAAAAACATTAAAATAAAGAAAAGCTATTTCTAGTGTTATTTTTAAAGAAAATATTTTCGTTTTGCACAGTTGGTCCCAGTCTTAAGACAAAATCTAATCAGGTGATCTTGTTTGTGGCTACTTAATTTATTGAATCTTGCGAGTAGGAAGCATGAATCACAAATTGAGAATAAAGCTACATCTGTTCATCCTACAATGTCCGAGGAAATTAAAGAGTAGTGAAGTGATACGATCATTTCAAGCAAAATTTTACACTACAGAATCAAACAGACAAGCTATTTACAATTTAAATAAAATATTTGAGATTACTGAAAGCGAAGATGATTTACCAAAACGTTGTAGACCGAAAACAGCTCCGTCTGACGAAAACATAATAACTTTCGCACAATTAGTATGTAAATCCTTACATTTGTATAAAAAAAAAACAACCGAATTTGATATTTCACGCAGCAGTTAATATCCTGTTTAAAATCATTAAATTCGAAATCTTATCTATTCAAAAATTTAATACAAAGTGATTTCAACAGAAATCTTCCAAACTGTTTCTAATTCGTTATGAAGTAAAACCACATTTTTTTCAAAACCATATTTGTTTGACAGATAAAGTTTTCTTTAAAACAAATTATACAATTGATCGCCGTTACAATATGTATTGGACTGAAGTGACAGTGTATTTGACTCGTGTTTTAACACAACACAAGTTAAATGTTCCTGGTGTAAATGTGTGGGCAGGCATTAAACATAATGAAACGCCGGCATCATGGACCATATTATTTTTACAATACTGACTGGAGATTCATGTAATGAAATTTTACGAGAAGATTTATAAAATAACTCACCTTTTGAGAGCGTAAATTTAACTTGCTATCAAGATGGACTCCTTTACATTACAGTAAACGGTTACGGAAATTCCTTAACAACTTTACTAAATGGATCAGACAGCGAGTTATTATGGCCTCAGATGTTGTGCGATCTTACAAAATGTGGCTTGTCACTTTGAAATATTTAAAGAGAATCACTGAAGTAGAATCTGAGAATTTAAAAAAAACAACAAGCATTTGTGTGCTTTACAGTTGAATAACCTAAAATAATGTTGTGAAAAGTGTGTTAAAGTGAATGTCAGACATTTTTGGTAGCTTCAAAAAGTTTTAAAATACTCGTATAATTGTAAGTAATAAAAACAAATATTGTAATTCTATTAACAGACCAGAATGATATAGACTCTTTGTTTTGGTTTCCTTTACTTGGTAAAGCGAGTTTTGACCAATATATTTGCTGTATTTGACCAAAGATAATCAAGAACAGTATTTTAGAAACATTTAATTAAACAACGGTTAAAAAACTCGATAAATTTGATGAAATTATAGCGTTTGTTACGATTTATAACCATAACGGTTGAAAGCTATGAGATTCAAATCATTTCCGAAAATGACAAATTATTGTTAAAAAACATCAACAAAGAATAACAATCATCCTATGCCAGGTTTCTTAGGGATAATGAAGATTGAAGTAGAATTTCTCGTTGCATTCTTCAATAAGTTGAATATACTACTACTGTATTTCTATTATCTCATTATCTGATCTACAGCCCCTCTTAAATTACTGTTCGAAAGTGGAAAAATAAAAGATCTGAGATGACTAACAAATTGGGATTTACTGTAAACCACTTTTGAAAAATGAACTGTGAAAAAAATATTATACAAATGCGAATTTTATTAGGATTGTCGTAGCCTGAAGTTTTTATGTAAAAATTTGTTGTTTTCAATATCTTTAAAATGATTTGCAACAATCTTACCATTTTCATTTAAAATTTTTGATTTGGGAACTTCGAATGTGATAGTCTCATACCGAAAAAATACATCATTTCGAAGTAGAGACAAATTCTAAAATCTATTTTTCTATTTTTAATTATTGAAACGGTTATTTACGGGTTTTCATAATTTATTAAAACCTTGTTAGAACGAAAGATAAATAATAATCTCGTAATGGTAAATAAATTTCAACTTCAATACTAAAGAAGGAAAGAAATAGTAAGACTGACATTCACATCGCGAAAAAGGTTTAGCAGCAGCACACGTTTTCCCTCATCATATTTTTTTTCAAGTTTTGAAAAGATCATAAAAAGATAAATAAATATTAAGGGTAGTACCATTTCAAATCGTAAAAAACGAAAAATAAAATGAAACTTTAATAAATATATCCACGTATAACTATAGAGACTTACAATCATGACTTACGTACGTAAGTCTGAAACAAAGATTGCTTCGAGTATATTTACGTTCCTGTTTTACATATTTTTATAGAAATCTCATGAGAAGAACACACTATCTTCATTTTTCACGAACAACAGCTTTACAGAGACTTGTTTATGTGTTCTGTGGTTTTTATCTTCGCCGCCTCCGCGTCGGGAAATTTAATCTAGGAAACTGTTCATAACCTGCCTACTCGCTGCGCATTCCTCTACTTTTCGGGGTCACTATATGTCTTATGTTAGCTTTGGGAAAACTTCATTCTTGCTCTGATGCAAAAAAATAAATAAATATATAAACAACAAAGTGAATTTGCAGTAGAGTAAGTTATATTTACAAAACCTTCCAGCTATAGGTGGTATATTACTTTAGTCTAAGAAAGATACGAAAATTTTAAACATAGAATCAAGTCTTACAATTCAATTATTTTCAGCGTAGAATTTAATAAAGATAGATAAATAATAATAAAACAGTCAAATAAAAAAAATCTTCTGTTATAAAATGGATAAATCAGAAAATAAACCACATGCTTTTAAAAGATTTTAGAGTTCTTAGTTAAACTCCACCTGCGCATTTAGACACTAAACTATAAAGCACAAGAGAATAAATGCACAATTTTTTTTAAATTTGCACTACAATGAACTTTTACTGGAATCATTTTTGACCATATTACATATTTTCTTTTTACAAATTTTTTATTCTTATACCAGTCAATTTTTAATTAATTAAAAAATATTAATTTAGGGAGAAATTAAATTAGTTGAGTATCTTATTTAGGACACATAAATTTTCGTGGAGGATTAATTAAATCGATTAATTTTCAACTACATCGAACCTTACTGTTTCATTTAAAGCATTCAAATAGATATTAATTTTTCTAATGTGTACTCCGCTCTAAAATACACTACTACATCTTGGGACGTACCGAATTTGCAGGATAAACCCATTAGGGAAGGAAAATTAAAAGTTTTAAATGGAAACTTGCAATATTTAATTTTAAACAGAATTTAACAAAAAAAAAAAAAAATGGCGTAAAGTATATAGAGACAAATCTAGCGAAAATGGAAACAATTTAATGTTTTCAAGCTAATTTCACAAAATTCCTACATTAATCTCTATTAGTAATAATATCATGCAAAAAAATAAATAACTTAAACGTAAGAAATTTTTTTTTAAAACATTAATATCCGTTTTACTTCCTTGTACGAAGTAAAGGAGTATTGTATGATCGCGAAAAATTTCGGTTTCCAATTTTCAACGGAAATATACATTTTCACCATACCTGAATCCATTTTGACCAGTTTCGGCGTGACGTTTGTACGTACGTATGTATGTATCTCGCATAACTAAAAAACGATTAGGCGTAGGATGTTGAATTTTTGGATTTAGGATTGTTATAACTTCTAGTGCTGCACCTCCCCTTTTGATTGCAATCAACTGAACCAAAAACGTCCAAAATAAAAAAAATTGGATTTTGGACTTTTCTTAACTGCAGTTGCCCTCATTGAGAGCTTTTCAACGATATATCATAACTGGTACTTATTTTCATTGGTTCCAGAGTTACAGCCAAATAAAACTTTAATTAATGAAATACAATCTTGTGACAATCTTGAAATACATGATCTTAGGGGAAGAGTTCAAATCAGACCTTCATCTTCTTTTTTTTCCTTTTTTTTTAATTTAAAGATTCAAGAAGTTAAAGAATGCTGGATTGTTTTTTTTGTGAACTCGGGCCGGCATCAGATAATTTTTTATCAGTTATTTTTTCGTGGACTGTTTTTAAATGATTGAAGAGGCTGCTCTACAAGTTGATGATCCTTCGCAAGTTAACATTTTATTACAGCAATTTGAACGCGTTATCTTTTTCAACCTTTTTGAAATAATTCCAAATATCTGACATTTTGGACTAAAAAAAAAAATAAATGAAAATATTTCCAAATCGAAATTTAAACAGAATAAAACTTACTTTAGTCTGTATCACGAAATAATAACCATGGAAATTGGTTCTGAATTTCATCTAAATAATCTCAACACACATTTGTTTACGTAGACACCGAAAAAACAAGTCAATTACCCATTCATGCAGTCTGATAAAGACTGGCCTACTGGGCCCACCGCACGCATTGATCGGACAGTGCACAATGCACATAAATGGCTAGTCAGCATATCAGGTGTTCTCGCGTAGTAGCACTCCACTCAGGCAACAGTGTTGCCAGACCTTTCTCCGGTATATACAAGTTGCTGTGTACCTTTTGCTTACTTAAAAATCATTATAGCGGATTAATATAAGTATTATATATAAATTTAAAACGGATTTTTTTCTGAAAAAAAACCGGTTTTCGAATTGCATAATTTTCTTTTAAAAACAGAAAAACCCTACCTCTCATTATAAAATCTACAGCGCTCTGAAATTTTGCATACAAGTTTTCTCCTGATGACAATTCATTTTAGCAACAAGTTGTTAAGTGAGAAAAATGCTCCTTGAATTAATGCAACCTCGCTTACATGAATATTTTCTTAGTGAAAAATAACGTAGCCTGCTTCGGTAAGTTTGGATCTAGGATTCATGATCGAAGTTTTGGAAAAATTTTGTACTTTTAAAACGGATCCAAATTTTTGAATAAAAATCGCAAGTATCTCGAAAACGGTCGGACCTAGCACTGCGAAAAATTTGTTTGACTCCCCCTACTACATAACCCCATCCGCTCCCATTGGTACCCGTTGGATGAAATATTTTCAAGTGCCCCCGGGGCGCCATTCGGAAATTGGTATGGGAGTGCGACGGGGTGCCACCGTAAAATCTTGTCTATCGCTCATCTGATTTTCACGATTCAAACAGCGTATGTATCAGCCAACCTGATCTGATCTTTCACTAAATATGCTCACACCTGTACGCTATCGCAGCTGTAAAGTGTAAACTTATGAAGACTAAAAAGTAAAAACTAAAAAATATGTAAAAAAGATTTTTAAAACGCCACTTTTAAATTAGACGCTCTAAAAGGTAAAAAATAATTTTAGAACGATATCTCAGAATGGATTTTACGACAAGCTTTGATGGTGATATGTAAGATTATGTGAAAGTCATACCTTGAAATTAAAAGTTTGATGTTTTTGCCAATCTTTTCAAACGCGTGATGAATGGCCTAAAGAGTGGAATGTGTGCACCCCACTCTTTAGGCCATACCTTTCAGAACAAAGGGCGAAGACGTAGCATAAACAGTAAATATCAATCTTTTGCGTGTTGGGCTTGGATATTTTATACAGTTTTAAAACTATAATAAATACATTTAGGGCTTAACACAAATCAGTAACAGCTGATTAGTTTGCATAATATATCTATTTCAGTATCGAATAAAGAAATAAATTATTAATTTAATAATATATAATAACCAGGATTAAATGAGTAACTAATAAATACAAGACGTGAATTTGTTCATTGTTGGAATAAACAACAGTCGTACCATAAACATACTTAGTGTCTTTGATTGATTAGTATATAAACCCGTGTTTAATAGGCAGCAAGATATACAGCTATGCTGTTCATTAGATATGTGCCAATTCGGCTTGGACAAGCTCTACTTTTGTAAAGTTAATATAGTTTTGACCATATAATTTTACAAGTAATATGATTTTGATTATATTAATCTATATTCTTTTCGAACATTATTTTCTATGTTAGGGATGCCAACTTGAATGTCAAACAATTTCAGTTCATTCTACGCGAATTACATAGTTTCTCTGCTAATGCCTTTGTCGATTTTGTTTCTTCAACTATTGAAAAATCTTATATATATATATATATATATATATATATATATATATATATATACACATGTATGGATGAATATGTGCATGCTTGATTTTTACTTCCTTGTACGAAGCGAAGGAAGTATTGTGATCGCGATATTTTCGGTTTCCAGATTTCAACGGAAATATCCATTTTGACCATCCCTGAATCCATTTTCACTAGTTTCGGCGTGACGTCTGTACGTATGTATCTCGGATAACTCAAAAACGATTAGTCGTAAGATGTTGAAAATTTGGATTTAGGACTATTGTAACATCTAGTTGTGCTCCTCCCCTTTTTATTACAATCGACTCAACCGAAAGTGTCAAAAAAGCCCTAAATCCAAAAACATTTGGATTTTAGATTTTTTCTTAACTGCAGTAATAAGCCCTCACTGAAAGCTTTTCAAAGATATATTATAAGTGGTAATTATTTGAACAACGTGGAGTTGTTACTTTTTCCACTTGGCAATACAATTACCCTAAAATGTAACCCTCAGATCAATATTTTAAATGAAGATTATACTTTTTTTTCACCTAAAAGAAAATACATTAACGTTGTCGTGCAGGTCAGTACTGGAATAAAAAAAATGAAATGGCAATGATGATGCTAAAACATTTCCGATATTTACAAAACGCAAGAAATTTAGATTTTTTTCAATGATAAATTTGAAAATATTAAATGTTACACATTACTTATACTTCTATTTATTTATTATTGATTAACTTCATTCCAGTTACGGTTAGAAAAATTGTTAAGGTTACACTTCCTCAATGCTGAAAACAAGAGGTGAGCTGTATTCTCTACTGACACATTATAATATATATTACACATTATACAAAATAATATACATTATTATATATTATGTATATCTCTACTTTAAAATTTCGAAAAAGTTTTAAACTCTTGACTATATAGATTAATTCTTAATTTAGAAAGACAGATATAGAGTTAATCTCTATTCTGATTTGGGAGAAGTGGTAGATGGTAAGGGAGTTACCGTTTTCACTCTTGGGATGAATTTAGGGTTGGGAGAGTCCCGTCCAGGAGGGATGGACAGCTTAGGTGTCCCACCCTCGATGATTGGGGAGGGGGGGTCATAATGGCTTCGGATTTTGGGGGGTAAAGTAAGACTGTAGTCCCGTTGGGGGGGACCTCCTTGGGAGGTCATGGCATATCACCTAAAGACCTAGTCCCGGCTTCCTGGGGGAAACATTAGTTCTCGACGAGACAGTTTGGTGCGAAGGCAGCCCCTGGAGCTGCGTTAAGGCGTAATTGTGTGTCCGGCTCCCGGGTGGGGGATAAGAAACGATGCCCTCAAAACAAAACTTACAAAAAAAAAATCATGATTATATTCTCACCAGAAATACTGTCCAAAAAAATAGGTAAAGAAATTAATGCGTGCACTCATACAAACACACACACACACACACATATATATATATATAAAATTACGTCCTAGATTTTATTTACTACTTTATGAATTTCAGGATACCTAAAAGTTGAAAAATAGAATACTCAAAAATTATCAATTACAATTATTCCTTTTTTATAATAATCTCTTTACTCCAAGCTATAATAGCCGGAAAAGTAAGCATTTAAGAAAATAAAATAATAAAATAATCTAATTAAATCTTAGAAAAATCTTTTATTCTGATCGGTACATTTTATAGATCACATCAGGAGTAGATAGATATGTTACTCGACGGATAAAGAAAAAATCCCCAGATTTGCCTGGATGAATCAAAAGAAACAATGTTAAAAACCTCGATTAACGCATCATCATAAAACAAAATAATCAATTGAAAAATAAAACACACACACACACACACACACATCATACGTACATACGAACATCCGGAAAATTTTTAACCGATCTTTTGGGTTCTTTAGGTGTTAAAACGTCAAGATCCGGTGAAAAATGCATAAGCCCAAATTGGACCGATTACAATACTATCCCTTTTAAACCTACAGCTCTGCTACGGTGCTAGACGGGAAATTAAAATTGGTGTATTATACAGTCTATACTAATTTTTACCGTATAAACACACGAAATAATATTAAAGTAAATACATGAAGATAACAAATAAAAATAAAAAAAACATCAAAATAATTCAGAAAATCGTTAATGAAAATTATTACAGCACAAAATTATATACATGATGAACGGGATGCACAAAATTGAATGCTTTAAATTTTTAATACTTTTATTTATAGTCGCATTAACAATTAAAAGTCATTAGGGACTTATCACTGTAATGTACCCCACCGGTAAACGTGTAGTCTTAAACAAACTCAGGCCGACCATTCCTGAGACGTGTGATTAATTGAAACCCAACCACCAAAAAACATCGGTATCCACGACCTAGTATTCAAATCCGAATAAAAGCAACGACCTTTATTAGAATTTGAACCTAGAACTTCGACTTTCAAAATCAGCTGATTTATAACGACGAGTTTATGACTAAACCAACCCGGTGGGTTTATTTTAAATTTGTTAATTAGTATTAGTTAAAAATTCATCTAAAGAGCAATATTGTTTCCGTGAGAGGTAAGTTTTCAATTTTATTTTAAATAAATTGGTGAGAAAAGTTTTTTAAATGATTCATAAAAAAAAAAATTCCTTGTAACCCATCTATTGTGCTGAGTGGCACGAAGTACAGCAATTTATACTTAATTTGATGTTCGTTACTTATAATAACCGAAACTACGACCTGAAAATGGCATTGCTATTCTAAAAAATAACAATGATATCAGGCTGAGAATTCTTGATGTCACAATCAATGAATCGAATATACTGTTGCATATCACAAGTTCACTGAAATATAGATTATGCTAAACGCTACAAACGATACTATCATTCTTTTCATCAGAGGGATTGGTCGGCAGTCACCTCTACATCATTACTCTAAGAGAAAGTAATATCAAGTACTCCTACTTATACCGTAGTTCCTTTATATGTGATGGATATTGTTAAACATATATTAATGTAACTTCTTTTTATGGACGAATGATGCACATTTCCTCGATTCATTAAAGGACTGTTGTTTTTTAATATGTCATTTTTAATAAGTAAAATTATTACAGTAGTAGCGAAGATTAAAATTTTTCCGATTGTTCTTGATTGGAAACGCTTAAGAACATCGATTTTGAAATCGGCTGATGTACCCTAAAACTTTGGATATGGTACGTTCAAACGGATTGAAGTATTAATTTTCTTGAAAAATGAAACTTCCAACTTATTTCCAAGTAATTTTTCAAAAACTTATACCAAACTACTTAGGTTCAATCAGTGATCTTTTCTGTTTTCTTCATGTTAAATGAAAAAGAAATAATGATAAAAAATTACTGAAGTTTGATTAAAAATATGAAAAATATAAACGTCTTTTCTGAAAAATATCATTTAACTGATGGTTCGTTATAAACTAATAATGAAAATAAAACCAATTTTTTACCCCTGTAATTCCATCAACCAAAAATGACATTTTAATTTAAAATTACTGTAGCTTTCTCAAGGTAAAATTAGGAAAACAGTAAATTAAATTTAAAAAATCTATAGTAGTTGCATTTATTTTTACGTAGAACCGATAAAATAAATTTTATTTATCACCCGTAGATTAATTATTATAATTGGTATGGAAAGAGAAATACTCTATTTTATTTTATTTTTTTTTATAAATATCTAAATTTAAATGTTTATTAAACAAACAAAAAATAGTTCAAATGAAAATACGAAATTTTATTTACTTAATAAATAATCTATAAATACTATGACATTTTCAACTCCACTGAGTTGAAATTTAACTAAATTATTTGATGTACTTTTATAGTTTGGGGCTAAATGTAAGGAAAAATATGAAGATCCGCCAAAAAACAACCGGAAGATTTTGTTAAATTTGTACATTTCACACTCTAAGGAATCCAGTTAAGACCAAAAAACACAAACATTAATCTGCATGTTTATATGTATATGAACACTATGAATGTTGTACTACTTTTTTCTACATGTGTAAGAGACTGGATAAATCGATAATGCTTAAACTTGATCAGTAGGTGTCGTATATAAATCATTTATAATGTTAAAATTGTGCACAAATTTTCAAAAGAGATGGGGGGAAATTTGTGAATTTTTTATTTTTAACTTTTTAGTTAGGGGGTTTAGAAAAAAAATTGTTAGCAGAAAATGTAGAGCTAACTATAATATTAACTTTCAGCCAAAAAATTTGCAATATCTTTATCCCCAAAAATTTCAAGAATACAAAAATTTAGGTTTTACTTAAGAAACCTCAGCCGAAAGTAGCACAATACGTATAAAATAATCGCATAGGGACACTTACAATTAAATGACAGGAGAATTATTGTAAAGTAAATTTTTGATTTATTTCCTTTAATTAATTCCTTAGTAAGGGAAATGCTGAAATCATTCGCGTAATAAGTTTTTGAACTCTTCGGTTTCTCCGTGTTGGGAAAGTCTAGCAACTCCGTTGCCAATCGTTTTTAACAAAGAAATTTCACATTATAATAAACATTTTATGAGAAGAACGTAGCTTTAAAGCAATATTTAAATATTTCATAACCATATTAAAAAAATTAAAATACTGAAATATTGTAAGGTTATATATATAAGTTTTACCTAAAATAATTACAGATTCCGATAATGTTTTCATTTTACTTTTCCGGCTATATAGTTATATTATATAATAAGAATGCTATATGTACGCAAATTTGTTAAAATTTGAATATCAAAGTTTTTGCAGACCTTGATGTTCAAGAATTCTTAATGAAAAAGCAAAACTTTAGTATTGAAACATTGTGGAAGGATGATGTACGTATTTAGGTATGTACTCTCGGCCTTGTTTTCTTCAGACTGGATGGACAAATTTTGATGAAACTTCGTAAGATAATTTCTATATATGGGGCATTAATAGCAATTAATTTTGGTCATGATTGGCCAAGGCGGCAGAATGATATCGTGATGGACCGTATAAGTCCCGTAACTCAAAATTGTACTCAAATAATTACTCGCATAATTTAATGCTCCTTTGAATAGGTAAGGTGTTTTTTTGGTTATTTTAAACGCCAAAAAGGGGCGTTTCAAACAATATTTCCATAAAGGGGTAGGGAGACAAAAACATTGTTTTGTTTGTTTTTTTTTATATTTTCTTGAATAAATGTCACAAATTCCGTTAAATCAATATGTTGCTTTGGTTATATAAATTTGAACAATTTAATTCAGGACGGGTAACCTTACTTTTATATTGACTTACTATATCAGTTTTGTTTGACATCTTCAAACAGATTTAGTTGATTTTTATGAAATTTGATATTATAATTTCTGAATATAAGCTATTTATGTCATTTAATTTTGGTTACAATTGATAACGGGTTGGGAAGTTACGGTCAATTATATATAATTATGTAAAAAACAAATGATCATGTTTTGAATAAAATTTTGAGTTACGAGATTTATGGTGACGATGACTCCCCAACCCGTTGACCAATTGTAACCAAAATTAAATGACGTAATTGGGTTAAATCCAGAAATGATTACTTGCAGAACCGGAAATGCTTCGCTTATGCTAGATCTTAGTATACATATGTAGATAGATGAAAACAATTGAAAGTTTGATAAAACATAAACAAAATGAACATTACGGAACTTCCCAAATTTAACCTTCCCTTCTTCCATTTTACCCTTTCCTTTTCCCCATTTTCACCATATTCCCTTTCCCTTTTCTTCTCCCATTTATCTTTCCCTTATTTCCCCTTCCCCCTTCCTATTTCCTCGTTTTTTTTTCTTCCTTTTCCTTTCCATTTCCTTTTCTTCGTCTTTCTTTTTTCTATTTTCCCCTTCTCTTTTTACTTTCTTCCCTTTTACCTTTCCGATTTTTCCCTTTCTCCCCGAGCGTAAATCGGTCCAGTAGTTTTTTAATCTATAGCGGACACATATCGGAAATATTAAAACGCAATCGTAAAATATTTAGTATAGCTTGTGTTGCCTTTACGTCCAACAGATAGCACTGTTTTTTAAAAAAAAAACATGTTTTTTACCTATCACAGGTATGACATCTTAGGTATACAAAAACACGCACGTAATCGAATTCAACGTTGGGTCCAAATTTCAAAGCAATAGGTGAAGAACTTTCGGAGATTTAAGATTTTTAACAAACGAACATTTACATTTTTTTATATATATATATATATATATATATATATATATATATATATATATATAAATATTTATTTATCTTTTTTTAATAAGAAAGTTTAAGTATAGATCGAAACATAAATTTTAAATTAGCCCATGTACATAATACACATACAGTACATAATACATAATATACATAAAGTAATTAAATTAACATTTTTTAGTGGTATTATAAAATTATATATTATATAGAGTTATTTTTTGAGTGATAGTATAACATCACTATATAAATGAAGTTATTATTTTTAAACGTGTCGGTTACGTATTAAAAATAATCAATTTAATAATTCTTTTGATTAATTTCTACCTTTTAAAATTTTTATGTGCAAATTAATCAACTATTTTTATAATAAAAAAAAAAGTATATATGCTAAGTTTTGAATGGTTACAATGTTAAATGAAATATCAGAAAAACGGAACTTTTGCAACTATGTCATTTTAACACGTAAATACAATGAATTCTGCTAATTCAACGACGACTATATAAGTATCGAACGAATGATGGTGGGGGGGGGGGAGGAAAGGAGCAACAAAGAAGCCAACTCATGAATGTTAAGCGAAGAGGGGTGAAAAGTGTTTTAATCCCGTGTGGAAATTGCCCTAGAGACTAATTTCAGAAAACTTTATCAGAAGACAATCTCACCCTATAAAGCAATAAAAAATAATTAGACAAAATGAAGACTCAGGTGGTCTATAGTTAAATTCAAAACAGAAGAAGATTGGATTGTCTGCCTAGTCCGTTGAAATATGGGAAAAACTTGTATCTCGTCGGTAACAAAGAGACAAGTTTATAAAATTTTCCCCTCTGTGCTACCATTAGAGTAAAGAAGACGGGAGATATTACCGATGTTGATTCTTGAGGGAGCTTTTCACTTCTCTCAGAAAACTTTTAAGATATGAAAAAATGGAGAAAAAAATCCCAGGTGCCCTATTTTTACTTACCCATAGAATCATCATCTTTTATCAAATTAAATACCGTATAAAAATTCAATTAACAACGACCCTAATTAGTTTAAATAATCTTTTTAATTTGAATACGATCCCTAAACGTAATTTATATTTTTAAGTTCAAAATAAAGTACGATGGTAATAGAAGGGTTTAAATTTCAGTAGTATGATTAACAAGTTAATTCTCCATCAAAAGAAAAACAAAACTGAACTATTAATTTACTCTTTCGCGCTCTTAATTTTTAGTAAATAAAAAAATTAATTACAATTTAAATATTCACCTTATTATTTCAGCGATATAAAAATACACGACAGCTTATTTCCATTCTATTAAATATTTTAAATAAAAATATTTCAGCTTAAAATTTATGTCAGAGTAAAATTCATTACGATTATTTTTTTTACTTATAAATTAAATACCCTTTTTTTATTTAATTTTAAAAAATGAAGGGATAAAATTTATTTCACAAATAAATTGAGCAAGATTTATTAAAATAAAAAAGATCTCAGGTGTTAGTTGTGATAAACAAACAATTCTGTTGTCAGATTCAATACAAATTTATAACCTAGAAGAAACATGGTTAGGGCTTACCAAATGCGGTGGTGATATGTCAAGTAAGCATGACCCAGGTCACCTGCAATAAATCTAAGAAAAAGTTAAGAAGCTTAGTTCAACGATACGCTTGAACAATAATTCTATCTAAACATATCGGTCAGCCTTTAAATGTAATAAATCTAAATGAAATATCTTAGTGACCGATATGGGATTCTTAAACAATTTTTTTTAAAGAAATGAAGGTTTACATAAATATTTACTCGACAATGAAATTATATTAAAAAAACTGGATTTATTTTTTCATATTACTTTGCTTGAAATTTAATACTAGGCAAGTCAAATGTAAAAAGTATTTTTAACATTTATTAGTACAGAATAAAAATGCAAAACATATTTATTGTTTTCCTACGTAATCTTCCTAAGATTTTTTCCCACCGTTTTGGAAGCTTGTGAATTCCTTCTTCATAAAAAGTTTAGAACGTGTCAACGAGCCAATTGCACACGAAATTCTGCACTTCGTTGTCGCACTGGAATCGATGTCCTCCCAGCAACTAATTCAATGCTTTAAACAGAAATAAACCGCAGGGGAATAAATTTTAATTGTATGGGAAGTTTACTAGGTTTCCAAGTAAATTTTTGTTCAGTTTATTCCGAACTCTAATGGCTATGTGAGACCTGGCGTTGTCGCCTGGTCTCACATAACCGTTAGTAATCAAACGGAATTATTTGAAAGTAGTACACGCGTAATTTATATGCGTATACGCATAAAAAAAAAAACGAATAAAAAACCACCAAGCGCAACCATCATCAACTTGCTTCCAACAAGATAAAATTTTATAAAATTTATAGCAGTTGCATACAACGGCAAAAATGTAAAAAAAAAAACAGTAAGATACACACGAGAATTACAAGGATTAATTAGAACTGTCGGTTTCTTTTGTTCCTGTAGAACTAAGAGCTAGCAGTAGAGCGCAGAACTTTAAATAGTTTTAACTTATCTATAAAATAACTTGTAAAATCTTTTTTATCAAATTTAACAGTTTGATTTTTGAAGAATACAACAACCAATTCCAATTTGGTAAATAATAAATTTAAAATAAATAATTTCGATAAATTAAATATTTTTAAAAATTATCTGTTAATCCCTTGGCTATCCTTCAGAAGTGTAAAAAGAATTAATTTAAATGTAAACGGATATCCAAAATTAATATAATTTTATTAATTCAGGATTATATTTATATTTAGTATTGGGTTTTATATGTACGTTTTCAGACTTATAATACAAATTTAATCGATGAAAAACAGTTTATTTATTATTAAAAAAAAAAAAAAACACGAAACAGAGAAAAATTTATTAAAAAAATTATTTCCTTAGGGTTCAATAGTTTAATATGAAACAGTTTATTGCAAAATATAATTAAAAGCCATCATTTTGCAAGATAGATGAATGGCTCGGTGAGCTGTGAAATTGCGAGTTAGAGCAACAACTTTCTGATTACGGTGTAATAGGCCACCCTTGTCTGATTCGCGCCAAACAATTCAGCTGAACTCAAATATGCATTAATTGAAATTGCTTCTTTGCTTTTTAGCGAGGAAGGGTAAAAATGCATTTGCTCATATAAATGGAATATAACTTTTATTTTTTACAATATATAACATCATACTCGTGTTACCTATATTTTATGTTTGCACATGGTACAGTAGACCACGTGATTCATAAAATATCTGTTACTGTAACTTCAAGGTGTTTGGAAACAATCTGCTCCATAACCATTAACAAAATGTATGATATATATATATATATATATATATATATATATATATATGTATATAAAATATACAGTGTTAAAAGATTATTGAAACCCTTACAAACAGGGAAATGGGATTCAAATGTTCCTATCTCGAAACGATATATATATATTTTTTTTATATATATATAAGATCACCATAACCCCAAGCCCCATAGGCTGCGACTAAAAAATGGTAAAAGAAAAGAGTAGATTTATGACACATTGTTTTAAAGGGACTGAAAAACAAAAAACTTCGCTTAAGGCTATAACAACCCTAATCAAAGTGGCATCATTTAATATTATTCCCAACATCTTTCAAAAGTGATTTACTGTATATTACTACCCAAGTAGTAAACTCGTACCAAATAATAATTCGAAATAATTAGTTTTCAAGTAGGAGAGTTTGCTAAATTTTATATATATATATATATATACATATTTTTTTTTTAGTGTTTCACCGTTGAAAATTTATTTAACAGGTTGTGTAGACTAACCCACCAAGTTGGTCTAGTGGTTAACGCGTCTTCGCAAATCAGCTGATTTGGAAGTCGAGAGTTACAGCGTTCAAGTCCTAGTAAAGCCAGTTATTTATTTTTACATGGATTTTAATACTAGATCGTGGATACCGGTGTTCTTTGATGGGTTGGGTTTCAATTAACCACACATCTCAGGAATGGTCAAACTGTGAATGTACAAGACTACACTTCATTTACACTCATACATATCATCCTCTGAAGAATTATCTAAACGGTAGCCGGAGGCTAAACAGGAAAAAGGTTCTGTAGACTACTTTTAAAAGCTAGTTTTGGCGTTCATTTAATGTTTATTAAATGGACGTCATTATTTTATATTAACATTTTTGTTTTTCAATGACCAATAAAATTTTGTCACAATCCTACAATTAAAATATTTTAGTTCTGTCAATGGATGCATGGGACGTGATGATCTCACATCGAAAAAATCAATCATTTCAAGGTAGAAACATTTGTAAATTTCATTTTTATATTTATCTGTTGAAAAGTTTTTTAAGGTCTGCCATATTTTATAAAACACTAGTGTATATATATATATATATTTTATTTTTTGCTAAGAAAGGGGGATAAATATACTAGATTAAAGACTAATTTACTTCAGCTTTTATGAAACGTAAAATTATTTCTGTGTAATAGACAATACTTTGACCAAGGAATTGAATAAAATTTCAATTTTATTAAGTAGTAGTTATTTAGTAGTTTTACGATTGAAAATATGGCAGAAAAAACTAATTTGTCCAATATAATAATTTTCAGTCGTAACACGAAACAACGGCATAATTTCAATAATGTAATATGTTAAAACCACGCATGAAACCATCACGATGTTGGTGATTTCAAGGCGTAAATTTTATCCCAACGTTAGGACTGATATAACATAAAAATGAATCATGTATAAATATATATATATATATATATATATATACAAACCCAGTTAGCAAAGTAACAGTTCAGCTGCATTATGTTCTATTATACCGCAAACGTTCAATCTTACAAAGAGTAATATTATAGATATTGAATTAACGTGACATGAAAACGTTATCACATTTGTTCCGGAAAACACTTAAACATTATAAAACCATTAAAATAATACTAAACGTATTAAATTGTGCACGTAACAAATGCTATCCCTAGATATAACGCATAACTTTAATAAAATACATTAAGAAAACCATAATATACTATTACCGTACAGGTAAGTTAGATAGGAAATTTACCAATTTTGAAATTTATATCAAGAAAAAATTTAATAACATTAATGGAAAAAACTATATAGTGTAAAATAAGATCAGTTTAATACGCATTAAAAAAATGTAAGAAAGTGTAAAAAAAATTATTCAATTCAGTTGTGCGTTGAATATTGAACAATTGGTAGATCAAACCGGTACTACTTTAAAAAAATAATAAAAGACATCTAACTGTACCCTAAACTTCAAACTATGTAATCTACAATTCTACGTTTAACAAAAATAACACAATAAAGAAAAACCTAACAATACTCCATTCAAATTCATTATTTCAAGAAAAAAAAATACAACGATAAACTAAAAATTTCAACAACATAAAAATATATGACGGAAGCTGATTTTAAATAAATAAATCGAACAAGTGATAAAATTAAAAATTTAAAAAACCCACGAAACCGTTTTGAAAAATACATACTACTGCAGCGCTCCCTGGCGGCTTATAACCGTAAAACTCATCTAAGAACCTGCTCTGAGGAGATACCTCTGTAGTGCAAAAAACTGCATCAAAATCGGCCCAACCGTTTTAGAGAAACACATCTACTGCAGCGCCCACTGGTGGCCTATAACCGTAAAACATGTCTAAGAACCTGCTCTGGAGTGATATCTATCGAAATCGGTGTAGTAGTTTTTGAGGAAAATTAAAATTGTAACACACATAAAAAAACACACACAATCTTGGTCAAAATCCGTTATATGCCCACAATGCTTAAACATTCATCTACAGACTTTTACTGTTAAGGGACAATTGCAAAAGGTTTTAAATGACTAAAACAAACAGTTTTGGTTAGTTTAAGGTTAAGGTTAAACCAAGGTTGACCAGTTACGACGCGCGGCGATGCGTAAACCTACTGTTATCAATAAATGACTAAGGTAGATAAAATAACAATCCCAACCGAAATAGCTTGACATTTTTAATCTCAAGTTAATTATTAGAACAGTAACTAGAAAATATTGTTTAACAAAGTATCTAGTCTACAGAAAAATGTTTAAGAGTTGTGGGCATATAAAGGATTTTGACCCACAACCTGTTACCGTAAACGCATATATCGTCTCCGTTCCATAATGGGTAAAAAAAATAAAAATAAAAACATATATATGGGTAATAAGATGAAGATCAAAAGCTGTCAAAAATGTTGCTAAATTGTTCGGGTATCTTCAAATACAATGTAGTTTAAAATATTTCCTTGATAATAAAATCCGTTGATAATTATTACTAAACTATATGACCTTACTTACTTTCTCATGAAAATTAAAATAATAATAATAATAATAATAATAATAATAATTCTCAGAGTCCTAGAATAAGTTATTATTCCAGTAAAAATTTGAGAAAGTTATAAAATACCATATGAGTAAATTAAAACCGATAAGCCGGTTCGGACCGCAGTTACTTGAGGTTATCGTTAACGCTACTACTATAAGTGCCACTATTGTTTGCGTATGTTACTACTCTTGTGTATTGTAACTTCATACTTCGGTGTAACATAATTTCATTATCTACAGTTGCGTTTATCTAAAATGCCTTATTCGTTCGGAAAAAGGATTGCTATAGCAGAAGCCCATGTGTGTTCTGTATCTTTTTTCTTCGTGGCTATTCGCAGGATAGAGTTTATCAAATCAAATCACCACATTATAGATAAACTGAAGGCGAACATTCAACTAGAAATAACTAGCATAGTCAACATCGTTTTGCATCGAATGATTCTCATATTAACTTACTCGAACACAAAAGCGCATCGCTGCGCAGGGTTCTCATTTCGAACATCTTTTGTAAATATATAGCAAATATTTAAGTTTTAATTTTACTTTCCCGTCTAGATAGCGCTGTAGCTGAGCGTAGCTCTAAAAGGTAAAGTATTGTTATCGGTCCAATTCGGGCATATGTGGTTTACACCGGATCTTGATTTTTTGATACTTCGGGAACCCAAAAAACCAGATGGAAATTTTCCGGATGTTAATGTTCGTATTTAAGTGTGTGTTTGATATTGGCCACTAAATCACCTTATATCTTCAGAACGACTGGACCGATTTTGACCAAATTTGGTGAAATTTCTTCTATATATGAGTCATTGATGCCATTAAATTTTCAACTGAAAAGGTCAAGGGAATGAGGCCGTAAAGCGAGGTATTTTCCTGTAAAAGTTGAAAAACTAATCAACGTTGAAAATTAGATCTATTAAAGATAAAATTAATAAAAGCAAAAATTTCATTTACGTAGATACGTTGGAAAAACAGTATCTAAAAAGGTTTTTTTGCGTCGCGTGTAAAGTCCATACACGAGTTTGAGTAAATTTCTAAATACACAAATTTGATACTGTAAGTAGTAATTTAAAAATAACGATATAAAAAATAAAATGCATGTCACGTAATTATATTAAAAACAAAAAAAAAACAAAAGAAAATGTAAGAAAAATCTTAAAACCCCTTAAGATAAACGTAACAACTTTCTAAATAGGATAATAATGGAATCTATTATCTTAAAAAATAAGCATCCCACGTGTAACCATAAAGTTAATATGCGGGTATCCAAGAACAAGAGCAGTAGATAATAGACCTATAGCTTTATCTTTGTTTACAACAAAGGAAAATTTGCTTTGTGATTAACCAAAAGGAACAAAACTAAGTATGTCCTCGTCACTTAATCGAACATCGCTAACGTAGTAAGATTCTAACAATATACTTAGATAAATACGAGGAGTATACGTAGAAGTAAAGTTTTTATAAATTGCAAATGTGTTAAGCTAAAATTATTTGTATTCAATAACAAATTAACAGCATCCTGATAATCTTAAAAGAACTAACTTTTTAGAAAAAATAGTTCTATTAAAATATAAGCGGAAACTATATAAATAACCTGTTTTGACGTCACCATAATTGCAAAACACGCTTGGGACGTCATGGATACAAGTTGCAGACTCAGGGTCATTGATTCTATCAATATTACGTGAAATAATTAATTTTCGAAAATATATCTTTTTGGTTTGATTTTTAAAATACGGCGCCGAGTTAAATAAGTTTATCTAAATGTTTCAAATTAGTTTTAAATAGAATTTTCCCACTTTTTAAAACTTTTTTTAACGTTTTTTATTTGTTCAATTTTCAAGTTTTTCTCTTTTAATTTAATTTTTACACTTTTCAGTCTTTATTCTTTTCATTAAAATTTAAATTGTTAAAAATACATGAATAGCTGTAGCATACACGTTTTGCGTTCAAGAAAAATGTCATGTAGAAAAAAGGTATGGAAGGGCAGATGCAAAAAATGTTAAATATAAAAAAGAAAAATTCAATCTTTACTGGTTGAATACCTATAATTATCAAAAATATTATCGGCTTACTATAGAACCACCAGCATAAAAAAAATCATTAATTATGCATCCATTCACGAATAAATGGTGCATACCTAAAAGAAATTTAGAACAGCATACTCTTCGCCTGGCAAATATCGGGCTTAGCAATGATTAAAAATACTGTTAAGACAACTGTAGGACCATCCTTTAAGAAATAAAAAAATAATTTTGAAAAGCTACCGAGTCGTTTCTGAGAAAATTTGCACAAACATTTGAAATAAGTAAACTCAATAAAGAATTTTTTACTTATTCGACAATATTAGCCAAATAATGACCCCGATCCAACCAAAATTAAATCGAACTTAACTTTAGATCATCCTCTAATAAATTATATTAAAATCATTAAGATTGGTCAACCTGGTAATAAACTATCTGTGAACATCATAAAAAAGTATATACGTTGCAAATTGAAAACTTTCTGTTTATTGAACTCTGTTAAAAAGATTATTTGAAAATCCAAACAATTATTTATCTTGATTTAAGAAGTCTTACGAAAATATAGAGAAAAAAAAATCTAAAAAATACGAAATACCTTCCCCTCTTTGTTCATCTATGTAGGTAAATCTTTGAAAACAATTGATTCACAGTTATAAAAGATCGATGAAAAATAATCTGTATGATACCTAAAAGCTATGGCAAAAATTTAAAGATGGGAGCCATTTAATGGATGCAAGCATTCAACTACTCGGAACAAAACTAATGTAATTAAAACAATTTTTACTTATTTTAATGAATACTAATACACTTTTAAGTTCAAAAGATATTTATATGAAACGTATTCGAAATTCTAATTTCTTCGATTTTTATCGTAAGAAAAATTAACCGCTCTTAGTGAGTAAATAATAAGATATTTCTTTTTACCAACAGTAACACGTCCATTTAAGAAAAGTTTAACGAAACGTTACTGAAACAAATAAGTTGGTAATACGTTAATATACGTCAGGATTACTGAGAATGTTTCTAACTGGATGTGTGGAGGGTAAACACAATAAAAAAAAAGAAAAAGATCAGAATATACGAAATGGACAACAGAGGATGTCAAGGTTGTAAGATTGTCATAGACAGAAGAGATTAAAACAACCGGAAATCACCGGAAATCGAAGTACTACTTTCGTTTTTCAACTCCTTTTTTCAATGAAAATTTTTTCCCGATTTAGTTAAAAGGAACTTTTATTTTGTTTTATTCTGTGATTTTCTCTTTTTCTAATATTTTTCATTCTATTGTACTATTTCTTTCTTTCATTCGACTACTCGATCGTATTTCGCGTTTTTTTGGTTTTGTTTTTTTTTTTTAGCTCGGAATCATCCAATTTTTGGACTTATCTAAAAATTTCCCAATATATGATTTCCTCTTCAGAAATTTTTTTCTCGTAATATTTTTGCATCGCTTCTTATAAAACATTTAAATTCTTTAACTCCGGATTATTTCAACGTTTGACTTTAACAAATTAAAATACTACCCTTAATTATTATCTAATATTTTTATTTCTAATTACGGATAACCTAAATTTTGATAACAAAGTTTTACCATGTAATGTTATAATATTTACTTAAATTATTGTTTTACATCTACTACCACTTTTTGAAATATTTTTAAAGATTTTATCGGCGGTTAATTAATTATATAAGCAACTTCCGTTCATACAAACGCTTATAAAACCATAAATTTAATGAGGTGTATAATTACCGGTAGAGAAATAAAATTAAATTTAATCTGCAATAAAACTCATTCAGAACTAATTAAACATGAAAAATTGAATCATATAATTTAGATTAATTTTAAAGTATTTAAAAATGTTTAATGGGCGGTAGTAGTATGCACCAACTTTAACATTACCGTAATCTAACTCTTTAATTTATACTAGTTATTACAAGGGAAAAAAAAACAGAAGAAAATTATAATTGCATGTACTGTCCCATTAATTACAATGCATTAGCGAAAACATTTCCGTACAAATTACTAATATAATACTACGGCTTAATTCTAAAAACAAAAAAAACTCATAACTAAATAATAGTATTCAAACAAGAAACACACCACCTTCATTTACTAGGATATGCAATTTGCGTGACTAGAATGTATTGCAAAGTGTATATATTTTAGGAGTAAATGGAAACCTTCCTAGTAATAACAAATTGAAACAATTTTTTCTTATAAATTACTTCCTCTAAAAATGCAGTAATAAATTCGGTAATTTAAAATTACATAAATTGTAAAAACATCACTTTTAAAATACAAAAAAATTACAAAACTTAACTTACATTATTTTAAATAGATTGCATTTATAATTTATATAAAATTAAATACATTTTAATTTAATTAACGCTAACATTCCTATAAAAAGCTCAGATCGGTTTCAGAACCTCGAAAGCATGTACATGGAGCTTAATATCTAAGTTTTCAATAAATAATAGATTTATAAAATTACTGTTTTTTTTGTTCTTATTTATTTAATTTTTATAAAAATATTCACTTTTTTATAAACAGAGTCTCTTTATAATTAGTCGTTTAGAGGTTTTTTTTTAATAATTGAAAATAAAATATTATAAAAATATAGTTTATAACCATCTAAAAACAGTACGTTACGATATTTTAAATCCGTTTTGAAATATATCCTCTATCTTTGTGATAAATGTTTTCGACGTCCACCCTGAAATCCGGAATACAAAATATAAATATATATATATATATATATAAAGAAATTATAAAATTATTGATGTAGGGTCAAGGATTCAAGGATGAAATTGACTCCTTGGGTGGTTTTGCCCCAACTCAGGAAGTCAACTTTCCACCTTATTCGGTATGTAGTAGAATAGGCGAGATAGAGCAGCCGGGTCTTTGCGCCATAGACAAATACCACTGACGGTTTTCTTAGACATACTGTAACGCCTTTAACAGCGTACCCTGAGAGGTTGTCATGGAAACCCTGCGGGAAAAAGGAGAAGTAAACATCTCCTGAAGACTATAAACAACTACCTGCATGCGAGAATTACTGAAACGGAAGAGGGTGCGGTCAACTTCTATATGTACAGAAGTGTGCCGCAAGCGTCGGGTCCTTGCCCCCCTAAATTGTGGAATGCGGCGTACGACGGCCTCCTGTGCATGGATTTTCCGGGGAATGTCAGGCAGGATGGTCGCGCGTACGCTGATAACGATCTATTAGCGACGGGCACAAAAGATTATGTTGTAAAAACCGAAAATCGAGCCGTTAGACGGATTGGAGATTGGCTCCGCAGCGAGGGAATGGAGTTGGACCCTAATAAGACAGCCGTGCTTGGCCATGGTAGGTCGACGGCGTCTCCGCGATAAAGCTATAACAATAGATGGACTAGTTGTCAAGTAGTCAAGAGCGGTCAAACACCTGTACTGTATGGTTGGAGAGAACAGGACGCTTCACCACACACATAATACTAGGAGACGGATACTAGGGCCGATAAAAACAATAATTGACTTGGGAGATTATCAAACAAGCAGGGACTACGGTCAAGCAAAAAGCGCCTAATATTATCAGCGGCCACCTCAGCAATATTATTATACGCAGCTCCGATATGGCATACGGCTTTGGATGTCAAAAGAAATAACGGGAGGCTGGCGGCATTGATGCGCAGATCGGCGATAAGCATTATCTCGGCTTATCGGGCTGTATCCGAGGATGCGGTCGAGGTGATTGCAGGAGTGCCACCCATTCACCTTCGCGTCGAAGAACTAAACGGTATATCTAGGACGGTATGACATCTACGGTACATCTAGCGGTATATCGGTATATCGGACGGTATATCTAGCTATATGACGGTATATCTAGGACGGATAACAGACGTATATTATTGGATGTATTGGCAGGTGATCTGGGATGCTTCGAGTACGAGGGCCTGGACCAGGCGTCTCATTTCACAATAGAGCAATGGGTCCGGAGGATGCATGGGGAAGTGTCTTACTTGCTCATGCAATTCTTTTCGGGCCTTGGAGGGCTGGTTTGTACCTGTCTCGATTCGGTGTAAGGACCACTTCGGAGTGTTTTTATTGTGGCGAGGAAGACTCCACAACAGTCTTCTTCGACTGTACGAGATGGTTAACAAAATAGAAGACTGCTTGGTGTAGAACAACTAACACCAGAAGACATCGTGGAGTATGTTTCATAGCCATGGGCAATGGGATATGATATCCTTACTGACTTCGAATAATTTATCGTTCAGAAAAGCTTTATTATTTATCTTTTGATAAGAAAATAATTAAATCCTTAAAATAAAATAATTGTTACAATTAGGGTAATAAAATTCTCAATTTTATCACCGGATTAAGGGATAATTTTATGCTAATATAAGTTTTAGAATTTTTTAACATCTATGAATAAATTTTGTTTTAATTAAAAAGTATACAGAAAATTATAAATTTTAATCGGAAATAAAATTTAAACCTCGGTTTTTGAGAAGAAGGTACAAAATATGGTACTTTTACGTTTTATTCCACCTAAAAATTCTTGCCCAAATCAACTCAAAAATAATTATGTTGAAAAAAAAACAATTTTTAGTCGAGAAAAAAGTAAAAACATCTTCCAATTTTTGAAAAAAAAAAAAAATTTTTTCAAAAACATTTTAGACAAATAATGCAATAAGCATTATTGCTTATAATTTTAGATATAAATTAACAAAACTTAACCTATGCTCGCTTACCTAGACTATTTAACAGTAATCTTTGATTATTTAAATAATAAATAATTATTTAATTTATTAATTAAATAATCAAAATGTGCTAATTATTCCAGGATAGCGAGCGTAGGTTAACTTTGGTTAAATTATATTTATTAAATAAAAATATAAATGGTTATATTAAATGAGTTTCTTACATGTCAGCTTAATTTGGCGAGGAAAAAAAACTTTTTTCTTTTTTTGATTTAAAAATTATTTTTATATCCAAAATCAAGGAAATATGATTGTTCAGGGGGGGTTGTTCAGGGGGGGTTTCGGGAGTCGGAGACTCCCTCCTACTGTTACAACATATGTTTCATAAATGTAAGATTATAAGTTTACATTCCTATAACTTTACTTTCAAAACTCAAGGTGAATTCCTCACATGTTTGTAACTTCATTTGGTGATGAAAACTCATGTGTTTCACCTAGTCATATTGCTAGAATCTCAGGTACGTAGAATAATAACCCTGAATTCTATATGATGTGAGTAAGTAAATATATTCAGTAGTTAATCGACCGTGGCACCGTACACGTTATTTTCAATCACTTGAGAAATTATTAGCAAAAAAAGTGTTGTAAAATTCTTAAAAGATAAAAATATATTACGTAGGACTCGAAAGTGTAAAAACAAACATCAAATGACATTGAATTTAAATGGACGTGATAGGTGGCTATGCAAAAAACGAACCAGTCGGTCAGAAATTTGTTTACGCAATAATACATGGTAACAAAATATGCAATTATCATTTGATACTATTATTATGTTTATTTACTGCTGAAGGAATATACAATTGAGAACTTTTATAAACATCAATTGGGAATAGCAACAGAGGCAATCTCAGATTGCAAAAACTGTTTATCTTAAGTATGTGCTGATGATATATTGAAGAATCGCAAAAAAACTGGTGGACTAGGATTGACAGTAGAAACAGACGAATCTAGTTTTTAAAAACGAAAATACAATAGAGGTCGTGTGTTGTCAAATCATTGGTTTTTTGGAGGAATCTATCGTGAAACGTGAGCATTTTATGTATGCGGTGTCAGATAGGAAAAAAGAAACGTTGCTCAACATCATAACAAATTGAATTGAGAAAGGTTTAACAATAATGTCTGATAAGAGGAAAGCCTATCTATTCCTTTATTAGAAGGTTACCATCTCCAACATTATACAGTGAAGCATTGTGAAAATTTTGAAGAATGATGCCCACACACAAAATATTGAAAATTTACGGGCATGTGCTAAGCGATGCAACAAGAAGTAAATGGTACCGCTTGAACTATGATTAATTCTTATTTATGTGCATTTTATGGCGTAATCGATACAGGGAAGAAGATCACTTTGAAGTAATATTAGAAAACATTTCAAATTTTTCTAGTAAAATAATTTGATATTACTTTAGTTGTTTTTTTTTACTATGTTGTAAGTATATATTGACAGTTGTTATGACATTTTTACAATTATTTATTATGTTCATGTATTGATAATGTACGTACTATATATGTTAACGATTGTTATGAGATTTCCAGATCAACGATTTATAATGTTTTATATTAATCAAGAAATAAAATTAATTTTGTATTTGATGTTATATTTTTATTTGATTCAAGGCGAATAATAATTATATTCCCTTGAATTAGTACAAAAAAAGTAGAAAAAAGGTTTTTGACAAAAAACTGTTTTTACCATTTTTCTCGCCTAGAAATTCTTCTTTTTTTCAACATAATAATTATTTTTGAGTTGATTTGGGCAAGAATTTTTGGGTGGCATAAAATTAAAAAGTACCCAAAAGATGAAGTAAAAGAAGAATGGTAACATGTAGTATTTCAAATGATTAAAATGATGTGGAATGATCTGGACGTTCTGATGAATAATTAAAAGAAATCGATCATCATATTTGTTTAATATGATGTTTAATGTGTCTTTATAAAAAGAATAATTGATGAAAATTTATTTCGTCTTAAAATCTAAATCATCCAAAATTTTCCCTCCTTTTTTTACATTTTGCTTAGCTTCTCACGGTTCAATCAAATTATAAGAAATCATTTATCATATGAAAGTTGCCCAAGAAAACACCATCATCACAATCTTATTATTAATTAAAGTAACATGAGCTCATTCCAAAACACTCTCAAACAGATTCTCATAATTAAATAAATCAATATTATTATAATTATACCAGGATTATTATAAATTAAATTTCTCTAGTATCGAATAATTTCTGATAGGACAGTATCCTTGAGTTCACTGAATAAATAGAGTTTAATTTTAAAAACATTATTTTTAATGTAAATCTAATGAATAAAAACAACACACAGCCAACATGTAGTAGACCACGAAATATTACAAAGTGAAATGAGCCTGTGACAGAATTTTCTGAGAACATCCTTTCAATTACTTGCCGTATAAGTGCCATCTAAACTGAAACTTATTCCGTTCAGTTCTCGACCATTATTTGAAAGAAGTCATGCAACATCTACCGATTAGAATTTAATTCACTTTTGACTATCCTCCTCGAAGAAGAAAGGATTATAATCACAAAATCAGCGCACCGTATGTGTTGAGGATTTCTCAAAGGTTTTTAAAATTTAATTGCTGTAATCAAGGATGTTATTCAGAAAGAAATATCAGCGAAACCATATGAGGCCATTAATCAAAATTTTCATAGTGTAACTAAATAATATTTATTTTTTAAAAAAATGTTTGTTTTTTCATCTATATCAAAATGATCTACTAATCCCTGATAATAATTCCCTCAAAATAATTCTGATGAGTTCATAACAATACATAATTAAATCGCATCAGGAGTGAACTAATAAAAGAAGAATTAACAAAAGGAACGGGATTAATAAAAGGGGACGGCCCCAGCGTTAGCTTGGATTAATTAAGGAAAATTAAGTAAAACAATTATCAAAGCAGCATTACAAATAAAATACATTATTATAAAATAAATCTATTTAAATCCTTATTAGTTATTTAAAAAATAAAAACATGAAATAGTGTTAAGGTAAATACGTGAAAATTCTAAATTATTAAAAAAACTCTACAAAATAAATCACAAATCAGTTATTTAGTTATTTGTGTTCATATTTATAAATAAAATTCATATTTATAAATTCTTCCTATTGAAGCGAAGCTTTGTTTGAATATGATTTTATATTTTTTAAAGAGTATTAATCTGTTTTCTTGAATCGCCTAGTTTTAGAAATAAAGTATTATAATTATTTTTATGCAATTACATAATTCGAAATGACTTTATACAGTAATTTTTTATTAAAATATGCATATATAAATGCTCCTCATTAAGAAAGAAAATGTCAAAAGTCAAATAAACCACGTAAATTTGTTTCAACTAGGTGTACAATATAATATAATGTAGATTACAATGATTATTCTTTTTATGAACAAGCGGGCGTGCAGATTGTTGCCAGAGCGTGTAATCGCCCGTATGCCTAAGATTCACCAGTAGGAGACGAGCTGTATAATGGTTATTATAACGACCGCCTTCAGAGTGAGTCCGTATAAGCTTCACTCACCATAAAATTTACATATGAATGGACCGACTCCGACAGAATGAAAATTTTTAACGCTACAGATTTTAATCCGTCCTCCTTCTGAGTAAGTTGGATTACACAAGACTACGTAATAACAGCAATGTAAATGGTTAATGACACAATATATTACAAATATACATAAGCAGCAGTATACATTACAGGAATATAGAATCATAAGATATATAAATATATATATATATATATATATATATATATATACTAGCTGTTTCCCACGGCTTCGCTCGCTTGGATTTTAGATCTGTAACTAAAATAAATTTTCAAAAGAAACATTAAATTTTTTGTTAAAATTCCAGCAAAATTTAAAGTTTTGATATTTTACTGGGCATATTGGTAAATTGGTTTATTTTTTTTTTGGCAATGATTTTGGTCTTCCTGGGAATACACTGCAGACTTTGTTGAATAGCAATTTTTAACGTTAGTGGATGATGTATTCATTTATAAAAGATGAAAATACTACAAAAGAATCTGTTTTAGTATTCTTTGTAAAAAAAAAATGACCAGATATTTAGGTGAGCTCATCCTGAAACAGGCAACGTAAAACTGTTCATGAGAGAGCCAATCTTCCCGTTGGTCAATCCCCGCCATTTTGAGCGTTTGCAATTGGGAATTTTTGATAATGGTGATGAAATCCAGCTTTAACGGAAACGGATATCTTTGAATAAAAAAGATATTCTCATTATACAATAGGAATTCGCAGAATAAACACAAACACCCTTGGAGTCACAACCGGTTAGCGCTGTATTATTGTTGATTTAATTAACTTTAAAAACAATCATTTTAATATGTAGAAATTAAATTAATTAAAATTAGTATGTATTATCGAACGATTTTCTAGTTTTTGGCTTCGTCAATAGATGGCACAGCATGTAACGTATCGAATAAAATTTATTTTTATACGCCTGTGTATACATTTACGACTTTTAACCTCAATGTAGAATTATACAGACATTGAAAATATCAAACAGAAAAGCACTAAGCAAGTAATAAACTAAAACACACAAGGTATTGTTAAATAATATCTTCGCATCGAACTTGAAATGATAAAACTATAGAGAAAGTGGACTGGAGTCGTCTTCTAGAATACAATCATTAATCATCCTGACCGCGTACGGGAAGACAACCGCCTTGAGGCGATCCCGGTCGCCTCACCACCCCCTCCGCTTCTAGTCCTGATCGGCTTTACCGGTACATAGTGTAAGATTTAGAATTTTCATATAAAATTTTCGTTGCCCTCTCAAATTATGGATTTTTGAAAAATGTTTAAAGATATGATGTCTTTTTGTTTTCAAAAAAAAGTTGTTTTCAATCGTAATATCATCTACGACCTACGGAATAACCAAAAAAAATATTTTAATTTATTCACTTATTTACTTAACTAACGGTTAATTATTAAAATAGGCGTTCGTTCCCAACCTTCCAATAAAATTTATCCCCTAAACTCTCGGGGCGGGGATGCCCCACTCGGGGTGTCTCCGTTACAAGCATTGGCATAAAGACAGAGTCCCGGATCCCAACCCACCGGGTTGGTCTAGTGGTGAGCGCGTCTTCCCAAATCAGCTGATTTGAAAAGTCGAGTGTTCCAGTGTTCAACTCCTAGTAAAATCAGTTATTTTTACGTCGATTTGAATACTAGATCGTGAATACCGGTGTTCTTTAGTGGTTGGGTTTCAAATTAACCATACATCTCAGGAATGGTCGAACTGAGACTGTACAAAACTACACTTCATTTACACTCATACATATCATTCTCTGAAGTATTATCTGAAACGTAATTACCGGAGGCTATACAGGAAAAAGAAAGAAAAAGTCCCGGATCCCGTAGTGGGGACCCAGGGACGGCATAGCCGGACCTGGTGAATTAAGTAATAGCAAAAAAAGACTTGTAAAAAAATAAAAACACAAACCTGAGGAAAATAAATATTTAACACATCTAACAGAACAAAGTAAACTCAAATTAAAACACAACAGAAAAAATAAATTAAAATAATTGACTCTAATGAAGAGCGACTTATACGAATATACATTTCAGTATTATCATTATTATACAAAGTGTAGATTCAATGAATGACTCGTTGTATTAAAATAAACAAAGTTGTTTAAATTAAATTTGAAAAACCCTAATAACAAAGACAACTGGAGCGCGTTACCTCATCAAAATCATAATTAAATGAATTATTTTTTTAAATTTTACATTATTATTAGTACATATACACATATGTTTAGTAACTGATTAATTATTATTTTGCTAATTAATGATTACATATAACTAAATTGGATAGTCTTTGTTGTTGAATACATTATGAAAACAACAACTCCGATATTAATTATATACTGTTATTCATATCGAAATTATAGTTGTGCTCTCGTTGAACTGTACCGTTGTATAATTGGGAAACATGAGATATAATGTGGGTGTGAGAGGAGGGAAAAGATACGGTTCGGTGAGGTGTGTTTGTCGAACTGTGAAGAGGGTGGCTGTGCGGGGTAGAAAACGGGAGAAAGAGGTATATATAAAGTGATAAAAGGTTGCTTTTGGAAGTAACCGCAGTTGGTTTTGGCATCGAGGTTTGTCATCATAACACGACAGGAGTGTCAGAACATTTTGAGTAATTGAAGACGTTTGGTAGAGAGAGGGGACGGTGTGGAAAGAGGGTAGAAATAGAGGAAGTACGAGGAGAAAGCGCTTTCCATTCCGAAGTAGCTCACAGGAGATTATGCAAATCAAGACTACCAAGTGAGTAGGAGAGTGTCTCTCGAATATAGCCGTAGAAGCTTCCACTTACCCGCTATTTTCTACCTCATCCCCGACACCCTTTTGCGTTGCAATAATTATAAAACACTGTTGCAGGGATGCAAATGATATTTTACTGAAATCTGTTTCTCTTTAACAATGTTGTCGCATGCTCCTTCTGATTATTATCTAAGACTATTACTATTGTTCTAAGCTCGTCCCGGTTATCAGCAAAACGACTATTTCTACTTAGCATTACCGAGATAAGGTTATGGTCTGTTAAATGGTTATCTTCGCGTTTGCAGTTCCGAAACCCCCTTCTGTTTCATACGAACCACCCTTTTTACGGGGATGAAGTAAGACACCTTCAGTTAAAGTGATAAAAACAGATTACCGACGGGAGACACCTTCTACCCGTTATACGGAAATACCACCTCCTCTTTCTCTACAGCTTAAAAAGCAGTACACCTATGCCGTGCTTGTGTCGGCTAACTTTCTGCAACTTTGCACATTAATATGATCCTTATTTAAGAAATTAATGTTTACTGCTATTTTTTTCTTCTAAAAATAATACAGTCTCCTATTTAAAATAAATATGTTATATGAGAAGTTATTCATTTTTCTAAGCTAATATCTAAAAAAAACATACTTTAAAAAAAATGCAGAAAGAAACTGTAACTTTTATTTAAGGGTAAATGGATAAGCACACCTACATATATGATTTAATTAATTAGCACATAAACACCTGTTAGGTAAGGAATTAAATTTGTGTGCGTTTTTTTTTTTTTTAAGAAAAACTTTATAAGTTACTGTACATTCATTATTATAATCTTAGTTAAAATAAACGCTATGAAATAACTTCTACGTAAAAATCCTTTTACGTAATATTAATCTGTATATCTCCTGTTAATTTAACGTTTTAGTAATACCATAAAATTCATTTAGCATGCTCTTTTAAAATATTTAATAAACGAGTATTTGCAAAAAGACAGAAAATTAACATAAATTATAAAGAAGAAACAAATAATGAAACATCGTAATCGTTTATTAATAAAACAAATTCATAAAGATATTCGGGAAATAGAAGAAATGGTAAAAATAAATAAAATACTGTTTAAAGTTGCAATACATAAGCAACTTAAAAACTTTTTATATATTAATATGATATTGAAATTAAAAGTATAAGAAATCAAATCATCAGATGTAAAAACAAAGTTTTTATTTCATAAGTTTATTTAATATATATATATATATATATATATATATATATATATATTCTTTAATTTACTTTTTTTTATGACAAATTTTCTTTTTCTTTTTTATACTTTTTAACTCTTTTCTGTTTGTCTTTCAGTGCTCAAGCGTTGGCTTTTAATGGATGATACGATTTTATAACATAAAGAATAATATTTATAAATATTACTTTTTATGAGATATATATTTATTGGTTCGTTATTTCTTTATGGTTATTAGCTAATGAGTAATTAGTATTATTTGTAATATTTGTGAGTAAACGTATGCTTATGTCTATCCGATTTAGTAGTAATCGAATTTTTTACATTCCTCTTTTGTTTGTTTCCTTTAATATTCTGTACACTTTATACGTTCAACTTTGAATTTTTTTAGATTAAAAACTATTAATTTTAAAAATAATTAATTATTAACTTTTGAAAACTATTGAACAATTTTAAAATTAAAAACTATTATGTAAAAAAAATACGTTTCAAATTGGAAATAAGAAAAAGAAGATTGCATACATACATGAATTTAAGATATATATGTATGCAATGAATTTAACATATATATTGTATGCATATATATGTATGCTGTTTATTGAGTTTTTAACATGTATGTTAAAAATTCTATAAACATAACATTTATAGGATCGGGTTGGTTTAATGAAACTTATAAAAATTAATTTGATTTACTTCCAGTTATGTTTTTTCTTAATATTCATATTTACTAATCAAAAAACAAAGTTAAACAAAGAAAATTCTGTTTAGTTTTATCTTTTATAAATAAAATTCAACAAATTGCTCAAAATTCTAATATAAAACTTTAAACTATTACTAAATTGTGAAACCAAATAGACACCAATATCGGTACGCATGAACACATCTAATTTATATTTGACACAAAGTGCCTTAAGAAAATTTCTAAAAAGATAAATATCTAAAACGTCACGTGTTTCAATCAACTAAAATATTTTTCTCCCTGTTAAATAACATAATAGCCGGTAAAATATAAGAAAAAAATTAACACAAGTAGAAAAAGTGTTTAACATTGAATTAATTTATAATTATATTAAATTACGAATAATTAAAATTAGACATCAAATTGTGTTTGAAAGATAATTACTAAATTAGCGGTTTTAATTACTATTACTACTAAATTAGTTGGAAACTATAATCTGATGTTAGGATTTAATTATGCTTTCAAAGCAGCAGTTAACTCTAATAGTTACAATTACTAAATAAACATATAGTAATTTACCAACATGCTCTAAAAGATCTAATCTTATCATCCGAAAAATAACGATTAAATAGATAATTTCATATTTATTTTATTTTTAATTATTTACAAAAAAGAAACTACCTGAAATCGTTTTGATTTTTATATGAAAAAAAAATTTTAATGTATTAAATTATGATTTAGCTACTTTTCGGGATGTTATAACAGATGCTATCGGTAAAATCTCTTAGCAAATTTATAAATTTTTAAAAGTATTTGTTAAAAAAAAAAAGAAGTAAATTTTAGGTATAAATTATCTTTCCGAGAGTACATTTAAATTGATTTCATTTGATACTAAATCAAGCCGTACAGTTTTTTTCTTTGAAGGGCTCAATAAAACGCAGAGACTGTCATCATTATTAAGTATTTATTATCATTGCATATATTCTCATCTCAAATAAATCATCTCCTGGGAGCTTCCTAAAAAAGTCACAACGAGTTTTCAAGAAAAAAAAATGGCCTCACAGATAATTGTTCGGCCACCAGAAAGTGGCCGAACAATTTATCTGTGAGGTCATTTTTTGTAATCATGTTAACCGACACTTAGTGTAAATTAAAAATGATAATTTATTCTTGTGATTATGAATGATAATTTTCTAGTATCAACAGATCCACCATAAATCATACGAATCAATAAAAATTATCCTAACTCGAATTTACAATAGAATGAAGAGTACATTAATTTTCAAAACAAGTTTTACTAATTTTCTAATATCTTGATCTATTGTTCTCGACCAATTTGTGCTGATATTAACCCGTAACAATTTTTTTTCATATCGAAATTTAATGTTATATTTTTCTTAGATTACTATAATTTAAAATAAAAATCGGATAGAAATTATCTTTCAAAATGACAATACCATCCCATTATAGTGACAATGTACTTAAACGCATACAAAAACAACGTTTCTTAAATCTTCGAGTATAAAGTTTATTTCGTTAAGAAAATAAAACGTTGTCTACTCTAAAGATTTTAATTTCTCTAAGTACAAAACGGACATTAATTTATACAAATGATTGATCTTTATCACTTAAGTAATAGCCGTATAATATAACTGTCATACTTGATATAATAAACCTTACTTGGTTGACTGTTTCTTGTTCAGTGAAGAACAAGGAAACCAATGGTAAAGCAAACTAAGGTACGAAACAAACATTAAATTAATTAATTACAACTTTAAATGTGTAATATTGAAATACACACAAAGATGCAAATGGCTTTATGGTCACGTAACTCTTGTAATATTAATCAAATCTGTCAAAACTTGCGTGTTTTTGAAAGGTGATAAACACAGAGTATTTTTAGAAACGTTATGACTATATTATTTTATTTTTTTAAATGTATTTGCGTCCTGAAAGTGAGTGAAAATAAATCATAATTTCGTTACATTTTGAACTTTTATTACTTAAAAGGAAAAAATGCGACTAAGACTCCTAAAATTTATGATTTTTATGAAGATGATTCGATATAAGTATGTGTGGTGCAATAAAAGCTGGTTCAAGTGTTTTCAATCGGGAAATTTTGATGCCATTGATGTACCTTGTTGTGGCCGAGCAATAACTCAAAACGTCGATGAAAGCTTGGAAAAAACTGAGGAAGACCGATATATTAGCTGTCGTGATATCAATAACAACGAACTAAACATCGACTACAAGTCAGTTTTAAATAGTTTGAAGAAGGCTGGATAAAAAAAAACTCGATATTGGATGCCAAATGATTTAAATATGAAAAATTTAATAAATCGAATTTTCTATCTGCAAATTTTTACTAAAACTGAACGAAATATACAATTTTTTTGAACGGCTCATTACGGTCAATGAAATGTGAATCACGTACGACAATAATGTACAGAAAGGATCGTAGTCGAAGCAAGATGTTGCTTCATAAACAATAGCAACGCGAGGACTGACGGAAAGAAAAGTAGTTGAGTATGTGGTGGAATTAGAAAGAAACTGTTTACTATGAGCAGTTACCCCCTGGTCAAACGATTAACATCTATTGTTAATAACTGGAAATATTGCACTAAACTATTGAGATAAATCAACTAGAATAATTATTAGGAACCTGTTTACTTTCATCAGAATGTCAAAGCCCTCACAACTTTAGAAATCTGTGAGAAGTTGAGAGAGCTTGGCCAGGAAAGTTTTATACATCTCGATAGATCATTCCTAACGGTATAAAACTGGCTTCAAAAGAAGCCTTTGAAAATCATAAGCACAGTTTTTTCGTCCAGAAAACATGAAATTCTACCATGACAGGATTATTATTACACCTCAAATTTGACAAAAGTTGATCGATTAAAACAGTATTTAGTTTAATAAACTTCATTAGAAATATAAAAAAATCTTGTTTACATCTGCATTAAAACACGAAGAAACGTTTACTCAACTCATTAAAATGATTTTCTTATAATTGTTATGATTACGGAATGGTTAGAGATGAAATCCGTATATCTTTTTTCGATGATTCTATTTAGAGATACACTGACCTCCGTCCAACCATAACTTACTTTTGTGTCTCTCTATGTGTTTGCGGGTTTAAAAAAGCAGTTACATGAAAAAGAAAAAATTTAAAAATAATTTACCGATGACGTTAATAAAATTCTATTAAAACTAAGTTTCTTTAAATGTTACGGTTTTATTCTAAACCGTATTTTTATACTTTTTAATGTTCGTTTATTTTTATACATGTAAATGGAAAGAATGTACGATAAACGGATTAAATTAACAATTCCATTTCACGGGGAACGGTTAACATATAGATATATAACCGTATCAGTTAACACTAATACCAGTATTTTCTTCTGGAGTTTGTATATAAGGAGATAAGGTGCAGTTTTATGAATTTATTTAGCTTGTTCTAGCCTCCATAATGAGTTCTTTTAATGTCTTGACATAATAGTAAACTTACTTTTGGATAGAAAAGGGGTGAAAAGAAGTTAACATTAATGAACGTTTTTATATTCGAATTCTACATATTATTGTTATTATTATTACTGCTATTTTCTTTTCATTAAAAAGAAAATAGCAAGTTTACATTTCTTAAAAAACTATACTTCATGGACCTATTTATTACAACTTAGAAAATTACACTAATAATTTTACATTTTAATACCAACATCAAATATAATTTGGGAAACGTTCTGGTAGAACGTAATGTTGTTTAACAGGTAAATGGAAAGCAATATTTCCTAGTGTAATGACATTTTCTTTAAAAAAAGGATTAAAAATAAAATAAAGTATATAATTTTAAGCAGAAATCTGAACCTTACATATAAATATATATATTCTTTCCTAATAAGGTAAGACAACATATCTTTACCCAAATAAAGGATACAAAAATTCCTCTCCACCATTTATTAAAACCGTTCAAGTATTTAAAGTATTAGAAACGCCAGTTAGAGTTGTTTTACCTGAAAGTAATGATGTTCAATGTAGTTCCTTTAGTAAAAAGTGGGTAAATGTCACTTATGTTGCTGAATATTAACAGCGATTTGATGGACTGATCATGTTAATGTAAGATTGTATATTCGAGTAGTAAACAAAGCAACGGGAAACCACTTTACACCTCATTATCTATAGTACATATAGTGTAGGTTGCCTTGAGAATGACTACGTTGTAGAAAGATTATGGTATCTAACATACATATCGACAGTGTACGAGTATGTTACACAGTAAAAAATGTACCTACCTACCTTTATTTCATAAAATTCGAATTTTTCAAATGTAAAGGGAATGATAAAATTTGGGAAATAATACAATAATACTTGAAGATATTTATATTTTATTTCTTTGTTCTATATTTGAAAATAAATAAAATTTGTAATAAAAAAAGATTTACAATTTAGTTATACATATAATATGTATAAAAATATAAATTAAAAAACCATCCTAACGAATAACAAGCATTCCATGCTACATTTGAAAAAAGCATTCTTCAAAGAAGAAAATGGGACGTTAAACATTTTCATCTTCTTCTTCAGCGAACCGTATCACCATGCCAAATCCTCTGAAATAAAGGTGATGTTGCAGTGTCTCAGTCTTTTATTCGAAAGGTTCGAATCCCGGTTAAGCATGACATTTTTCAAAAGCTATGAAAATTAATCTAATCGGTCATCATATTACTGAATTATTATCTATTATAAAAACTTTTTTTATAATCAGAGGTTCCTCTGATAATTATTAATAAATCAATATATTAAAATTAAAAAAAAATTTTAAAGAAAAGGAAATGAAGTCCAATTCGGACCGCTGTGCCTTCCCCTTGTAAGAAAAAAATATTCTTTTAATTAAAACTTTATTTGGCTATAATTCTGGAACCAATGAAAATAAGTACCACTTATGATACATCGTTGAAAAGCTCTCAATGAAGGCTTATTACTGAAGTTAAGAAAAAGTCCAAAATCCAATTAAAATTGAATTTTGTGCTTTTTTGGACACTTTTGGTTCTGTCGATTAAAATAAAAAGAGGAGGTGCACAACTAGAGGCATTCAACGGCTAATCGTTATTGAGTTATGCGAGATACCTACATACGTACGTCCAGACGTCACGCCGAAACTAGTCATAATGGATTCACGGATGTTCAAAAATATTTCCGTTGGAATGTAAAAACCGAAATTTTTTGCGATTATAATACATACTTCGTACAAGGAAGTGAAAATTTTTTTCATAAAATTATTTAAATACAATTAATTTTTTTTTTACAGACACAATAATGCATTCGATTAATTTTTAAGTAGTAACAATAAAAAAAATTACATTAAAAACTCTACACTTTTTGCATTCCAATCAACATGAAATAAATATAAACCCAAATATTTTACATTAATGAATTGCGAATTATTTCGTATGTTCATGTTATTTATATTTTAAATAATTAAAATGGATTTAATCACAATTATTTTTATCTACTTTTCGAAGAAAAGTACAATATTACTTTCGGTCACACGGTGGGAAAATTTAATTTTCTTTACGTTTTGAGGTATGAAGTGTACGAAAATACAATTTACTTAGATATATATATATATATATATATATATATATATAAAGCCTATGTATAAAATTTGTGATTCGAAAATCTTCAAACCACTAGATTCAATTTTATTGAAATTTAGAAATACTGTAGTAGTGTACTTGAAGTTGTGCGGGTGAAAATTTGGTGAAAACTGTGGGGTCGTTCTTCAGTTACGTTCAATTTAAGGTCTAAAATAACTGTGTAGTGGTGAGCTATACTCAAAAGGTTAACTGAACGAATGTAGTATGTTATAGTCTGAAATCAGTGCGTTTCTGACTACAAAACAGTCAACGGTTTGGAAACGAAACGTCGGGCTTTTCGTGCAGAACTGAGCAAGAGTTTTTATTCTATAATTAATTGTGTAATTTGTGATCACGCATTGTGATACATCTTGATCAACCCAGGTTAATGCTGGGGCAGTTTCTTTATTTTATTCGTGGAACAATGTACTTATTTCTGACGTGCTTTATATGATGTATTTTTACGTACATATCAGAATAAAAATTAATTAGTTCTTCAACTATATAAAATTATTTTTTTATTTCTATCTAATTAATTTTTTAGAACATTTTTTAATGTTTGAAGAAGTTTTTTATTTTATTTTTTTTTAAGACAGGATAACTGAAAAATATACTTATTTTATTAAATCTAAACATATCTTACATACGAATATCATATTTTAATTTTCTATTTTATTACAATAGAAAATTTTCGAAATTGCGAAATTTTTTTTTTTTATTTCCTACAACATAAACATTTCTTTTCTCTTATCGGTAGAACTAAGAGATAATACATTGAAATTTTAACTCGTTACAAGAAAACATACAGCATTACTATCTGAAACGGGAGAAAACAAACCCACGTAAGAAATGTAGTTTAAGGTAGTTATACTTGCAGCATTTATGTTATTTATTACACGACAATATTTTACATTCATATATATATAAATATAACATTATTCAGCGAAGTTTATTACAGATACGTTATTGTTTTAATGCACTGCTGTATAATCTAGAATTAAGCAGAAACATTTTGAAATTTATGAATAATTATAGATAAAGGTGTGTAAAGGAAGCTTATCATATATATTACTGATTATGAATTTAAATACTTCGTAAACAAACAATATATAAACATAAATACTGCATAAATTATATGAACATATGTGCGAAATGTTAATGTTGGTAAACATTTCGCAATATATATTTTAATAGCCAACATTAATGTGCCACTTTCTTTTATAAACTATTAATCTTAAAATGTTAAAAAAATTCATCATTAAAAGACATCGTTAAAAATGAATTTTATTCACAATTCATTTTTATTTTCAAATCTACAGATTTATTTAATTTTATATTATAAAACAGAAGCTAAACTTGCCATATGCGAATTTCTTTAGTAGCCCTATTTTTATTTTCCCGACTGTTGTAGTGTACATACATAGTGTTCACTTTAAGTGTACCCCAACATCGGGATCTCGTGAACTAATAACTATGAAGAATTTTAAAAACAAAACTTCTCCTAAACCTTTGAATGTATTAAAAAAAATATCCTACTTGGCATGATTAAGATATTCGTTATATTATACTATAGATTATAAGATATTCGTTATAGGCCGTTATATTTCCAATATAACGGCCAATTTCATTTTTTAAATGGAAATTCCAAATTTGTACAACATATTCGTTCAACAACATCTTTATTCATAGATATTTTTTTCAAAACCATTCAAACGTTACACCTCATCTGCAATTGTACATAACGACAACATAAACCTATAAGTTGAACCTAACTCAGCATAGTAATTTTGCCCTATTCTTTGTTGTCATAAAGAGATACACTTGTCACAGTATTTTTTAAAATATTTCTATGTTTCTTAATTTCTAAATCAATCTCATATTAACGTATTATTTTTTTGCAAAAAGCTCTTCTCATTTCTGTAATTTTATTTTGATACCTGCATTATTTTGTCCATCATTTGTAATTTTATTAGATAAATAACAAAATTCTGCAATTCATACTATATTGCTTTAATACATCTTAATATTTACGAGGCATGTTTTTAAAATAAGTACGGTTTTGAAATTCCGCCACTGCTACGCTGTGGTCGGCATTCTACACATGCGCACTTTGTATACGCATCTGTTGGCAAGCCACAGACGTCATTACGGAAATATTCGACTGTGTTTACGTTTATTTGTGAGTATTTAAAATGCCTTCGCCGATCGAGAATTCCGTCGACTGTGTAATACGTGGCGTGATTCGTTTTCTTAGTGCTAAAGGCGTGAAAGCGGCTGAAATTAATCGTCAGATCAGTAAACTGTATGGAGAAAACATAATGAGCGATGGAATGCTACGAAAACGGGTTAGAGCTTTTTAAGATGGCCGCGAGAATGTTCATGATGAGGAAGGGAATGAAACCTTCTTTCATTACTGAAGATTTGGTGCAGAGAGTTGACGAAAAAGTGAGAGAGAGCAGACGCTTTACGATTTCTTCCTATCTGAAGAGTTTTCTCAAGTTTCAAGAAGTGTTGTCTATGAAATTGTGACCGAACGCTTAAATTATTGACGTTGATGGTGTCAAAGCGACCGTGTTGGAGTGGTTATTAAGTCAGGCGGCAGACTTCTATGACGACGGTGTTCAAAAGCTGGTTGCACAATACAAATGGTGGCACTTGTCTTTTTAAGGCACCAATATTAAGTGGCCTTAATGTTGGTGGCAATTATGTAGAAAAGTAGATTAAAATACAGGCTTTCACGAAAAATAAAATTGTTAAGAATAGTGTACATGTTTTTTTTGTTTTTTTTAATTTCAAAACTGTACTTACTTTAAAAACATGCCTCGTATCTTTCTTTTTTTCTTGTGATCCTCCTTCTTCATTTTTTAATTTAATACTAAATAAATAATATTATATATCGATCACAATCATTTATCATTGCTTTTTTTCATCCCCTTCCCCTGGGACTGGACCTAGACCGGCGAAGCACGACTCAATCCCAAGGGTGCCTTTGCCTCTAACCTCCCGAGAGTGACCATGCTGGACCCGGTTATGCCGTTCCCAGCACAGGGTACCACCCGGTCGGCCGGGACTGGGTCTTTTTTAATGCCTTGCCTCTATGCGTCCCCCTAGTGGGACCACCACCCCGGACTCTGGTCTTCCTTTATGAATTGCCTCTAAGTGGAGGCAATCTGCGCCCTTCCCCAACGGTGCTGTCACTTCATCAATGTATCTCTCTCAACTTGACGTTTTGGCACACCCGCCGATCTCTCCACTACCTCCTCCGCTATAAGATCTAAAGGTGGCATGGCCGCTATTACTAAAATTGCTTCCGTCGAAACAGTTCGGTACAACCGCACCATCCCAATTGCCAACAGCCTCTGCAAAGAGAGCAGTCTCGTTCTCACAATCTTCTTATCTAATGCTCTCCTCCAGGGTGGAACGGCGTAGAAGATGACGGATCTAGCCACAGATGTTAATAATCTTCTCTTCGCTGTGTTAATCGCCCCCACAGTCTTACTGCCCTTCTTCACCGCTTCCACTACATGCGGCAGAAAAGAACGCTTGTCATCTAGCGTTACTCCCAGGTATTTAGTCCTCGGCGCAGGTACAATCTCCGTGCCCCCTATTGACAGATTAATCCTCCGGATCCGTCGTCTTCCAGTCATTAATACCAACTGCGTTTTCTCCAACGCTAGATGGAGCTGTCGCTCCCGTTCAATCGTGAACCATCTTCACCAGCTCGTTCGCCCGGGTCATAACCTCCTCCTCCTCCGTTTTAGCCGTAATGACCAGGGAGAGATCATCCGCAAAACCAGTTGGCGACACCCCGTCTGGAAAACCTAACCGCAGCAGCCCATCATAAGCGATACATCACAAGAGCAGGCTAATGACCGACCCTTGCGGCACTCCTGCCTCCATTCCAATCTCAATTGGAGCCCCTTCTACACTGACTATCACTGCCCTACCATTGAAGTAATTCAGCATTGCTGCCAACATTTATTTTCACGGGGAAAATATTACCGTATCGTTTTAAAAACAATGAATTAAAATGCAGTGATTGTAAAAAAAAAAAAATACTATATGGACAGGCTGATCTACACAAACACATAATATGATCCAACTTTTAGAATTAATCTCATACAAATGCAGGACACAAAAATACCAATCACACCGTGCAAATTTTACACAGCCCATAAAAACGCGAGATAATAAAACAATTGAACAATTTGAAATTTGTACAATAAATTAAAAAAATAATAATAATGATAAATAACGTTAAAAAGAGTACAAATTCAACCCATTCGAAAAAGGTATTTACTGGCTCAGAAAAGGGCATATGTTTTTACTTGAATACTACTACTTGAGATGTTGAAAATCGTACAGTCTAACCTAGAAAAATATTTTTATCACTAGATCTATTAATATTATGATTATTTTGTATTTAATTTTTTTCACCGTAAATATATTAAAATAAATAACATTTTCAGAGAAAAGAATTGTTTAAAAAAATATTATAAATATATTAATATTAATTTTACCAATCTATAAATGAAATACAGAGCAAAAACTTTGATTTTTTTGATTTTTTTAAACTGTTTTAAGGATAAACGTGACGACTGAAAACATAATATTATTATGTTTTAAAATTAAATAAAAAAAAATAAAAAAAAAAGGAATCACGCTGTGCAAATACTGATGAGATACAACCCACTTATCAACAAAATCTGACAGTTAACACCTACACATAAACAAGGAACAACTAACCAACCAGTCTTACAAGGTCAAATATAATTTATACATACAGTAGAGTACAGTATATATCTACTCAAACAAACGAGCGAACTATGTTAGTAAACGGCTGAACGAGGTTAAAACGTGTATTATAATGTTGTGTGCGAACGTTGACCCGTTTATGCATACAATATACAAATATACTACGTACATATTACACTTCGGTAAAATATCTAATTTTAAACGTCAACTCATTTTCAACTGCAATATATATGTAAAGACAGTACACTAACTGAATCGATTTGAATGAATCAGCCGCTTTAGTTAATTCTTCGTTCCGGTTATTTTTATGTATAACCTAACTAACTATTCAATGTTCTGATTTTATCAAATACAAGCACTATTCTCTGTCATATTGCGTTATATGAATGCACTTTTAACTGAAATTCATATTTAATATAATATAAAAGATAAAAACTACTAAAAAATATTACGTCTTATAAACTGTGAATTTTTTAAAATAAAATATAGTGTACTTTTTAATTAGATAATATTTCTTTCAAATCAAAAAAAAATGTAATTATAAAATATATTTTACAATTAAATATAATCTCCGGCAGATTTGCATTACTTAACCGGAAAAATTATGCAATAATAGTTAGTGTATTTTCACCCACGACAGACTGTTACTTAGAAGAAAAATTAAGGGAAAAATTAAAGTATGTTAATAAAGAACTTTTTTCTTTTTTCCCCCTGCTTCCCTGGGTCGGATCGGCATTCAAGCAATATTCAACCCAGGAGTGCGGATTTTTATTTACCTCATTAGCCCGCCTCATATCACTGCGGCGGGGTAACCGGGCCCAGCTATGCCGTTCCCGAACCCCGCCGCAGTAACCGGGACTCGTTCTTGCTTCTTGCCTGCCTGAAGCCACGAGGGAGGGAAATCAAGTCCGGCTATTCCCAGATTTCCCCTAGTAGCCGGTTAGTAAAGAACTAGTAAAAAAACATATTCTACTCTTTGAGAAAATTTTTTGGTATCCATGGTAACCGCATTTCCCTACCTCCTTAACCAAATATAATAAAAGTTTAAATGATTTCATAGAAAAAAAATATTTCATAAATATCGGTTAAATCCAGTCTAAAAGGAGAACTAACGAAGTAAAGAAAAAAAATTAAATGTAATAATCATTACATTAATGTTAATGTAATAGAATCATCTTATTAAAACAAAGGATCTGATTGAGTACAGAAAAAAAATAAAAAAGAACTCCCCCATCTCTTTGTGGGAAATAAGATCAAACATCATCATAAAATATTTTAGATACCTAAGGGGCATTTTTAATTATATGAAAAAATTACCCTACCATTTGATTAAAATTTTGAGATACAGATTCTATAAGATATCTCTGCCCCTGACCGATTGTGACAAAAATTGAATAATATCAATAATTCATATACAGAAATCATCGTGGCAAATTTCATCGGTTTATCCAACCCTAGAGGTATCAAGCAAAATACAGATAAACATATATAAATCCTTTCGGAAATGTTCAATGCTAAAAGGTTAAAGGCGGGAAATCATGAAATGTCAGGGATCTACATAAATTCCAACATGCAGTATTTGATTTGATTAGCATACTTTTCCTTAGATACTTAACGTACAGTTAAGTATCTAAGGAAAAGTATCTTCTAAGCAAATAAAATTTACCTGTCAGTACTTTTGGGGGTTGGGTTTCAGTTAACCACACACGTATCAGGAATGGCCGATCTGATACTGTACAAGACTAAACTTCATTTACATTCATACATACCATTCTCATCCATTCTCTAAAGGAATACCTTACGGTAGTTCCGATGGCTAAACAGAAAAATAGAGAGATCTCAGTAAGTTTTTAAATAATTTTTTTTAAATTTTCTTTTTCCTTTACCTATCAACAACAACGTTCAATACAATATCTACTTATACCTATTGTAATAACTGTTTTATCTACACAAAATTGGTAATATCTTTGTAAATTACTATATTATTTTTCTTTAAAAAAATCTTAAGAAAGATTTTTTACTCAGAGAAGTGATCTGTAATTAACGGACACAATATGTGTTGTATTTTACTTCTTGTACCAAATAAAGGAAGTATTGTGATTGCGAAAAATTTCGGTTTTCAGATTTCAACGGAAATATCCATTTTTACCATCCCTGAATCCATTTTGACTAGTTTCGGCGTGGCGTCTGTACGTATCTCGCGTAAATCAAAAACAATTAGCTGTAGAATGTTGAAATTTTGAATTTAGGACTGTTGTAACAACTAGTTGTGCACCTCTCCTTTTGATTGCAATCGACTGGATCAAAAGTGTCCAAAAAAGTCAAAATCCAAAACAATTTAGATTTTGGATTTTTTCTTAACTCCAGTAATCAACCCTCATTGAGAGCTTTGCAACGATATATCATAAGCGATAAGAATTTTTATTAGTTCCAGAGTTATAGCCAAATAAATCTTTAATTAATGAAATATTTGGATCGTGCAAGGGGAAGGCACATCGGTTCGAATCCGACTTCATTTCCTTTTTTTTCTTTAATTTTTTTTTGTTTTTTTAATTTAAATAAATTGATTTATTAATAATTATTAACCTCTGATTGTAAAAAAAATGTGTATATGTAATTTAATAGGCGTACAAATAAGTCATGTGGTGTCCACATCAGATTTTTATGTAATCTGAAAGCCCCACTGTAAATTTTCATTTATCATTTCAACAAGATTTAATATTTTGTGCCCTGATTTAACAGAGCCCTGAGCGACATTACAATCAAATGTTTTGCTTAGAGGGACCTTTTTAAAATCTTCATAAATATTTTACAGAACTTATAAAAATATTTATAGAAATATTTTATGAACTTATATTAATACTTTATGAACTTAATTTATACCATAAATAATAACTTAATTACACCCTGAACAAGTAAATTGAAAAAAAAAACTTTATTCTTAGGATGGGTAGGGCAACGTATACAACGTAACTTTAAGGCATGAAATTAATTATAAATTCAATCGGAGTTAAAATTTGCTTATAAGTTCATCCATCCTTAACGTGATTAATTAAAACCGTAAGTTGTGCCTTTCATGCATGGTACTCGAATAAATAAACTTAAGAAAAATTAGCTAATTTTATTTGTTATTTTAAACACAAAGATAAGAAAGCAAAAAAAAAATTATATTGAATTTACATAGATTGAAGCTTACATAGATATTTTTTTAACGATATATAGAGGTATTTTTTATTCTAAACACTTTACGAACAAAAACACACACATAATAACTTATTACTGAAAAAAAAATGTAATTAATTAAATTCTCAAGAAAAACGCATTTAATGCAATCTAGTGTAGTAGATTTAAAAAAGTATTTTTGAATGCCAATGTTAATAAAAAACAAAAAAAACATAATTTAATTAATTGAATAATTACTCTTTGTATAAAACTGGAAAAGTCTTTTATACATAAAAAGATTTTATTTTATTATAAAAGAAAACGTGTTATAATTCAAAGAGTGAACGCGTATAAAATACCAGATCTAAGTAGTAAGTCCCCAATTCAATCCACATTAGAAAGGGTAAAAAGAACTAAAGAAAAGGTGCTGGGGAAGGGAGGTGATAACGCAAAAAGCTACAGAGATGCAAATTAGAGCTTAGTATCGTATCTTAAAAAGAGTAAGTAACATGGGTACGGTGGTCTGAAGGGTAGAAAAATGACAACATTCCGATGCAAATATCACTTGCTTTAACACCGTGTTTCTTGATGATGCTGTTAGTAAAGTTGCAGATTTTTCTTTATTATTATTATTATTATTACTGATATAACTTTTAAATAAAGCACAAGTTCAAAGTTAAAGTTTGAATGCATTGTAATTCATAAAAAATGTATCGTTACACAATTTATAAAATAGTCAATGGAACAACATTTTTTATTAAAATTGCATAAACAATTATATTTTTTCAAACGTATAAAACTTTTAAATTAAAAATAAATTTAACAATTTAAAATACATTAATAAACTTTTAATCTCTTCCCTTCTGCGGTTACAGTATTTATTCAGATATTAATAGACATGAATAAATAGTTAATCTAATATTACATTTTTTTTTTAAAACTGAAACTTTTGTTTCTCTGTTATGAAGATTTATAAATATAAAATATATCAAACAAAAAAGGTTTTATCAATACACTTTATAAACACGATATTTTAATTTGTTTTAAAAGTATTATTATTTTTTAAATACCCAATTATATAAGCCCTTTAAATCGATTTATACCTCTATGTATCACAAGGTATCACTCGAACCAACACCCAAACATCTTTCGCAGAAATTTTAAAGAATATTTTAATTCTGATAGTATATATATATGTAAAATGACCCAAAAATATTCGTAAAATAAAATGATTTTATACAGTGTTTTTACTAACATTAGAATTTAATAACAATGCATTTAAAAAATAAATTTACTTTTGAGAAAATTGAATTTTTTCTGTGGTTTTTAAATTTTCTATATTGTATATAAATTTTCTCGGCTATATAGTATATAACATATAGATATAGAATACACTTTACAAGGGTAAGAGCAAAGTATTGTTATCGGTCAAATTTTGTACGTACAGGTTTTTACAGATCTTGACGTTTTATGACTGACCCTCTCTTAACGCAATTTTAGCAGTGAAAAATTCCAGGATGATGTTGACTTAATTTATGGTATTACCACCAGTTGAATCTGGATGGGCCGATTCAAATGAAATTTAACACAATGACTTCTGTATACAGGGCATTAGAGATATTTGCTTTGGTCACAATTGGTCGAGGAGGTAGTGAGATTATGGGATCTGAACTTTAAAATTATATTTAAGGGTAAGTAAATTTTTTCATATAATTTAGGTGTTAACCGCTTTAAAAGTATGGGAAAATCCCTATTTCTTTGTTTGTCATTTCTGGACTTAAAATCATATTCCTGTACTAATTAGATAATTCATAACATTAGTATATCACTTTCTTTTGTGTATTTGGACAATTCATTCGGGGATGGGAAATAATAAGCGTAATTTGTTGGAATTTTTGTATTATTGTTTTTCTTAATGCCAATTAAGCCTAGATAACAAATTAAGCCAATTAAGCCTAGAAAACAAATTTTTACCACATTTTTTATGAAATTTTGTACTGTAACATCTGAATTTGGATCATTGATCCCATTTAATTTTGGTTTCAATTGAACAAAGAGAATTCTGGCTACAAGACTTCTGAAAAGGTCTACTCAAGAGTATAATAATTATTTTACTTGCAGACTTACATGCTTAATTCTACTTAATATTCCTTATATATTATAGCTCTCATTCGCTACAAATTCTTACTTTCCGGCTTTTTTAGGAAATTATGCAACTTTTTTGCCGGCTTTTTACTCTTAAATATTTTTATATCTACGCAAATTCAAATTAAAGTTTTTAGAGCGTCGCTTGAATTTTTTAGGGAGTTTTAAAGAAATACAAAAGTATTTTATTACAAAAAAAGTAATTTATTACTACATAATAAATTTTCGAACAGATTTTTTCGAAATTTTCATGTAAAATTTCTCTGAATAATATCAGAAAAAGATACCAGACTGAATATTAATTACGTTAGAAAAATAAATCCATTATCAATCACGACGATTTTGAAAACAGATACAATTAATCTATAATGAATAAATAATGAAATATATAATATAAAACTTTGTGTAGCCCCCTGTAGTATTTCTATAACTTCCATTTAAAGGTTTTTCTGGGGGAAAAATTATAAAAAGTGTTCAGAATTAGTGTATTTAACAAACCCAAAGGTTAAACAGATATAAAAATAAAAATACATCTGAATGAGAATTAAGAGCCTTTTGCTTAAAAATTTGAAGATTGTAAAAAAAAAATCAAAAATCTTATCTATTTTTTTTTAATAATAAACACTAATATTTACCCACATTTTATTTCTTTAATTTACCAACACTCAATTTGGCACCGAATTCAAGAAGTTTACATAAAAAAAAGCGAAGAAAAAACTTAAGTACGTTTTTTTAAATTTACTTTGTGCAAAAATGATGCATATATAAAAAATAAAAGTCATTCACAAGAAACATAATTACTTAACCCATAAATTAATTTAATCCTTACTAAATCTATCGATTACTAGGCCTTAAAATAAGAAAAGGGAAACATAATCGGCTACAGAGCATTAGTTAAGGCTCTCTGAAAAGTGTAAAAACGTATTTTTCTAACGTAAGTTTCTAATGAAATTTAGCGAGAAAATATTTTTAATTTTAGAATGGTATCTGTAAACAGATCGTTCATTATAGAAATCCAACATTACGTATTGGCAAATCAAAAAGAAATATTTTTAAATCGTTCACGTAGACAATGTAATATTTGCAAAAAAGATGATTTAACTTACGAGGAAATCACAAACAAGGGGAACACTAGACAATTTCCTCTACAGAATAAAAATTAAATTAAGAAAATCTTCATCATTTAATAAAAAGTATGACTTAAATATTAAATAAAAACTATACGGGTCGGATTAAGAGCCTCCTCTTTAATGTAAAATCAGTTACGAACCGAATTTTTGTAAACTACAACATACGTAACAGATAAATTAATTTAGAATTTTAGAAGAAAACCTACATTTATAAAGCGGATCCCTTTCTTAAAAAATTAATGTCTTTCTGACCAGAATGTCAGTGGAAGCTCCATTCTAACCGGAGAAGAGAACAAAAATTATATGTTATTGTAACAGATAATATAGTTTGTAAAAGAGGTATTTGTTAAAAAAGATTATAAAAATTAATAAGAAAATAATTATGCGTATTTTTACAACAAAAAAAACCTCAAGTGTTGCATAGGTTTCCTGGCTTTACCCTTAACAAATATTTATTCCAAATACGCCATAGGGTTTTTAAAAATTAATCCATAACTATGCAATATTTAGAATACAATTGCGAACAAGATAAAAATGTTCAACAAAAATATTTGGGTTCGATTTAACTCTTTTGATCAAATGTTTTTATGTTAAAGAATATGCAGTATGAAACATAGTTTAATGAGAGAACAATCAAATTTCTTAAAGTAAGAATGTGGTTTCCATTGAACCATTTTTTCTTTTTTCTGTTTAGTCTCCAGTAATTACCTTTCTGATAATACTTCAGAGGATGAATGAGGATGTTATGTATGAGTGTAAAATGAAGTGTAGTCTTGTGCAGTCTCAGTTCGACCATTCCTGAGATGTGTGGTTAATTTAAATCCAACCAGCAAAGAACACCGGTATCCACGATCTAGTATTCAAATCCGTGTAAAAATAACTAACTTTAGTAGGACTTGAACGCTGGAACTCTCGACTTCCAAATCGGCTGGTTTGGGAAGACGCTTCACTATTACACCAACCCGGTGGGTCCCGTTGGACCATTTAGCTCGACAGCTACATTATATAACATTTTTAGTAACAACCACAACATGAAAAACAGATAATAATAACAAAATCAGAGATTATAAAAAATAAATAAAAAATTTGTTTAATATCTCTTAATCGGATCATATGGTTCAATCCTTTTTAAAAAAGTTCGCAATAAAGTCTACGTCAATACTAAATACAGTTGTGATTTCTAATCTTGAAAATTAGAGTTTTAAGAGATTGATATTTGAAGTACGGCCCCATTAAGCCCCCTTGTTTTTGGAAGCTTAAAAGTTCATTGATTGGATTTAGTTTACTAAAAATAAATACATATTCGTGAAGCCCTGATGTCTGATTGGGATTTAAAATCAGGCCAAAACTGGGATGTGTGTATATATATATATATATATATATATATATATATATATATATGAGGTGCGACAATAAAGTAATGAGACTGATTTTTCTTTGCAAGATGTTGTAACCCTGCAGATTGCGTAGGCACACCATCTTTGACCTTGGTCTATAAGCTATTTCTAGTCCAAGCGGCGCATTGATGCAACTGCTCAGTCGTGAGTTGTGCTGTAATAAGTGAACGCGTGTTTGTGTCTCTCGTCACAGAAATGAAACCACTAAATATTGCGCAACGGTATGGTATTTCTTTTTGCGTTAAATCAGGTGAAAACGCGACGACAACTTATGGTAAGCTTCAGAAGGCTTTTGTAGAGGAGGTTATGTCAAGAGCTCAAGTTTTTCGGTGGCATAAACTTTTTAGTGAAGGCAGAACGAATGTTGAAGATGAAGACCGCAGTAGACGACCATCAACCTCACGGACAGATGTCAACTTGACCAGGGTGCGTGAAATCGTACGATTTGATCGAAGATTATCCGTGAAAATGATTGCAGAAGAATTCAACATCAATTGAGAAACGGTTCGTCTAATATTAACTGAAGATCTTGGTATGAGAAAGATTTGTGCAAAAATGGTTCCCAAAAAACTCACACAACAACAGCGAGAAATACGGTGCTCAAAGGGATAACCCAGACCAAAAAAAGCTCGCATGTCAAAGTCAAAAGTGAAATGCATGCTTGTGTGCTTCTTCGATTCCAAGGGAATTGTTCATAAAGAGTGGGTGCCTCCTGGACAAACCGATATTTCTACAAAGAAATTTTAGAAAGACTTCGTAAACGAATTCTTCGTGTCCGTGCCAACATTGCTGATAATTGGATTCTGCATCACGATAATGCACCATCCCATACTGCTCTCTCAGTACGGCAATTTTTAACTTCAAAACAAATTTCAGTACTACCACAGCCAACTTATTCACCAAATATCGCTCCGTGCGACTTTTTTGTATTTCCAAGAGTCAAAATGGCGGTCAAGGGACACCATTTTCAAACAACACAAGATGTCCAAAAAGCTGTGACGAGGTCCAAAAAGCTTGGAGGATATTACAGAAGATGAGTTCCAGAAATGTTACCATCAGTGGCAGAAGCGCTGGAATAAGTAAGTGCAATCATAGGGGAACTACTTTGAAGGAGACAACACTACACATGACTAAAACGGTAAGCAACATTTTTTTTCACATCAGTCTCATTACATTATTGTCGCACTATTATATATATATATATATAAATCAAATATTTGTGCAAAAGTTTAATTTTTTTAGTCAACAAGTTTTCCAGACAGACAAAAAATGTATAATAAATAACATTCAAAATAGAAATTAATAATCTCGCACCTCGAAATCCAACTAAGTTAAAACTTTGGAATATTAAATAAAGTACTTTCTTTGTACTAAGCTAAATTTTTTACGACCACTACACAAAAATTAAAAACGGCAAACTATCCCTCCCCGTTTTTTATTTTCCCCAAAATTTAATACCATAAATATATTAAGTATAGAATTTTTTGAGCCATTTTCGAACAATTTGAGCCAATCCGGAGATGTTAATCAAAATACACGTAATCTGAAAATTTCTAAAACTTTCTTAATTAACATTCTTGAAACCTCGATACCCAAAATCTTTGCAAATAGGTATAGTTTTCTTTGATAGCAATGCTGTTTCAACAGCAGTAGAACTATAACCGGGTAAGTAAATAATAAAAGAGGAACTTAAAATGAGATTATTTTTACCGTGAATGTAAATAGCTGATGTCGCTTAACTTTTTTCCGTTACCCCTAAACCTTTTTCCAAGACATCACTCTTACAATGTCTTCGTAAAATCGATAAATCGAAAACGCATTCTTTCCCATTAAACCACTGTACTACTACTAAATGGATTTTGAAGACGAGGAGGAGAACGTCGTCTCTTCCATTCACTTTATCCCTCTTTTACTATACACTCAAACTCTTCATTTTCTTTCACTATATATAAGCTCAAGTATACGAGGTACAGTCCCGTATAAAATAAATAAAAAAAAGACTATAGTAAAGATAAGACGTGAATGGAATGTTACGTATTTTTTATGTTTCTTTACAAACAGAATGTACTTTATTTAATTTGTAATAAGCAAAATTTATCAATAAAACATACATTGAAGAATCCCATTTTTTATATAAGGTTAAGAGTGAGGCATTACTTTTAATTATAATGATGTTAATATAAAATATAGAATAATAAAAAAGATTAAGAATGGATATTCTGGGGTTTTTATCTCTCGAAAAAAACGAAAGAATAGATTGTAAAAAGTATTATCCTGATCTGTACTACAACAGTAAAATGAAACCACACTGAAATTCTTACAACCTAAACTAGGAGAAATTTAATTTTTTTATATTGTTTCCGACCTGACGAATAAATTAGGTCATTCAAATATATTTTCAGTAATCTTTCAGAAATATATAGCAAAAAAAAAAAAAGAAAATGTCTCAAAACAATTTTTACTTCTTTGTACGAAATAAAGGAAATATTGTGATCGAGAAAAATTTCGGTTTTTAAATTTCAACGGAAATATCCATTTCAACTAGTTTCGGCGTGACGTCTGTACGTACGTATGTATGTATGTACGTACATATGAATCTCGCATAACTCAAAAACGATTAGCTGTAGAATGTTGAAATTTTGAATTTAGGACTGTTGTAACATCTAGTTGTGCACCTCCCCTTTTCATTGCAAAAGACTGAACCAAAAGTGTCCAAAAAGCCCAAAATCCAAAAAGTTTGGATTTTGGAGTTTTTCTTAGCTGCAGAGATTGTCAATGATATATCATAAGTGGTACTTATTTACATTGGTTCCAGAGTTATAGCTAAATGAAATTTTAAATAAAATAAAATATTTAGATCTTATAAGGGGAAGGCACATCGGTTTGAATCAGACTTCACCTCTTTTTTTTAACTTTTTTTAAATTTAAATATAGTGATTTACTAATAATTATTAACCTCCGATTGCAAAAAAATCTTTATAATAAATAATAATTCAATAATAATAAAAAAATATATGAAAAATATCATAAGTTATTAATGAAATAAAATTTTATGTACTTTTCATTTTAAAAATATGTGTATATGTAATTTAATAGGCGTTCAAGTAAGTCCTGCCCACATCGGAGTTGGTGAAACATTCGTTTTAGTTTTCATTTTGTTGATGGTTACATCATAATAATTTTAAATCATAATATTACTTACATTTATTTAAAGAGCAATAAAGGGACTTAATTATTATATTTTATTCAGGTAAGATTATTGAATTAATAATTGTATTAATGTTTGATGTTAATAAAAACTAATATCTTAGTCTTTGTGTAACTTTATTAAAGAATTGGAGGACTGTATCTCACATTCAAATGAAATAAGTTTAAATGAAGTGATCAGATCAGATTTTTATTTTTTATTAGGTTTAACATTCAACAAAGAAATACTGTTTTGAAAAAAAACAATTTGTAAAAAATTTAATTATGGAAAAGTTTATTTAACTAACGTCAACTGAACACGTTGAATATAAGAAATTTGGCTTTTATTAATAACAAAACAGACGTAAACGTAACAGAAAATATTATATTACAATTTTAAAAGAAAAAAGAATCATTTCTACATTTGATAATATTTTACAAACAAAATAAATTATTAAAATTAAATAAAAACATGTAAATGAAAATGAAGCATTTCCGTATCCGGGTTTATATGAATTTTTATTTTTTTTTTCACTAGTAAAACATGTTTTGAAATACTTTGAGTTTCTTCCTGTGACATTCTATTTAAAAAATCATGTATAGTAACAATTAATTTAAATGAATAAATTTTAGGATATTTAATATCCGTTAATCATTAAGGACAATATTACGTATACAAAACAGACACCGAACTCTCTAAACATTTTATTCTTTATTTCGTTGATCTTTAGTGATTCAGAGTATAATAATATTTGATTAGTTTACCCCATAAAATGTGATGCCTAATTAAAAGTAAATAACTAATAATATGTACTACCGAGGAGGACACATTTTTGGTAAATCAAAAAGTTTTTTTAACTCGAGATTCCAATCTCTCATTATTTATTTTTATTTATTTTTCATTTTATTTATCTTTTTCAGGAATTTTCTTCTCCCTTCCATCATTTCAATATCTGAAAATCTCTACAACAAAATCCATTATTAAAAATAAATTAAACACTATGAAACCTATTATTACAAAAAAACGTTTAGAATGTCCTCATTCAGTGTATGCACAATATTCCGCTTGATATAAAATACCTTGGGTGACTTTTGTTAATACATCAGAGGATTGTTTCGTATAATTTCAACTACCTTTTCCACTGAACCGAATGTGTATATATATATATATATATATATATATATATAACATCTAGTCTAACGAAATACTTCTGAAATTCAGTCCTACAAGTGACAACTTCACAGAAGTTACGGCTTTATTATCATTCAGTAGTCGTACTAATCAGTTTAAGAAAAAAAAATGTTTTTCTAAAGCAATAAAAAATGAAACAAAAGGTAAATAAACACAAAACTGCGCATTTTTCTACTGTGCCATAAGTAAACTTTACAATTTCTTTCCATTTTGCATAAACCTTGTAATTTTAACATATCTGTTACTGACTTTATTTTTTATTACTTCCTTTACACATTTCAACCTTTGTTTCTTTTTACACTTCTCCTTCAAACGTGCTAGATCAATTCCGTCCGCCGCTGTTCGACTCCCGTTTTCGAACCGGGGTCAATTGCATCTCTGTTACTGCTAACAGTAAGAACGGTTCAGTATGTAGAGGCTATCTGCATGAAATGAAATTTTTACCAGTAAAATACAATAATATAGAAGATTGACAAAATTATAATAAGTAGCTTGACAAACAGCAGCAAAAAAAAAGTAGAAACAAAAAAAAAAGTAAAAAATAAGAATAAAAGTTGTACAGAAAATTGACAAAAGTATTTTAAGTGACTAGACAAAAAGCACAAAAGAAATAAATAAAAAAAATTCAACAGAGAATTGGCAATTAAACGGTTAGACAAACATATATTGAAGCTCTTTTCAAAGGATATCTGATAATCACTAACAATGAGAAATATGTTTTTGCTTTTCACTGGTTATAAAAACTACACAAGATTAGAGGAAGATACACAAGTATCTATATTTATTATTATGATCAAATTTTCGGAACAGCAAGGTACAATTTCCTTCGAGGGACCCAATTAATTGAGTTTTTTTTACAGGCGGACACAATCGACCAACATCCCCTTCAATTATTAAACTAAATAATTCACAATGTCTTCATATAAGTTTTCAAAGCAATAATTATTCTATTAGGAATTTTCTATAAACTTTCTTTATACTTATTCTTCTTAAACATCTTTTCAAAACAGAATTTTTTTCAAAATTCATCTAACTCAAAGCATTTTATATTTCATCTTCCTGGTTATAATCAGGATTACAATTGCAATAAAGCATTACACTATACATAAATGTTTTATTATTTTACACAAAAATTACATCGATTATAATATATATATTTTTTTTGTATAAATAAGAAAAATTGCATCCTTCTTTCATTAAAAAGAAGAATGTATAAGTGCTTATAACCTAATTTCATCATTCTGGGATGTATTGCTAATTAAAATAGACAGAGTATTAAAAACAGAAAAAAGCTAGCAATGTGTTGTGATATACTTTCCCGGTACTAAGAAGTTGAAGCTGCATCTCAAAAACTGGTTTCATAAAACGATTAAAAGATTATTCCTTTATAGCTGTTTTAATTTAAACTCTTTAAAGAAAGTAAATTAAATACGTACTTCCTAATAGCTCAGTACGTATTATGTAAGTTTTTTTTAATCACCTAAATAAAAAATAATAAATAAGAAAAATTCATAAATTTCTCCCCACCGCTGCTCAAACTTTTAACACGATTAAAGTCCTATATATATATAAAATTTATATATACACACGAAAACCAGGATTTTTATTTAAATATATATAAACTACTGGCCAAGTTTTGAGCAAAAATGATTGATCCAATCTGAAAATGTTTAGCGAAAAAAATATAAGATATGTATATATATATATATATATATATATATATATATATACACAAACAACCGGAAAAATTTAAGTATATTTTTGGATTTAATAGACCTCTTAGGGTATAAAACCTTAAGATTTTCAGGCAACCAGTAGAAGAGAAGGATTTTACATACGAAGCATAGTAATTCTTAGATGAGGATTTATAAATGAGCAACTAAAAATCCTTCGTTCATGATTAAGAATATTTACTAATAACAGCTAAGCAAGCTATAAAAGATATACGTCTAAACGAGTAACAATATTCATCGTTAACCCAGCAAAACGTACCTGAAGGAAAATTAAGCAATCTACAAAAACCTATTAGAGCTAAAAACTTCTTTATCAGTGCTATCTTGTCTATTTTATAACAATTAAACGAAATTCTAATGATACTATCCTGCTAAGAAGTATCAACTTAATAAAAACCGTTAAATTAATTCAATTTAAAAAAGTATGTTTGATTAAGTTAACAGTAAAATATATATATATATATATATATATATATATATATATATATATATATATATATATTTATATAATAAAATAATAAAACAAGAATAATTGAGAGTTTTCTTTTCATTTATAAATAATCTTAGAACCGGTTTAGATGAGAAAAAAATTTTAAACTCGGTCAATACATTTTACTATGATGGTGGAATATAGTAAGGGAAACTATAATGGCTCCTATGCAATATTTCCCCTAGTTCACCCTTCAGTAACTAATGAAATAAAATGGCTACGGAAAGATGGCTGTCGCAGTATTTCCCCTAATGATTGTAGATCGTCTAGACTTCGTTTCTAGGATGAGATTAAAAAAATTCTCTTTATAACCAACCGTTTTTTTAATTTTTTTATGTTTTATTATTATTTTTTTATCAAGTACTTTTATAAGAGACATGGAACAATAGAATAAAAAATTATAGTACTCTCACAATGATTATAATTTAAACCGTTATATCTACAACAAAAAAAGATTTCAATTGTTTACTGTGAAACTAATTAAAAAATAACTCGTTTGAAAATTTTATTCATTTTTTTTTATAGAGAGAATACAACTTTTATTTGTAATTAAATTTGTTGAAAAAAAAAAAAACACATACGTCCTGAGCGTAACTAACTGAATTTTTTAACTCATTAAAAAATTATCTTACTATCAAAAACAAAAAAAACCTAATTCAGTTACTAACAATATGCATGTTATTGTTATAAAAATAACCAGAATAATAACATACATAATACAGTTTTCAATTTATAAAAACTACAGTGGAACGCAGATTACCGGAAATGATATTTTCAAAACCGAATTCGGATAATTGGATAATTAAAAAAGGTTTATCATACGTACTGGACATATCATTCTAATATTATAAAAATATATATATTTCACAATAATAGTTAATACAATAATATTAATTAATTAATATATATTACAATAATAGGTTTAATAGATATTACACTAAATAAAAAGACAGAAAATCCGATGATTAGAAATCTGTTAACAAAAAAATCCGAAAGTAAAAAAATTATCCGAACGAAGTAAAAATTTTCTTCGAAACTGATTATAAAAAAATGTCATTTCCGTAGCTCATTATCCCACCGCGCTGGTCTAGTGGTAACTCGTCGTCGCCAATCAGTTGTTTAACAGCTGATTTTCAAAGTCGAAGGTTCTGAGGTTCAAATCTCAGTAAAAGTTAATTGCTTTTATACAAATTTGAATACCAGTGTACTAAGTACACTGGTATTCAAATAATAATGTTTGGGGTTCAATTAACCACACGTCTCAGGAATAGTCGGAATCTGTAAAAGACTATACCTCATTTACATGTCATACACATCATCCTCATGGAGAGGTTGCTTATTGTTCATTAGTTGAATAGATTGCTACGTACACATCAGGAAAATAAAAAAAGTATGTGTACTACAGTTACCATAATTACTACAAATACGTCAATTGTAATTTAGTTTTTTTTTTAGGTTTCTATAAAACGTGAATACTTTAATTGTTACTTATCAGTATTATCTCACAATCACGAGCGTAACCTCCTCGCGGAACGCTCTGGTTAGACGGGAATGGCGAGCTAAGCAAGCTTTGCAGCCGTGGGGTAGGCCTTCTGTCCCCAGGAGGCCCTGAATTCGATTACACCGACCTGGACTCTAGTGATGCAAGGGATGGAACCCGCTGGCTAGACAGTAGGGCGAGCGAAGCGAAATTAATTATTATTATTATATTAATAGAATTTAAATATCAATTTCCATTACAATAATTGGTCACCAATAAATTTTTAAACATAAAATCTGTTATTCGCCAAATCAAAACGAACAGAATGGTTATTTAATTTTTTTTTAAATAATAATTTCTAGTTAAAACAGCTTTTACCTAAAAAAAAATTGCTGATAAACTATTTCAGTTGGTCCAAAAATGTCGAAAGTGGGTGAATACAATGAGAAACGATCTATTTTGTAACAAGCAGGTAAGAGATATTTTTAGGATATAGCTAATTAAGTTTCATGTTGTCAAAAGAGTACGTATGTATTTAAACATACAATTCATTTGTTAACGAATACTTTCAGTTAAACAAAAGATTATATATATTAACAAAAAAGTAACAGGGGTAAAAATAAAATCTTGAATTTTGTTTTTTTTTTTACCTTCATTATAAAGAAAATTATTACTGTAATTAATAATAAATTATTATTTATTCTTAAACAAAACTCGTTAAAAAAAATAATTTACTACCAATGCGAAAGTATTACTCGTAATACAATAAAGTAAATACACTTAAAAGGTAATTCAAGTTTACAAATAGACTAAATTTATAAAAGTAACAATTAAACGAGATTAATATGACGTAAATGAAGTAAAATATTTGACGTATAATAGTTTCTTTCTCAGATATTGCATACTCAAGAGCTATCTACAAAATGTACCAAAAATCGCTTAAAAAATACAATCTGTAAAAAATATTTTATTGTTTTATTCAAATTAAATAAAAGGTAATTAGATAACGTAAATAAATAAAATATTTATCATTATTTCTTTTTTAATTTCTCTGTCTAAATATTTATAATGCGTTTTTTAGCATAGAATTGTATTTTATAACAGAATATCTATGTTTTCAAATGCATAAAATCTTACATGATACTTTCCTCAAGATCATTCAGGTCTTAAACTATATATATATATATATATATATATATATATATATATATATATGATTCTTACCAATCCTCAAAAGAAGATATCAAGTTATTCTTTATGCCTTATTACGCATTCTATGAAACCTTACAACTTAACAACACAGCTAAAAATCGATATAACAGAAAGTTTTGTTGTATTGCGAATGTATTAAAAAAAATAAGATATTTATTTATTGTATAGACGCCATGCAACTTCGAGATTTTTTTAACTTTACAACGTGTATAATAGAAAATTTATTTAAACCATGGTTGGATATGAAATAGCTATCAATTATATATATATATATATATATATATATATATATATATATATATATATATATGTGTGTAAATTTAATTAACCTTTTAAACTAACAATTGTAACATAACCTTGTAAATGTAAAACAAATAACCTGGTAACAATATACGGTATGCTAAGTTCACGGACTAAGGTTTTAGAATTATTTAAATACTTTACATGATGCTATGATTTACTAGGATTATTTTGCATTATTTCTTCGTAAAAAATACTTCAATACGATAGCAGACAATGAAAATTAATTTACAGGTCCTTTACGTACACGCCTTCATTAGAAAAAAAAAGGCTGCAGAATATTACTTAAAGTAAGCCTATCAAAAAGTACAACAATTAAGGTCTGTACATACATGAAAACAGGGCTGTTAATATTCTAAATTTTTTAATCGTACATTTTCCAAGTGGTGCAGATATAAATTAAAAAAAGGAATCAATTTGAAATGCATACAGTATTTTATACCTTTGTATTAAAAAAGAATTATTAGTCATACGATTTTTTTCTGATAAGTTTGAAGCTTAATCATTTTCTTCATTAAGATTTAAAAAAAATCATACATGGTGTTTTTTATTTATTTTTATTACAGAAATTGTGTTTTATTAAACTTCTGGATGTTTCTGGGAGATGACAACTTCTCGTGGGATGATCAACTTGATTTCTTTTGTAAAGAAAATCTATATTCGTTTTCTCTTAAGTATCTTAATAAAACATCAAACTTATTATCATTAAATATTTATGATGCCTATATATAGCATAAAGTATAACATCTCTTAGGTCTTGCTCAGAAAATCAAAAAGATGGTTTAAGATAAAAAATGGATGTCTGGTCATTTATTTGGCACCCATTATATGTAAAAAAGAGATAAATATTAAAAATTAAGAAATAAGACTGGTTAAAAAAACATTGCTGACAAACATTACTCCTTTTGTTCTGGTTTGGTTCCAATGGGATTTTGTATTACAAGCAAAACCCTGTTTGAATTTTGAAAATCGGACGATAGTTTCCAGACATAAGAGCAATCCATTGCACCTACCAAAACAACGCCCCAGGGGCACCCTATTTGTTACCAGTTGATGGCGATGATTGGTCTAGACTCGCACGAGGTGCTCGCATCACCTCATCACTCTAGCCTCACACGCAGTCCGCAAGGGAAGCCCATTATTATTAAACAGACATTTTTTAAATTTATTTAATATTATTCTATTTAGCGTAAATTTAATTCTATTATTTTTGTAATATTATTCATTCGATTGATTTGAATCATTCAATTCAAATCAGTTATATATGTAAAATATATATATATATATATCAGTAATATATATATATATATGTAATATATATATATATCAGCTTATCACACTTCTGATAACGTAAGAATTCCAACACGGGGTGAAACATATAAATCGGTTCAACCATTGAGCTGCTACGGTGGAACAAACAAACACAGACACCATAAATATATGGTGTCTTTCTGGGCAATCGTGTAATAAGTAATACTTGTATTTATATAATTTAAAAAAACGATTTTTGGTTATTCATAAAAAAAAAGTTAGATTGCAAATTAAATTTTATTCAAGTATATATATATATATCACGAGGGCTACTGAATAGAGCTACATTATTATAATGGACATATTTCAATATACTCGTAGTATATTAATATGAGATATTGTCTCATATTTACGTTCAGACTTGATTATTTATTTTATTGTTATCAATTTTTTTCTAATTTAATCTGTTGAACTAAACCGCTAGACGTAGGCTTCTACTAGTGGTTTTTACCAAACGAAATGAGAAATCATTTTACAGTAAATAATATGTTTATTTAATTATGATGTCAAAGATTTTGATTATTGTATTTTGTTATTTTTTTTATTCATTAAATTTTTTTTAATGAAATAATAAATTAAACACAAAATTAATATAGTGATAATTAATATTTAATTTGTATTAAATTTTTATTTTCCTTCTTATTAATTTCTAGATTAACTAAGCATCACTTATTTATTATATTTAAAAGATACAAAATTATTTCTACGCTATTTGTTTTATAAATTATATAATTTATAAACATTTCAAATAGTGCACTGGAAGAATTTACTTATTTTATTTCATACCAATTCTCTGGAACTAAAACAAAGAATTAATGCATTTCTTAATTTAAGGTAAATTTTTCTTGGAGAGGAGAATGAAAGTGCAATCGAACCTCTATCTAACAAATCTCGATAATACGAAAACCTCAATTTTACAAAAGTTTTTACTGCACCGTGACATTTTAGTAAACTACGTATAAATTTACCTCTAATTAACGTATTCTTATCTCTATATAACGAAATGATGACACTGCATATTAACATAATATAGTATTGAGTAACATACAATAATTTTAACACAATTTTATTTAAAAATGTCATTAAATTAAGTATTTTGGACATCTCTGTGAGTTTAAGGTATTCTTTTGATCTCCGTACCTAAATTGTATTTGTAAACAAACACAAAGTATTCTTGACAACAGTCAAGACAAACAAACGTTAACTTTTAAAAAAGATCCGTGCTTTGGTGGTAAACAAAGTAAACTAAGAATTACGGTGTTAATAACTCCAAGCATTCTAGGGACTGAAAGACTTAAAATGTTGGTAATCGGCAAAAGTAAAACTCTGCGTTGTTTTCGAGGAGTTAAATCTCTAGAGGTAGACTACATATTTAATAAAAAGACGTGGATGACTACTGACATTTTTACAGATGGTTAAAAATACTGGACAAATAGATTTCCAGGCAAAAAAGAAAAACTGTACATTTTATTGATAATTGAATGGCACAACCTCAAGACATTAGGTCTGTATTAAATGACGTAAAATTCGCATTTTCCCTACCAAAATAATGTCAACTATATAACTAATAAATCGGGGGTAATTAAACATTTTAAATTGTACTACTGAAAGAAGAGTCCTGAAAAAAAATTTAACCACTGTAGAGAACAACGAAACTGTGCCTGTTATTAATTTTGTTGACCTCTGGGAGTGCATTTCTGAATTATCAAAAATATGCACCGATGATGTTAGCGATGAAACAATAGTACTTTGTTTTGTAAAGCTGGTTTCAGTACCGCCACGACAGAATGGAATGAGAAGATGATAGCACTAGTACAGTTAAAATGTCACTGGAATATCCTCCAAACAACCGGAAAGGTCAGTAACGAAATTACACTGGAAGATTTCATCACTGCTGATGAACAGGTTACCTTTTCTGATTTTCCGGACGATGACGACATACTTCATATTGTTAGTAAGTCTTCTGAACCGGTAAAAAAGAAGAAAATGATTTTGATAAAAATTAAGAAGACCAGCAGGAGGAAAGAAAACCTACCGACGATGAGGTTTTACAGTCATTTAAAATAATTAGGCTTGGATTACAACTCAAGGATGAAGTACCCAACAGTATTTTTGAGTATTTAATAAAGAAATGTGGAACTTTTTTGAACGTAATATTTTATTCAAACAGAGAAAAAACAGAAAATTGATCGCTTTTTCAAGTAATAAATTAATCTTTATTAAAAACTATATACTGTAAACATTACCTATCAATATCTTTATTTTTCCTGTTTAGCCTCCGGTAACTACCGTTCAGATAATACTTCAGAGGATGAATGGGGATGATATGTATGAGTGTAAAGAAGTGTAGTCTTGTACATTCTCAGTTCGACCATTCCTGAAATGTGTGGTTAATTGAGACCCAACCTCCAAAGAACACCGGTATCCACGATCTAGTATTCAAATCCGTGTAAATATAACTGGCTTTACTAGGACTTGAACGTTGGAACTCTCGACTTCTAAATCAGCTGATTTGGGAAGACGCGTTCACCACTAGACCAACCCAGTGGTACCTATCAATACCTATCAGAAACTAAAGAATGCATTAGGATTAGTGTTTTTTATTAATTAAAAAAAAAAGTTTGTATATTCATGTTATGTGTTATTGTTGTGAAAAAATTATGTGCTAGAAATAAAAATACAGGTGTTAACCTCAACTGAGTACAAAAAGCTTTTAAGTATAGCCTACAGCCATTCTAAGTATGAGGTAAGTCCTTACCTGAGATACATACTTTTTGTATTGTATACATTAATACTATTTGTACTGTACTGATTAATATATAACGAATGACATAAAAAAATGCATATGCATTTTTTTTCTACAGCGCAAAAGAAAAATAACTTAATTTCAATCCATCATAAAACGGGATAAAACGTTCATTAAAAAGAATTGGACTGGGAATTTTTGTTACATCTATATAACAAAAGCCTCTATTTAACGAATTTTCCTGGAATCCTCGATTTTGTAGTACAGAGGTTCGACTGCATTTTAGAATGTATCTATTTTAATACTGCAACCCTAGATCGGAACTTTATTTTATGACAGAACTCATAGAATTAATAATGCCATGAATTATACCGTTCCTTTTACGATGTGATTGCATAAAAAGATGGATTCTCATTGTGATGCTGATTTCCCCCTCCCGAGTCTTAAGAGATTTAGGCTGTCCGTGACTGTGACTCTTCAGCTTTATAATTATTATGCTGATGTATTTTATTTTGATTTTATAACATCTTGAGCCTCTCAAGGGATATTGCAGTGTTAGGCAATTTTATCTTTAAAAAAAGTATTTTATTACCTATTTTTTGGTCTTTATTAGGAAATTAATTTACATTTTGTTTAAATCTTATATAATCTACTATAATATATATGTAAAGTTACTTTCTACTGCAATAAGGTTTTATTACTATATATTTAGATGGTGTAATCTAATTGTAGCTAACACATTGTAAAATATTTATTGCCATTTGCCGTAATTAAGTCTGATTTTAGTCTGTTATAGATGATCGATAAATAAATAAATTTAATAAAATGTAATCCTGTTAATACGAAGCAAGGAATTAACCACGAAACTCAAGTGCAAACATATAATCCGAAATCACGATATGAAGAATGCATCATCAGTTTTTTTTTAATAAATCTCCTTTTAGACTCTCAACTGACTTTATAAGCTAATAACCATTTCGTTAGCGGCCACTCAGGAAATCATCACCATAAAAAGCAGCAAACATAAGTTATATGTGACTAAAATTGCAAATTGCTTTCTTTAAGGTTTAGAAAAAAAATCCTCATGAATTTACCCGACCAGTATTTTTGGGCAATTATCATATATATATATATATATGATAAATATATATAAATATATATATATATATATATATATATATATATATAAATATAAATTACTAGGTAAAAATAAACATTTTTTATCAAGTGTATACATATATTTTATCCTTTACAAAAAACAAAACCTGTTTCTACTTTATAATTCTTCTTTGTTAAGGGTAACTTAATTTTCATGAATTGTACATTTTATTTTTTATTTTTTTATTTAATGAGAAAAAAATTACATATAAATTTACACAACTACAATCAAAATAAATTACATATGATTTTAGTTTTGAAATAAAGAAATATAAAAGCCAACAGTTTATAATACATAGGAGTATTTTCTATGAAAGAAAAGAGTAATTTTTTTTTACCTAAACATGGTTCCTCTATAAAAAAATAAATGGATATTAAGTACAAAAAGCTAGCAAAGGCAGCATTTTTAGCTGGCAAAACCCGGCGGCTTTGCTTCTTACAGATTTTTTTTCAAAAAACGTCATTGGATTTTTATTATTAATCACTTAATTATTCAATATTTAATTTATAATTATTGAGAAAACATATCAAAATGTTCAGTAAAAAATATGAGTCTCATTTGGCCCTAAATGACATTTTTACCTTAAAACTTATGCAGTATTAAACGAATAGAGAAAAAATTAAAATTCTTAGTTAAAAGTTTTGTGATGCACTTGACACAATGACAACAGAATGAGTTTTATTTACCATCGAAATTAATACTATATTTAGAATACAATTGTAAAAAAATACAAATTTTTAGCAAAAAATTTGGGTATCATTTGACCACCCTTCACCGCTAGCTAAAATGTAACATTTTAAAGAATCTTTACAAGATAAAAAAAACAGATTATCAGAAAATATAAAAAATTCGAAACGTCCTTTAAATTCTTCTGTCGGTTCTGCGAAATCACTATTTTTAAAGAGTTCCGGTGCCGTTTTCATTAGTACTAAATACAATTGGATTTTCAATCGTTAAACGTTTAAAAACTGATATTTTAAGTATGGATTCCAATTAGGTCTCTGATTCTTTGGATCTTACATGTTTATTTATTAAAGTAAGTATTTACTTATAAGACCGTCCGATTTATTCGAAGAGGCTAAAAACATGTACAGTTTCCTAATCATAAAAAAAAACACGTCCCTTGTCTGATGGGGTCGAAAATTAGGAAAACGAAGATATATAAAGCCAAATTTTTAACTGTAAAGCAAAAGTAATTTAGAAATAACGTTGAATATCCCCTCTGTTAAACCCGACGGCCTTTAGTAAATTAAGTATTTTTATGGTACTAAAACACAATTTTTTACGATTAATAAAAAAATAAAAAATTGTGAAAACTACCTATTTACAGTTTTTAATTTTTTCGGAAATTTAATTCCTTAAATTCCCCATATGTAGAAATGTTTTCAGGCATTTTCGAAAAATTTATCCAGTAAGTCCGAAGATACTAATCAAAATACAGGCCGCCAACACACAAAAATACGTACGTAATTTTTATAACGTCTGTTATTTTTTGGATTAAGGAGGTCCTGAAATACGACATTTTGAAAATATCACAATACTTAAAATGTAAGTTGATTGTTCTGTTTTCTCTTAATAGCTATACTATTGCAGCAGCGATAAAGATTTAGCCCGGAAAATAAAAAGAAAACATAATTTCGTTTCCAAAGAGTAGCGAGAACAACTGTTAAATTAATATAATTCAAATTGAAGTTAACATGTAAAATTAATTTTTCTATCAATATCATTACAAAAGAATGAAGATATAAGTCTATAAATAGAACTGTTACCATTTTTAAGAACACAGTCAGTATTGAAAATTGTTCTAAATGAGAAATTTTAATACAAATTTTTTTTAAATATAAAAAAGTCAAATGAATATCCAAAGAGAATTTTTTTCTAATGACAGAAAGAAATTCAATTAGAAAAAAAATTAAGTTTCTTATTATACTTAGGAAAAATTAAGATTTATAACTTCAAAAATTCTACATAAGGAATAATAAGTCGCATTAGTTTCTTTTTTTTAATGGGAAGACAGAAAGAATATATATTCTTTTGAGATTAAAATGCAATTTAGATTGAAAATTATTAAATTGTCTACAGTTCGTGAGTCTAATCGTAAAAATGAACTAACTGTGCGAAAACTAAGCTGAAATAAATCATGTCCTGAAATTATCATTTCAATATTAAAATCAATATTAATCAGTATAACGTTAACAAATATTTTACGAGGGATATATCATGAAATATGAAGGAATCTATCATTTCTATTTCAAAGTTAAATACATAAAAAACGATATCGTAGATGGAAAAGGAGTTTGGATAGGCCAAGAATAAGCTAGGTTTCAAACTTTAAAATGAAATCAATCTATAAAAATTAAAAAAAAAAAAAAAACGGCAAAGGGTTACCTAACTTTCCGACGAGGCCGGAAAAGTTAAGTTGAGGGAAAATTAAATGGAACTTTAAATATGGAAAAAACCTTACATGTGTTTTAAAAAAAATTTTGATATAAGGAACCTATAAGGTTTACGCGTATGTATCCCTGCCCTCTTGATCAATTGTGCTAAAATTAATATGCATCAGTACCCCATATACAGTTATCATCGTGACAAATTTCATCCAAATCGATCTATCCGAACTTGATATACGAAGCAAAAAACGGACCAATATGTAGGCACAGTATGTACGTACATAAATAAAATTTCTTACGGAATTTAAAAAAAATTAAGATTGTGTTTTTTTGTTAGCGGTTGTCACGAAACATCAAGATCTATGAAAACCCCTGCACGGATAACTGGACCAAATCAGTATACTTTCCCGTAAAAGTGTACTGTAGCAATACAGGTTTTACTATAAAGCCAGAGAAACAGTTTGTTTTAGTAAGAAGAAAATTAAAACGATTCCACCAAAACAGATAATTAGAAAAAACAAATCAAGAATTATAATTTTATATTAAGATAGAGCAGCGTTATTAAACGTCAATAACCTTTGCAGGGTCTTTTCACTTAACCTTCCAAATGAAATGCGACCAATTTATTTCAAATTAAATTTAAATATTTCAAAGGTAATATGACTCCGCTGATGATTTATAAGCAACAATTGATTAAATAAACCTATTAAAATAGATTTAAATGTACATTACTTATAGTTTCTCAGATCAAAATCAAATCAAAATTATTATTTTATATTTTTACGCAATAACTTTATTTCTTAATGGAAGTAATTAACTACTAAATGATTATTTTACATATTTTCAGCACATATATTAAAAGTTTTTAATTTTATTAATTATTTTTATTTTTATTTTATGCTGATATGTTTACAGATTTTGCTATGGTTTTCCATGGTATGGAAATAATCTTCCTGCTAAATGGTTCAGCGGTTTTTTTCGTCTATAGATTAGTACAAAGATCAATTTATAATTTAGCCCGAAGAGTTATGTATTGATCAAAATAAATATTTATTAATTCAATAGCATTGTAAGACAGAACAAATTGTTAAAATTTATGTTAGTGGTTGAATCTTTACAATATTTATACAATTCACAAAATTTATCAAACAATAGATCTACTGATACGAGAAATAGTCATAATATTGTAAAATATAGGCATAAAAAGGATTTTTTCCTCATCATTTTGGCAAAAGAATACGAATTTCTGTAATAAAAAATAGGCTGAACACAATAATAGCAGCATTACGCAATAAAAGATACATTCAAGAATTTACAAATAAAAAAAAGAAGAGTTGAACAAGAAACATCTACTATAAGAAAGCAATATTACGAAGAAAAACAAGACATAAATGGCAATATATGTTAAAAGAAATGATTTAACTGTAATAAGAAATCTAATCAAGAAATAGGTTATGTTATTTTAACTGCAGAGTTATACACTGCCTTCATTAGAAATGTCGGTCGGAAAACTCATCCCTCCCTTTTAGCCTCTTATTATATATTCCCTCTTTTAAAAATAAATTGTAGACTCGGTATCTATCCGAAAACTAAAACAACCGGAAAGAAAAAGGAGTTTTCAACCCCCATTAAGAGAGATATGACTATGAAATTATTCGAAGAAAGCGACTAAACATCTGCAATATCACTAGAAATTACGATTTCTATTCCAACAACCATAATATTATAATAATAATAAGAATTTAGAAATGGATTGATATCGAACGCCCACCCACTTAACCCAGTTCCAAAACTGTACTTTAATAAATTCTACTTGTTTTTCAATAGAGTTAAAGACAAAATCTAACTTTTATTATTTGATTGCCTTTCTTCAATAAAATTAAATAAAAACCAACAACAAAAAAACAGTTAAAATATACTTTTAATAGATCGATCTATAAAATGATAAACATACAAAATTCATTTTTATAAGCTTTATAACAATAAAATAGTGATATATTATTTCGATAATAAATAACTTTGAAAAGCGATAAAGAAATATATATATATATATATATATATATATATATATATATATATATATGCATAAAAGATGATAAAAGAAAATGTATTCAGAATATTATTGAAAAATAAAACAATAACGATTATTCAAAAATCATAAAATAGTAATATATAATACATTAAGCGCTATCCCTAAAATTCTTGTTATTGATTATTCTACACAATATACGTAACCAGTCCTGTAGTCGGCTTTGCCTAAGCCCACCACTAGTGGAAATGTTTTTATCAAATTTAGTTCCAGTTAAAAAACTTATCAGAGGTCACGGTGCAACAAAGAAAAAGAGTGAATTAAAAATCATTAAAAGATAACTTTTAGCAAATTTTAATTAAAGATTTTTTTTAAAGTACCGATTTCATTGTTTTTATTATAGTTTAAATTATATGTATTATAATAAATTTATTTTTGACCCATTGAATTGAGAATTTTTAAACGGAATGATACTTTTCTGGCGTTAATTCAATTTTCTTTTTTTAATAAATGAATGACCAAATTATTATCCGCCCGATAACAAGAGCAACAAAAATGCCAAACTACGCAATTTTTTTTTTTTTTTTGATGGAGGAGCTGTAAAAGATATTTAAAAAGATAAAATTAATTTACGAGCGATAAAGGATGGAGGAACCTTTCTTTTCCCACAATGTAAACAAGAAATTAACTAAGATGGGTAGTAGCAAACACACTCATCAAAAATAAAATAATTGAAAAATAACAACAAAAAATTTTTTTTTTGTCTTCAGTCATTTAACTGGTTTGATGCAGCTCTCCAAGATTCCCTATCTAGTGCTAGTCGTTTCATTTCAGTATACCCTGTACATCCTACATCCCTAACAATTTGTTTTACATATTCCAAACGTAGCCTGCCTACACAATTTTTTCTTTCTACCTGTCCTTCCAATATTAAAGCGACTATTCCAGGATGCCTTAGTCTGTGGCCTATAAGTCTGTCTCTTCTTTTAACTATATTTTTCAAAATGCTTCTTTCTTCATCTATTTGTCGCAATACCTCTTTATTTGTCACTTTATCCACCCATCTGATTTTTAACATTCTCCTATAGCACCACATTTCAAAAGCTTCTAATCTTTTCTTCTCAGATATTCCGATTGTCCAAGTTTCACTTCCATATACAGCGACACTCCAAACATATACTTTCAAAAATCTTTTCCTGACATTTAAATTAATTTTTGATGTAAACAAATTATATTTCTTACTGAAGGCTCGTTTCGCTTGTGCTATTCGGCATTTTATATCGCTCCTGCTTCGTCCATCTTTAGTAATTCTACATCCCAAAAAATTTTAAAAATAAAAATAATATTAGATATAATCAATAAATACGCATTTTTAAGGATATTTATGCACTTCAATTAATTGTGATGTAGAATATAAAGGGCTCAAAACAATTACAATTACTGTAACTCAAGAGGACAGTTAAATAGAAAAAAACAATTTAGTAAATGATACTATCCTGAAACGATCTACATTTCCGTATGAGACTATCATACCCCCAAGCATCCAAGTTCCTCTCCATGTAACAGCAACTCAAAAAATTTATATGGAAAAGAGATGGAGTAGTGATGTATAATTTTAAAGGGCATTGAAGAAGAAAGTTATGTGCGTAAAAAATTTCTGTATACGATATCGATAATCAAAACAGTAGCCATTTAATATTTTTTCACTGTTTTTTTCGAAACTAGTCTCCAGTACCTCTTAAATAACTTTTCAATAATTAAACAAAGAAATATGAAAATTTAACAAATTCTCCTATCCCAAAACGATGCATTTTTTGATGTGAGATCACATTATATATAACAATTCAGCAATAAATAATATTTTTTTTAGTAATATTATCTTAAATTTTCTTGCTTATTTTAAGTTCGATGAAATACATATTGGAAACAAGAAATGGAAAGTTCATACATTTTCCAATACAATCTAAAAAAAAAAAAGATTTGAAACTTTTAAACACTCTTATTTCTTTAGAAGTAAATAATATATTCTAATATTTGTAGAATTTTGAGAAAAATAATCTCCAAGTAATTTTCAAAAAGGAAAAAAAAAATTCACTTCATTATTTTCCAATGTTCATTCTTCATCATATATAATTGAAGAAATATTTACATCATTATTATAAGAGAATTATTGAATAAAATGTCACCTTTTCATTATTTTAAAATAGTTTCTCATTTGAAATGAAATGAAAGCTTATTAAATTCTAAATACATTATTTAATATAAAGTTAAACTTTTAAAAATATAAACATGTAATTTAACATATTTTATTTTAAAAAAATAACTAGTATTAATTAATTTAACGGTTAAAACAAAAGATACAATGTTAAAGCACCACAGTAAACATAATAGTAATATTAATACAAAACAATAAAATTATAATATGATGATTCCTATTATAAGACTATTATAATGATAATGGTGTTGGTGACAAATGTTATGTTCAAAAGACAGTTGCTGGATGATATCCAACACACACCTAAAAATAATCCGACGAAGAATGGAGAATGACGTGTAAAGAATTAAAAGTAAATTACAAGCTCACTGAAGCCGAAATTCAATAGAATACAAAACAGAATGTTAAATACAACAGATAATATTTTTCAAATAATTTTAGTCAGAAAATTTCAAGTAACAACAAAGGGAATTTATTACGCATATAAATATATACCTTTGTTCGTAAACGACAAATAATAACAATCGGTTATTTCGATGTACGAGTACTACGAATAAATAAAAAAATCACATTCACATGAAAACTTTTCAACAAGATTTTATTCAAATTAGGCCAACACAATGAAAATATTAATTAACATCAGCTTCATAATTTCAAATTCAACCAAAAAAAATTGAATTTAATTCTCTGCATTTTAAGAGAATTATTTTATATTTGACTGTATGATAGTTTCTATATTCTTTTTTTTTAAATCATATCTCCACAAGGCGTGTTTTTCAAGAGGAAAATCCGTTTTGAAATAAAAACAAAACTGAAAAATACTAACAGACTTTTTTACTTACGTAATGCATGTGCAAGGGTGGCGCACGAAATGATCCAACATTTGTTTTGGCAGTAATTTTTTTAAGTAAATAATTATTAATGCGCTTTATGTTGGCAGAAGTGATAGCAGTTCATGAATATTAGTTTCTTCACTTTCCGAGTGCGCTGTTTGCGTATCGTTCCAAGATGGTGGACAAAGGAAGACTGACTGTTGAACAGCGCGTAAAGACTGCGTTGTTTTTTAATGAAACTAAAAACGTGGTGCTGACACAAAGACGGTTTCGTGGAAATTTTCAAACTCGGTGGTCGCCGTCATTTAAAAAAATACGTCGACTTTACGAAAAATTTAATAGCGATGGTTAAGTATTTGAGAATAAGCGCGACCGGCTTGCAGATGTTCATTCTCCACAGAATTGTCGAAGCTTTCAGAGTAGCGTTACTAAGGAGCTCGGGATAATCAACAAGAAAATCAGCACAATTTGGGATTTCTAGGCGATCTGTGCAGCTAATTTTAAAAACCGATTTGCATTTGTATCCGTACAAAATAACAATGTTGCCTAAATTAACGGTTGACAAAAAACATCAAAGAATGGCATTCACTGAACGGACAGGGAACCAAGACGTATTGTTGAAAAATGTTTGATTTTCAGATGAAGCGCATAGAAGGGGTTGTTTAATAAACAAAATGTGCGTTTTTAGGCTTCCAAAAATCCACACGCGCTTCATGAAAAGGTGAATCACGCTCCAAGAATTACGGTACGGGCCGCTTTCTCAATTCACGGGGTAATAGGGTCATTATTCTTTTTTGATTAGAAAATGAACAGTGAATGTTATCTAAACATGCTGCGTAATAATTTTGTTCCTCAGCTTCTTTGAAACCCTTCGTAAAGTGTTTCGATTAGAAAACGAGTGGTTCATGCAGGATGGAGCCAGACCGCACACAGATAATGTTTTAGACTTTCTGCACGAAACTTTTAACGCAAACCGATTTTATAATCGTTTTGTTTGTGAATAGAACTGACCGCCGAACAGTCCTGATTTGAATCCTTGTGATTATTTTTTTTGGAGATCTTTAAACAGTAAGATTTTCCCTAAACATCCTCGAACAGTAATGGAATTGCGACAGCTGATCATTAAGGCATGTAACGAGATAACAAAGGATGTGTGTCGTTGAGTTATTAACAACACAGGAGTTCATGTGAAGAAGTAAATTATTGTTACTAACAGCTGAAAAACACGGTGCAATACATACATGCGGGTGTACATGGCATAAGATGCTAAACACATGGTATGCTGATACTCTGAAAGTACTTCACACAAATAGGTATGTGTTCTTACTTTTTATGAAGTATATCTGGTGGTATAAAATTATTATATATTCATATAATTGCCATATATTATACTTCAATTATTCTTTATGCTTAATATTTCCAAATAGTGATCTAATGCAAAAAATAGATCGTTCGGAGGTAGAAGGATTTGGATTTTTTTTCTTCGTTTTTACTTATTAAGGATCGTGTTTACATTTTACGGGTTTCTTTTTCTCTTCCCAAAAGATCTTCGTTCTTTCACTCAGTTGTTGTTTTCTTTCTTCCTTCCATCTAGTCAGGTGTTTATATTTCTTTTTTCACTCTGGAAACGTATATTCTTGTATAAAATTTATAAATTCATTACAGTCTTCAATTAAATTTTTAAAGATGTTTAATGTGTTTATTTTTTTAAAGCACGTGGTCTTTGTGGTTCTGTTTTCGTAAAGATCAAATATTTGTTTTGTCAATTTGTTGTGTTCATTCTGTATAAATTGTCCCAAAAAGTTTAAGTTTCATTTTCGGATTAAATACCCAATTTTTTCAGTATCCGTTGTACATTTTTTTTTTTTACTTTTCAGTTTATAAATTCCATCTTCATATTTCAGTACGTAATTTTTTTTTAGAAATCTTTTTTCTACTTTTTTTTCCTTGTTCTGAAAAATACTATAAACATTCTGCATTATATAATGCTTCTGATAGGACCAATGTCTTAATTTTGAGCCATTATCAAACTTTCAATGCCATAACGTTTTTTTATATAGCTATGAAGAAGATTAAATGCTGGCTATTTTGGTTAGAATTGTCGTAGTTCAACATTTTTTGATAGGCAATTTTTTTAAATTTTAAAAGCAAAACTTTTTCCTTTAAAATGATATATTACAACCATATCCTTTCTATTTAAACATTTTATTTGCTCTCCCACTGTGGGTGCTTGGTGAGGAGTGTGATGGTCTTATATCAAACATTAAATCATTTCGAGGTAGGAGCATTTGTCAAATTCTATTTTTCTGTGTTTAACTGTTGAATAGTTATCTAAAAATTTCCATCCTTTCTTAGCACCTTATGTATATAATATATACACCCCAACACATGTATATCTTATATCTTTCTGTTAATTTCGCTGCTAATCTTAGCCAATGAATAATCGATCCGAAAGTTCGAATTCCGGTCAGGATTGGAATTTTTTCGTACATTAAAAAATTCATCTCATATTTATTACAATTATTTAATGAGTAAAAAAAACAAAAAAAAAAAAAAAAAAACAAATTGCGTATAGTTCAAAATCTACCTTTAATAGTATTTTTTAATAAACTTGCCAATTGTTGAAATATTTTTATTTTTATTTATATTTATTCAAAATTCAAAACGAAAAAATGAAAAACTGAATTTTAAGGTTTAATTTATATATTATTAATTATATCGCTATTGGAAAAATAATTATATCACCACTAGAGATAAATTATAGGCTTTAATATTTTTTTAAAATACCTTCCGTTTGATAATTATGTGTCGTTATATGGACTTCTAATAAAATGTATGCCAATTACATAAATACACACAAAATTTACATTAACTTTTACAATTATTCAGAGAATATTTATCAGATAAAAAATGGAATATATGTATATCTACTTTTTCTTTTTTATTAAGAAAAAATAATAATAGTAGTCTAATAAATTATAAAGCACATTCTGTAAACGGATTAAAAAAAATTAACACCGCAAAAATAATAGGAAAGTATTATGTAAGAGAGAAAATAAAAGACGAGACAATAATACAAAAGGAGTTACACAGCGTTGCTAGAGTGCTATTATAACAAAAGAATATAGTAAACCAGAATAGTAGAGGAAGTTAGAGAGCCTGGAGTGTTAACGTAGAATTCAAGGTTGAAAAAGAGTAGGTGATTGGGCCGACGTAATAGTAATGGGGAGCGACGAAGAAGAAGCGGGGAAGCATTTTAAAAATACAATCCTGCCGGTCCCATACCATAAAGACGACGTTTTCTACTATTTTGAACGATCCTTCCTCGCTAGAAATGCACCGGCAAGAATCCTGGTTTCTCTTTCTCATTTTAAACAGCTCATTCCATCTCAGTTGTACCTCTGTGGTTCAAACGTGACCTTGACAACTTTTAGAGGGCACGTGGAAGTCAGCCACTGGTTCGGATTAGCCGCTTACGAAACCCGCTGACTGGATGCTATTATATTACTACTTAAAAAATCACTCGTTGAAAATATTTCACATCCTCGCAACTAAATAAATTTAATTTAAATATTTATATAAATCATTAGAATAAATAATGTTTAATATTATAACTGAAAATAAATATATAATGAAACATCTAAATATAAATATTAAGTGTAAACAACAAAAGATTTAATCTTCAATAAAGCAAATTGTTAAAAATTTATCAAAACAGATCCTTAGTAGGATATTTTTATACATTTACAATAAAACAAAATAGATTTCTAATAAAATAATAAAATAAATTACTAAATAAATAAAAGAGCAGTCAAAAGTAGAAAAAAAATTATTTAACGAAGAACATACAAAAAAAAAACCTAAATTTACAGGATTTTAATGTTTATTTCAAATTTTTTATTTACATTTTACTAACTGTTTGCAAGTTTTATTATTTACATTACATAAAAAAAAATGTTTTAACGTATAAATATTTTTTTAATATGATATTTTTGTATGAATAACATGTACAGTATATTTATATTCCAGTAATTTTGTTTACTTGTTAAATATGATTTAATTTTAATATTTAAAAGTTGCAGGTATTTGTTTTTTTTATTTCGTTTGAACCATCAACGGATCGCATTAAAAAACAAATTTACTTAGCATTTTGTCTCCTTTGTCTCCTTTTCTGTCAGTACTTTTTCATTCTTTTAAAAACTTGTTTTTCTCTTTTGGGAAATATTTTTAGCTTTTATTTCTATCTTTTAGGGAATATATTTTTTTTTTGAGGAATTTTTTCACTCTTTACAGTTAATCCGAGTCATCATGAATATATCTCAATAGGAAAGTAATTATCTTAATCGAAGTATGTAAAGAAAATGCATAGAATAGTAAAATAATCCCTTAATATGAAAATGACAGCATTTTAATAGTAATAAAATTTAAAATTAATATTTGAAAAACTAAATATAATGGTAATGCGGTATTCTATAATTTCAAATATCAAAGTATCACCTAAACAAATAATAAAACACAGATAAATATTTGTCAAGTATAAAAAACTGTACGTGAAGTCATATCTAAAAATACACTAGTATTCCAAGTAAATAAAATTAAAATATCGATTTCTGAAAACTCCGCTGATTTCCTTTGGCTTTATTGAAAAAAAAAAACCAAAGTAATCATACTGATTAAATCAATCAACAAATCTAGTAAAAGGGGTCATCTTGGTATGAGTAGCTTCAACATATGGGGTCTCCTAGGGTACATATACTGGACATAAAAATGTTGACACTGATATCATGAATAGAACCATCGATAAATTTATGGGTAAAGACAACTTCATATTAAAAAAAAACAGAGTTTTTAGGGTACAATTCCCCATTCCTTATATAATTTCCTCATAACTGTCACTCCGAAGCGCAATGTCACTGAAAGGTTAAGTATAAAATAAAAATACAATAAATAATAATTACTGTCAACTATTAGGAAATAATTTGAATACTTATCAAATCCCTGAAAGAATTTTCCATAAAATAATGGATTTTTTAAACGTAAATTACCTTCTGTTTAAAAACACGAATGTTTTAAAAAAAATACTAATTCTGATCAAGCACTATCTGACCTCAAAAAGCACAAGTAAAAATACCCGTTCATTAGTTTATAATAAATAATCTTTTGATTAAATTCACAAGAATTTACAAGATAAAGTGATGGTACTCCACAACTTCAATTTTTTTTTTCCCTTTAAAATATTCCTGTAAGTTTTGTTTTCCGTATCGAATGTTGTAATGTTTTTCATAATATCCTATCAAGGTCCTTTTATTAAAAATTATTCGACATGAATGATAATCGGAAATTAAACAGAGCCATAGCTGGAAAAATTAAACTCCTGTTAACATCGAAAATCGTAAGTTCTATTAAAATACTTTAATTTAAGAGCGAAAACAGGCTAGAGCATTACCATAAACAAATTTAAAAAAAAAAATTAAATTGATCATTTATTCTGATCGGTACATAATAACATTTTATAGATCATGTCAGGAAGGTTAGATAAGATAATCCACTATAAAAAAAGAACTTACCCAGGATTTCCTTGGTGAGGTCAAGGGAAATTGTGTACAACTGTTCTTATTATTCAATCACCGATTAAGAAAAATGGTAAACATTTATCGTTCAAAAAAAAAAATATTTGCATGTATAAATATAAAACAACAAAAGTTTAATGTAATTGACCATCATATCATAAAAGATGAAGGTTTACGTAAATAAAAAAATTATACTAGTCAGTAGTAATTTATTAATTTTGAATAATTTTTTTGCACATTTAATTATTGTTGTGAACGTTAAAAAGGTAAATTTTATTTGTAGTTTATTAAAAAATAATATTAATAATAATTAACAGTAAATATTAAATGGACAAAAGAAAGAATACTGCAGTAATATTGTCATATAACTAGAAAATACCCTGAGAATTAAGTGTTTGACTAATAAATGACCTTGAAATCTACACCGCATAGCAATCTTCTTGCGAAAACTACTCAGCAGAGTTAGTTTTCAGTATCTTTAAATGCATCTTAATAATGTAGTAAAAACTTGTTTTTTTTTTAACAATAAAATGTGACTATTAATTTAAACACTAATCTGGTTTGAGGCTACGCTGTAAAAATTTCAGATAAAACTGATATTAAAGGAAATAAAACCCTTAATTATTACCGGTAAATTAAAATAAATCGCATTTATTTAATAACAGAAAACAAAAGAAGAATAACTTAGCTTTTAAATTTTTAACAAAATAAAACCTATTCAACGGTATTATACATACACACATATGTACACATTTTTTTACGTATTTATATTTAATGATAATGAAAAACTTTAGCTGAACAGTTAAGGTACATATAATACAAATTTATCTTATTGGATTGTCGGGACTGTGTTGGGTGATTTAACGGAAAATTATTGGAGTGAATTTTTTTAAAGCTCTTCATTAATCATAAACACAATTAAGCATGATTAACGAAAAATATTCAGGGTCATCGTGAACGGATAATGAGATAAACGTTGGTCAATTTATCAGTAACTTTGGGTTTTTGACTGGCTGGTCTCAAATTCAGGAATGACAAATCTATTATCAGCATTTTTTTAACAACAATTTAAAATCATCTCATCTTCCTTTTAAATATTTTTGTGGACGCGCGCGAGCGTGTGTGTATGTCTCTCTTAGTATTACTAAAAGGCAGGAAGAAGCATCAGTAAAATGTTTGGAGACATCTCGCCACTTTCGTGACCAATTATAAAAAAAATTAAATGGCATCAATGACCTATATTCAGAAATCATCCTACAAAATTTCATAAATTTCTTTAATCCAGTCTGAAGATATCGAGTAAATCGATATCTGACGAAGTCAGAAGGATATCCCTGAATGAAGTTACCCAAATACAAAACCAAAGTGGCATGTTAAAGTAGTGGAATCATCAAATTAGTGCAAGTATGTGACCGAGTCCAGAAATGACAAAAATGAAAAAAAAAAAGAAGAAAGTATATTTGTTCCCATTCCTTTAAAACAGTTTAATAAGATCAAACACAATTAGAAAATACTTTAATTACCTAGGAGGTCTAGAAATTGTCATGGCATTTCATCCAAATCGATCCATTCAGTCTGGTAAGATTAAGAGAAAAAAAAACCAGGCCAATATACATCCTTTCGAAATTTTTAAATACTAAAATTGTGTGTGTTTTTTATTTAGAGGTCATGAAACGTCAATATCTTCAAAAACACTGACATGCAAAGTTTGACCCAGTTAGCATACCTTCCCTTTATATATTTTTTTTATTTATATATATCTCTTTATTTAAGTTTTTCAAACATAGCGCCGTTGATAAAATATAATTATTATTAATATAATATTAAAAACAGCTTACCAATATGTTATTTGATTTCCTGAAACGTTCTCGGCTATTCTTCCGTCTTCAGGAGAAATTTATAATAATTTCAAATTAAAATATATAAAACAATAAGAATAAATATGTGAAATTTATATTTTTTATATATTTTAACAAGAAATTATTATAAATTCCTCCTGAAGATGACAGAATAGTCAAAAACGTTTGAGGGAATTAAATAATATATTGGTAAGCTGTTTTTAATATTCCCTTTATTTATTTTATACAGAGTAAATCATGGTAAGCTGTTTTTAATATTCCCTTTATTTATTTTATACAGAGTAACTCATATAAACTCTTACATACGTACCCGTTTGTACATACAGGATTTGAACATCGTTCGGATCTTTCTGTTAAGTGTCAAGAAATTATTCTTCACTACATTCTTTCAGCTTGTTTGTCTTTTCTTTTGAAGGATAGTTATATTAATTAATCTTATTATTTCAGTGTTTACAAGTTTGTGTCAAAATTTTATTTTGAGGTTTCTGGCAACAATATTTTAAATACCTTAACAATCGGGATCCCTGCTCAGTTGAAATCGATGAGAACGTGTTCTCACGTCGAGAACGTAATGTCGGCTGGGTTGTAGAATGGATCTTAGACGGTTTCTGCAGTGAAACGAAAGAATGTTTTCTAGTTGCTGTGCAGGTCAGAAGCTCTAAAACATTACTGTCTCTTATAACGAATTATATTCGCCCAGAATCGTATTTATTTCAGACGACTGATACGCATGTCGTGGCATTTGAAACCTATTGGATAACTAATTATAAACACCAGACGGTAAATAAAATAAAAGGAAATCAGTTAATCAAAGAAAATAGGACAAACCACACAATCTAACGATAGAATGAACGTGAAGGTCGACGAAACACGGAATAAAATTGACATCAGTAGAACACTGCTTGAGATATGTGGCGTAGCTTTACCAAGATGACGATTTGTTTCAAAAACTCCTGAAAGAGATTGCCGCTTATTGACCTCCATAATGACAACTAAGGGTAGTTTTACAATTGTTTTTAAGTACAAGGTACTTTAACTGCATGGTAGGTAAATATCGTATAAATATGTAATGTCTATAAAAAAGAAAGATTTCTTGACATAACTGAAAAGAACCCATCGTTCTTTGAGTATTTTTATATTCAGGGAATTCAAAAGGTTGAGAATACTAATTCTCAAAGTGTGGAGAAAGAAAATAACTTTTACATTTTACAGATACTATTTTTTTTATCTATCATTATTATAAAACGCCTGAAAAGAAATATGCAAAGTAACAAAATAAAACAAATAATTTAGAAAAAAAAAATATATATATATAATATAAGAACACTGTTTTTCAAGGAAATAACCGGTTTTAGTTAGGAGGAGGACGGGAAAACTATATTTTAGATGGTTAAAGAAGTATTATCATCATTATTATAATTACCGTATACTCGTTAAATAAGACTTAGCTCCAGATGGCTAGTCTTAAAAACGACGAATTTTAGTATGCAGTATTTACTGATATTACTATATCTTAAAAAAAGACAAAATAACAGCGGCTCGTTTAAGTCAATTTTATCAGTTATTACATGACCTTCAATACAAAACTATTACTGATAACACACCCTTTACTTATTTCATTTATTTATTTATTATTATTATTATTATTATTATTGTTGTTGTTATTATTCTTATCTATAAATGAAGTCATCCGGTTTTTTTTCTTCTTTTTTTTTAATACATGATACATAGACCGATAAAACTTGTTATTATTGACTTATTTTTTATCGTTTTTTTAAACATTAGACAATCCAGCTTAAATAATAAACACTGTTCAAGCTTAAATACAGCGTTATACAAAATTTAATTTCATTCAAATAAAAGAGAGAATGTATGTTACACTGTGGACTGAATACAAAGTTTATATGCTGAGAAAAACGCTCCCACTTTAATACCGCGTACAAAAAACACAAGTTCAAGTACTAAATAAATATACAGGACACTAAATTGTCACAGTACCACTTATAGAAAAGTAATCGATGTCATTATAATCATCTGCTTTTATTTCGATCAAAACAAAATAAATTTTAAAAGATTATTTTAAGATATCGTAATTTCTAAACTAATTTCATAAAAGTGCGATTATTATTAATCGCATATTAAATCTTTAGATTTAATATATGCATCCGTCGGGTAGCCTCAGTTACGTCAATGGCCAGTGGGAAGCAGTATTTTTTATGCAACAATTTATATTAGCATCCAGTGATGTCAGGGCTAGATAAATGATCGGTCGAGGCCCGGCAGAGTTTATCGACGGGTCCGATATTTTTCTGAATTCAAGATCCTTTAACCGGCCCGTATATATATATATATAAACAAAAGTCATAGGCGTCGTCAGTCAGTCGTCATTTGTACCTATCGTCTAAATGTCATTAAGTAGAAATAACTGCTGGTATTTATTTTACTGTATATGTAGTTATACCTTCATCTATAAAATTATTATTTATTAATTAATTTTAACTGTTAATTTTAAAAACAAAATTGTAAGAAGAACACAATTTTCTGTACTCCCAAAAATACGTCGTGCGAATATTTTGCGACATTCGAAAATATTTCGTTTTTTCTGTCATAGTCGATCAAATCGGAACAAATAACTTTTTCTCCAGCGTCTTTTTCACATATTCCACATTCTGCTTTGCTTCGATTTTCTTTCTCTTTTTTTTTAGAGAATTGCTGGTAAATATTCCGTACAGAAATTTATTGTTAACGTAACGACAACAAAAACCATACCAGTAATCTTTCTTTGGAAGCAGCACGCTTACCTCCCGATGCAGCTAGAAGCGCAAGCGGCCTTGTCAACCGCGGAGGGCTGGATGGATACTCAAAATTTAAGACTTCTGCGCCCAAGACGAAGTATATGCTTCTCAAGGGTGCAGACAAATTATCGTACAGTCGAAACCCTTATAATACTTAATGTAGAGGTTTCGACGGATGCAGTCTCAGTGATGCACAAGCTTAGGAGGATCGCTCGGAAGGACTATGGGTTGTCTGGCCGTCAAATGTACATGATGTACCGAGGTGTCTTCAAAAACATGATCCCTTACGCGACACCCGTTTGGGCGCATAGGTTGGGTATGAATAGAGCACTTGTTCAAAATTTAAGGAGTGCCCAGCACAGAGCCTTAATTGTATGCACTGGTGTTTTTAAAACAACCTCCTAGGAGGCTACCACCGTATTGGGAAAGGCTCTCCTAATCGATGTAGTGCTGAATGTTCGGGCAGCCATGTGGAGGCCGGGAGACTGAGGTATTTGGGATACGGTTTCGGGCCGGGCCAGTACCGGAACGGAACGGTAATCACAATGCACCGGATCTAAACCGTTCATTTGCCCATCTCCCGCATGCGGAAGAGGCTGCAGAGCCTGGAAATGGAAGCATGGCGCTGGACTGGAACAACACGACTAAGCGAGGATCCCTTTACAAGTTTATACGGGATCTGGGGGGATGGTATGCCTCGAGTTCGTTTTTAACGGCAACGGATCCCCAGGTGCTCACCAATCATGTTAATTTGAACCAATATCCGTTTCGGTTCCACCTGGCAGCTGATGAACTGTTGTCTGCGGGAAGGTCCAGTCAAATGAACACTTGATGTTTGACTGCTCTGTTCTTGGGGAGGCCAGAGACAGGAACTTAGAGGTCACGGGGAAAATTGGCTACACGAGCGACGAGTCAATGTGGCGAGAGCCATACTGTCGGGCCGTGTGGGAGTTCCTTGATGCAGTTGCTTTGTTCAACCGCCTTTAGTAGTTTACTTAAGGGAAAGATTCCTACCGCACCGCTGTGGGAAACTAACCTAGAGATACATGGCTGACCACCAGCCAATTAAAGTTTCAAGCAATTTAATATGGTAGACAGGTACTTGCTGGCAGTCAGCGACCTAGGCGTGGCAGCGAATTGCTGTCTAGACGAAGTAAATTTTAATTTATGGATGTCATAAATATTTTTAGTAGTTGACGGGGTGCTCCTACCCATTCTAGTAAATATATGAAAGTTAGAGATTGGGACACGTAAGTGCATGGCACCGCGCTTAGTCCGCTCGCGCTGTTAAGTTTAGAAGTTGTTTATGACACTGGTCGCTATATGTTTCGAGGCTCAGTAGCTGTTAGTGGCACAGACATTCGGTTTTATGCTTTAGGGCGACCAAATGGGGAAGTGGCGTGAGAAATACCAAGTAAACCAGTATTATCTCCCAATGTAGAATAAATTGTTCCTCAGAAGGTCCTACGGCGGTATACGCACTTGGACTTTTTTGCTCTAAAAATTATTATCTGCTAACTTTACCGCACTTATAAAGGGAAAAAAATATTTTTTTTTTTAACAATCCATTTTTTAAGTAGGTCGTGTTTGAAATAAAATAAAAGATGGTACAGTTTTCGTTAGAAAATATTCTGCTCTGGATAATATATTTTTACATATATTTACAATATGTTAATCGATTTTCAGCCTTTTAGTGTAAAGGGGTTTTGGAATTAACCGATTAAAAAAACGTTTATGTTTCCGAGACTTACAGAAATATTTCAAATGCTGTCATTCTTACATTAAGCGAGTTAACAATAATTTTAAAAAAAAAATTAAGTGACCTTGAAAGATTTTTACAGCATTGTCAGAAAATGTCAGATTTTTTGTTAAGTTCCAAAAAAGAGTGAGCACAAAATTATCAGTAGTCTGACACAAATACATTTTTACACAAAAAAAAACTTAGGATATTATATTATCCAACATCACAGGAAAAAAACAATTTATTATGTTACGTTATTATATATATATATATTTTTTTATATATGAACAAACAAGAAAAAATCAATAGAAATTATTGGATAATGGTGTTATCTCAGCTGCTGCATATGAGACGTTCGAATTTCGAACTAGAATGCTGGAATTTAATTAATTCTTCACGTTCTATTTCGTTCGCTTCGATTTTACAAAACAATAAAGATGCACAAAAAAATTTCTTCCAGATTTTCTACTCCTTTATTAATATAAAAATGATAACTTTTCATCTTTATATCTCGAATAATATAACAAATTGTTTTTAAACATGCACCTCCTGAACTAAAAAACCGAATAAAATCTATAAATCTGCTAGAATCATTCCCTCTAAGGGCAATCTTCATAATAATAAACACATGATTGCCAATACGAAATGTTTAATAAATATTAAAAATTTTATAAATGTAAATAAATAAAACGGGTTACAGAAGAGTATAACTTAATAAACAATAAATAATGATATTCAATTCTTTATTATTTTTGGTTTACTATATTTACATTTTTTTTGTAATAATTTAGGCATAAAAAATAACGTCCGGATGAAAAGAAATCTCACAAAAAACAAATCGTAAAATGTGAGAAACTATAACTTTATAAAAACAGAAAAAGTGTAAATACATTGACCCGTAACGGTTCTACCTGGGGTGATTGAAGTACTGATTGCACAGCTAATAAATACAGCGGAGAGGATAGTTTTTACCTTAAATCATACGTCAAAGTTGCCAGTCCAGCAATCCATTCCCCCACTCGGCGCGTCAACTGAGCTTACTAAATTTCGACGTGCAATAAATAAAATATACTTGAGATAAGCAATATTACTTTTAGTTTTCCAATTAACCATTAAGAAGCATGCAAGGAAAGAATTAAAATAGCAAAATTATTTCAGTCTGTACTAATTAATTACTATATTAAACGCCACTTAACATGAAGAGTAAGTTTGCTATGTTACGTGCCGTGTTACTTCATCACAAACATCGTCTCTTACGCGTCATAATATGTATTTAGTTTTATTTTCAATGAAATGAAAGTTGGGAAATAAAATTTTACGAGATTTTACGAAAATGTAAGCAGCTATAGAAATACTGACAACAATAAAAATTGTATTTTCTTATATGTTGTTTATCTACTCGTTATGTGTCATTTTGCGAATATCAATTAGATAAAGCAATTTTTAAATGCCCGTAAAGTTTTCCCGATATCTAAAAGTAACGCATTTCGGTATCCGATTAGCATTTGGCAATAACTTAGGAATCGTCATTGTAACACAGATTCGGATTATAGCAATTTGAAATCTGAATAAAATTATTGAAACTCGTGATAGACGTACATTTGAAAGTATTTTACGAATTAAAAAATCATTATTTGGAACGGTAATCCTGTCGTTTAAGCACACAAATTTAATTGAATATATATCATCCTAAAAATAGTACATAAAAATAAATTTTCCATAGTTTCTATATTAGTTACATTGGCCGACAAACCTAAAGTAAACCGTTTATAAGAGGTTAAATGTTACGTGATTATTTGCTTTACTAAATTTATTGATATTCTTTGTAATTTAAATTTACTCGTTAAATAAAAGTATTTACATGGATTGCGATATGTGTAAAATTTAAATAATTTTTTTTGTAGTTTAAATGATTGAAGTATAAAAATTGTTTTAGAAACAATTACACTATTTTAGTTAGAATCGTCACTGCAACACGGATTCGACTATAAGAATTTTTTTTTATAGTGTAATCAAAAGCAATAGGATTTTTGTAGCAAAAAAAATAGTGAAAAAAAACAATAATTTTTTTTATTACATCTTACGCATAAATGATTGATGATTCTAATAGTAGATTAAATTACAAATTAATTTTTGTAAGATTTTTTCTTTTTTGTTGCCAAGTAATACGGCAAAGTCATCCTCTCAAGTTTTATGACCCATAGTATTAAACAATGACGACGAACAAATACAAAGTATCTTCAAATCGTCTATTTGATCGAATAATATTTGTTTAAAATTCTTTCACATAAGTCATTTGGAACAAAGAACTTATCCACCGAAGGTGTTTAATTTCTAAAAAAACTTATTTTTTTATAATTTTATTAAATAAATCTGACTTGGACACCACATGACTTCCTTGTACGCCTATTAAATTACATATACACTTTTTTTTTGTTTAAATTAAAAGTACATAAAAATTTTCTTTCATTTATAACTTCTGATATTTGTTCATATATATTGTTTTCTATTGTTATTATTGAATTATTATTTATTGCAAATTATTTTTTTAACAATCACAGGTTAATAAATATTAATAAATCACAATATATTTAAATTAAAAGAATAGTTAAAAAAAGGATATAAAGTCAAATTCGAACCGATGTGCCTTCCCCTCGTAAAATCTAAATATTTCATTAATTACGATTTTATTTAGCTATAACTCTGGAACCAATGAAAATAAGTATCACTTATGATATATCGTTGAAAAGCTTTCAATGAGGGCTTATTGCTACAATTAAGAAAAAGTCCAAAATCTATTTTTTTTTGTTTTGAAATTGGGCTTTTCTGGACGCTTTTGGTCCAATCGATTGCAAACAAAAGGGGTACGTACATAAAGACGTCATGCCGAAACTAGCCAAAGTGGATTCAGGGATGGTCAAATTGGATATTTCCGTTGAAATTTGAGATCCGAAATTTCGGGGCGATCACAATACTTCCTTTACTTCGTACAAGGAAGTAAAAAACTATCAATATCAGTTTATTTATTGTTGTGAAAGGATTAAACACACATTCACACGCACACATATGTGTATATATACATATATTAATAAAATGCACGTGGATCGAGAAAAAGAACGTTTTTATTAAGTAGGCTAAAAAAGCTAGTAAATAAGTAATGCTTTCCAGACACAGAGAAGCTGACTTTCGAGAGTTGATTTCTCGAACAATTTCAAATTTTCCTTTACATAGTAGTTTTAATTTAATCTGCTGTTTAAAAATAATAAAGGTAAAAAGAACGATGTATTTAGACTTATTTTAGACAAACAACGGGAAAAATGTTTGTGTTTTTTTTTTGCCGTAAGGAATTCCTTAGGGTGTTAAATGTACAAATTTTTCAAAAATTCCACTACATGATTTCCATGGGTGATCATAATTCTTTTCCTTATAAGTATAACCAGGAAAGTGAATCTAATGATTCGACTGGTGGAACAAAAAAATAATAATAATAATAAACGGAAGAGCACAAATTTCGGTCGTTTTTTAACAAATAATTGTCTGTTCAAAAAAACATGATGAATAAAGAACAAGCTTATGTTAAAGAAAAGGAAGAAAGAACCCATATTTTGCTAACGTCTGGATTTTTCAGCTAGAAATTTTTAAATATATTTTAAGCGCTTTTAAATATTACTTTGAATTTCTTCAAATTCTAACTGACATTATCTTAAATATCAAAAACAGGCCAAATATTCTAAATATTAACAAGTATTTTATTTGTTTTAATAAAGGTTAATGATGGTTAAAAAAGGAACTAACATCTCGTAATCAACACTTTCAAAGGAAAACAGCTGCTCTGTACTGTTCAGTACGAACCAAATTGAATGACATATCTATTGAAATAGAACCGGCCAGGAGGCCGTAACTAATTAACAAATAAACCCTAATGCCAAAATGTACAGGAAGTTTCCAACAAACAGCTTACCCATCCGGGGTATTATTCCATAAATGCCAGGAGTTTAATACTGGATAATAACTTCCGGTCAAATTTTTATGCCTAAACAGAATATTTAGAATAAATAAATATATATCGTAAGAATATTCTATTTCGATAAAAAAGAAAAGAAATTAGGTAGATCCTTTTCACATGTAATGCCATACACCTTCACACTAAAGCATAAACAAAATATGCAATAACATTAGAAAGATGAAACATTTATAACTATTTTAATAAAATATAAATTTTTGAAAAAAATTAATACTATAACTCAAGAAAATAGAAAAAAAGTTTGAAATTTATTCAGAATAATAAAGTAACATAGAATAACCATAAATCTGTGACAGTATGATCAGATTGAATGGTACTTTTACTTTAACAGGTTACCTTTCGATTCCGGAGATTTATAAGGATATGCCTTTAAAAAAAAACTTGTTCTCGGGACGTTCTTAAAATTTTCTTAAAGAAAACCGATATTTTGTGGCATGTATTCATAGTACCAGCAATCGGTAATCAGTAATTGGCACCAATCACTGTTAAAAATTCGGCGAGCTCTTTAAACTTATGAATAGAATAAGGCCGCTATTTGAAGGAGCAGGTTAAAACGTCTTGCTACGTATGGTTGTTTATCTCGTGATGTAATCCCTCCTATTGGTAAATAGTAATTTATCACCAACCATCTCTTTTTCTTACAATTCGCTTTATTCCCGTCCGTTTAAGTCCTTTGGATAATTATGCGGTAATTTAATATGAGGATTAAATATTTTTCGTTTAAAATAATTTTCTATTTAACTGATTTGGCGAAACTTTAAAACAAAACCACATGGACAGTGAATGAATAAATAATATCAGGAATGAATAGATTATATACTACTTCGCAAATATATAATGTTTACGTTCTGATATTTGTCTGGTTGGATTAAGAGAACTGGTAGTGAAATCTTGGTCAGAGCAGAATAAAAGGATACACAATAATTAATAAAATTCAATACGTATTTGATTAAACTCCACGTTAACTATTTAAAATAAATTTAAAAAACATATGAAGTAATCTTTAGGTAAATATCTGAAGATACTACGAAAAAGATATAACCACAAGATAAATTACAATTCAGATCTTATGAAAAATTATTTGAGAACTTTTTTTACTTTCACTTCAACAGGATGCAGAAAATTGAGGGATTTAAAAAACGTTAATTACTTAAGTTTAAAAATCATCGTGCAGTAATATTGTTTTGATTTAATTTTCTAAGCCTTTGAGACCGTTGGTATTAATACAATTGTATAAAATAAATTTCCACTTTAACAACAATTTTAAAGTATATATCCGAGTACTTTCGAAGCCGTTACTTCATCATCAGGGATTTCCCAAAAGATGTTAATTCAAAATTCAAAAGTATAATTATATTTAAATTAAAAATTGTTACGTTCATAATAGTCGGCTCTCAAGAAATAAAAAATAATTTGTACGTCAAAACGATTGTAACGTCATGTCCGTAAGATGAAACTATAATAGTCATAATAATGGAACAGTCGTAAACACCTTACGGATATGACGTTACAGTCTTACTCAGTTACAAATTATTTTTTTATTTCTTGACGACCGACTATTATACACGTAACAATTTTGAATTTAAATATAATTATACATTTGAATTTTTAATTAACATCTTATAAGAAATCCCTGATGATGAAGTAACGGCTCCGAAAGTACTTGGAAATATATTTTGAAAATTGATGCTAAGTGGAACTTCATACAATAATACTGTTTTTATAAAAGAAAATCGTTTAATTTTATTTTAAATAAATTTCTACGAAGATATTCTAAAGAGTTCAGTCAGCAATTTGTTAAAAATGGCAACGGAAGGATAATCAAGCACTTTTTCGTAGATAGAAGTATCACGTCGTTTTTTAATACTGTTAAACTACTGTATTTAAAAAAACCTTCCTAGCAGTTTATTTAAAATTCAATTGAACATATAATAATTTTATTGAAACAGCGATACTCTGTCGACAAATTTCTAAATTATACTACTTAAAAAAATTATAAGAACTAAATTTTCAGGAATCCATGCATTCAATTTATACGTAACTAGCCGGCCCATCTAGCCAGAATCTGGATCCTCGGGGTTCATGTCAGTCAGGCGAATCCCGGAGCCAATTCAGAAACTTCTCGGGGCCTCCGGGAGTCAAGGAGCCAACCACCAAGGCCGCAGAGCTCACTTTTCTCGCTATTCCCAATTTTCCAGGGCGACCGGCACCCTGAACATCCTCAGAGCTTGCTTCGGTCGCCATACCCATCTATCCCAGAGAGCTCCACCCCCTGGACCCCCGCAATGTACGTTATGATCATAATTGTAAGAATAATACTGAGAAATAATAATTATTCTTTTATACTAACAGTAATTTTTATATTATACTTTTAAAATAATAAAAATTCATAATTTATGAATTTTTCGTTATATTAGTGCAATTAAATAAAATAATATAATAAATATTATTACATTTCTTTGCCATAATGGCAGGAACATAATAATGAAGAAAAAGGATTAATCTATTTTTTCCTTAATGAATATCTTTATTCATTACTTAAATTCGGTGAATTCATAACTTCACCCTCCATAGTGGCGAAGAAATAATGAATATTTTTAATGTCTTAACCTTTAAGGGAGCTAGGACCTCGGTCGGATGGGTTAAAACCTTCCCTGGGACAACAAGAATTTATCCCCAAGTAATCGGTTGGTTGGTTCTCGCGTGATGGAATAACAAACAAACTGACCGACTCTATTTATATATATATATATATAAATATATATATATATATATATATATATATATATATATATATATGTTTCCGAATTACCTTGATCTGTTAGATCGTAAGTGTACCTGATGCGTACAAAAATTATCCTTCAGCACACTAACCAATACCCGGTTTGAATTTTGAAAATCGGACGACAGTTTGCAGAAATATTATATGAGCACCGCACTGCACCTTCTAAAACAGCGCCTAAGGGGCACCCCGTTCATTACCAGAAGATGGTGATAATTAGTCTAGCCTCCCACGAGGTGCTCGCATACCTCACCACTCTAGCCTCACACCAAACCCCACGGGATGCCCGTTATTGTTAAACAGAATTTTTTTAAATCTATTTAATTCAATTTATTTGACGAAAATAAATGAATTGTATTATTTTTGTAATATCGTATTCATTCGATTGATTCGAATCATTCAGTTCAAAACCAGCTTACACAGTGATAGAGAGTAACAGTTCACAGTTGGTTAATTCAATTCATTAAAGTTTGTGTTTAAAACGGAAACCTTCATTACTTCGTATATACGCGTACATTTTTTTTCGAGATGAAATATCTAAAACCCTTCTCAGTAATGCCAAGAAACATGAGTAAAAATTTGGTTGAGATTGATCAAGTAGTTTTTTGTTTATCCCAAATAAACAAAACCCTCTTCTACTTTATACAGTAGTATAGATATGTATTAAAATAATTTTCTTTAACGCATTCTAAATTGTGAATTATTTTGTACTTATTTAAAATCATCAGATGTTTTCTTGAAAATCATTTCACATATTTATTTCATTTGAAAAAAAATGAATTAACTTTAATCACATCTATTCATTATTTTATAATTAAATGTGCATTTTATAATGCTGTTCTGATCAAGGACAGTTCCTTTTTTATCCGTATAATATAATATATCTACCTATTCCTAACGTACTGTTATAACATATTATGTACTTATTAGAATTAAAAATTGATTTATTATATTTAAATGAAATTCAAATATTGAAATAAATCTAGAATTATTAATAAAAAAATTTTTGTAAACGTTTCTTTCAAAAATTATTATTAACCTACTAAGCCTGAAGATTGGCGTAAAATAAATCATAATTATAAATTAGCTTTATTACGTATAAACAAACGCATTGGGTTGGGAATCGCATGAAAATATTTCGCAAAAGTGGAAACGAGAAAAACTAGGAACAAAAAGAGGAAATTTACAATAGAAAGCGTGTCTATCTCGACCTTGAATTTTGAAATAGGCGTCACCCAATTCAACTTGAAATCACTAATGATGTTCAACCACTTCACAGTATTCTCGTGACCAATTCAACTGTCTGCCTTCATTATTTTACCACAATCTAGAACAGAACAATAAAGTGTAGTCAATGTTTAAGAACCTAAGAAGAGGGGAAATTTGGATTGTATGCAATTAACTCACAATCATTGGTCTTTTATTATATAAATAAGAATATCAAAATTAATAGTCTTTTGTTTTTAGAATATCTGTTCCATTCGCTGTATTTCATATTATATATATATTGTTACTTGCGTTTCTCGTCGCAGTCAGTGGATGTTTAACCGTGAGAATAATAATCATAAATAAAAATTACAAGTTGTTCAATTTACAAAAAAAACTATTAGTGTATTGAAATTTCTTCAAAACAACAGTTTGGTGAGTACAAGACCTACTATTGGGCTTTAGATTTCTCATCACGGCTTCGCTCGCGAATACATAATCAGAATTAAACATAAATTACCATTACTATCTTAGCAATCTCAAAAAGAGTGGTTCAATAGCGGTAGCATACGTCGGCAAACAAAAAAAAAAAAAAATTATGCACTTCTACCCTATAAAATATTAAAATACAAAAATCCCAAAAATGGTTTTTATATATTTATCTGAAGAGCAAGTCCAAATTGAGCGAATACCCGTTTACTACAAAAAAAAAAATTACAATCATTGTTCGCATTTTTATCTTTCTTTCTTGACCCCTTTCACGGTCGAATTTCAAAAAAATCTTGAAAGATATTCACATGAAGATAACATACACTCAAGTTAATATATTCATTTGTTGTAGAAAAATTCAAATAATAGTAAAATTTAAAATTACCCTATTTAACTATTACAAAACTAGGAATTTCAAATAATCCTTTCTTATGTGCACTTATACCGTAAGAAGAACTTGTACAAAAATCTTCATCAAAATTTACGTTCAGTAGATTTTGCTGGGCGTTGATTATGAATCACTTAACACATGTTCTTTTATATAAATATAGGGAGGAGTTGGTGATATTTTTGGGACTGATTAAGAGCAAAAAGTAAACAAGAAATATCATATAGATGAATGCACTTCTTGCTTTATTTTCCTTTTATATGCAATTTAATATGCAGTAATAAAAGAAATGCCGATCTCCGTGGCGGAGTAGTAACGTCTCGGCCATTATTCTGGAGGTCTCAGTTTTGAATCCCGGTCAGGCAAGACATTTTTAATTGGCTATAAAATTCCATTTTCCATATCTCAAGCACAAGCTACAAGCTTTTATGGCTATATAATAAAAACTAATATTTAAATCAAATTTCACCGATTTGGGAGCTTATGTTTTTTTTTTGTTTTTTAAATCTGTTAATTTGTATTATTCCTGATTGTAATGTTGTTGATATATTTTTTGTTAAATATGTTAATAATATGAATGACTAAAATTTTCTAATATATTCAAAAAGGTTGAGATTTTTCTTAGAAAAAAAAAATTAATTCCTTATTAAGAAAGCTATCAAAAATAAATTTTAATAATTATTGAGATATACAGACAAACAAAGGCCGATTCATATATATTCACAGGTAGTGAATTTTTTGGACATCATTTTTGTAATTTTTTTCTCACATGGGATCATAAAAGTCAAGAAATACATTCCAAATAGGAGGCAAGTCATCTTTTTGATTGTTTCTATATCATTTCACCTTAATTTCTATATCATTATGGTATCCTTTCAGTAAGGTACGGTTTCACTGTGGTATTATTACTTCAGAATATGAAAAAACGTAAATTGCCAAACTATATTTTTACTTCCTTGTAAGAAGCAAAAAAAGTATTGTGATCGTGAAAAATTTCGGTTTTCAGATTTCAACGGAAATATCCGTTTTAACTATCCCTGAATCCATTTTAACTAGTTTCAGCGTGACGTCTGTACGTAAGTACGTATGTATGTATCTCACTAACTCAAAACGATTAACTGTAGAATGTTGAAATATTGAATTTAGGGCTGTTTTAACATCTAGTTTTGCACGTTCCCTTTTGATGGCAATCGACTGAAGTGTCCAAAAAAGGCCAAAATCCATAAAAATTAAATTTTTGACTTTTTCTTAACTGCAGTAATAAGCCCTCATTGAGAACTTTTCAACGATATATTACAGTGGTACTTATTTTCATTGGTACCAGAGTTACAGCCAAATAAAATTTTAATTAATATAATATTTGGATACTATAAGGCGAAGGCACAATGGTTCGAATCAAACTTTAAAAAAATAATTTAAAAAAAAGTTAAAAATAAAAAAGTAGATGAACTTCTTTTTAAATTTAAATATATTGATTAATTAATAAATAATTAATCCGCGATTGTAAAAAACCTTTTACAATAATTAATAATCAGTAATAAAATAAAAAATAAAAAATGAAAAAAATCATAAGTTATTAGTGAAATAATATGTACTTTTAAGAATGTCTATATGTAATTTAAAAGTCACAAGTACATGTGTATATGTAATAAAGTTGGTGAAACATTATTTAATATTAATTGAAAATTATAATTTAGAATCTTATTACTTTTGGATTTTTTAGTTCAATTTCTGTTTAATTCTATGTACTTATTCTGGAGTTTCTATTTAATTTTATTTACATTAAAGTTAACTACAGAGTGACTGAAAAATAGACCCTCACAAGAACAACATACACACTGAGGCATACATGCCCGATCTTTAATAAATTGCAAAAAAATTCTTTTCTTTTAGTTCATTACTCCTCTGTTATTGTCAGACAATATTCTTCCTAAGTCGGAGTTTATCACCATTTAGCTTACTTGTTTTTTGTTGCCTTCATTTAATCGCTCTTTGGTTTGATATAATTTTTCTTTGCGTACACGTTCTCTAGTTTTCAAAATTTCTCTCACTCTATAATCATCATCCTCTCTTAATCTTTGTATTGTTTCCTTGGTCTTAACGGTTTCTTCCTTTTATTTATCATCTTCTCTTAACGTTTTTATTTCTTCTTTGTTTGCAACATTTTCTTCCATTTTATTCTTTCTTTGGTTTTAAAATTTTCCGATCTAGTAATACAAGTAATAAAGAGACTTTTAATCTATCCTAATATTTCATGTAAGATTGTTGAATTAATATTATAAATATTTGATGTTAATAAAAACTAATATTTCAGCAATTGTGTAATTGTCCACTTTATTAAAGGATTGGAGGAACGTATCTCAATTTCAAATGAAATATGTTTAAACGAAGTGCAGTAAAAAATATATATATATGTAATGTAATAGGCGTACAAGGAAGTCATGTGATGTCTACATCAGATTTTTTTTTAATGTAATATATATATATATATATATATATATACATGATTCTAACGTGAAATTATTTAATTTTATACTTAATTTTTTAAATCTATTATAATTTTACGTACCAAAATATGCTGAGCATAAAACATTTGTTTTATCAAAAATGAATTCAAGTGATGTTTCATACCTGTAACAAAAATAAAACGAAAAATTATAAGGACATACGTATCTATAAAAATATTATTTATATATTTGTTAATTCTTAGCTAACGTATTGTAAATTTCTGTTAAAATATTTTCAAAACTAATATTTTTATAAAATAATATTTCTATAACTAATATTACACAACACTGATGCTAAATCTTAATTACTTCGTGAAAGATAACCTTTTATTAATATCTCAAAAATGCTATACTGTGTAATAGGTTTAAAAAAATGTATATTTCCCCTTTAAATCTATTACAGAAGATACATGCTTAGAAAGTAAACCTCACGCGCGCCCACACACATAGTATTCATAAGATGATGTAGTAATTACAATTTCACAAAATGTTATTAAATTTCTAATGCTTTCAATCTATTCGTACATCGCTTGGCAAGTAAAAAGTAACAATTTTTAAACATCATTTTAGATTAATTCAACGTATCAAGAAAAATCTAGCAAAAATCTCAAAAAAGTTTTGCACAGTTGCTGAAACTTGTCTTAAACACTACCGACCTCAAATCAAAAAACACAAATTAATACAGTGGGCTGCAATCGAAAAACTTGCTGCAAAGAAAGCGAAAAGCGTTTCATCAACAGAAAAAGCTGCAGTCTTTAAGGATACTCGTGGCTTAATCTTCTGGTGAAGGATAAAATCTTAACAGGACAATTACGTATTTCTGCTTAATTGTCTAAATAAGGAAACAAAGACTCGATAAAAAATAAGATTCATTTCCACTGAGACAATGGATCAGTTCAGTTTTCTGCGACAGCAAAATTGTTCGAATTACACTACAAAATTCTTCTGCACTCTTCTCCTAACTCGCTATAACTAGCACCTTTGGGTTATTATTTATTTTTAAAAATTATGAAGTAGTGTGCTGGATAAATATTAACCCGAAATGATAAAATTCTTTCGAAATACCAGCCTGTTTTAAAGAGTTGGATAAATCATAAGTTAAGGATGGGATTAAAATCCATAAAGCATAATTTCACTAAGTATATTATAAACTTGAAAGGTTAATATGTTGAAAAATAAAAGATTTTTCCAGGAAAACTATATTTTTTATTTCTGTACGGAGGAATTTAGTAAATAGATATTTTTTTTTTTTTTTTTTTTTTAATTTCATCCAGAAAATATGAAATGAAAGTCTAACCATGTTTGTTTCAAACTGTATTAAGTTCAGTTCTATGAATAAATATGCGTTGTTAGTAATTCTTAGGCATTATTACAGTATTCCAAGACATTAATGACCCTCATATCGGCATTCTCATAGTAATGCAAGTGGAATTATACTGTATACGTTCCTGTAAGAATTTTATGAATTAAGATCATAAAAAGGATCTCCCATCAAAAAAAAAATCCCGTTTTAATCTAAATTTAATAATACGTATTATAAAACGACATGTTCTTAAGTGTATAGATTTTAATATACATTAACGAACTTCCTTTATGAATGAAATTAATATTTACAAAAATAAAATTATCGCTAAACATTTACTACATAAAAAAAACACAATATCCTGAGAAAACATTGCAATTTCCTGTCTCCTTTTTTTATTATCTTAATCAAAAAATGTGGTTTTATGATTGTAAGAGTTCAATTCAAATATCTAAAAACAAAACTGTGAATATTTTAAGAACACAATAAATAAATAATTAAATGTAATACATACTTTCTATATTTATACTTACTAATATATATATACACACACACATAGAACCCACAGTTCATTTTTTTATTTCCTCTCTATTCATATGAGGATGCAAGTAATGCTTTCGTAAATATTTAAAGTAATTTAATAGAATAACAGAAATTGATCTAGGTAGGTGGTGGTAATCCACCGGGTGGGTCTAGAGATGACTCGTCATCGCAAATTAGGTGATTTCGAAGTCGATAGTTCTAAGGTTCAAATCCTATTAAAGCCATAAATCCTATTAAAGACGGATTTTAATACTAGATCGTGGGTACCGGTGTTCTTTGGTGGTGGGTTTCAATTAATCACACGTCTCAAGAATAATCTTTCCTCTCTGCGCTGCCACTACTATGATGTATTCATTTCACTCAGATGTGCTCCCTTAGATGCTTCAGATGTGCTCCATTCCTTTCGAATGTTTTCTGAGAACTGCGGAGACTTTGCGTTAGCCTCCTGCTACCAGGATACTTTTCCTCTCTTTCTTTGTATCTCTTCTCCGTGTTCATCCAGTAAGCGAGTAAATTCGTCAATGTCTCGGTTCGGAGAATGGTAACAGAAGAAAACAACAAGATCCCCTATGTCGGTCTTACTGGGACTTAGTATCGGAATTCCGGGTCGCGGAAAACCGATAACTGCCGCCAATCTCTAATTCGTCAACCACCAATCTCCGATGATTGAAGCCTAGTTTGGTTCTGAGATCTACAAAATATCAATTCTATGCCTTCGAGCCATATTCCACGTGACATCTGGTGAGCGTTTGCTTCGGTTGTTGTTTATGTGTAAGAATTTCATTTTTGTTTCCTACAGTTCACTGGTCCTCCGTACCGGATATATTACAATCGAAAACATTTTTTAACCGGTTCTCTAATAGTCGCTCGATAATACACCTATCCTACTCTAACTCTCTGGTCCGTGAGCTTTCTTGCCGTCCTGCCGTCCTTGTAACCATGTAGCTTTCTTGGTACAGAGCTATGTGGTGGAACAATAGGAAAAAACACCGAAATATTTTGCCAAAATATGCTCAAAAATTAAGGGAAGGTTTCTGAAATTCTTTGAAATAAGATTACAGTACTTGATTTTTTTAGTAAGTTCAGAAAGAAATCTTAAGCGTATCTGCAAAAAAAATATGCAAAAATCAAGAATAAAATGATGAAAAACGAAGAATTTTGAACTAATATTTTTATGAATAAAATCATTGAGGATCACCTTAAAGGTGATGGATACAACATAACAAGACTGCCGCACAAGATAAAGCATTTTTTCATGATATTTGATCATGACATTTGATCATTTTAATACCGTTAACTCATTTGCCTTCATAAATACAGCCGTTAAATGAGCCTAAAAAAAGAACACACGAAAAGTTAGCGTAAATAATTCAGACAAACTCTGGAAGAGACAGTAATTCTCAAAACTAGTTGGCCCCCGATTCATCTGATTACGGGTTATTTAAAGAAAGCTCAACATTTTATCATCAGATATGGTTCGTTCCAGTGGTAACTAACAACTAATAAAAAGGTGAAAGAGCTAAGTTTAACCGATAAGTTCTTCAGTCATTAGGCTTTTCGGACCGACATTAAAAATAAAACTCCGAATTGAGCTAGACAGTACCCCCCCAAAAAGATCATGCCATGGGTGCAAGCATTAGCTTTCAACGTTCTGTAAACCTCAGAATGGAACTCTAACATCAGATTTATGTAACAAAAAATCGAAAATGGAGAAGGGATCTGAAGGATAAGAAAGTGAGGTAGGTAGTTAAGATATGATGATATACCCAGGTATTAATCGCAATAAGATATGGTTCAAACTTTTTACATTTAAAATAAAGTCCTCGACCACTACGGCCGGAAGAGGACACGTTCACAATTGTTCTGCAAGTCGGATAATATTTACTCACATGAAATCAATACATTATTGTTTATCGAATTCGAATCAGTCAGCTTAAAAAGCTTGTTTGCTGCAACAAAAATTGTCTTTTCTATACTTATTAAAGATTCCAACGTACAGATTGTAACGTACACAGTTTGTAAAGACACCGCTCTTAATCAGAGTGATGTCTTCTATGTATATTTATTTCTTAATATTGTTTACAACGGAATATATGTTAGGGAATATAAAGTTACAAATAAAAAAAATGAACTTATGTTGGATAGTGGAGGGGAAAAATTACTTATAATCTTATATACACATAAATATGTCATGAGTGATAATAACGGCCAGAAACCCATCGGGTTGGTCTTCTGATGAACTCGTCATGGCAGATCAGCTGATTTCGAAGCTGAGAGTTCTAAGGTTCAAATCCTAGCAAAGACAGTTACTGTTATACGGATTTGAATACTAGATGATCGTGGATACCGGTGTTCTTTGTTGGTTGGATTTCAATTATCCACACGTCTCAGGAATGGTCGACCTGACACTGTACAAAACTACACTTCATTTACATTCACACACATCATCCTCTGAATTAAACCTTATGGTGGTTCCGGAAGCTAAAAAATAAAAGAGAAGGGAATTTACTATTTTTTTTAATTTCTTGGTAACAAATAAAGACCTTGATTTCTGGTGTATGTTATCTTCATGTGAATATCTAAAAACAAATTTCTTCTTTTTTTTAAATTCAACCTTCAAAGGGGTAAATAAAGGTAAAAAGATTTTGAACGGTGATTGTAAATTTTCCCCATTTACGACTATACTAAAGATAATAAATACATTTGAGCTTGCAAATACTCTTCAGATAAATATTTAAAAACATACTCGGGTTTATGAATTACGATTTTTAAAGGGGTGCGAGGGTTTAGGGCGCAACGAAACAAAAACACAGCCACTGGTCACTGTTACTATATGTGTGACGCGACTGGCTGTACTTGCCTCCGATTACCTGACTAAAAAATATAAAATAAAAAACAAAATTGACTGCGACGGGAAAATAAGTAACCACATACCCCGAGCGAAGCCGCGACGGGGATGCTAGTGTATATCTTTATAAATTTAAATGATATTTATGAATAATACATTAGCATGTAGGTCGCTCATCTCCTTTTAACAGAAACAGTGGCATAATCTTATTGTTCGCTACGGAAAGACAAGTTGGGTTAAATTCAACTGCACTGGCAATTGACATAGCGTTCCGATGATGTTGACTATAAGATGCTCCAAAGAAATGAGCTCAGATTTAAAAAAAAAAATTGAAATCAAATGTCAGGAAAATTTCATTTCAATTTTCATCACCGTTTCATATCAATTTCATTAACATTTTGATGATAAATTCTGTAAAATAATATACATTTAAATTACTCCAGTTAAGATTCCGTGATATTTGAACCCAAAAAAATGTCCTCTTGAACAACTTAGTAGAACGAACGGTGTCTTTCATTGATCATTCCCCCACGTAAATTTAAATGAAAACAAAATGTGTACCTTAATTATGTAGAAACTAGATCATTTTTTTTTAAGTAACTACATATCTACTGTCACTGACAATTTTCACGTTATGTAATCGGTTTGATAACATATTTATGAAAATTATAGCAGCTGTTTTGGATTTAATATGACAGAAACAATCATTAAAGGATTGTAAAACACATTACCCTCCTTTCATAATAATAAATAAATAAATAAAGAAGAAAAAAAGATTAAATGGAAATTAATTACATATAAACTGAACTGAAAAATCACGCGGTTATGGATGAATCATGGTACACTAACTTTTTAATAACTGATATCTTCTTTTTTTAATGACAAAGAACAGATGACACACATGTCCTACTTCCAAAAACTTTTTTCTATTTTTTTTTTTAAACAATTTCAGCCATAAAGACGGATCTTATTAAATGCATAATGCGACATAATATTCTTGCCAAGAATATCTTTCGTTTTTCCTTTGTTTTATTTTTAAAAAAATAATAATAATAAATAAACAGTATTAAAAGCCACAGATAAAAATCAAATAACTATTGCAGTTTCAAAACACACACACACTCACACGCATAATAATATAGATATTTAAAAAAAGAAAAGTAAAAAAACAACACAACCAAACAGACCTTATTAAAAGAAAAAAAAGTATAATACCCTATATACCCATTTACCACGCCCATCATTCTGTCCGAAATGACAGCAAAAATAGCCTGCGCGTCTTAACATGGATTTTAAGCTTTCACACTATATAGAATGATGTAATCATTAAACTTATATATATTAATAAATACATACAGAATTTTAATAAAAACTCATTTGTTTTCACTACGAACTACATCGAGTGAAATAAAATGATTTAGGAAAAAAAACCTTTGTTAATTTAGTAATTTTGGGTATTACAAAACATTAAAAATAACTAAATATCGGTAGGGATTAATTTAAAGCTAGTCTTAACTGGGTATACCGATTTCTTTGTCGTCCTTCTATTCGTAGAACTACAATAGCAAAGCGGCTACCAAAAACATACAAAGATAGACTGACCAAATAAATTTACGAAAAAGAAAGAATTATTCCTTTGATAAAATCAGGAATGCGGATTGGATACCGGTGACTTTCGAAATGCTATCGACATTAATTGAAGTGCAGGTGCACGGATTGTACAGATACAAACTGCCAGTTATGAAAAACAACTTCGCTCGGTGAAGCTGACAATAATTACGGACCGGAAAAAATTATCCCCGATGTAATTTTTAAAAGAAAACATTAACCTAGAAGTAAAATATATCCACCTAATATTTTTTACGGGCAGAAGAAAAGGGATGGATAAATAATGGGTTAATAAATTCATTAAATGCGTAAATCTACATTTAATACCGTATTAAATGCGTCTGGGCGCTTCGACCTGGCGCTTTTATTACGAAAACCTCCTACATTTGTTTATAGATACTTTTAGAGGTCATACGACCGGTGATGTCAAGCAAAGATAGATGATGGAAAAATCAATCTCGTAAACACTATCTAAGTAAACTGCACGGCCAACACTTCGCAGAAGACAACATTATCCCATAAAATCAAGAAACCGTCTTTGATACAGATTTGTAAGCGGATTATTGGGGCTTGATCAGAAATACCCGATGATTTGATTAAAATGTCATTCAGAAATGTACTTTGAAAGCTTTCGATGGAAGTGAGGAGGATCATATGTGATTAAATTACTACGATGGTAATTGCAATTCGACGGGTGACGAAAACTCGAGCACTGATCACAGTAATTAATTAAATACTTACTATAATTTCTATGCTTATGATTAAATAATTACAGTACCGCCTGATTTGTTGACATTATGCAAATAAAAAATACATTTCATTCTTGCAAGATGATTTTGTTAATAAAATGCAAAAGTAACGATATGTTTTTTACATTTTTCGAAACCTGGATGTGCTAGGTGCATGGATGTAAACTGCAAATCCATTAAATTGGTTTTATTTAATGAAAATAACAAAACAAATTCTAAACATTCACACGATTCATTTGATGTCAGTTTCGCTTCACTTCCATCAAAAGAATACGCTCGCTTCGCTGATGGAAGCTCGCTTCCATCAGCAAGCCGAGCCCCGACCGCGTAGTATATATATATATATATATATATATATATATATATATATATATATATATATATATATATATATATATATACTTATTGTTTTTTTAAATCTGATGTGGACACCACATGACTTTCTTGTACGACTACTTAATTACATATACACATTTAAAAAAAATTAAAAGTACATGAAATCTTACTTCATTAATAACTTATTGAATTCTAATTAATCGTAATTTTTTTTTACAATCAGAGATTAATAATTAATAAATGTAACATGAACTTTATTTATACAATTAAAATTATTACAATTAACTGTAAATAATTAACTTTCAACATCATTTTGCATATATGTTAATGAGGAATTAAATAGGACGATGATGTGCATCGAATGAGTACTGCAATAGAACTTTACTGGACGAGAGAAGAAGACAAAGGAAACAATAAAAAGATTAAGAGAGGATGATGAATATAAAGAGATAGAAAATTTGAAAACTAGAAAACGTATAAAAAAATTAAAATCAGGATAATTGTATCAAATAAAAGAGCGATTAAATGATTGGCAACAAAAACAAATAAACGAAATGATGACCAACTCCGATTTAGGCAGAATACTGTCCGACAATATCAGAGGAGTACTTGATAAAAGATAATAATTTTTTGCAATTTATTAAAGATCGAGCATGTATGCCTTAGTGTATATGTTGTTCGTGTGAGGGTCTTCTTTTCAGTCACTTTGTAGTTAACTTTAATGTAGATAAAATTAAACATAAACTCCAGAATAAGTACATAAAATTAAAATAAAAAATAAAAAAATAATAGGATTCTAAATTATTATTTTCAATTAATATTAAATAATCGGATTTTTTACCAAATCTACTACATGTACATATATGTAATAATGCCTATTAAATTACATATACATATTTTTAAAAGTATATATTATTATTTAACTAATAACTTCTGATTTTTTTCTGATTTCTTTATTGTTATTATTGAATTATTAATTATTGTAATTTTTTTTTACAATCGCAGATTAACAATTATTAATAAATCAAATTAAAAAAAAAGTTAAAAAAAATAAATTAATAAAAAAAGGAGATAAAGTCTCATTATTACCTATGTGCCTTCGCCTTATAGATCCAAATATTTCATTTGGTATAACTCTGGAACGAATGAAAATAAGTACCATTTATGACACATCATTGAAAAGCTCCCAATGAGGGCATACTACTGCAGTAAAAGAGAAATCCAAAATCAAAATTTTTGGGGTTTTGGGCTTTATTGGACACTTTTGGTTCAGTCGATTGCAATCAAAAGGAGAGGTGCATAACTAGATATTACAACAGTTCTAAATTCAAAATTTCAATATCCTACGGCTAATCGTTTTTGAATTATGCGAGATTCATACGTACATAGATATGGTACGTACATACAAACGTCAAGTCGATACTATTTTACATGGATTCAGGGGTGGTAAAAATAGATATTTCCGCTGAAATCTGAAAACCGAAATTTTTCGCGATCTTAATACTTCCTTTACTTCGTACAAGAAACTAAAAAGACATATTTATTTTTAAACGCATAATGCAATGCATAATTATAGCAAGAAATATTTGCAGTCTTCTCTTTTGTATAAATAATTTCCTTTCGTGTTAATTGAAAGCCAAAAAAATGTAGGGCCTTTTACGTTTAATTTATACAATGTGGTGCAGAAGCAGACTACTAAAGTATTAATATAGATCGGTAAAATAGAAAAATTTGTAGCGACATATTTTATTTTATTTACTAAACTTAATAATAATAATAATGGGGGCTAAGTTCTTATCGTCAATCAATAACATTTTACTAACGTGGAAAAATTTCAAAAGCAAATGAAATTGAAGGACTCGTAGTTATTACCATTCGTATATTTAAATAAATTTAATACATATAATATAAATAAATTTAAAATCTACATATAATATTTTATTTTGAAGTGTCGTAATAAAATGCTGAACATGTTCTCATTATTCGATAAATATTCCCGCCTAATCGATATAATCTCATGGGAGTTCCATCAAAAAGTTAGAGTTTTCAAGATAAAAAAATAAATAGGCGGTCATTTATTAAGATAAGATAAACGGTAAATGAAATTTCGGCTAACAATAACTAAGATAATTGTTTGGCATCCACAAATATCATGAAGATATGATATTTAAAAAAAAATGTTTATTAACTTAATTCTTGTATTTATGAATAATATTCATATTTACGAATATTCTTTAAAAAAAATAATAATAATAATAAAAAATGACGAACCATACAGTGGAGACGCCAGAATACAGTATTTCGGCTTACAAGAAAGGCCTTATTTTACTTCCGTTAGAAAGTTTTATTAATTATTGAACCGTTAAAAAAAAATCTTCCAAACAATTTATTAAAAATACTATCTTTTATGGAGAAAGTTTTACGCCAATAAATTAAAAAAAAAAAAAAAATGCAAATTAAGAAAGGTTAAAAAACCTGAATTTCTGCATCACTGCTAAATGTGTACATAAATATGTGACCAAATAATTTTCATTAAAGTTTTTTTTTTTAATTCTTTCCCATAAAAATGGATGGTGCGTGGTATTGTTTGTTTGTTGTTTATGGTCGAATTTTTATTTTGGCTGCTATTGGCGAAGAGCGGAGTAATTGCGGTGCGCCGGGCGCTGCGCATAAACGATTGATTCGTTTGAATGACTCATTCGTTCAAACAATTTATACTTGCTGATAGGAACGATTTATCTAAAATTATATTTGTGTTTTGGGGATAAACAAGGAAAACATTCTGGTTAGACCTGTGTTAAAATAATCATAACTCAAGAAACAGCTAAACATGTACAGAATTTTGAAGCTTTTCCTTGTAAAAGTTTTTTTTTGTTGTTGGTACGCTAAATTCATGTACGTTATTAAAAATCCAAAAGAATTTGGATTTTTTCTTAACTGCAGTAATAAGCTCTCATTGAGAGTTTTTCAACGATGTATCATAAGTGGTACTAATTTTTATTGGTTCTAGAAATACACCCAAATAAAAATTAACTAATGGAATATTTGGATCTTATAAGGGTAAGGCACATCGGTTGTAATCAGACTTCATCTCTTTTTTTTTAACCTTTTTGTTTAGTTTAAATATATTGATTTATTAATAATTATTAACCTCCGATTGTATAAAATGTTTTACGATAAATAATAATTCAATGGTAACAATAAATAAAAAAACTGAAAAAATATCAGAAGTTATTAATGAAATAAAATTTTTATGTATTCTTCATTTTAAAAAAAATGTTTGCATGTAATTTAATAGGCGTACAATGAAGTCATGTAGTGTCCACATCAGATTTTTTAACCTTTACATCCAGAAAATATAAAATTTCATCTTTTCCTCAAGTGAATAATGTATAAAAAGTAAAAATAAAATGCTAAGTTATGTAAAATATTAAAATAAATACGCTTTCGCATTTATCGTGTCTTTATTTTATGAATAATTTAAAATATTTATTCAAGTGATTTGGAAGTTTAATCTTTCTGAACGTCGTATATGTAGCATATAATTATATGATAAGAAGTTGGGAACCGCTTTGTTCATTCTAGTTTTTTATTTAGAATTTATTTCTGGAAGTTTACAGTTAACATATGTTAATTTTGTAATAAAACTAAGAGCAATAATATTAATTTTTTTACAATTGTTTTTAAATTCATTTACATATTTCTAACAAAAATTAAAATAGATGGAAAGTAATATAACTAGAGCTGCGATATCCGTTGCGGGCGAAGAGGGTTCAGGTGACCACTGATGACATATCTAGGGGTCATAAGCTTTCATTTAAAATAAATTTAGCAAAATCGGTCCACTGGTTGGAGCTGGGGATTTATGTCGAAATTTTTGAAAATTAATTTAAATATATAAATTTTCCATCCATTTTGTAATAAATTTATATATAATTACGATATATATAAACTATAAATTTTCTTAACATCAATCAATAATTTTGATATTGGAATTTGACGACCACTGAACATACATTGTACGTTCAAAATACCATTGTTTTTAAGGAACTTATATTTTAAGAAGTTTTCCAAAGATTTTCTTTCGGAAAACATTTTTTGGCTGACAAAAAATATAAAAAGGATTTTAAAATAACACCTTTTTAGATGGACATAAATACATAAATTTATTTTAAGAGAATATATCAAGAAATATAAAACAGAATAACAAAGGATCGACGTTCAAACTATTTGATTATTTTCTTGAACTTGCTGTGTACTCGTACATTATACGTACAACTTATCTTTATCATTTTAAAATCTTATTGAAATGTAAACTAAAACTATTTCTTTAGTAATAGTTTATGATTTATTTTTTAATCAGTTTCTCAAATATAATAGTTTATGATTTATTTTTCAATTAGTTTCTCAAATATAATAGTTTATGATTTATTTTTTAATTAGTTTCTCAAATATTTAACTGAATTTCAATTGATTATTGTTTTTTACTGTTCATTATTGTTTTATAAAGTATCGATAAATATTGCCGCAAAGTCCTATTTGTGTTTTAATTTGTACATAACAAAATTCATTCATATTTGTTACATGAGAATCAGAAATAATAACTGGAAGAATATAATGCTGTGTGCCCTATTCCTATAAATTACATCAATCACTTCGCTGTGGTTATTAATTTGATTTGAGAAATAAATTCTAAATATATCTTATCTGGTATTAATTATTAATTAATTCATAACACTGTAAATTTTTGCTAACCATAACAGATCGGCATAATTTCTAGTTTTGTACAAATTGAGAGATTTTTTAAAACGATCGAATCTATGCAAACAAGAATAGCGTGTGAGATTGTTTTTTATTAATACCGCACTTTCGATAAATAACTGGATAACATGCCGATAATAACTTTCAAAAAGATGATTCAGGTCTTTTATTTCGAACACATATAGATTAACCATTAATAGTAATTCTGGTAAGAGTAGTCACCCTCGCTCGTTTTGAATGAAAAGGGTAAAGTAAAAATAAAAATAAAAATAAAGCCTAAAATCGGAACGGTCAGTTTTAGATAATTTTAAAAAGTTTAGCCAGTGCAAAACGAAAAATTTATTATCCCCACCCTGAATGAAATTACTCTAATACATAACAAAAGTGACTGTCAAGTGTAATGAAATCATCTAATTGATACAAGATCGTTCCTTTAATCCACAAAGATTTTTTATTTAGTCCAAAATAAAAAAAAAAGATTTTTAGCTCTACCCTATTATGAGGGAGAGGATTAATGAGATCTAGACACCTTCAGAAATTATTGTAGGGGCATTAATTAAATTATGCGAAAAATATACCTATTCTTCGAGTAAACATTTTGAACTATATTCCTGTCCTCTTTTCTGATTGTGACCAAAATAAAACGACATTAGTTTCCAATATACAGAAATTATCGTGCCAAATTTCATCCAAATCTATTCATACAAGCCGGAGATGTCAAAAAAAAAAAAAAAAATAGACCAAAATACATATGTCGTACCAACATTTTTCAAAGTTAAAATAGAGTTTATTAGTTAGGGATCATGTAGCATCAAGATCTGCAAAAATCATAACATGTAAAATTTGACCAGATTGGAAAAAATTTCCGTTATTTCAGTACTTTTTTTTTGTCTTCAGTCATTTGACTGGTTTGATGCACCTCTCCAAGATTCCTTATCTAGTGCTAGTCGTTTCGTTTTGGTATACCGCCTACATCCTACAACCCTAACAATTTGTTTTACATATTCCAAACGTTGCCTGCCTGCACAATTTTTTCCTTCTACCTTTTCCTACAATATTAAAGAGACTATTCCATGATGCCTTAATATGTGGCCTCTCTTCTTTTAATTATATTTTTCCAAATGCTTCTTTCTTCATCAATTAGCCGCGACTCCTCTTCATTTGTCATTTTATCCAACCATCTGATTTTTAACGTTCTCTTATAGCGCCACATTTCAAAAGCTCTAAACCTTTTCTTCTCAGATATTCCGATCGTCCAAGTTTCACTTCCATATAAAGCTACTCTCCAAACACATACTTTAAAAAATGCTTTCCTGACGTTTAAATTAATTTTTGATGTAAACAAATTATATTTTTGACAGAAAGTTTGTTTTGCTTGTGTTATTCGGCATTTTATATCGCTCCTGCTTCGTCCATCTTTAGTAATTCTATTTCCTAAACAACAAAATAATTCTACCTTCATAATCTTTTCTCTTCCTACTTTTACATTCAATGGTTCATCTTCATTATTTCTACTACATTTCATTACTTTCGTTTTGTCCTTTTTTATTTTCGTGCAGTAGTTCTTGCGTAGGACTTTATCTCCTTTCAGTATTAGTATATTAATACTGTATATATATATATATATATATATATATATATATATATATATATATATATAATTATATAAACGGGAACGAAAAACTAAAGAGAAATTTACAAATATTTTATCAGAACTAAAATATCTTTATTAAATATGAAAAACTCAACGAAATTTTGTATTAAGTTAAACCTAAATCTAAAAACCAATTTTTTTTTTTTGATAAAACGAATTTTACAATAAACAAATTTTTACCAAAGCGATAATAAATTGCTTTTAGTTAGAATTTTTCATATAGTTTTTCTGGATTTTATCATAGCTAGAATCCCCTTTCAATCGGTCATTAATTTTTACTTATAATAATTTTAATTCTTTTGATTTTAATTATTATGTTAACAAAATCGGACATTAATAAGTACTTTACAAATTAAAATTAGTTTCATTTCATTAATATTTTTTCATTGTTATGGTAATTAAATTCATTTTATATTAATTTAACTACACTACAAAAATGAAATCTAACAGACCATATCTTTGCATTCTGTACAATAAATGCGTGTACGTGCATGTACAGGAGGTCTGTATAGAAACGAACTTGGTACGGAGCCAAACTGTCGAACAAACATCTGGGATACACTCAACATTTTTTTTTTTTTATACGTTGTAGACCCGGTCATAATTTACAGCTTGTATCTTTTTAGTCTACTTTTTTATTTTTTACCACCACATTAATATTAAATCTTGAGAACGAGCGGTGTAACACGAGGAATAGTATGCTTAATTCTTATGCATTTATAAAAGTATATTTCTTATACCCTTAACGTTAAAATACAAAAGTAAATTTACATTTATAAAATGAATTTATTAATAAAAAAACCATTTCAATATAAACATATAAAAAAAACTTTGACAACGAAGTTGTAATAGTTTCCTGACACTTGTTATTTATTCTTATGAAATGGAAGAATAATTAAATATGAAAATATTTACCTAAGATTTCTTTATTGGAGTAGGGGTAATTTACGATGAAATTTTATTGTAAAATTATTTATAATTATATATAATTATTGTGTTTAAATAAACCAAAAAAAATTGAAAAAAAATCGGTATTTTAAAATTTTTTTTCTACCTTCGCACCTCCAAAATTACCCACCAAGAATTTTTTTCGACGTTTTGTTTGTTAAATGAAAGAAACTAAAAAAGGTTTCCACTAAATAATGTGCAACCAATAAAAATTACCTAATTTTTTTTTTTTTTTGGTGTGGTGGGTGAATTATCATGAAATTTTATTGTAATATTATTAATAAAAGTGTATTAAATCCAAAAAAGTTTTTAAAAATTAAAAAATCGATATTTTTTAAATTTGATCGGCTCCCTCACCAGCAATATTGCCTCCAAAGTATTTTTTGGGACCGCTTGCACTACTACTATGCCTAGGTAAACATTAGAAAAAATTAGATTAAAAAATATAGAATAAAAAAAGATAGTTTTTTACTTTTGGGGAAGGGAGAATTTTGGGGCAACAATTTTTTCCAAATGGTATGAAAAATATCCACGCTTAAATTGAGATAAATATAAAATGGATTTTTATTTACAAAATCTTGAGAAAATTGATCCCCGAAAATCCCCCCTTAGGAGATATTGTCCCCAAACTTTTATCAAAGATCGGCAAATACATACGAGTCTCTGCACAAAATTTCATCAAAATCGGTTTATCCCGTCAAAATGTATTGACTTGATATAAAAGAGACCCTACAGTACACTCTTATTATGGTACTAACATGGTACGATCAGAATCTACCAAAACTATGATGGGAAAGAACAGATCAAGTATAAGGATAAGAGAATACGATCGACTGACAGCTTAAAAACAAAAGAATTGATACGACCAGAAGATTAAACTTCCTCCAGGCAGATGGCATAATCTGGACCATAATTCTTCAAGAAATCGATGTATTTTTATCCACGACTCAAGAAGCACATCAAAAGTTTTGGGTTGAGGTTGATTTTTGTTGTCTGGCAACATTAGGAACCGGGTACCAATACGTTTCCTAATTAAATAATCTCGTCTATATCCAGAATTGTGCGTTTTGTGCACGTATCCGATCGTTATATAAACCAGTCAGCAAGAAGTTTCACTAAAAGATAAAGACGGATTGAGCTGAAAATATCAGAAATTATCCATAAAAATAAATTACCAAAAAGGATCGAATCCCACAATAAAAATTATTCTTATACGAATTTTTTTTTCTAAATAGTTTAAGTAATTGTGTTTATAAAATTTTAAGTAAAAGATAACATAAACAAGAATGTTAAACAAACAATTCTTACTAATAACGAGGTGGTACCAACCTAATAAATAAATACAAAAATATTATTAAAAATCAATCAATGTCCTATCTGTTTATCCAAAAAAAAAAACACGTAACAAGCTGACAAAACTATTAATATTTATATACGTGACAACCAATGGAAAAAGTTTTAAAAAGTCCATGACTTTTTTATTACAATAACAATGATCCAAAATGGTAAATTTTGGAAGGGTTAATAATTATTCCACTTGTAATTTGTTTTAATAAGACAAAAAAAAATTAAACACATAAGTATAAATATATATACAAATATTCAGACAGTCTGAGGTCACGATAATGTACATAATGTATTGTTTCAAAACTGAAAGGGTTACATTAATTTGTTCCTTAATAGTCCAGTACTTTTTTATGGCTGTGACGCGTATAAAGCATTTTTATAGAGGTTATAAAAATTACAGAAATGTTTTTTTTAAAGTAATGATGTTTAACATATAACCAATCCCTGTAATAAACAAACAGGTTTTAACACAACACATCTTACATACAAATGCGAAAATCTGGCTGTTTGCAATAGCATCATGTGAGAACCATGCGACCGATTGCTTTCAAATTTTCAGAATACACCTTTTTCTTTAATAAATATCTATAAAATATTTACTCGCAATATTCACATTACCAAACTTACTGCTATTCTGTCTTTTGTAGTTTAATTTTTTTTCAAGTATTTGTAAAGTCTGTATATTTCTTCCTAATAGTTTCCTCCTCTTTTTTTTCGTAACATCCCCTTTCATTATTCATTCTACTTCTTCCTTCCATGTAGTTTTTCAATCGTTTTCATTATGTCCTCTAAAAAAAAATCGAATCTAGTACGATCATCAAGTGCTGCCAAGCGTAGCCGGTTTTCACGAGAACAAGAAAACAACGAGGAAAGAGATCAATCATACCTGGAGGTTGAAGGAGTATATTAATGCGAAAGTTTCTCACAACCACGAGAATAACGAACACGTTGGGAATCTAGGGGCTCATTATTCTCCGTGTAGGCTACTGCAACTTCTTACTACAACCAGCAATCGCGTTCATCGTCTTTACAGCAGTGCTGTAAAGTCAGTTATCTGCTGGTAGCGTTCAGGAGTTCCTGTTTAAGTGAAAAATATGGACCCGCTATTCTCTTCCGAGAAATCACCCAACAAATTCCGATTTTTTCTGAATGTAATGTAGCGTCTTGTGGAAAACTGCGAAGGTTCTCTGCAAATAACTATCGGTTAATCTGGCTGTTTGCATAGCAACTTAGATGAAATCATGCCTAATCACTTAAGTAAATGTTATCCAAGATCCTCATATTAATGCGAAAAACGCATACATCATTTACAATAATTGAATCTTTTTTTGTGATCGAGTTCACCAAATTTCTGCAAGACGTGAATACGATTCGAACGTAATTTTAACTTTTTTTTCGGCTTTTCGAACATTCCTGTTTGACATTCCGATCTGCTGAGATAATCTTCTTACTGGCTTTCGAGGTGATCGTTCAAAGAATGCGCGAACCCGTTCAAAAGAATCGTCATTTAAAAATCGTTTTCGTTTTTCTGTAGAACTGATTTCTCTAAAAGCGTGACTTTTTTTTATTGGTTACGTTTGATCGAGGAAAAACTACAGCAAAGTTTACTTGGCACTTTAAAAACGATTACAATTTAAAATAACTCCTAAGAATAAATGCAGTTTGAGATTGTATAAAACCGATGACACTCTTTATAGCACACCTGCCACTGACAGGCAAAATGGGCAGAGATCACTTGATTGTTGGATATACGATATTGCTACAAGGTCAAGCATTACCAACCTACCCAATAGTACCAACCTAAAAAACATTTCCTACTTCAGTGAAACAATTAATTGAGGTAACTTTTAGTTCACCTGAATTAGGTGAACTAAAAGTTACCCTTGAACTAAAAGTTTTTTTTTTCAAGGAAAATAAAACGAAGAAACTACTTCATTCTTCACTTCCGTTACTAACTCTGGTACTGAATATTTGCTTTCTTTATGTGATTATGACATATTCGGTAATGCTACACATATGTCCATCTTGTCACCCATAATTGATTGTGGTACATAACATAAAAACATTTTGGATTGGAAGATTTTCTTTAAATGCCTAAATAATATTTAGCAGTACTTTCTTCTCTAAAAAAAAAGAAAAAAATCACTTTTATAATTTTATGTATATGGTTTTGCATGTGTACGTATATATTATGTAATACGTACGCAACCGCACTCGTGTGTATTATAAACAATACAACTTTAAAACAGTTTATTCATACAGTAACATAAAATTATTATTATTATTTAAAACAAGCAGACAGACTGGTTTAATAATTAAAATCGATTTTACCAGCTCGAGCTGACCGAGACCTGATTTACTGTATAAGAAAACAATGAATGAATGCATATATTAATAAATTACTACGTACGCAGCCATAAGATATTAGAAATTAACATATCCATACACGTACACTTTTTTATTTGTTATTTTAGTATATACAATTATTCGTAAAATTTAAGGTCAAGAATATTATTCAAATTTACGTATTTTACATTAAGTAGCTTTCTTATTTTTTAAATTACTGGAAAAAGAATGATTAAAAAAATAATTAAGATGATTGTTTATTTATTTTTATTATCGAATAAAATACAAATTACGACAACTTTAATGTATAATAAATCTGAAATAATGTACACAATATTATTTTCAGATGTTTAACGGCTTTTACTCTGTTTATGAAAGATTTAAAACACATAAACTGGAGGACATCAATTTAAAAAAGAAAATAAAACTGTATTTTATTATTTAAGAAACCAAATAAAATATCAAGGTCAAACAAACGAGATTCAAAAAATACTTTTCGGAGTTAATAATACGATAATTAAACTATTAATAAAATTCAATTCTAACCTTTAACGCTACTCCTATCATTTAATATATATTTTTTTAAATTACTTTACACAAAGTAAAGTAATTTATTTACAACGTTGTTAATTTAGAGTATGCATGCAGATTATAATTTATTCTATTTGCTTTGATCTTTTACAGATTTAATTATTAAAATAAAATCATTAATTCCGGGTAATAAATCATAAAAAACGATTCTACCTATGCAAAAGTGACATAAGAGTTCCTTATAAAATTCCCTTCTCCCCCCCCCCCCGCAAAAAAAATGTTTTAATTGGATGAACTTTATAATTTTCTTATTAATTTTTCTTTTAATAAATCCTTAAAAATGTATAAAAAGATAAGACGATAATTTTCAAAGGAATTGAGTATAGTATATTAAGATAAAAATTAGTTTAAGAAAACTAATTTATTAAATTAGTTACTTTTGTTTTTACGTTCCGAGCTGAAATATTTCACACACAGCTGAAATAAATATGCATAATAAAATTAAAAGGTTTAAACATAAATGGAGTAATTAAACGAACACTGTAAAAATAAAGACAGAAAAATATACTTTTAAAGCTCTATACAGATACCGGTTTCAGGCTGTCATTTTTGTAACAGACGGGGAAGACTTCAAAAAATTCAGGAAGTCTAGGGTCGAAGCGTGGCGATGTGTAGGGCCAGAGAGATAGCCTCTATGCCTAGGGTGTTTTTGGCCCATCCACCTACAAGAGTGGGGTGTGTTCCTATGAGGCTGGAGGGACCCCGTTAGGAAATTCTCTTGAAGGGGTAAGTCGGGGATGGCAGAGACTGCTGTCACGACACCCTGAGGGGGTGACTGTGTTGTGCCTAACGGCGGGGAGGACTTAAAAAAAATAATCTTGGGGGTATTTAAAAAAAAGCTATCAATTTTTAGATACCAATTATTATTAATAAATAATTTCTAAAATAAAATTATTCTTTCTAATTGCTCCTTTATTGTTAAATTTCAGATTACACAATATCTGAAACAGCCATTCAGTATTAAAACTAACATTAGTTGTAGTCTCTAAAGATAGCCTGTTAATTAACTTCACATATTATACAAACACTCAAGAAATAACAATAGCGACTTTTGTAGATGACACTGCTTACAGATCTTGGTGCACAAAATCCCAGCCACAGTACCTATACGTTTAAAAACCCATTTAAATCTTATTTTCAAGACTAGCAAAAAATCAAGGCTTTATAAGAACCAATGAGGCAAAAAGTACAAACGTTTCATTTACTTCCGTCATAATAAATCTCCTAACATACTTTCACATACAAAAATTACACGCGCTGACACTGCTTTGTATTAGCTATCGAATAAAAAACATGCTATAAACCCAAGGAATAAAATTCAAGAAGTTCTTTTTACTTCTTGAACGACATTCTACACATTTACTACGAAATAACATCTTAATAATTGGTTTTTAGATTGATTTAGGGAAATTCAAAAAATAAAATGTTTTATGAAATAAAAAAAAATTAAATTTATTTATTTATTTAATAACAAATACTGTACAAATAAAATTTTTTGTTTAATTTGATTTTTAATTTTTTTGTTTTTGATTGTTTATTTTCTAAAATATTTAGTTCTTTTGTTCTGCAATACTGAAAAATTTCTTTCGTTTAATACCTAATTAAAATATTCTACATTTTTATACTTTTCATTTTAATAAACTCTAAAATTCTTACCTTTATATTTAGTTTCTATTGACTTTATTCAGAGAATTTTACTCAGAATCAAATTACCTACAAGTATTGTTTAAAAATTTTAAACAACTTTATAACAATTTTATAACTTTGTTATACACGTAAAATAACAATGTTATTTTACGTCAAACATAAAAGAGGGTATTTCAACCCCAATTGTTTGTCTTTTACACCAGATTTCTCGAAAATGATCAAAAATATAGTTCAGGGGGCCTATTTTTTCATTTTTTTTTTTCAATTCTTCAGGTCAGATTTCATATTAAACCATTAAATTTACCCTTTACTTTGGATCTAAAAAACTTCAGTCTTAACTTTACCAAAGGCGCAAAAATCAGGGTGAAAACTTTCGCCATTTGATACTCACTGGTGAAGAGTTTCCGATCCTATGTTTATAAGAACTTTTTTTTTTATTTTGACAGTAGAACTTGTTTTTAAAGTTTGTTAGATTCTTCTTGAATCACTCTGTATGCACGCAAAAATAATTTATACGTACGTAATTTTTTTTAATCTATTTGACAAGTTTTCTTTTAATTATTTATAATTTAATTAATTCATGTTGTTCATAACTAAATAATGTTTAATTTCTTTTCTTTTTTTTTATTCAAAATTTTTAAGATTAAAACACTTTTTTTTAAATTTTATATTTAGAAACGAAATATTCTTAATTTTAATCGATATTTTATGATAACTTGTTAACAGTAAAATATGATTATCATATCTTCATGTTTTAAGATTTTTCTTTTATCCTGTATCACGATTAAATTTACTAAATTTATTTGGCAATAATACATCAATCTATACTCAAAGTTGCGTTGCAAAAAATAAAAATGAAAAAAAGGAACATTTAATATCGCATTAAATTAAAAATAGTTTGAGAAGTTATACTAAACCACGGTCATAAAGATAATTACTACAACGTCGGAGGAAAATATAATGGACCAGACGTAATAAAAACTTAAGGACCGATTATGACATCATTTCCTGTCTACTTTATGGTTTTGTGCTGTTTTCGTGTAAACCAACATCATTATTATTACTATTATATATTTTTTGTACCTTTTACGAGCAAAATATCTCAATTACAGCTTATTTTATCTGAAACATGATCCGACATAAGAGCATTTTCACTTTTAAGATGACTTTAAATCTTCTCTAAATGAACACAAATAATTCTCAAAGGATTTATAAATGTTTCTACTTTAATAAAGTGAAAATTTATCCTTTTAAATGAATATGTTTTGCGAATTAATATTAATTATTATTTATAAAATTTACCTAAACAATTAAATATATAATAAAATATAATTTTTATTTTAGATTTTTAATTTATTGACAATTATTTTTAAGTCGTAAAAACTTTTTTATAAGATTTTATCAGAAAGATCATTTATTTATTTTTTTGTTTTACATAATTATTTTATTTATAAAATATTAAAATCATTGACAAAAAAAGCATAAAATTTCAAATAATATGAATTATAGCCACCCATTCTATCAGACATAATAAAAATCATGGTCAACAAATTTTTCAACAAAAACTGGAACTTTATCAAAATTAAAAAACGACCGGTTAAAAATTGATAAGTTACTCAAAGAACCTTTAAATTCCATTTAATAACAATAATTTTACTTTTTAAAATAAAATAAGAGGTTATAATTTTATTTAAAAATGAATGGACTGTTTTACCAGATAAGCCAACACTACTTATTGTACAATTACTGAAAGAAAAGCGTTACGTATGTGCTTTAGTAAGTATATATAGGAAGCCTTGGATCATAATGAGGATATATCGATTCTACGGGTTTGGACGTCCTCAGAATGTGTTTTTTGGTATCAAATCTGTACTCATCAGATTCAAAAACTGGAAAAAATTATCCAAGTTCAAAGAAAAGGATGGTTTTTAAATGAGCCATAAAAAAACCGAACCTGACATGGTGCAGGACCCCGATAATCTTTATGAAATTGGACTTTTACCTTGATAGGATTTTACAATAATGACAAAGATTTTTAGTCGATAAGTAAAAAATGAAAAGAAAAGCCATCTGATTTCAGATAAAGGATTCCTAAACAATAACCCTCATCCTTCTGATGAACTGAATGGCGCGTGGATGGAAATATAAATTATAATAAAATTATTATAAATTATAATTAAATATAGTCGCGGCCAACTAAATTATAAATGTTTAATCAAATTCTGATAGGAGGTGATGACTACTGGTAAAATAAGAAATTTGTAAAATTTGTATAATTTTTATTTTAAATGAACAAACAGTTTTAAGGAAATAAAAGATTTGTTATTCTCTTTATTTATTTTATTTTTACTATCTTGAATGCATATATAAGGGAAACTATGCTAATCGGGTTAAAGTTTTCATATCGAGGTTTTTTTCTATAAATCCTGACATTTCATAACCTCCTCTTCTAACAAAGAAGAAAATAAACCACAATTTCAGGAATGAAAAATTCCGGAAGGATGTACATACATATGTGTTTTGCTTGTTATCTCCAGACTGAATGGGTAGACTTCGATAAAAGTTTGCCCGATGAATTCTATGTATGAGGTATTGGCTAGATTTCATTTTATTAACAAATGATCAAAGGCACAGTACGATATGGACCTTATTTATGGTAGCTGTACCTAACGCAGTTAAGATACTTTCTAATGCTGTTGGCTAAAATTCAAACCATCCGTAATAAGATGGGGGTATAAATAAACCTTATTTCTTTTTTGTCTGGACTCAGATCAAATTTTTTTACTATTTATAAGATTCCAATACGTTAGTACGTTACTTTGGTAGCCGTTTGAATAATTTAATTCAGGATTGATAGACAATAAACCAAATTTCTTCTTTTTTTATCAGTTACCGTGTTTATTTTGTTTTTTTTTTATACCTTCAGGCCGGATTAACTAATTTTTATAAGATGATTATTAAATATGAATCACTAATGCTATTTTTTTTTTTTAATTACGGTTTGTGAAAGGGTTGAGGAATTACAATTGGTTTCAATTTTTGAAAGAAAATATTGTTACCATGGGTTCCGTATCTCAAAATCTTTCTCAAAGAAGATTCTCGTATTTATCATGAAAGGACATTGAAGTGTAAAAACCTTTGGTGTTTAATATCGCGACTAAGAATGATCGAACCAAACCTTTTTCATACATGCATTAACAGTAGAATGTTATTCAGAAATTATTACAAATTTCGTAGCTTCGCTTGAAACTGGCAAACGAAATTACCAGTTACGATGAATTGATGCTTTATGCTATACGTTATATTGCCAATTATGGAGTTATTGCGCGCGAATTCTACAATAATAGTGTAATTTCCCGCAGATTATGAACTCCACGGTACCCTGATCTCTTATCATCAGATTTTTATTTACGGGGAAAGTCAGATAACTATTGTTTGCAAGATAATCCGTAAAGGTTTGGATGTACTGGAAGGAAATATTAACGACCCCAATCTCTAACATCAGTGCAGAATTTTCTATGTTCCTGGAGGTGCCTTTGCCTCTAGCCGCAGGTGAGGAAAACGCCAGGCCCGGCTATGCCGTTACCGGCCTCCATCACCCAAACACCAGAACTCGGTTCATTGTGCTTCGCCTCTAACGGGAACACCCCCAAAGGGACGGTCCCGCCGGGACTCAGTTTTTTAGCTCAGGGACTCGAGAGTCCCCGTATTTCATCACCGCCACCCACCCGTACAAGCACGGGGGAACAGCAACTCCGTACGGAGCTGTCCCTTACCCCCCTCGCTTCTCGTATTTCATTTGAAGTATCCCATATACAAAACCCGTCACAGTGTCAAAATCCACCGGAATGCGTATCATCATTCCAACGATGGTCCCTACCTCGAGATGTCCAGTTACGGCAGCACGGTCGCGGCGTTCCTCGTCCCACCGCGGGCACTGGAATATCAAGTGCTCCGTGTCTTAAGTCCCAACAGTAGGTGCAGAAGGGGTCTTTAGCTCTTCTTCGTCCACACAGATATGAATGAAAGACCCCATTGCCGGTCAGGAATTGTGTCAACCAGAATCCCAGTTCGCCAACTTCCTCCGGGCTCACGGCTCAATGTACGTGATCAGACGTTGCGCCCACTTCCCTTTCGTTAACGCATCCCATTTAGCTTGCCAATTCTGTAGACACTTGCGTTGGCATCGTTCTTAGACACACCTTGATAAACTTTCGCACGAGCCGCCACCAGCTGTTGAAGTGGCGGCATCCCAGTCGCCACCAGCACCGTCTCAGTCGAGATCGAGGCGTATGCCGACGCCACCTTAAGAGCCATACGGCGCTGTATTCCCTCCAAAAGTCTTCTGTTACGCCCTATCGCCATGACTCTCTTCCACACTAGAGCGCCATAGTGGAGGAGTAAGTCGCCACATGCGCTTACAGCCTCCTGTTCGGCGTACAGGGCCCTCCAACGTTCGATAGTAATATAACCAAGTTCTTGACAGCCTGCCCAGCTTTCTCACTCACCGCACGGACGTGACGATGGAATGACCGCCTATGGTCCAACCACACCCCTTTTACACACGGGTTGCATGTCTTTACTATCACTCTGTGTAATGATACACTTATTTTGAAAATGATGGAATAAAATTTGCATCAAAATGTATTTTTAATTGAAATAAGAAATAAGTTTATCTTGATTACTGAGGTGGCTACACCTGTGAATAGTTTTGATTAAAATTTCTTAAAAATATTAATAACATATGCATAAGATACAAATAAAACCACCCAAGCTTTCAACTTCAGTAGTTCCACGCTTTAATAAGTTACGCTCTTTAATTATAACAAGATGAGAATGCCTTTATACCAGTAACGTGATCCAAAATAGTCCATTCACTTCTTGAAACCATTTTATATATATAAAATGTCCTTGGCCTGGTGTAATTTCAATCGTCCTTCGTACGATGAAGCCAGATTGTATAAAATATTACCATCTTTAATTCTAAGATTAATTCTGAAGATATTAAACCGGTTAGTTATTTAACATTTAATAATGTCACCGTCAGCATCGTTACGGTTCTGAATCCTTATTAGAACAGACTAATATAAGGAATAATCAATTGTTACGATAACAACCATGAAGTCAATTAAAATGTTCAAAAGATAATAATAAAAAAAAAAAAAATAATATATATATATATATATATATATATACCCAAAATAGTAACAAAGGATGTTAAATCAAATCTAATTTCTAACTAAAGACTTGTATAAATAAAACATTTTTTAAATATTTATGACTATAGAGAAGAAACGTTTACTAATCTAAAAACTGCTACATAAAATAGCAACTGAGGATTAGTTATTAAAAAGGATTATTTTTACCAAAAAAATGTTTTTAAAAAATCAAACGAAAATTTAAAAAAAATTAATAATATTCTTAAAAAAATAAATATTACACGTAAACTAAGCCGTATTTAATTCCAGATCTATAATTTACAATAATTCATCATCATTATTTTATGCTAACAAAAAAGGGTTTTAATTTACGTAAGAAATTTGTTTGAACCTATTTTAGTTACAAAATACAACATTCCACCGATAAATTTATAGACTTAAAAGATATCCAGACTAAAGATTTGACAACATCGTATTTCAACGGAAATTCAACCTTTAGTAAATTTTATGTTTAGAAGAAAAAAAAATTCTATGTAAAAGGTTACATAATGAATGAATTATGTTAGATTTTAAATATATCATAGTATGTAGATAAGACGACCATTATCTAAATTTTTCGGGAAAGATATAAGAAAAGGAAAAAGATTTTTAATAAAATTTTCATAATTATTTTATCTTATCCCAGCTAAAATCTTACACATCTCTTAGTTTAAAAAATGTAATTATCTTCTAAGGATGAAATAGAATAATTTTTTTTACATTTTTCACTTAGTAAATAAAATATAAGGCATTTCTTATTACAAGTCTAAAAAATATTAATAAACCCATGAAAAAATCTAACTTGAGCCAAAAATATTAAAGGGAACTACACATTTTTTAAAAAAATAATTTTTTTTAAATTTCAGTACATGTATTAGCAAAATGAAATAAACTAATTTTGAAAAATCTACTGGTTTATTCAACGCTCTATTAGAAGAATTACTTCTTTATGATTAAATAAATCGCTGAAGATTTTAAAATTTTAAACAGCTATATATTTGACATATTTGTTCTCGAAATTTCAATTGGTAATCCTTCGCTATCTAGCAGAAAAAATCTTTGTTTGTATTTTTTCTATGATTTTTTAAAAGAATAAAAAAATGTCAAAATATCTGCAGAAAATTATTTTTTTAAATTTCAAACATCAGATCTACGCCTTCACGGGAAAATGATTTCTCAATTTTGTCCCCTAATATAACGCTACATCTATTTAACTAGTGAACAATAAGAAGTCGGCCTCCGCGGCGTGAGTGGTAGCGTCACGGCCTTTCATCCGGAGGTTCCGGATTCAAATCCCGGTCAGGCATGGCATTTTCACAAACGCTACAAATCATTCATCTCATCCTCTGAATCAATATCTAACGGTGATCCTGGAGATTACAAAAAAAAAGTGAACAATAAGCAACCCCCACCCACGCCAACGGCCCAGTGAGATATGAATAATATGTATAATATTAATGTGGTGTAATCTTGTTGAGACTCAGAACGACTATTCTGGAAACGTGTGGTTGTTAATTCCCAACCACCAAAGTACCCCAGTACTCACTGTCTAATATTCAAATCCGTATAAAAGCAACTAACGTTTACTAGGATTTGTACCTCAGAACTTACAACTTCGAAAATGAACTGTTAAACAACCGATTTGAGATGACGGATTAATCACTAGGCCAGCCCTGGTGAGCATATTTGAAATAAAAATTTGTCAAGGACAAAGTCTTGAAAAGTTATGCAGCACTTTGTTGAGTTTTACAAATATGAATTTTTTAACAATCTCTCAATTAAAAACCAAAAATCAATTTTGAAAAACTAAACAGAAAAAATGTTTAAAAAAAGTTTATTTTTCAAATTAGGATTTCGCTACAGTGTAGGAAAAAACTAATATTAACTATTTAGTGATTTAATGGTTGAGGATGAAAATAAATCTAAGTAATTTATTAAGTAAGGAAGAAAATATTTTTTTTTAAATTTTTCCTATGAAATGTTTGATATTTTAAATTGAAAATTTTGTTCTCCTCTGGTGGAAATGATTTTTCTTTCTTTTTTTTTTACTGTTGTAAACTACTAACTGAAAACTTATTTTAATCAACTAAAAAAATAACTGCTATATTCGTTGTTAACACAACTAATCAGCTAAAAAAGAAGAATATCGTGCTTTGCATTTATATTATGTAGAATAACAAATCTAGAACAACACAAACTTTAAAAAAACCTACTTAGCTTCCAAAGGGCTCTCTATCGTTTTAACTCTCTTCTATCATATACCCAATAATCGAATATGCCTCTACACATTTCGTCCAAATGTTCCAGCGTTCAATTAAAAAAAAAAAAAAAAAAAACGAGTTTGATACGCTAACTTTAAAAGTTTATTTATATTTGAAAACCAAATTCGGTACAAAGAAGAGAAATGTTGGCGTTTTGATGAGATCATTCATAGAGAAGGTAGTAAAAGAAAACTGATCAAACATATTTCAAAAGTAACAAAAGACTTAGTTACCCCTATTTTCCTTGCAGAAGATTCCAAGCCTCTGGTAAAATTTATACCTGAATCAATATTTTTTCTGGATTTCGTCGATCATATTCGTAGTGTAAACTTGGATTCAATTAAAAATGACAATAAAATATTAGAGTATTGTATTTTAATATTTTCTAATATTTAGCCTAGGGCTTTACAATATATTTTTTACAGTTTTAAACAATATTTTGTAAAGTATTATATAATTTCTAATTGTGATTTTATTTTTGAAAAACATTCTAATTGAGTGTACTAGCAGTTACGTAATTTATTCGATTAACCTGGATTTTGTAAAACCTCTGTTTTAAATCATTAATCTACCATGTAAGCTAGAAGCTAGTGCATGAGAATATGAAATAGAAATCTTGTAGCGAATGAAAAATGCCATGCCTCACCGGGATTCGAACCCAGGACCTCCGGATGAAAGGCCGAGATGCTACCATACGTCACGCGAATCGGCAAAACACCTAAATGGAATATAATTTTTGTTAGTTTGCTTTACAAGATTACTAAAAAAGTTTAATATTTTTAAATAATTTTATGTATTTTTTATGTAATGCAAACATTTTTGTTTTCAGTTAAATCTCATGTACAATAAAATGAAACGTTTCCTGTTTCATATCATATAAACATTTCACTAATTATAATGAAAATCCAGTGACAAATATGAAACGAGTGACGTTAATTTGAAATAATTAATAACCTAATAATTTAAATCGATAATTAATATTATTAACATGTTTATTTCATTAATTTAGATTTTAAATTACAACGATCAAAATAAGTCAAATAACAAATCAGGATTGGGAATAACAATGTAAACCCTAGGTAACGTTGACATAAATAAGCAATTAGGAAAACGGGTTCGTAAATTGGAAAAACTTTTTTGTGAAGAATAATTTATGAAATTTTTCGGCAAAAACATTCAGTACTGAACTTGTTAATAAGGATGAAATTTCAACTTTTATAAAATTAAAACAAATAATGTAAAGTAGTAGTATAAAATTACAGTGTTCAAATAACCTTAATCGTAGAATATATAGATTAAAAAAACGCGATATATTATAAAAATAAGAGGCCAGCTGATTATGTGCGTTATTATTCTAGAAAAAATTACGTAATATATTTTTTAAATTTCCAAGTTAAAAAAATCCTTTCATTAGCTAAATTTTTCTATCAAAAAAATAATTATAAGACTAGAATATATCCGACAAGTTCCACTTTACTTATTATGAAGCTACCAAGCTACCAGTTCATGCATCAGAGCTAAGGCCTCCAACGCTTTCTCTCCTTATCACAGATTACAATCTATAGGGTACAGGTCACCGCATCTTCAGTATCGGTACTACGCGGTTTTGATTATGACAGGTTTACAAAATCAGGAACGAAGGTAGGGAAAAAATATCAATAGTAAGTAACATGATTTTCCAACAACGGTACGGTAGCCGGGACGAACAACCAAAACTGGAGAATAGTTGAATGCATCTTCCAGGCAAGAGTTTTTATCCTAAAAATGCACAATGAACGTTTTTATCAGATGAGAGCAAAGCACATTAGTAATTATTACAATTTTGAATCGAGTATCTAAATAAAAACTAGTTTTTCCCCAAGAATTAAATAATGATAGAAACCGCAGTAAATTCACAGAAAATATCTGAATGCATCCTCCTAAAACCTGGGTTCTTATAATAAAAAACGCACAATGCATATTCTTATCAGAAAAGAACCAAGCACATGAGTAATTATTAAAGTATTGAATAAATTTCCTAAATATTTTTTCCCCAGACATTAAACAACCACGATAGAAGTTGGCATAAGTTTCTAAAAAAACCTCCTCCTCCCAATCTTTGGAATGATGTGACATCTTGAAGTTTAAAACGATCATCAGTCATGTATCTCCTACTCAGGCATCCCATAAGTCTATCTTTCATGTTTGTATTTTATCAGCTCTATTAACCGTAATGAAAATTTGTCTATAATCTATTTTAAATATTGCAATTTAAAATTTTTTTAGTTCTGTTTAGGTGGCGAGTAATTTTAATTTTAGGGACAATGAATTCAGAAGATTCTATCTAACAATCGAACAGGTGAGTTTTACAAAAGATTTTAAGTTTTTTACAAAAGATTTAATTTTACTCGTACTTGACTTTCTTTAAAACATGAAAATAATTATTTTTTTTGGCGGGGGGAAAGTTAAATCATATAATTTCTTATAATTAAATTCATTCATTTATATAGTCGCGAACATTTTACGACTGCAAAATATATTATGAAAAGCATATTTTTCTGTCTATTCAAATTCCAAACTATTTTTGTGTCTATTCATTTTTTTTCTACGGTATTGAAAAAATTGCAATAAACTAATATTCGTAGATGCATTAATGTACAAAAATTCTATGTTCTCAAATTGAAGCTTAAAGACAAATTCTGCTACAATAATGAAAATCTTTAAGGTTAAGCAATCTTAAAACGAAAATCAGTTCCTATTTCAATATTTTTCTTTTTACTACTCTTTAACAACAATATATACATTCAATTACACGTATTACTTTCAAATAATGAATGTGCATAGATGAACAACATGCCGAATTTATTTTCTGAAAACACAGTGGTCAAATTTAGTCAAAGATCATCCCTACGAGTAAGTGGGCGTCTGTATGTGTATTTATTTCATTTATTATTTTTTCAAGTATACATACAATTAATTCTTATGATTAATTCCATTAAGCTAAAGTTAGCTTTAGTGTGGAGTTTACAAAAACGGAAGGAGGTTTTACAACAAGTTAAAAGAGTATATATTACTGCAATATATTTATATGATTTAAAATCGTTGTTTTAGTTACGAAAAAATGAGAAACTAAAAATATAACAATTTAAAATTAATATTACATATATATAAATTCATAGATATACAGGTTTTATAATATGCAGACATCACATACAAATATAGAACATATGTAGCACCCCATAATTGTAACACAAAAGAGCTCAATAAATATACATGATAGTAACAAATTGTATAACTTTTACATAATTATTGAACGCTATTGTAGACATAACATACTATTTCTTTTAAATAATGCATTTTTTATTTTATTTTTTTTTAATTCCGTTTATCTGCCAAGTAGTTATATAATTCTGGGGGTAATTTAATTCAGTAATTTCGGGGGATTATTTTTTCTTTTTATATTCTCTATCAATAATGTATCCAGATTTACGTAATTTGTATATCATCTGTCGTTCTCTACGTAGATCTTGATTAAAGTAATGTTTTAATAGCAAAACATATTTTTTTAGGGATTCATCAAAGTCCGTAATATGATATCGTAATATAGGGATACATGCAAAAAGATTTTTTTTAAATTTTATTCAGTATATTTTTCAGAGATGCTATTATCGGTAATCTGTTCTCACATAGTACTAAGAAAGTGTATAATTCTTTTAGTATGTTGAGAATACACGTTATAGTTCTAAAAATGCTAGTTAGGTGGAAAATTTGTTAAGTATATTTCATCTTCTATTCTAATAAGAGGCCAAAATGTTTAATTTTATTTACATAGTCTATTCTTTCACAGGAAGAAGCCGTCCGTTTCATTTCTTGAACATTCGTGTTTATAAAGTGTTAGAACACTTATCTAATCATTTTAGATTCGAGTACTAAATACAATCGGCTATGATCTTTTACTGTTGATATGGATTGTCATTAATAGATCATTATGTTAAGACTATTCGAGCCGATAAGGAATCCGTCCCGCTAAGGAAACGGATATCATCATTCGTAACTGCGATTTATTACTCGTGATTCTCAAATATGTTAAATCGCTTACATAAGTTGAACAATACTGAAGCTAAAATGCTATTCTGTATTGGGCGAGTGATCTGTAAAACGGTATAAGTAAAACTTGTTACAGAGTGTAACCCTTATGGTCCATTCACTGCAATCTAGAAACCTTTGAACATAAAAAATCCAATAAAATTGAAATCTATAGTTTACAATTAACTGTTACATAGACACGTTACACAAAACACCCACTGATTAAAAAAAAAAAACTAGGTAACTACTTTTAATAACTTTATGGAATCACCACAGTTTAATTTCGACTACTTTTATTGCTGCATAACTTTCCTTAAGAAATCCCATTGCTCACCAATTTTTTTTACAAAGAATTTAATTTACGTTGATGGCATACATTATTAAATGTACAAAATTACAACTTTGTATGAGAAACTTTATCAAGGCACACGATTGGTCTCACACATATATTACCCAGTGGGATCAGTCGATGAACGAATAATAGACCCACAGAGTAATCCCAGATCTTCCGGAGATGGCTGGCCCGCCAATACAGGGAACTGGGGGAACTAGGGAGGTGACCCAGTTTCTTACAGATCACGGGTGTTTTAAGGCATAACTGTGTGGATGGACGTTGTTACCCTCGTGGATTGTGATTAATGTGAGGAAGATACCACAGAACATACGGTTTCCTTGTGCGATCGGTTTCTACAGCATAAGGAAGCATGCCAAAGAGAATTTGGCGTGTAAATCCCACAGAATATAATTGTGACTATGTTGCAAACTAGGCGATCTTGGCACAAATATCTTAGATGTTTGTTAAAATTATACAGTTAAAGATGGTGAAAGAAGTGCAGGTATGAGGAAATCTTCCTAATCTCCCTTGGGGTTGTGTTCATTTTAGAGTACAAACCAAGGTGGACAAAAGAAAAAGAAAAAAGATATATCAACCAATCCAGAGTTTTATTTGATTCAAAAATTTTACAACGACTACATTTTTATACAATATAAAATTTGGAAAATTTTATGGCCGTTATTAAAATATTTAATTATTCCTAAATATAGCCTAACCTCACCCTCTCACACAATCGATGACTTCAAAATAAAATTACGCAAAGGTTTTAAATACGAGTAACTGATCGATTTTAATTAAAAAATAAGAACATTTTTAAGAATAGGTAGAAAAACATTTTTTAAGGTCCAATGATGCACAAACGCGTATAAGCCATTACGAAAAAAAAATATTTTACTTTGAGTAAATTATAAGATACGAGACACAACTTAATCGAATCTCCAATTCCCATAGACCGATTGTAACCAAAATTAAATTGATCATTATCTCACTCTTACATAAACATAACAATTTTAATAAAAATCAGTTAATCCAGTTCGAAGATAAGCAAAACAATAACTGCCAACAAAATTAAAAAAAAGAGGCTTATTATTCGCTACTACTGAACGAAATAGCCCAAATACATAAAAATAGCTAATGTTATAAATCACAAATTAATACAAAAATGTAACTTTGAGTTCAAAAACGACAAAAAATAGAAGTATGGTTTTTCCTCATCCGTTTATGGGGGTGGAATAAGACCAAACATTACCAGAAAGCTACCTAAGCTAAAAATGTACCTAACCTTTGAGTAAAATTTTGAGTTACAGCAATCATGTGGTCCATAACTCCCTACCTCCTTGACCGATTGTAATCAAAACTATGTATGTCATAAATGCCCGATAAACAGAAGTTATTAGCCCGATTCCATCCGAATCGGTCTATCCAGTCTTCTCTTTGTCCTGTTTAGCCTCCGGTAACTACCGTTTTAGATAATACTTCAGAGGATGAATGAGGATGATATGTATGAGTGTGAATGAAGTGTAGTCTTGTACATTCTCAGTTCGACCAGACCTGAGATGTGTGGTTAATTGAAACCCAACCACCAAAGAACACCGGTATCCACGACCTAGTATTCAAGTCCGTGTAAAAATAGCTGGCTTTACTAGGACTTGAACGCTGGAACTCTCGACTTCCAAATCAGCTGATTTGGGAAGACGCGTTCACCACTAGACCAACCCGGTGGGTTAAAGGTCTATTCAGTCTAGAGATATCAAAGAAAAAATCAGGCCAACAAACAGTTGGGACAGGCCGTACATCCTTGGAGAATTTTTCAGTGTTAAAATTGTACTAAAACTTAGATATACAAAATTTTCACCCGATTAGCCAACTTTTCCTTATATATATATATATATATATATATATATATATATATATATATAGTACACATTTTATAGCCGGAAAATATAATGAAGTTAATTTTATTTAAACATCTGTAATATATACGTGCACGTAATTTTGATTTATTTTAGATTTCTTTCTTTAATATTAGTAAAATAAACAATATATCGTAGTTTTTATAATATATTTTTCGTAATTATTATGCCATCAACAATTGACATAATATCTGACCTTTGAAAAAATAAATGAAGATAAAACGAAACAAAAGTTAACTCTTCATAAAACGTAAGAGTTATTAATAGAACATTAGTTTAGATAACAAAATAAAATAAAAATAATAATAAAGGCCTATATTATAATACTGGCCTTATTAAATTATAATTATTTTTAAAAACCATAATTTTAATCAATTTAAAAAAGTTAATGTAATCTTAAAAATAAAATTAAAGGAAAATAAATATGGAAAGATTAATTAATAATTATAAACAAATGTAATTTCTGTAAAAGATTTTTTTATCAATATGTAATGTAATGTTTTTTTATTATTATCCTTTAATTTTAGTAAGTATATATTTTAACTAAATATAAATAAAAAAAGGGTGCTCAACAAAGGCGCAGAATGAATTGACATGTTTCAAAACATAATTACATCAAAGTCGGTTAAAGACTGGGATTGACAGATTACCTACAAAGCTATGACTTGGAAGGTGTATGATGACGTTTAATATGTAGGCAGCACATATTATAAAGGAAATCAAATTTAGTATATTAATTTTGGTCTAATATATATATATATATATATATATATATATATATATATATATACTCTTACAATCTGTATAATAAATAAAACTATTAAAAAAATAAGTAATTATACAAAGAATGATTTACGAAAAATGTAGCTAACTTTCTGGGCATATTCTACTGGTGAAAATTAAGAACAAATTCCATTATAAACATAGGTTCAGAATCACTTCGTTAGTGAATTGGCAAAGAATTCATCCTAATTTCTGCGTCTTCGTAAAATTAAGCTAGACTAAAAGAGAAAAAGATTAGAGTAAAAAACATACTTTTTTATGTTTAGCGTAAATTAACTTTGTTAAATGGGTAATAAACAAATAAACTATTTAAATAAAACATGTAGAGAATTTGGTTTGAAATATGGATCAGATTTTTCGAAAATTATTAAACATACAATACTGGACCTCGATTTTTTCGATTTTTCAAGTAAATAGTTTTTAATTATTTTTTCTACCTCTTAATTTGAGTGCCAAAGATTAAGTCTGGCTAAATTTTTGATCACAGAAATCAGGGCAAAATCTTTCGCCAACCGACGGTCTGTGACTGAATGTTTCCGAACCTATGTTTGTATGAACATTCTTGTCCACCTTCACCAATAGAACTTGTCCTGAAAGTTAGTTACATTCTTCTTGAATCACCTAATATACACACACACACACGCCTACATAAAAAATATTTATGTCATTGATTCGAACATCATATAGAAATTATACGAAAAAAAAACGATTAAACGCAGTAGAGTTGGGAGATAACGAACACAAAATAAGAAAGCCTGTTGTACAACAGGGATTATCAAAACTTGGCTAAAATCTATCCTTATTAACGCGGTATGCCACGTCATGCTGTATTTACCCAAAGATATTTTTCCGTATTATTTATATTCGAATACAGTGCAGCAGAGGCTAATAATAATTTCAATTATCCAAAAATAATTCAATACGTAAATGAAAGATAGTATGCCGAAAAAATTCTTAACATACAACCCAACATTATAATTATAAAAACTGTTACTACATAAACTTTTATAAAGGACAAAAAGGACGTAACTTCAAAAGCAACATTAATACACAAAAAGCTAACAAAGAGTTATAAAACAACTTTAGCAACTAAACTCTACTATACAGGGGGCTTCGACCTCAACAGACCGCTACTTAGGAGAAAAATGAAGAGGAACATTAAAGTACTTAAATGTGCAAATAAAGAGGTAGGTATAAAAATTTATTCTACCTTTTGAATAAAATTTTGATTTACGGGACTCACGGTGATAGTACCTTCCCGCCCCTTTGACCAACTGTAAATGAAATTAAATGTTATCATCGACTCAATTTAAGAAAACATCGTAAAAAATTTCACTGGAATCACGTAATAAATCCAGTCTGAATGTTACAAGCAAAATCACAGATAACTGACGAAAGAAATGCAAAAAAATAATAGGCTTTATTATACCTTACCTTTTAATGAAATTGTCTGAATACATAGTAAATACAAAGTTATGGAATCAACTAATTAGTACAAGAATTTTATTTCGAGTCCCGAAATTACAAAAAAGTATATTATTTGCCCCCACTCCTTTACGGGGGTTTGAATGAGACCAATCAATTTCTTATTACAAAGTATCTTAGCTACATAAAGATATGTGTGAAATAATATACCTACCTACCCTTTGAAAGAAATTTTTTGACTTAAGAATTAATTAACTGGCATTAATGATCCTTATACAGAAATTTTCGTGCCAAACTTAATCAAAATATGTCCATCCGGCATGGAGATAAGTAAAAAAAAAACACCCATTATACATATAGTACCTGTATACATCATTCCGTAATTTTTCAATGCTAAAGTTGTATTCTTTGGTTTAAAAGGTCACATGAAACGTCATGATTTGCAAAAAACCTCTATATGGAGAATCTGGCTAGATTAGCATATTTTACCTTATATAGAGTTTGTATAATACAATAGAAATATACAGTCGTGCAAAAGATGTAAATGATTAAAGATTAATTTATAAGATGAGATTTTCAATCGCTTTAAAATACACGTCATGAATAAAACTCATTAAATATATTACTTAAATAAGGAGACCTGATTTTAGATAATAAAAACTTATTACCTTTAACCACTCCATAAGAATAATAGAATATGGTGTGAAATTAATTACTCCGGAATTGTAAAAAAGAAAAACATAATATCATAAATGCTATCTCAGAATTAATTGAAAAATTCATCTTTCCACTAAATCAGTAAGAAAGTATATATACACACACCGTAAAGTAAACCGTTTACAAAATAATTATAAAGAAATTATTTTTGTAGAAGTTTTTATATAAAAGTTTTAAGTAGATATAAATTATAAAAAGAAAAAATACACCAACCGCATTTGTCATAGCATTTTATGAAAGACTATAAACAGATGTTGGAAACATGCTTTTTTAAACATTAATTTATAACCATTTAACTCACGTGATCTAGTGTACTTTTTCAATTTCTGTTGTGTATTTATTTTTGGCACAAGTGCTTCAAACGTCAAGGTTAACTTGTTTGTATATCTCTTTTCTTAACAGTATGATATTCATTCAAGGATTCAATATAAAACCGTATGATTAAATTTATTACAACAATATTACAACCACAAAAAAAAATAAGTTCAGTTGCAATACTCATAGTAATAAGAAACTGAGTAATAAATTAGGTGTTAAAATTATACCTATTTGCCTTAAGGTGTTAAAAAGAATATAATAAATTAAATGCAACATTGTTATTACTATTCATGAATGTTATAACCCGAAGCAGGATCCGTAACTGTACGAAAGTAATTTTACTTGAAATATCATTTAACTGACAGAAAATTCACATATATTATAAGAAGAAACTGTAGTATTTCATTTGAAAAACAGCATCAAACATACAAATAGTAAAAAAAAATTTAATTTAAATACTAAAATCAATAAAATTAAACGGCTGCTGGTCTTTGCACGCAATTTTAAACACTTTACCAAACGGTAAATTTTTTAAAAATATGAATGAAATAAATAGTTTTAACAATAAATTAACAAAAAAAAGACAGTTTGTAATTTTGATACGATGCTAATTTCTCATCTTGCATCACCTGGATGTGATTGGATATTCCTCAAATAATAGAATCAACAATTGTTTCGTGAAACTTCTATGACGAAATTTTTATGTTATATCTACTTTTATGACATTGATATGGAATTAAGAAAAAGATCCATAAAACTTTTTCTTAAATCATTTTATAAAAATATAAAATACCCTATCATTCGGGAACACACACAGCATTGTTTTGTCGAAACTAGAATACGGATCTATGCTGTACGACTCTGCGAGAGAAAAATTAAGGGCTTACTAGACTCCTTGCACAACACTTGCATTCGAATATTCTTAGTGGCATTTACTACTACTCCTATATAAAGTTCATTAACAGAATCCCGTGTAATGAGAGTTCATTAATGAACTCCCATTAAATTACGAGAGGAAATACCAGGTTGTCAAATACGCGGTCAGGAGGTCATGCCGACTGCTCAACGCAGGCGACCAGGCCCGCTCGCATTCAACAATTTGAGGGGAACAAGTCCGTACACCAGCCTTTCGACCTAAGACTACTTCGCTATCTCTAGAAACTAGGCCTGACTGTTCCGAGGATTCTCGGAAAGGAAATAAGATGCGACGCTCATCTCTAATGATTGAATATTTACCATCTGGAAGACGGAAACAGGACCCACATTACCGATCTGCTAGGGACCAGTTTGGCGAGATGATAAAGAAGTACAACGATTGCACACAGACGATTCACATCTACACAGACGGTTCAGTTGCAGCCGACTGGTGTGACTGTTCAATAATACTCCTTGACAACGAGATACATAAGCTTAGTGCCTATTCCTTTTCGTTTTTTTGCGAGGCCTACGTAATTTACTCTGCCTTGAGAGTTACTGAGACCCGTAATGACGACAGCTTCCTGGTAATAACTGACTCTATGAGTGTACTTAAGAACTAGTTATTCAAATAATGTGACACCCTCTCAAGAGTAAGCAAGGTAATTGTATTCGTATGGGTCTCGGGCCATTGCGGCATCTTCGGAAACGAACGGGTTGCTGAGGCTGCCAAGAGACCGGTAACAAATGGCCTCTAATTAGAATTAACATGTGAGAGCGACTTCACGAAGACAGTCCGTTCAAACTACGTACTCAAGGGAATATGTTTTAGCTGTTGAGTCTTCTCATAGCCTTACATGGAATCCGGGAGAACGTCTTCGAGAAAACTTTTATCCCAAACAAAAGAAGAGACCAAGTCATCCTAACTTGGCTGAGAATCTGGCACACTAAGCTAACCCTCGCCCATCAATTTGGCTCTTCTCAGCAGAACTACAATTTAAAATAGTCGGAAAACACTTACTCATAGATGACCCCATATCTGGGTCTATTCGATGACAATTAAACCTGGGTTCAGATGTGAAGGCTTTACTAAACCAGAAGAAAGATATCAAAAGACTTTTGCGATTCTCTGCGGTAGTGGGATGAAGAACTCAATTTAGCGGTTTTGCTTACGTGATCCAGATCTCTTACGGATTACTGTGTGCGTAGTGAAAATAGTTTATAGTAGTGGTGATAGTTTATAGTGGTGGTTTATAGTTTATAGTAGTGGTGATATTCCAATATTTATTACTCTTTGTTATTCATGTAGCAGTTTACTATCTATTTTCTAATTATTTATGATCATTTAGTTTTATTTAAATCGCTAATGACTATTAACGTTGATGCGACTACAAACAAACGATGAAAAAAGAAATGTTTCTTATGACTAATTAAATATCTGATTAGTAATCTTTTCTGCATATACTCCCAAGATTTAGAGATAAAACGGTTTCTAGTTGTTGGTCATTTTCCAAGCATTAACTACGTCAACAAAGAATAGTAATAGCAGGTTTTGGTTTTTTTTTTTATATAATTGAACAGTTATTAAAAATGAATAATTATTATGACTGGGATGTATTTTTATTCAAAAGAAAAAGTATTTTAAATAACAGATATATTAAACTGCACTAAGAAGTTCTAACAGGCTTTAATATTATAAGATTACATTGACTACGATGTAAATCAAAGTTCATAAGACAACGCGGTGGTTAACAATAATTTTTATTATTTATTTATTGCGACTGTTACATTTTTTACTCCGTCCGGTGTAATATAATCATTAAAAATGTTATTGAATTTAAAAACAGATTCTTTATGAATATATACGCCTTTATTGTTTAATAATAAAATATTAACAAAAAAAAACAAGTTTATAAATTAAACATGATGAAATAAATCAAGTAGACAAGAATAAATCAGGATGGACAAAGAAACACTGTTTTATAAATATTTAAAAGAAAAAAATATATTAAAACCAGATAGAAACTATTCAAGTAAAAACAAATAACAAAATGGATGGATTCGATTGAGGAATGTAAAACATTCAACGGATTATTTGAAAACTAAACAACGACCTAAAACAAAGTAGGTACATCGAATATCAAAATAAAAAAAAATTCTAAAAAAGTTCAAAAGGTACGGAAGAAAATAATAAATTTAAATAATTTTTACTTAAATTAACATTTTTTTGTTATACACATAAACTCGATGCTTTTGCCTGGAAATATGAAAATGGAAATTTCGTAGCATATGAATAATGCAATGCCTGACCGCTATTCAAACCCGGGACCTCCAGATGGACGGCCGAGACGCTACATTCCTCCTGTATGGGGATCGGCAATTAATATTAAAATCTTAATAAATAGTATCACTTCTTCGTAAATCTATAAAATTTTAATTAATTAATATTTATTGATGATTAAAAAAAAAAAATAGGTAATATTGTCCTTAAATTTAATGTCTCTTTTTTTCTGAACGCACACATTAAACTTAAATACTTGCCAAGGTTTATAAATATGATTGTTAACAGACCCAACAAATTTATATTTATATCAAATTGGTGAGCAAACAATACGTTGAGAATTTTAAGTAAAATATAAAATTTCAAATTTACGTATTTATCGAATATTTAAAGAAATATGATGAGAATGGATAATGTGCATCAACCCTTAACAATATGGGAGGGGCTCTTTAGGATAAGAAAGGTCGATGAAGGAATCAAAAGAATGGCTTTTTTCTTTTTCCTGTTTAGCCTCCGGGAATTACCGTTCAGATATTACTTCAGAGGATGATATGTATGAGTAAAATATAAATGTGTAAATGAAGTATAGTCTTGTACAGTCTCAGATCGACCATTTCTGAGAAGTGTGATTAATTGAAACCCAACCAATAAAGAACACCGATATTCACGATCTAGTATTCAACCGTATAAAAGTATAAAAGTAACTGCGCCTTTACTAGGACTTGAACGCTGGAACTCTCGACTTCCAAATCAGTTGATTTGGGAAGACGCGTCACCACTAGACCAACTCGGTGGGTTCAGAAGAATGGCTTGTCGTAAGTAGTGTACACCTTATTCTAAATATTTATACAAATGATCATCCAAACAATCATTCCAAAAGGAAAACGATTCCCAAACGCGGATAGCACGGCAATCTATGCTCAGGGAAGTACTTTCAAAGAGGTCAAAGGAAAACTAACACAATCCTTAGCAGAGTTAGCAGATTACTACGAAGAACATCAACTGAGGCCATACCTCAATAAGATGCAGGTTTGGGTCTTTCACTTTCGAAATACAGAAGAAAGAAGAAAACTTGATAATGTAGAGAATTTCGGTTGAAATATTGCAGCAATCTAAGATATTACTTGTCAGGCTTGACCGTACACTGTTCTTTAAACAGGACTGCCTGAAGTTGAAAGGAAAGATCTCCGCGAGAAATAATGTTATTTGCTAACTGATAGGTTCGATATGGGGAATGCAACCAGTAGTGCTTCGAAACACGGCAGTAACTCTGTATTTTGCGGCAGAAGAGTATGCAGCTCCAGTATGGGAAGCATCTGCGCATGCTAGGAACGTCGATGTAGCTCTGAATGATACAGAGCGCATTATAACTGGTTGTCTGAAACCTGCACCAATTCACAGGATTTACCTTTTAGTCAATTCTCGGCTTAAATCTAGAAATAGCTTCATCCAAAGAACAACACCTTTGTGTTCCACCTGAGTCCCGGTGCGAACAGTTGTGGAAGGAGATATTACTAGATGAAATGGGTCCCATACCCAAAGAGGAGCTCCGAAAATAACATCAATTACCACCATATAATACTTTACAAACGCTGAATCGTCTTAAGACAGGATTGGTAAGAAGTCAAGTGTAATATGGGGAGAAGGAAAATAGGGAGTAATAGTAAGATGGGAATGTATTTCTGCACATTCCCTCCTCGCTATATTACTCTGACTTGGTGTGATTGTGGAAGATGCAGACAATGGAACATCACCTCCTTTGCCCAAGTATGGGAGAAGCTAGCACAAATGAAGAACTGTTTGTACCATGTGATAAGAGCTTCTACGAAATAGAAGTGGAAAACATGATGTCTTTTTTTATTCCCGGCCATGGAGAGCAAACTAAGTAATAAGAATTACTAAAATTGGTAAACTTTATCGTAAGTAAAACTAAAATAAATAAATTAATAATTAATGCGTGATGAATTGACCTCTCCTTTTAAGTCAGTGTTAAAATAATTTTAAAATATATAAAAACAAATTTTTAAAACGTTTCTAAAAAAACGTTAATGAAACGTTTTTTTATTTTAACAAATTCATTATGCATTTTTTATTTAATAAACCAAAATCACGTATCAATAAAATACTCAAAAAATCAAATTATTTTTAAAATACACTTCAGTACCTTAATATAAATTACTTTCAGAAATATAACAGGTTTCCATAAAACGCAATCTACCGGAGCATGACTAAGTTAAATAATTACCACACAGTTAAGTAAAGCTCGATGTAGATAGGCATGTATTCAGACATCTGTAACGTAGATTTTAATCATTTTTATTTCAGCAAAAATTAAATAATCCAGGGAAAAAGGTTAATTTTTTATCTCTTTTTATTATTAATAATAATAATCTACGTTTCCTATAAAGGCCTACTAATTACACCCATGAAAGTGTAAAGTAAGCATTTCGTAAAATAATATAAAACTATGCTCAAAATCTTTAAATTGATGCCAAAAGTTGATCTTTTTTAAAACAATCTGTGAAAAATATTATATAACTGCCATTTTGGTTATCACACTGTTATAGTGAAGTTTTTTTTAATTTATAATTTTTGTTTTAAATGTATTTTAAAGTGATGTGTTACAACCCTATTCTTTCCATTTAAAACTGAGTTGTCTTCCCTCCCGTTTTGGTATAATTATCTCATTTATTTTTATTTATACTTATATTTATTTATATATTTTTATATTTATCTCATGAAAAAATCTTATCCTAAATTTATTTGAACGGTTGAGATTTTTTTAAAGGTTGTCATGCTTTATGAACGCTGTATAAATTCTATTTGTTCAGTAAAGGAAACTCACAGTTGTTTTAAGGCACAGTCCGAAGTGTTTTCCGTAGAATCAACTCAAATATTTACATTAATTTGAAAAACTAACCCCCGATTGAATTTACGTAATACCAGTATAAATTATAAATATTATAATATTTCCATTAAAAAGGAGACAGGATCTTCCCAAACCTTTTTCATTGAAACATTACCAGTCGTACCTGTAATATTATAGGAACGACGCAAATAATATAGCCATTCCCACGAAGAACAAGTATCCTTCAAAATTAAATTTATTCAGGAAACTAAAGATTAAAGTTGTTCCTGGTTACATTCTTCATTTTATTTGATATATTATTGAAGTTTTACTACCGAATTCTAAAAGTACTACTGTTATTCGGTTGACTATAACGATAGGCTCTATCATGAACATCGTTACTCTTAGAGAAAGCGATTCAAATTATTGACCCTTGTCAAACGGATGTTTTTACACACATCAAAATCATAGGATTTTGGGAAAGATAGTGCCTATATACGATTATGTACATATTGATTATATCCAATTTTGGATTAATTTTTCAAAATAATTTAAATACATAGAAAGTAGCGGCTCGTAGCTAAAAATAGTGAGGATGCTGCTTTAGAAATTGCTTTTCTGGGCCTTTTTAAGGCCATGGTTAAAGATTTCTGTAAAATAAAAGAACTAAAAAAAAAAAATTGATCAAACAGAATAGCTGGAGGTAGGATAATAATCTAATTGTATACACTTTATCACATTCAAGAAATGGTACACGGTTTTTAAGCACATCGTGGTCAAAAATCGTATTCGGTTTGACCGAATAAATAATATAATGTCAATACAGATAATATTTTTTAGTATTATTAGATAATAACTTAATAAAATGTCCGCTTACATTATAATCCAGTAGTGCTTAATTTAAATTTCTATGTTCACAGACCCAATAAATAATTAGTTTTTACAAATTACCTTCTCTTTCGCCTTTCCAACGTATTTTTGAACAGATTTGGCAATCAAAAAGCCCTTGCTTTCCGCCATCTTCTAATCACTACTAAAAAAACATTTAAACCGCCTTCGTATTTCTTCTACCCACTAAACTACAAAAGGAAACGAACAAGGAACGTTCCATCACACTGCGGAGAAAAAAGAAGAACTACTTTCCACCAGCACGCCAGGGTCGGCACTGCGGGAGCGACAGTGCTCTCTCTCCCACGCGTGCAGCTTCCTATGTGCGCATGCGTACTACAGCTATACACCAGGCCGCTGGAACTATGAAACAAAGAGTTCCATACAAAGATTTTTGAATCTTCTTCATAAACTGGGGGATGCCTGACATTAAGCTTAAGGATTACATATTGTGCAAGTATAAAGAAAGAATTAAAGAAAAAAGGACTCATTATATTAAATGATAACGATAATATCAACTGGAAATAGGGGGTGCTGCAGTTCCATAGTGCCTATATGCGAGCCGCCACTGTACACGAGTTAGTTTCTATAGATCATGTTTAAGGACCATATCATAACTCTACTGTGATTTCTCCCTCTTCAGTGGATAAAATTTTACGAAGCGTTTATAAAAATGTATGGTAACCTTTAAATACATTTTGGAATATTTTAACTCAAAAAAATTTAATTTTAGCGAATGGGCCTATGTTGACAAGTCTATTTTTTCGGTTACAACTAAAAGAAATGATTTTAAAGTATATTGAAAAACAAAACTTCTAGCGTAAAAACAAAGTTTTCATCTAAAACATAAAAAAAACGTAAAAATTCTATTTAATATAGATTTTTATGTTCACTCACTAATTCACGACATACTTAATTCTTTTTATGTTTGTGATAAGTATATCACAAACATAAAAAGTAATTAATAACAAAAAAAAAAGAATTATTACAAACGAATTTCTGGGGAAAAAAATAGTATATGAATATTCTATTGCAATTTATAAATTTAAGTCATATTGCTTATCCACTTTTTTACATAAATTGCTGTTGTACTTATAAAGAATTATTTTAAGAACTTCAGGTACACGAATTGGCACTTAACAAAATTTACTGTAAGCAATAAGAAGGGATATACTCGTATACCAAAGAACTCGGAACAGTTTTTCTCTTTTCGACAGAATTTCTCATGGAAGGTTATAAAACTGTTCAAGCAGTCTCTATTTGACACGTTTTATTCAAGATATACACATAAAATAAAATAAAAAATTTATTGATATTGTTTTCCAAATCGAAAATATATATATAAGAGAAATTTGTTATCTGATCACGAAACACATGAAACTTACGTCAATCCATCAGGTAAAAACAGGGAACCGCCTTTACGAAAGATTTTGTGGTTTACAGTAGTACTTCAAAAGGAGTACTCAACCCGGCGACACTTTCATACGTCTCCCGGCGCTGATTAAGGCGTCGTAAAGTGAAAAAGCGTACGTCCAGACGCCTCGTAAACTAAAGTCGATTTACGACAGTCTTCAACATCAGTAAACGTACTTCTACGACTATTACTATTACAAATGCTACTTGAAAAAAAAGAGAACAAAGAACAACCGACCTCTTATTCTATGACTGAACTACTTCTAATACTTAGAGAGATCTTCGTTTACTGGCATTCAATTACCGCAAAAATAACCGGGTTTTATTACTCGCTCCATTTCAAGAAACAATTTGTGATTTGTCATATATATTACACAACGCTGTTGAAGTAAACTTCTGAAAGCAATTTAAGACGCCTTTTTATATTGTTATATTTATACAGGCTACTCCTACTGTACTATCGTCTACTATTATAGAAGGTAGTAAAAGGGACGATGACTGTATTACAAAATTGAAGAAGATATAAACAAAAATTTTTATTTTTGTTAAAATATATCCTACTTGTGAATGTGTATATGTATGTGTGTGTGTGTGTGTGTGTGTGTGTGTGTGTGTGTGTGTGTGTGTGTGTACACAAAAATAAGTCACATAAATTTAATTTATAATCATTACTAAAACTGAAAATTATTAAATATTTACACGACTTATGTTCAGATTAATGTAATTTTTGCTTCTAAAAACCTTTCTAAATTAATTATAACCACTATCCTTTGTGGACTCGCTTCAAAAAAAATAAAAATAAATATATATATAAAAACATTAGCATCCCCATCGGGGCTTCGCCCACGGCATATAGGGGTACTTGCGTTTATCGTCGCGGTCAGGGGAAGTTTAGCCGATTAGAGCACGCTTCGCTCGCCCTTCCCGTCTAGCTGTGGAGGATTGTGCCCTTGGTCTATCTGTGTTCATTACACTCATGCTTGTGGGAATAATGATAAATAAAAATTGAAGACTGTTCAATTTATAAAAACATCAGTTTTACTGTTATTTCTTTACAGCAACAGTTTGACTATTAAAGGACCCACTAAATAACTGGTTTTTAGATTTCCCGTCGCGGCTTCGCTCGCGAAATACTAATTAGAATTAAAAACATAAATCACCATCACCATATTACCAAATCTTATTAATACTGATTCAATAACGATAGCAAAAAAAAATAAAACAATGTCTTTTTACCCCTTAAAATAACACGATTCAAAAAACCTAAAAAAACCCGAATACCTGCAGTGGTTTTAGATATTTATCTGAAGAGTATTTGCAAGCCAAAATCGAGTTAATATCTCGTTAGTGTAGTCGGTAATGGGGAAAATTTGCAATCATTGTCGAGATGTTTTTACCTTTCATCACCCCTTTAATGGTCGAATTTAAAAAACTCTAGATATTGGTTTTTAGATATTGAGGATTACACACACCAAAAATCAAGCTGATATCTTAATTTTTTACCGGGAAATTAAAAATATTATAAATTTATTTTTATTCCATTTTAACCCTTTAAACTCGGAATTTCAAAAATCTTTCTTAGGTGCAATTACACCGTAAGAAGAACGTGCATACTAATTTCATCAATTTATCTTCAGCAGTTTTTGCTCGGCGTTGATTATCATTCAGTTTGAACAAGTTATTTTATATATAAACACACACACACTCTCTCTCTCTCTCTCTCACTCTCTCTCTCTCTCTCTCTCTCTCTCTCTCTCTCTCTCTCTCTCTCTCTCTCTCTCTCTCTCTCTCTCTCTCTCTCTCTCTCTCTCTCTCTATCATATACACACGGTTCTATAAAGGATTAATAAACATTTAGGAAGCCCGTAAATATTTTTTTAAAAGTTAAACATAGAAAAATTAAAATTTAACAAATGTTCTTATCTTGAAATGATATATTTTTCGTTATGAGATCACCAAAATTCCAAACATTCATATTTTAAAATTGCCACATTTAAAAGAAAACGGATAGGGCAGTGACACATCATTTTAAAGAGTACTGAAAAACAAAAAAAAAAACGTTGACAAAACAAACACTGGACTACGACTGTCCTAACAAACATCATGGTCAATAAATAATTTTTACAGCTAGTTTAAAAAATAATCTTTTAATTACACCCCAAACAATGTACTAACGAAAAATATATATATTGAGGTTGGAACCTTTACCAAATTTTTTAATTTTTATTTTCATTTTTTTTAGTATTTTACTCTTGAGCAGTTAATTAAGAGATATTACTAATGTAAACCACTTTTGAAACTTGTCAGTGAAAAAAAATTAAATGGTCGCAATTTTGATTTGAATTGTCATTCCCCGACGATTTATAACCAAATTTTTTGTTGTTCAATTCTCTTTAAAAAGAAGTATAATGAAGTATAATTTTACTGTTTCCATTTATGTTCTTTAATTACTCCTCCTCCTTGGTGACTAGATTGGTAGTACGTAGTCTCATACCGAAAGTTAGATCGTTGTGAGGTAAAAGTAGTTTCGGATTTAATTTTTCAGTATTTAAGTGTTGGAAAGGTGTTCTTACAATTAACACCTTCTACAAATGTACATATATGTACATTTGTAGAAGGTGTATATCTAGTATATATGTACATTTGTACATATATACTAGAGGACCCGACAGACGTTGTCCTGACGTGGCATTGTTCTGTAATAAATGCACAACACATAACTTATTTAAGTTAAAATTAGCAGGAATGTGGACGAAATTTCATTAATATGACTATTAGTATGACTATTATCAGTTTGTCATGGTTATATTATTGTCATGGGCTTATTGATTAATTATGTGTAGTATGGATAATATTTATTTTCACTAAATATTGAGATATCTGACGAAAATCGAAACGTCGTAAAATTAATAATTAGTGTAATTAATAAATTTTCATCCACGTTACTTCTAATTTTCACTTAAGACCATTTTAAAAAAGTACCTCCTGCATTTTTTAAAATTTAATAATTTTGAAGTTTCATAACCATGTGATAGCCTAATTAATAAATTAATTAAAGCACTGTAAAAAAAGCAACGTAGTTAAAATTTTAGTAGAAATTTTTATCATTTTTCTCATTCTTTATTTCAACATCTATTTTACCAAATTTTAGATAATTGTAAATTAAAAACCATTTTAGAAAATTTTTTAAAAAATTATCAGCTACAAAAATTATAACTTCAATTTTTTAAATATAACTATATTTATTTTACAAACTGACATTTTTATTTTTAAAGAGCCGTTCAATACTTCATAAGTTGCATAGAATCAAATGAGAACTAACAATTTAAATTTGTAGGTTAAGTTGATTGTTATTGATTGCACAATGAATGATGTGTATACATCATTAAAATTCATGAAAAATCATGTAAAATTCTTACTTCAATACTGTATCTTTCAAATTTGCACAATGTATATTTTTTAATTTTACTTTAAAACGTTATTTCAATAAATAATAATATAATATTCTCAATAAGCGCGCAATTCTAGCACGCTCGGCAATGATTAGCTATTGCTAGATTTGAGTATACATACAGATTTAATGAACACAATTGAAAGTTTCATAAAACCTTAAAAAAACTGAACATTAGGAACTTTACAAAATTTAACCTTTCACAGAATGTAAATAAATCCAAATGGCAAAACAACAGCATTACCTATCGGATAAAATTTACACCACTCTCTAATCACAGTATTCAGTGGAAAATAATTTTTTTAACGAAAAGGGTTGTGGCTGCAAAATCATTACAATTAATACTGAACATTAAGAAACTTAAAAAAATTACGGAACTTCATAAAATTTTACCTTTCGCTTTATAAAAGTCAGAATGTAAATAAATCCAATTGTCAGAACAGCACTACCTATCGGATTTAATTCAAACTACGCTCTAAACACAGTAGACCGTTAAAAATACGAATTTTAATGTAATAATAACATTAAGCTACCACGCAAGTAACTGATATGCGAAAACGCAACAAAATATAAAAATTGCCTAGAATCCGATCGCAGCACCAACTACCGGTTCTGACTGATATGACAAAAATTAAAAAAAAATTCTAAAATACGCAGCGCTGCCTATCGGAACCAAATGTGAACCTTAACCATCCCAAGTTAAACAACAACACATGAATTAATTAAAAAAAAAAAACATTTTCTATCGGATCACATTCTGAATCTAAACCATTCTCGAATCAACTTAATCACACACACAAAATTTCATCAAAGTCAGTCCAGCCGTTTAGGAGGAGTTCAGTTTCATACACACGCACAGAAGAAATATATATATATATATATATATATATATATATATACACTCTCACGTGAGTAAAAGAAGTTTTTTTTAAGTAATTTCTTGTCCTTAATAAGACATTCGATGATAAAGAATAAATAATGATAAAAAATAAAACAATGATAAAAGCTAAATAAAAATCGTAAATATATAAATAGGTCATTAATTTTCCTAAAAATAAAGCAAGTAATTAAAAAAAAAAGAAAAATGAAGAAAGCCACTTAAAAAAACACTTTAATTTAATTTAATTATTTAATATATTTATTAATCTCAGTTTAATTTATTTTCCTACGAGTAAAATTGGAATAAGTAAAACTCAAAATCGGTTTACAAACAACTCATCAACAATAGAAACAGAATAAATAGTAGGAAGAATGCAAATAGTAATACGAAAGTACAAAAAAACAAAGCTTACTCGATGGTACTAAAAGTACCAGTATTTAAATATATATAAAAATACACTATCACTTTCAATAATTCAAGTCAAAAGTGAAAGGTTAATTTAAGTTTAAACTGCTAAAACTCGTCTCATGTAGCTCCCTCAAACCTGTATTTTTAATATAGTATGGGGTTACTGCTTAAAAAAGATTAAAAAGTTATTTATTTATTTGAAGACAGCAGTAACAGATTATTCATTGTTAAAGATTTTACGTTTTCCTTTATACTTATATGTTCTCTCTCGCTCTTTCTCTCATACCCTCCATATGAATATATTTATATACAAACTATGATTATTTTTCAAATGGAATGCGCATGTAGTTTTCAATTTTTATTCTCTTGTAAAAAATTTTTAAATATTTTTTTTTTAATATAATCCATTCTTTAAATTTATTTTTAAATAAAACAGGTTTTTGTAGGCAATATGTCGCCTTCATCCTTTTAAAATTGATATTTTAAAAATTGTTATAAGAGTCAATTAAAATTTTAAAAATTTTAAAAACAAAAAAAGACAGAAAAGCCAAATAATATTGGCTAGAACACAAAGATTACGTGAACATATTTTTTTGTAATAGGCAAGTTCATTTACATGAAGAATAAGTCGTGAAGTATTTAAAATCTAATTCAGAGATAAAACACGGAATCCAGATGCTTAATTAAAATTTTTACACTGTAAAATTTCAAACTTTACTATAATTTTTAAAAATCTTTCATCTGCTAAATTATTTATATTTTCTTAAATACCTAATTTTTTTGTTTTTTAAAAACAAACTAAATTGAAGCTTTCTTAAACAATCTTATTTTAAGAAACATGATTTGTTTTTTAAACAATCATGGAATGAAAAAACTTTCGTGAATTTAAAATAAAATTTTTATTAATTTTATAACTTAATATTATTTTTACTTCCTGGTAAGAAGTAAAGGAAGTATTGTGATCGCGAGAGATTTGGGTTTTCAAATTTCAACGGAAATATCCATTTTGACTATCCCTGAATCAATTTGACTAGTTACGGCCTGACGCTTGTACGTAGGAATATATCTCGCATACCTCAAAAACGATTAGCCGTAGGATGTAGAAATTTTGGATTTAGGACTGTTACAACTGTACTAAATTCAAATGTTGTAACATCTAGTTGTACTCCCCTTTTTAATTGCAATCGACTGAATAAAAAGTGTCCAAAAAAGCACAAATTTAAAAAGATTTGAATTTTTAACTATCTTAACTGCAGTAATACGTCCTCATCGAGATGTTTTCAACGACATATCATATGTGGTCCTTATTTTCACTGGTTTCAGAGTTATATCCAAAAAAAAATTTAATTAATGAAATATTTGGATGTTACAAGGGGAAGGCACATCGGTTCAAATCCGACTTCATCTCCTTTTCTTTTTTTTTAACTTTTTTTTTTTAATTTAAATATATTGATTTATTAATAATTATTAATTTATAATTGTAAAAACGTTTTTACAATAAATAATAATTCACTAATAACAATAAAAAAAATACATAGGAAAATATCAGAAGTTATTAATGAAATAAATTTTTACGTACTTTTCATTTAAAAAAAAAAAAATGTGTATATATAATTTATCAGGTGTACAAAGAAGTCATGTGGTGTCCACATCAGATTTTTTAACTTATACGCTACTAACTTATACAACTTAGCGCGTTAGTAGCTTATGCAATTAATTTAAACTGATTAGCGTATTACAGGATCAAACTTTCGCTATAAGAAAATCTTTTATTTAAAAATACTTAAAAAAAATTGCATAAAAATGATTATAAAAAATGTACAACAAAATGAGAATAGTTCGATTCCGATCAAAAACGGGTGAAAAAAAATGTAAAATTTACGTCGTTCAATCAGAACTGGAAATATTGACAGATTACCTCTGAATAAAGTAATGAAATTTTAACACAAATTCAAAGATTATGAATTCAATTCACCTCTGTCGTCTTAATAATGCAGCCTTTTGGTCCGGCAAAACTAACGTAATACAGTTATAAAATAAAACTGTGATTTTAAATTTAACGGCTACAGCTATGAATGCACTACAGGTAAAAAATAAAGAGAACTACACCAGATATCTCGGCGTAATCTTATCACCACGCTGCATATACATCAATTGGAAATAATATAATGATTAGAAATCTGTGAAATGGTGTAAAGCTGACCGGTTTTAACCGCTTACAATTGAATTTACAGAATTTTTCAAAATAATAATCGATAAACAGTGTTGAACTCCTAAATTTTCCATTACAGGAACGTTTGAATCTTATATGTAGCAGATCTAAAGAATACGGTCCATAGCAACAAATATCTGGCTACAAGATAATGTTATGAAAAATGAACTTATATTTAGACGTTTAGGTTGATAAGAAGCAAAATATATTTTTTCGTGTAAAATTTTTTATCTTTTTCATGAATTAAATCTTTACCCACTTATTTTTTCTTCGTTTGCTTACGTATGTTTTGAAAACAGCAGTTTCCTTAGTCACGCACAATTTAAGGAAGTGATAGTAAGTTTCACTAAGAAATATGATAAAAAATGAATACTTATATTAAAATAAAACGTAGGTCATACTTTAAAATAAATTTTATGTGAAAGAGCAATGTTTTTTCCCAAAAAGCAAAACCGGAACGGCGTACCGATATCAGTAATAGTAACAATTTTAACATAAAAAAATATTATAATAATACAAAAGTCACACTTTTCGTACGAAATACTCTTTGATAAACAATAAAATATAAAAAGTAACATTTTTATCAAAGTTACATAAAACTGAAAGAAAAAAATTCGCCATTTATTTTAATATTAGCTATAATATATATATATATATATATATATATATATATATCTGTAAGTGAAAGTTTTCTTAACAAGCTTGTCAAAATCAGGCACCAGTTATATGACACGCCAATTCGTTTAAAATATTTATCTAAAAAAAAAAGAATATATATATATTACTAGCTAGGCCTACTGTATGTAAACGTATATAAAAAAGTAAACATAAACAAGTGTTATTTGAAGTATATATAGGGAACAGTGATTGACACCTTTAATAGACATTCAATATAGGAAATCTGGCTTCGTCGGGTAAAAACTGAATGCATACAAAGTTTCTAATGCTACAACAAGAGTTAAGCTATTATATGGCGAAAGCAACCAGGAAGAAACTTATCTTCACTACATTAGGGGAAAAATATATATAGGTTATGTATTACAAATGAATTTAGAAACGAATCTAAGATTTTTTCCTTTTTTTTAATTATACGTTATAGGAAAATTAACTTCAGTTAGCATTTCTAATTCCTATTATTTAAAAACATGACAATCTCTACAACAAATAAACTACGATAAACATTTAATTGAATAAAACCGAAAATTCCACAGAAGTTTACAAAAAATCAATAAATATAAAATAAATAAAAACTTAAAAACAGATAAGGTAGTTAATCCAACTATCAGAGTTAGGAATTTTTTTTTTTGTGGACAATTATCTATACTCTATTTCCTCAGAAAAACGAAAATCAATGGTCATCAATTAAATCTTTTATATTCTGTTTATTCTAGCTAGTACACTGTAACAAAGGCAATGGATGATAATGAAATGATTTTTTTTTTTTATTGTAGCATGTGCCATGCCATGTAATGCCATGCCATACCCCAGTACTCGAACAAAAGGTTCTGGTTAAAAGGAAGAGACGTTAAACGCTACCACTCCACCAAGGAGATCGGCACTGACAGGTAATTTAAAAAACCTTTAGAATTATGAATAAATTTAAAAGAATGCAATCAGAATGACCAATATAGACATAATCAGTCGTGGGTTATCATTGCTTGGAAACTCATAAAACAATGATTAAAAAGTATCGTGATAGTATGAATAACAACATACTTAGGAAACTGACCTAATTAATACATAAAAAATCTATTGTTGAATAACCATACAGAACGAACATACTATAAAGAATTAAAAAAAAAATTAATTTACTTAAACTTTACGTAAGATTCATATAAGAACATATCTGATGTACATTCAGGTAAATTAAGAAAAATTTCTATGACAAATTAGGACCGTAATGAAAGGTTTATTCTATCAATCTGTCTTTCTAGCAAAAGTAGGCGGTCAATAGGTGGTGTATAGTTTGTGTTAAGATTGTACTATAACAATGGTGATCATTAATTAATACTATGGTGTTGTGTTATATTAAATTTTACAATTTAGCAAGATCAAACTGAACGAAACTGGAGAAAATCCAATATTTTAAATAACTTTGTGTGGACTGAAGAAGCTTGTTTCAAATCATACTGTTACATTAACAGACATAATTGTGTTTACTCGTATAGTGAAAACATGCATTTGATATTAAATTAAAAATTAAACCACTTTGGTGTCACTGTTTGGGGTGAAATTTCAAGAGCAGGTGTTTTAGGTTCAATTTTTTTTATGGTAAAGTCAAAGGCAATAAGTATCTCCAAAATTCTAATGAATCAAGTTCTTCTGCATTTACAATAAGAGCCTAATTCACATTACCTTTATTTTCAACAAGATGGGATCCCTCCACGTAATCCAAGAGCAGTCCGTGAGTGTCTCGATGAAACATTTCCTGAGAAATGGTTTGGTTGAAGAGAGGCAACTGATTGGTCAACACTATGTTCACCTAACTTTATCCCAATGGATGTTTTCTTTTGGAGAGTACTCAAGGACAAAGTTTATAGTTGAAAACCACAAAGTGTCGCTGTCCACCTACTTTTGGTTCAACCGTGTATTATATATACATGCGTATATAAAAGTAACAATCTGTTTTTATTTTATTACATTATTAAAAAAAAAAAAAACGCGACTGAAATTTTTTTCAACGCTTTACATGGCATTAATAGTTATTTATTTATTTATTTATTAATTGCTAGTATTGTTTTTATATCTTTTTAAACAATTTTAATTTTTCCATTTATATTTAAATTTAAGAAATTCCCTCTTTATCTACTGAAGATGATAATAGTGTAACAATAGAAATTATCATCTATTTAATTATTTTTGTTTTAAACGTTTGGTGTGCGTTTTCTCTCAAAGTATTACACTTTATTGTTTTTAAGTGGTATATTGATTATAATATTTACTCTACATTATACAAAAAAATTAAATATATATACTTAGGGAACTGATTCAAGACTTGAAATAAACAAAAAAAAGAAATCTAAAACACTATCTTGTTTTCATTTCCCTTCTTTTTTTCCAATAAAAAGCTGTTTGTCCACCAATTTCAACAAATGAGTTGGTGTTATGTTTTCAATAGAAGGCTTAAAATTGTATCTATTAACGAAATATTAGATAAAACTAATATTCACAGAGCTAGTAATGATTTATGAAAAAAAAATTATAGCCGCCATTTTGGAAATTTTCAAACGTAAAATTTTCGAAGTTATTTATTTTGTTGTGATTTGATAAATTTACATCAAATTTCATTAAAATAGCTGAATTCGTTCTAAAACATAAAATGAAAAACAAAGTGACGATAGAACAATGAATCGGGATACAGCATGTATCCACATTAACTAATTTATTTATTTATTTTAATGTTCTGAATCAGCCTTTAAATTTGGCCAGCAGCTCCCTGGGGCACCTGTATGCGTATAAATATATATATATATATATATATATGTTAGTGGACGAAATGATTCCGGAACAGATTTAAACTTTTCTCCATACTTAAAATCTCAATTAAGAAAATCGGTTCGCGCCTCCACGTTGGTTCGTCTGGATAACCAGTAAGAAACGTGGAGATTTCTACTGGTGAACTAAATCGGAATCACCTCTCTGGATCACATCCAGAGTTGTAACTCGGGAATTTATTCCCACCAAAGGCTGACTTGCCTTTGAAAGTCAAATATGGAAGGTCTTTTAAGAAAAAATCCACCGTCTGGTAAATACCAGAGAAGGCTGCACGCGGATCCGGTGAGCAGCTGCTTAAAAGATAACAACGAATCGGAGCGTTTGGAAACACCCAAAAACAACACAACTTCAAAATTGAGGATAAAACACAAGCAAATAAACTACATTGCCACTCACAACATTAATTCTCTAACTCAACCCGGCAAACTAAAAACTCTAATAGACATAATGGACAAACAAAAAATCCTAATCGCAGGACTTCAAGAAATGAGAAACACCGATCAAGAGCCGTTTGAATCTCAGGGTTACAGAATTTACAAAGGAATCCCCGGGAAACGTGTGATGAAGAAATGCCCACAGTTCGGAACAGGATTTGCAATCAATCTTAAAATAATTGACTCAGTCGTAGAATTTAAGTCTTACTCCCCCAGGATATCAACCTTAACCCTAAAATCAGCCAATAAATTCTACACCATAATAAATGTCCATGCTCCCATGGACATTTATTATGTCCCATCTCTTCTCTATCTTTTTTAAGATAGAGAAGAGATAGACAAATTCTGGGAACTTCTTGACCAAACTGCAAACAACATAAATAAGACCCACACCAAGAGTTTAATAGGGGACTTTAATGGCCAACTTGGTAAAGAACGAAGATATCGTGATATTATCGGAAAATGGCCTGCCCAGAAGAAAACTAACAAGAACGGCCAAAGACTTGTCGAATTTTGCAGAAACCATAATATGATCTCAAAATCCACCTATTTTATGAGAAAACCAAATAAATTGAAGACTTGGAAACACCCAGATTGGAAAAAAGGGGAATGGCAACTTGATCATGTTTGTATGGACCGGAATTATCACAAGGAGATTTATAATGTAAAAATCTTGAGAGGAACAGATACTGGATCGGACCATTACTTAATTAAAGTTAAAATAAAACTCACCCCGCATAAAAAGAAAAAATCCCAACCTAAAAACAAAAGAGCCTATGATCCACATAAATTAATAAACAATGCCATCTTTGAAGAAACAACAAAAAAAAAATCAAATTAACTAATAATTTAAAAGAACTGACATCCCAACTGAAAGAAATAGCTGAAGAACTAGCCCCAAACACAAGAAAAAAACACCAATGGTGGAATAAATAGTGTGACAAAGCATTCAAAGACCGACACCGGGCTTGCATTAACCACCAAACCCAGAAAACTGAAGAATCTAACCATGAATTCACCAAACAAAGGAAAATAACTCAGAAAATTATAAGAGGAACCAAACGACAAGCCCAAAAAACTTGATTCAGCAAATAGAAGTAAGTTCCAAAAAAACTAACTCCCGAGACTATTATACAATTTTTGGTCAGGCTCTTCAAAGATATGAACCACCCACCCTTATGCTGAGAGGAAAGAAAAGGAAATATGGCCCACACCAATAAAGAAAACGCTGAAATTTCGGCAGAAACCTTCAATAGACTCCTCAACTGTGACGACCCCCTAGAGCTTTTTGAGATTGACACTGAAACTCCAGTTAAAACTTCACCGGTAAATATCAACCCGCCAACAATTCAAGAAGTTCTCGCAGCCTTAAATGAAATAAAAAACTACAAAGCAAGCGGAGAAGACCAGCTTTTTGCAGAACTCTGGACACACTCATCAGTTTATTCAGTCAAAACTTCCCTACATCTATGCCTCGTGAAAATATGGAACGAAGAAAAACTTCCAGAACACTGGACCACAGCCCTCATTCTCCATTACATAGAAAAGGGGATAAAACTAATTCGGAAAACTACAGAGGCATATCTCTCCTGGATTGCACATACAAAATCCTGTCGAGAATCATATACAACCGATGCAAAGACCAACTTGAACTGGAACTTGGGGAATACCAAGGGGGATTTAGGCCATGGAGAGGTTGCCCGGAGCAAATAATATCCCTAAAACTTATGATGGACTTATATAAAACAACTAATAATCACCTTCGTCGACTTTAAAAGGGCTTATGATTGTATACACCGACCATCCATGCTGAATATACTGAGAAACCTGGGCCTTCACCCAGTCCAGTCCAGAGTGAAATTCAGAGGTGAACTCTCTCAACCCTTCTACATAAAAACTGGATTGAGGCAAGGAGATAGCCTCTCACCACTCCTTTTTAACTGCGCCCTTGAATTTGTCATGAGAAAATGGTATGAAATAAATCCCAAAAATATAAAAATGGGTACTAAGAAAAACTCCATCACAGTAAATTGTCTAGGATTTGCAGATGACCTCGCTCTTTTAGCAAATAATATTTAAGAAGCCAAAACACAAATCATGAGCCTTCAAAACCTAGCACAAAAGATAGGGCTTCATATCTCTTTCGAAAAACTGAACTAATGGCCACAGATCTTCTGGTAATAGAGCACATTACCGTAAACAATCAGAAAATTAAAATAGTAAAACAATTTAAATATCTAGGGGAAATAATAACTTATAATTTAAATGAATAAATGACATGGCAAAACAGGACAAATAAAATGATTAAATCCCAAAAATTAACTTGGTCAACATATAACAAAAAATGCCTTTCTGCAAAAACATAACTTAAACAATATAAAACTGAAGTTCAGCCAGAAGTCACCTACGGAAGCGAGACCCTTTTCAAAATCACTCAGAAAAACCGAATTGATAAAATTCTGAAAATAGAGAGGAGAATTGTCAGAACATGTATCAATAAAAAACACCAAAAAGAAAGCCAATGGTGGATTGTGCCAAATGAGGTGGTGTATCGAGAAATACAGCCTGTTACTGATGCTATACGGAAAAAAGAATCACTTTCTTTGGTCATCTTTGGACACCGGTAACAAGACTGTCAAGAAATATCATTGAAAAGCTCTGGTTCCAAAAGCTAGAAATAGGATGGATCAAAGAAATTACAGAAGATATGAAAGAATTGGGAATTTCCCTGACTGACCTACACAATAAAACTGGAAAAATTACAAAGCTAAAAGACAAAAGCATTAGATTTAAACAAAAGACAGACAAACGACAAAATACAACGAAGAGGGTGTTTACGGATGAAGAAAAGAAAGCAAGATCTGAACGGGTGAAGAAATACTGGGCAGCTCGGAAGAGTAAAATAATACGCTTTTCTCAGAAAAGAACCAACTAAAATTGACTTAAGAGGTCCCATGTTGGCCGTAAAAGCATAATAATAATAATATGTGTGTATGCGCGCGCGCGCGCGCGCGTGTGTGTGTGTGTATAACTTTGATATATTGTTGAATGTTTACCTTCGGTTCATCGACAGAGTGGGGATTTGATTCATAAATTCTATCCTTTAAATAGCCAAAAGAAAAAAAACACAATTAGATTTTATAAATCGGACGAGTACGGAGGCCACCGCCCTCTGCTGACAGTTCATTCTTTTGTAAAGCCGCATGAAAAGATGCTGATGAATCGTTTGATGTGTGACACGTTGCTCCATCTTGTTGGAAGAACCGTACTCTTTTTTACGACCGATTAACTGGCAGTACAATTCCTCGAAAACTGAACGGTATAATTTTGTATTGGCAGTCGTAAAAAAATATTGACCATGCCATAAATTTACTAGAAAGCAGCACATCATACACCGATTTTGACATGAAATACTGCATTCAATGCTATCTATCTATTGCTAATGTTTTTGAGAATCCGGTCGGCAATAACCAATACGTTTCGGTTTGTCTTTTCTCTCAAAATTTTATACAGCTGTTGCACAGCTGTTACTCTATACAGTTTTAAATTTAAATCGTGAAGAATCTTATGGAAAGATTACAGCACTTTGTTGTAATAACTTGTAGAATTGTACAACGTAACGTACAAGAATTTTTTAGACCAGCAGAAATTCTTTGAATAACGGCTCTAACCTATTTCATTTTGCGTTTGAAAGCCAATTCCGTTGTACGCCGTTTTTTTTTTAACCGAATCGTGTAACTAATACTATTCTTTGCTGATTTTTTTTTATCCCTACATCCGAATATCCAATTAAGTATACTCGGCCTGGGGCGTGTTCTTTTGCTGAGATACTGGCATTCGGAAATTTTCCCTCATATATTTGACAAATTTTTTGAAAGGATCCAGAAAACAAGTAAGCTTCCACAATAGCAAACACTTTTCTTAACCGAATAAGGAAGTTTTTACGACCGTAAAACACAACTGTAAAGAATGAAAAATATAGTGCACTGAAGCACGAACAATTCACAACTAATAATAGTTAAGAGTAGACACATACACAATCAAGAAAGCCTCTTAATAGTAATGGTAGTAGCGTTAATTGTCACCTAAAATAACTGCAGTTTGAGCCGGCTAGGTTCAGTTTCAGGTTGTTTATCTCGAATATATACACACACACATATATATATATATATATATATATATATATATATATATATATAAACCTTCGAACCTTTGTTGTTTTGTTTGCGTTAAATTTTGTAATCTAGATGCACAATTTAATGCAAATAATTGAATGTATAGGATTTAGCAAACATGTTGAAATTAAATTAGCCTAATTGAGAAATTCGTAATACCACCCGATTGTCTCATAACAGATAAATCAAACATACAAGTGAAATTAATAAATCGTGTTAAAATAATATCTGTAAATTTTTCAGGTTACGTAATTTCTGGATTATACTGTTAATAACTTATCTTGGTTTTTTTCAAATCTATTCATGAAAATAATAATAATAAAATAAATATTTTAAGGAGTACTTCTGTGAAAGAAATCTACACAACGAAATGTTATATTTAAGTTAACGATTAAACAAATCGATATAAGAAACAATATTATTTATGAATAATTATTTTAACAAAGGGGAGTAAAGAACTCTTTAAATATTTAAAACATTTATTTGAGAGAAATTGAACTTCTATGAAATAATTGGGCGAGTCGTTATAAAATTTAATGTACGAGTTCCCGGAGTCGATGATGAAAATCGGAAAGCGGGATCGAGTGAATAAAGCGTGCAGAGGTAGGACCGTAGTATTATCGATAGGGTAAGAAGAACGGTGTGGGGTCGGTCGGTTCATTCGTCGGTTAGAGTAGGGGATCAGGGCTACCCCAACTCTCACTATTAGAGGGGGCCAAGGGCAGCAGTATGAGATAAATCGATATTTTAAAGCCGGCAGACGACGCGAACTCGTTCCTAGCTTTCAGCACGGTTCCATGTAATATACTGCAACAATTCCTTATTTCCCACCGTTTTAAACAACTCAGTATAGTTCTCGATTTATTACACACCTGTAGAAGCTAAAACACTACTTTACACACCCGATATTCACACAAAGATGTTCTACATAATAATATGTAAAGACGACACAATGAAAATAATTTAAGAATGTCGTTTATCAAATTAAAACATTACATTTAAGGAGGAAAAATTAAAAAAAAAAATTATTCAATTAATACCTTATTGATGACTACTTTTATTATTTTTTATCATTCAATAAACCAATTTATTAATTGCTGAAATTAATTTAAAAAACAACGTGAAAGGTTTTAATATCAATGATTTCCATTACCAGGGCAAATAATTTAAAAGAGAATGTAATTAAGGTGCGAGTAGTGTATTATAAAATGATGCCAATAGTCGGTTATAACAAATCAGATAACAGGAATTATTTTCTGAATCAGGGGAATCCTCTGTAAATAGGCTCGACCGATTCCTATTCACTTTATTATGGAAAACTTCCTCTTTAAACTGCACGTTAATTCGACAATAAAAGGGCAATATTAAATGTATAAAATACTGTTTATATATAAATTTTAATAGTAACATAATTACCGTGAAATTTATTGAAATACAGATTAAAGAAATTTATTTTTAAAAATCTGTTTCCTAATGACGAAGGTACAACAAACAATTTAAACTAAATTTAATTACTTAACAAAAAAAAGAGGAGTATTTTTTAATTACTTTTTATATCCTTCATATCTTTAATTAAGAAAATTGAATAAAATTAACATTTAAAGCATACAATCGATTAAAAAAAAATCTAGCAAAGGGTTACAAAACTTTATCGGCATTGTCCTTGACAGATCTTTATTTCAAATACGCCATAGGGTTTTAAATATTAAACACTTAATTATGTAATATTTGGAATACAATGGAAAAGAAAAATTAAATGTTTAGTAACAAAAATTTAGGTCTGACTTGACTCCCTTAATAAATTTACGGTTTTATCTTAACAATTAAGGATATTATAAATATAATTTTAAGAAAAAAATCAAAATATTTAGTAAAAAACATTGGATCCCAACTGATGTCCTTGATCGAATGACATTTTTATCATCAAAATCGTATACTTAGTTAAGACTGCTAAGGTATAATAATAATAATAAATTAGTAAAAGGGTCTTATTTGATTCCCTTGCTCGACAGTTACTTCACGTAACATTATTAATAAAAGTGAAGATTTGAAAAACAAGTAAAGTATCAAAAATTATATAAAAACTTACTTTTTTTTTTTTTTAATTCTAAAATCAAATCCCATGAGAACACTTTTTTCAAAAAGTTCCAGTGTCGTATCCATTAACTCTAAATACAGATCGCTTTTAAAATTTGAAGATTAAAGTTTAAAAAATTTAATATTACAAGTAGTTCTGTCACTTAGCTCTTTCTCTTTGAGGCTTAAAAGTTTATTTATCGGAGTACTTATTTACTTCAATAAATTGGTACTAATAGTTGAAATGTTAGTCAACAAAACTAAAAAAATAGTTTATTAAAAAAAAAAAAATGTATACCGTGATTTCCCACATTATCGGATTGTCCGATAGTGTGGGAAATTAGATCAAAACCGGGATAAATACAGAGTGATTCAGAAGGAAAGAGAAATAATTGGCGAACCGATTCTAAAGTTTGAAATAACGAAAAATGTTCGTACAAACAGATGTCCGAAAACGCTTTTTTATAGAGTTATGACTAGCGAAAAATTTCGCCCGGATTTCGGATCCCCGTGAAATTAGATCTTGCCGAAATTATATCGTAACTCGATATCAAAGCGTTTTCGGATATTTGTTTTTACGAACCTTTTTCCTTATTTTAAGCTCTAGAATCAGTTCTCAATCATTTTTCTTTCCTCCTCAATGAAATATGTGCCAAATTTCATCTTTTTTAGAATTAAATAACGTAATAATAAGTACATTCAAATTATAAGTATTTTATAACTACTCTTTAACTATTACTAAAGCTCAGATTAGATTACTTTACACACAGTAATAAGTTAAAAATGGTGAACACTCTCTCCTCTTTTTTAACTCTGTCCAAAATTTAATGCCAGTAGTGCTCCACATATAGAACATTTTTCAGCCATTTTCGAAAAAAAATAATTTTGAGTCAGTACGGCGATGAGTTAATTAAAGTACAGGCAAACACACATTCACATACATCTGGGAATTTCTGTAATCGTTTTTTTTTTAATTGATCTTGATAATAGATATTTGGAAAAACTACGATAACAAAAATTTGGGTCGATCGTTATACTTTCGCTATATAATTATGCTTCTGCAGCATTAATAGAACTACAGCCGGAAACATTGTTTTTATAATTTCCATTTTTTTAAACCCGCTCAAAATTTAAGATTTAGTAAATCCTTAGTACAAATTTTTAATTTGTAACAGAATGAAAAAAAAAAAGAACTAACAAATTTTTATTTCCTTTGTAAGGCGAATTTTTTAAGTCATTTTTATTATTATTTTTTGTACGTTTACTTTAGTAAATGAAATGCGGAATCATAAATAATAACAGAATGATAGCAATGCACACTAATCACCTAGTAGTGAGATTGAAAACTAAACTCCATTCCACTTAATGTTTTGTACTGATTAAACTAACGCTGTACTCAATTAGCACTGTCCTAGAATTTATTAAACAGTCCTCGTCAGGATCTACTGACCTATTATAAGGAATCTTGAAACATGCTTAAAGATCTGCCAACTTAATATAGAAGAAATAAGCTGAGTTAAATGCCAGGTCCTGTATAAAAGTTTGGTAAATAAAGATATTAATGTCATAACCGTACAGAAAACCTACACTGAGAATGAAGAACAGGTTGCTAAAAGAGGTAGGATACTAGAATATAATTCGTTGGGGGCTATACATCACCGTGCCTACGGAATTGCCACTTACGTTCGCTCGTCTGTTGAGCATATTCATCTGTCTAAAATATCCAACTGGAACAAAATCTATGAAGTTGTCATTAAGGTAGGAGACATAACCATTAGTAATGTATATAAACCTCCTCCTATGCCTGGCCACCTGAAACACTGCCTTCTTAGATCCATCTAGCTGTATAGGTTAGAGATCTTAATACTCATACACTATGGAAATATAGTGACAACAACATCAATGGCGACATACTAATTGAACTGGGCTACTTGAACTAACTGAACGGGGATCTGTTAAATCAGCAGCTTGAAACCAAGAATATAACCCTGACCTATGCTTTGTGAGAACAAATATGATAATATATCTTTACGAACCATCCATAGAATCCTAACAAATTTCCCTCACAGCCAACATCGACCAACAATTATAGAGAGGTAGGTATAAGCATCCCCTAATCAGATACTTCCCTCGGCCAAGATGGAACTTTAAAAGGGCTGATTGGAAGAGTTTTTCCAGCAAGCTCGATAAATGCACGGGATTGGATTCCACCTGTGATCGTAAACTACCAAAGATTCATAGGAGCAACAACTGAAACAGCAAAAAACACCATCCGCAAAGAATTACGAAAAGAATATATACCAGGGTGGGAGTGAGGAATGTGAAGAACAAAACAAGGAATTCCTCGAGAAAGGCGACAGAGAAATAGCTGATGACCTATTCCAAAATGGATGCAGCGCGAAGCGAGGTGAGGACGGAAACAGTTGCTAATCCGGATTTTTATAAATCTAGCAGAAAAGCTTTGTCACTATTAAGGAGAATAGGAGATAGCTCTAAAAACAAAAAAAAATAGCGATACACCCCTTCACCCGGACAAAATTGCAGCTCACGACGTGTCCTCATCTAGAGCCCCACGGGATAGAGCTCATTCAATACACGTGAAACATTAATTTAAAGCACTGAAAGTCTCTAGCCAGAAACAAACAGAATTCTCCCGTTCATTTACTACTGATGAAATATTAAAAACTCTTAAAGATGTGAAAGGTCACCAGGGCCTGATGGGATAGTTTTTCTTAAACTGTAGTAAATACACAAAAAACACAGCTGCAAAATAGAAATAATATCATCCATAAAATATGTGGAACGAATTGGGGTTCTTCCGCCAAAACATTTCGCATATCGGCGCTTAAGCTGATCTACTCAGCCACACAATGCAATGCTCCGGTCTGGCTCAGCACACATTCACAAAAGGTTGACGTACAACTAAATAACAACATCGGATTATAAACGGAACATTAATCGACCCCCATCGTAAGTCTGCATACGAGTATATTGTCACATACGCTCTCCTGAACTCCGTCGTAAGTCAGCTCTCCTTTAAGAGTACATACGTATAAAGGGCAAGCCTCGACTTCCCGTTCACCAAGATATAGACGATCTGAATGGAGACATACTGCGATCTAGGAGACCAACTATGGAAATTTCCAAGGAGCTGGCTGCGTGGGTTCAATTTGACAGATTCCTGGGAACGAAACTGGTCGCAGACCTGTCCTTCCCGATGCCGCAAACTTTCCTGTATAAGGGAGAAACCTCCCGCCTTCGAATAGCCTCGCAGAGTATGATCATCAATCAATAGAATCTGTACTAACCATGGCAGATGTGCAGACTCGCTTCACAAATGGGGGTAACGCGCCGTCTCCAAGTTGCGATTATAGAGCCGATAAGCAAACCCTCCACCACATAGTCGTGGAATTTCGAAATAGGGCCTAAACTTCAATGACTCCTGATGGCAACAGACGCTGCAATTGAATATGTTTTTAAACTGAATGTGTGTTTGTAATTTTAGTATTTACTGTTTGTTTAACCTGGACATAGTAATTCTTTATTACCTTATTTATAATTTTATAATTTGTATCGTTTTTATAATTCTCTAATTTCTTTTTTTCTATCTTAATATACATTATGAAATCATTTGCATGTGAAATACGATAAATAAATAAATAAATAACAACATATGAATTCAGTAGATAAATCATTCATAATTTAAGTAAAGATCTAGTGATCAGTTATTACATCAAATAGAAAATTTAATTTTATGATTAAAAAATCTCTGACGTGTCAGTCCTCTTTAGATTCTTTTCTATATTCCTCTTATATCCATCCTTAACAACATTACAGCCTGAATAAATAAAAAAAGTACATAAACTTATAAAAACGTTTAATAATTCCTTTCAATTTATGTTGCTCAAAACTCCTGAGATCGATTATTATGGCAATTAACTATTCTGATTACTATAAGTTAGTTTTTCATTTTTTTCTTCTTCCTTCATCATCTACGTTAACATGTTATTTTAATTCTTCTTTCTCTTCCTGTCTCATCCTTTCTCAGAAATCCTACATAATACATCCTTCACGTTACATATCCGACCGGATATTTTTTTATCAAAATTAAAAAATATATATATTTTCTCTGTCGTTTCCTTTCGAACCTATTTATTTACTACTTATTTTATTTTTTGATATTTATTTTATTTTATAGAAGTTAACAGACTACCAACGTACGTCGGTGATCATAATGATAGGATTCTCACATTTCGACCGCATAAAATTTTATTCCGTTTACAAGATATCAGAAAGCTTGCCGTAATCCGACAAATACCTTTGGTATAGATTTATACTGTCAATGAAACAAAATAGATGGTTACATCTATTGGGAAACAACTTACACCGAACTGCACCCATTCAAAGGAAATAGCAATCTTCAAAAAAGTTTCCACATTTTTTTTAAGGAAAAAGCAACCCTACTCTACTGTGCCGGAAAAATCAAAAATAAGGGAAACATATGGAAATTTGAAAACGGGACTCTGTGCCAAAAGACCGATTACAAAATGAGAAAACAACTCTCCCTAAAAGAGTAGAAACCTCTTCCTTCCTTAAGACAATAATCATTCACCTCGATCACAATCCCACAGGATATAAAGATAATTTTACCCAATTACAGAGCAGTACGTAAATTATCAAAATAAAAATCATTTAAATATAAAACAAGTTATAAAATATACAACAGATATATGCAGGGCTGGATATTACACATATTTATTAATAACTACCAAAAAATTAATTGTACCAAGCCGGCTGGAACTGTTGCTATTCGAGTATCATATTTAATCCTGCTACTGTCCTTATACTGTCGCTGACGACAGTAGCAAAGGTAATGATTATATTAGTAGCACTACTATTGGTTGTGTACGTAACTACTCTTGACTATTAATATCGGTTGGGTTTATTCAGTGTAATAAATTTTTCTTTCTTTGCAGGTGTGTTTTTTCTGCCTTATTCGATTGGGAAAATAATTCTGCTATAGTGAAAACTTACCTGCATTCTGGATCATTAATATCGTCATAATAAATGCGTCAAATATTCGAGGAATAATTTCCAACTGCCAGTGCCCCAGTAAAGATTAACTTATACTATTTGGTAAAAAAGAATGGCGTATAACGGGTTTGGTTTCAAACGCAAAACAAAATTTGCTTCCTTCCGTTAGAATAGCAATGGCCAGAACCGACATTCAAAGAATTTCTGCTGATCTAAAAAAAATTATACTTAAGCTACAACATTGAGATGAAATCTTTCCCGAATTTTCCTCGCGATTTAATTCTGAAACTGTATCGTGTAAAAAGTTAAGAGAAAAGACAAACCGAAAGTTCTAAATTATTTCGCCTTACTTCTCAAAAACATTGTCGATGGACAGAAAAACAAGATACCGTATTTCATGTCAGTCGAGTACAATTCCATTTACCTGGACACGTGTATACACACAACACCAAGTATGGATGACTGAAAATCCTTACCGGATACTTGAGCGCCGAGTTCACAATATGAAGAAGTTTATGCTATGCTGTTTCAGAAAATTATTTAGCAGGGCCAATATTTTTTGACCGGACTGTCAATAAAGAAACTTTTTGAAGAACTATACACTCACTTAACCGGTTGTGAAAAAGAATACTGCTTCTTCCAACAAGATAGAGCAGTGTGTTATGCAAACGATTTACTAGCCCGCTTTCATATGGCTTTTACAGAAAAATAAACTGTCAGCATAGGGGAGTGTAATCTCCGCGTTCCTCACATTTTTCTAGTGCAATTTTTTCCTTCGAGTCTACTTAAAGGATAGAGTTTATGAATCGAATCCCCACACTATCGATGAATTGATATCGAACATTCAAAAAGAAATTGACGATTTTGTCAACGTCAAGTGATTCTCACTATGATTACTCGAGCAAAAATGTGCATCGCACAAGGCGCTTATTTGGAAAACGTTTTCGTAAAAATATGGTAAATATGTAAATTTCTGTAATAAATATTGTATTTAGTTGGAAGTGATTCGGATTTAAGTTGCTCATCCTTTATTATTAAATATTTGGAAATATCAGGGAGAATAAAAGCATACTTTGTTGTAACGTAACCGGCTACAAAATTCAGAAGTATGAAATATTTTAAATGAATGAAAGAAAGTAATCGAAGAAGATAAATAATAATTAGGAAATATCTTAAAAGAAATTGAGTAACATTACATTAGATTACTGGCATGATTCTCGTGCTTAAAAAAAGTTAGAAACAATAACATTTAAATTTTGAAACACTTAACCAGGCAGGTAACACTGTTCATATTACAACTATCAAACATTTCACTTAGAAAGCGTCCGGTACATGTAAATAGAATTACTTGGTATTTGAGGTATAAAAGCCTGTTACATGAACACATTACAAAAATTATACTCTACAAAAAAATACAGTAATATAAAGTTAAAAACCTGACATTCAAAAAATATTATAATACTAAAATGAAATAACAAATAATAATTTTACGCACATAATAATAACAGTGTTGTTTTAATTCTTTATTAACACTGTTTGATAATGTCAAATGTGCCCTACGGTTCTGCAATTAACCTTCAAAAGTATAATTCATAACTTACGTAACGTTATATCCATACAAATAAAAAACGATCGTAGTTTCGTTCGTCCGAATGAATGGTAGGAGGTTAAAATAATGCAGTAGTTGTATTACTTGTGAAACTGGTACTCACCTGAAATGAAAGGAAGTACGAAAGGTTAATGACACTTATAAAAGAAAAACCTTCATTAATGACCTAAATTTTTATAACTATTTAAAATAATTCAATATATTAAATTGGTCTGAATAATAATATAATAATAAATATAATAGAAACCCGAAATAGATGTTAATAAATAGCTGTCAACTTAAGCAGGTAAAATTTTAATTATGACTAAATAAAAAAAGGAGACAAAAGAGTTTTATAACTTTCCTGGCTTTGCTCTCTTAACAGATTTTTATTTCCAATATGCCAGAGGGTTTTTAAATATTCATGATTTAATTTTGTAACATTTACAGTACAATCGCAAATAAGAAATTTTTAATTTAAAAAAAATGGGTTACACCGTTGCTCGACAACTACCTCATAAAACATTTTTAATTTTGAAAGATCAAAAGTTACCAGAAATTGTACAAAAATTAAAAAAAATAAATAAATTATTGAAAGAGGCTGTGAGACCCCTTTTTTTTAAAAAAAAAAAAAAATCAATGCCTTCTTTATTAATAACTAGACAGTTAATATTAATTAAATTGAATTTTCAATTTTGAAATTTAAAATGTTAATATAATTATGGGACCCAATCAGCTCCCTTTTGTTTTTCGGCTTAAAAGTTTATTTAATAGTGTACCTTAACTAACTTTAATTAACTTTTATAAGTGGCCCGATTTGGAGAAATACATATATATATATATATATATATATATATATATGCAAATATGCCCCCCAAATTTCTTTTTTTAAAATGAGTTTGCGGCAAAATTGTTTAGAAATAATATTGCACATATTCCTTACCTTTAAATCTGATCAACTTTAAACTATAGGATTTTAAATAATTACATAAAACTTTCATTATATTAAAGCTAAATTTTCTTAGGACCAGTATCAAAGATAATAAATCAAAAATGGTGAAAACTACTTCTTCCATCTCCTTTTTAATTATATTCAAAATATAACACAATCAATGTTCTGAATTTAACCATTTTCTTTTGAAATTTTCTAAGAATTTAAATTCAGATAATCCGATGATATTCAAAATACTCTCACACTCGTAGCCTATTTACACATACATTTTCCGAACATTTCTAAAACTTTTCTGTTTTTTGGATTAAAAGGGAGATCTTAAAACATCGAGAAACTTGATACAGAAAACCTTTGGCCAATAGCTATACTTTACCTTTATAGCTATGCTGCTGCCTAACAATAAAGCCATACCCGGAAAATAATAAAAAACATTAAAAAAACCTGCCAAAAGTCTTGCTAAATATCTTTTATAGATTTTAGAACTAAGACCTTAAAAGAACTGGAGGCTACAACAACCCTAATCAAAAAGAGGGAAATTTAAAACTTTTTCACAGTTAATTTGGCAAAAGTAAACCCCAAGTACCAACCATATACCACAAAAAGTAAATTATTAGGAGGTAGGAGCATGTGCTTAATTTTATTTTATTAGTATTTCTCTATTAAAGAAGCACTCCAAGTAAATCTCTGTTAAAAAACCGTTAAATAGCCGCCATTTTAGGTAGAGTTGTGGTAGTCTAAAGTTTTTTACTTTATAATGCTTTATAATGCTGTTTATAGTGATATGACACAATCTTATTTTTTCTAATTAAAATTTTTGAGTTGAGCATAATGAGGGCTTCCTTACTGTATGGTATCAGCTGTGATGGGCGATATCATATCGAGAATTAGAACATATCGAGGTAGGAGGATTTAAAAAATTTCATGTTTTAATTTTTTTACCGTTGAAAGGTAATTTAAGTTCCCATACTTAATTAACATACATTTTTGCATTAGTTGGTGTATTTTAATAAAACTTACCAGTGCTATCACTGTTTTATACTGGTATATTTTTTATTTATTTATTTTTATTTTTACTTGGATATATTCAGTAAATTAGTATATTAATTGATAAAAACTTCTTTCAAATGAATACACCTCGTTTATACAGTGTTATATTCGCGTATATGTAATTGGGCGTACGTAAGCGTACATTTAAAGAAGTAAAGACGTGTAAATTTCACGTTAGTTGGAAATCATGGTGGGGGTCACTGATAGGAATATGATGGCCGATGAAGAAGAGAAAGAGCGTAATGAATTGCTTTTCAGTATCATAAAGAAGGTAAGTGCAAAAATACATTCTATAGACTGCTTTGTCAAGATTAACAGACCGATACGTTGCGTCACTGTCCTAAGGATCTGGGTCAGGGTTCGACTGTCGTTCGTCGACCTTTTGCGGATAGCCGACCTCCACACGCGTGTATAACATTACAACGCCTTTCGCACAATTTGACAAAGGTATTTTTATAAACTACGATCTATTATCAAAATGATTATAAACGATAGAAGTCCTACGCAAAAAAAAATAAATAAATAAATAAATTTCCCTATTAGTTGATTTAATGTTCGTTCGGTAGAACAATGTTGTTTGTTTACATAAAAATATAATGAGACACTCCTTTTAAATAAGATAAAATAACATATGCTACAATGCAATTAGCCAATCGTTTTGCTTTTACCTGTCTATCTCCTTAGAGGTCAAATAGTTGAAATGACTTCAACTTTGTATTATCAATAAATAAATAAATATTTAACCATTAATGTTGTTTCCTTTACTTTTTCTTGTTTAAACATTAGAGAATATCATGTAACATGAGAATTCAAAAACTAACTTTTTTTAAATTTTTTATTAAACAATTTGATTTTATAAAAAATAAAAAATCGAAAGAAAACTTATATTTACTAACTTATATGTAAATATTTATGCAAATTAGGAGCTGTGAGGCACTTGACAATCACAAATATGTTGTAGTCGGTCTCTAGAATAATAACTTTATACCAGATTTTCTTAGAAAAGGAAAAAGTGCAGTGATTTCCTAATGTTTTCTTCACTTGCAAGCCAAGTGTTCTAAACTTGGATGAGTTCTAAACATCATCTAAATTACAGATGATGTTCTAAAGGTGACACTATATTCATAACAAGTGCAGACTAAATAATGAAAATCATTACACTCGGTAAAAAAAACTACAGAAAAGTGAAACTGTTTGGAGCATCCCTAATACTACGACTGCTTTACATTCATTATAATTATAAAAATAACGACGTTGTAAAAGCCCAATTTAACGAATCGCTTACTGTTGTTAACAATACATTATAAACAATGACTGCACTCAAGATGCGTTAATATAGAATTTCAGTCAGTCATTGTCTGTTTAATACCGTACAATTCCACGTACCACGCGCATCCAGGTTTGGAAAATTGAAAAAAGTAAAAATATATTGTTAAATTTATTTCTGCATTTTATTAACAAACGAAACAACGTTGATACAACGTTGAAACGTGTAACAGTACTTGTTATTTGCGTAATGTCAGTAATTCAGTTTGCAATGCAAGTACAGTAGAAATCACATATAGAAACATCGGATAAAACAACATATCGGTTGTAGTAACCATATTTATGTCACTATCTTAAAGAAAATATCGGTTAGAGTGACGATGAGTAATAAAGATGACGAATCCAGATAAAATAATTATACTAAGAGCATATGAATCAGCACCATTGTAACTGTTGTTAGGCCATGTATCCATGGTGTTTATCAAATTCTTTTCCCCTCTAATATCCTATTAGGCATTGTGTTTTTCAGTTGAGATTCATTGCATGTGTTCGAGCCTGACGTGTAAATCGGTTGGAATCTGTGTTAATTAGTGATTAAATTCAAGGTTTAATAGTAGTCTTTAGTGTGCTAACTAATGGCGAAACGTAAAAATTTCACACTGATAAAGAAAGCCATATTATTTGACGGTTAGAAGACTGAGAAACAAATGGGACGATCGCTAAAAAATTAAACGTTTCTCACTCTACTATATCCGCAAAATAGAGAAATCGAGAAAAAATCCAAAAGAGTTTTGAGGCAAACAACAACCAATCGAAGATATTTCGCTCTAGTCAAAGCCAAGATGTAGAAGAATGAGTGAATCATTCTTCTACATCTGCTCAAATGATTCACCCTACAACGAGCCAACAACATTCCGATAAGTAGGCCTAAATTGCTTGCAAAAGCAAAATTTTTACCAGACAGTTTCAACAAAAACAATCACATCAGTATGGATTCAACGTTTTCGCCAGCGGCATAACATCGTAAGCGGGAAAATTAGTGGTCAATCTGCTAGCGCTCCTGCAGGTATATCTGAAAACTGGTTAGCGATCGTATGGCGAAAACTACGTGAAGACTATTCAGATGAACAAATATTTAATGCCGATAAAACGGCCTGTTTTTCTTTTATTTAATAACACCAGATAAAACATTAGATTTAAGGGTGATAAATGTGTAGGAGGAAAATTGTCAAAAGTTCGAATAACCGTGTTAGTGGCAGCTAATATGAATAACAAAGGAAGCATTTAGTTGTACGTAAAAGTGCTTAACCACGATGTTTTTAAACATTACAACTTTACCAGTTATTTACGAAAGCAACAAAAAAGCCTGGGTGTCAGGGAACACTTTTCGTTTGTGGTTATGAAAATAGAACCAAGAGTTAAAAGCAAAGACAAGCAAAATTCTCTTACTGATTGACAATTGCCCAGCACACCAAATCGTAGCAATTTACATTGTGTTTAGGCAAGGTGCGATTGAGGCACTAAAAGTCAACTACCGGAAACGTCTTCTTATATTGCAAATGATACAAGATACTGAGGAAACTGCCCAAACAGGAGTTAATGCGCTGGATATAATAGTAACGATTAATCAGGCATGGAATGAAGTCTCTTCTTCGACAATTGCAAATGCTTCGGACATGCTGGATTTTTAACTGAAGTTACACCATTAGTAGAAGTAAATGATGAGGAATAGCTACATGAATCGGGGAACAATTTGGAGAACGCTACAGTACGTCAAGAATTAATAAATGATTATAAAGAAGTTAACAACGACATAGAGATTTACGTAATGCCAGATGATGAAACTGTAATAGCATCGATTGTGGAAACACAATCTTAGTGGTGTGGATAGTAATGATGAAGATGACGCAGGTGAAGTAAAAGTCTCTCCATGAAGCGTGTAAAGCCATGAAAACTATCTGTACTTTTCTAAGATATTGCATTGGAAGAATCAAAGTTAACAGTTTTGAACTTAGGTAATACAATTCAGAAACTGTACCACGACTCTCTAAAGTGTAAGAAACTGACAAAAATTACAGAAACAGACTACTTTTTGCATTAAATGCTTTATTGTTAAATCATTTTTTAGTTTATGTCCGCGGGCTTAAAATAATGAATAAAATTCGTTTAAAATTTTTGTTTTCCTATTTTTTTTTTTTTTTATAAACAGATTGATAGAATGTTGTTCTGATTTTTATAACTGTTTCTTAATTGTAGTGTTTTAGTGTTTGGAATTGTAAAATACAATGTATACATATACTGTAATTATTGTTAAGAAGATAATTACAAAATCTTGTGAAATACCAGTTCGCCATTCCAACACTTCAATAACGATATGTATATTGCTATTTTTGTACCTTAGATTGTACATAGTACAGTATTTTTATGATCGTAAAATTGAGGTTACTATAAACCTTCGAGGTTACTATAAACGATATGTATTGTATTTAATTAAAAACATAGAACTTATAGTCTGTATTTACCTTTGTCTTATTACTGTTATCAGTTCTCCGGTTTACCGTCATTCGAAGAATTGCAATTATCTTCATAATCACTTTTTTTGTCTTCAGTCATTTGACTGGTTTGATGCAACTCTTCAATATTACCAATCTACTACCAGTCGTTTCATTTCGGTATACCCCCTACATCCTACATCCATAACAATTAGTTTTACATATTCCAAAGGTTGCCTGCCCGTTTACCTGTCCCTCTAATACCAAAGCGACTATTCCAGGATGCCTTCATATGTGACCTATAAATCTGTCTCTTCTTTTAGCTATATTTTCCAAATGCTTCTTTCGTCATCAATTTACCGCAACATCTATTCATTTGTCCATTTATCCACCCATCTAATTTTTAACATTCTCCTATAGCACCAAATTTCAAACTCTTCTAATATTTTCTTCCCAGGTACTCAGATCCAAGTTTCACTTCCATATAAAGGTACGCTTCAAACATATACTTTCAAAAATGTTTTCCTGACGTTTAAATTAATTTCTCATATAAGCAAATTATATTATCTCCACAAACTTTTCTCTTCCTCTTTTTATATTCAGTGGTCCATCTAAATTAATTGCACTACATTTCATTACTTTAGTTTTGTTCATCCAGCCATTCATTGTTTCTTCTAAATCTTTTTTACTCTCAGCTAGAATTACTATATCGTCAGAACATCGTAGCATCTTTATCTTTTCAATTTACACTCTTACTCCGGATCTAAATTGTTCTTTAACATCATTAACTGCTATTTCTATGTAAAGATTAAAAAGTAACGGGGATAGGGAACATCCTTGTCAGACTCCCGTTTTTATTACGGCTTCTTTCTTATGTTCTTCAATTATTATTGTTGCAGTTTAGTTCCTGTAAATGTTAGCAATTTTTCTTCTATCTTTATACATGAACCCTAATTTTTTTTTAATTCTGAACATTTTATTCGTGTCTGCTTTATCAAATGTATTTTCTAAGTCTATAAATATCATGTATGTTGGTTTGTTTTTCTTTAATCTTCCTTCTACTATTAATCTGAGCGCTAAAATTGCTTCCCTTGTCTCTATACTTTTCCTGAATCAAATTGGTCTTCTACTAACGCTTCTTCCACTCTCCTCTCAATTCTTCTGTACAGAATTCTAGATAAGATTTTTTGTGCACAAGTAGTTAAACTAATTGTTATGTATTCTTCACATTTATCTGCTTCTGCTTTCTTTGGTATCATGACAATAACATTCTTTTTGAAGTCTGACGGAACTTCCCCCTTTTCATAAATATTAGACACCAGTTTGTATAACCTATCTATAGCTTTCACACCTGTACTGCGTAGTAATTCTGCTGGTATCCCATCTATTCCAGGAGCCTTTCTGCCATTCAAATTGTTTAATGCTCTATTAAATTCAGATCTCAGTATTGTATCTCCCTTTTCATCCTCTTCTTCCTCTGTAACACCAGTTTCTAATTCATTTCCTCAGTATAACTCTTCGGTATATTCCATCCACCTATCGATTAGGTATATAAAAACACGCGCGTATTCGATTGCAACGTTGTGTCAAAATTTCAAAGCAAGCGGTGAAGAACTTTCGGAAATTTAAGATTTTGATGAAACGAACATTTATATTTTTATTTATATAGATTAATTAATTATGTATTTTATGATGCTCTGATCAAGTATGAACCATGTCTTTCATTCTACGTATATAAGCAAATGCAGAAACGCTTCCTTTTTTTATATTGTAGTAGTATTACTGACGTGATCTATATAATCTGTAACTACTATATACCAATCAGAAAAAAAAAAAAAATTATTTTAATACTTCCAAAATTCCATCTAATAGTAAATTTAACATTCTACAAATACTAAGTAAGTATATGATAAATAGGCTCGTCAGTAAACTAGAATTGAAACTAATAAAGATAACAACTGAATTAATTTTTAATTCTATTTTTTCTATAATAGGAGACGCATTACAAAAAATGTTTCGTCAGCTGGTATCAGAATCTTCTGGTACGTAATAATAGTCTGAATGTTTTAATGTGCGGCCTAAGCAACCTTGTTTCTTTATGAAAAATTCTCTCAAGAACAACTTTTAAAATGCTTTTTTTATTCTATCACTTATTACGTTTTTAAAATGATGCCATATTTCAAAAACTTGTTTTTTTTTCTATTCGCTTTACTTCCTTTCGTAATACTAAGCACATGTTAGGATCTTTTTTACAACAAAAAGAGAAAGGATTTTGAGGTTGTCTGCGTACTCAGATAGGATACAAAGAGATGATAAGGTTCGTTATAAAGAAAAATTGACAGAAAAGAAATAAATTAAAAATAAAAGAGTATCTTTTTTATCGTGTAAAAAAGAAAATGAAAGCAATATTAAAATATCATCAACATGTAGGATACATAAATTATGATTTAATTGCAACATAAGTAAGCTTTTACATTACTATGAAGTCTGTACTAAATTTGAATAAATAAACATATATATAAAAAAAGGAATAAGAAAGAATACTAAAAAAAAACTCATTTTCTATTTTAAGACCCCTCACTTTAATAATTCAAGTAAATGTGTAAAACGCTGCCAACATCCGATACTTATAATCAAGGCGATTACAGAGAAAAGTCAAAAGTTTTACCCTTTCATAATACAGTAACCTCGCAAAGAGGACGTGCTTAAAACACACAACTGCAACACTACACGTACACCAACTTTATAAAGATGTCATGAATAGTGTTGCTTTTCATTATTAGGAATAATTACTCGCTACACCAATAATTATTTTTTCACCATCCAGATATTAATTTGTATCGATTTATTTTTTGTATAATTACTACTTTCCACTTCATCGCGTATTAAATAAAATATTTAATTCATTAAAATAAAATTACGTAACATAAAATAACAAAAAATTAATTTGCAGATAAGACAGTCAAAATATTTAGCTGTACCCTTCACTTCGTACCAAAATATATCTTCTCAAAACTAATACAATTGTGAAATACAGTAGAAACGTCAAATTTTAATTTTAAATTTAAGCTCAAATTTCTTTTATACCGGTGAAATAAATATGATTTACTGGATGATCGGAAACATTTTCTACTTTTGACCACGAAAAAAAATTAGCAGTGAAAAATTCCGTAAAATGTGTTGGACTGTTTTTGCTTGATTTCTCCATATTGTATAGATCGTTTTTGAATCAAATTTAGCATGATGATTTTTACATATTGATCCTTTATGCAATTTAATTTTAATCACTTATGGTCAAAGGTGCAGAGAGATGCAGCAGAACTTATTCATTCCTTATATAAAATATTTACTAATAGGAAGGTAAAAATATTTTTACATAATTTAATATCCCTTAGGTAGCTAAGATACTTTCTCATAGTATTTGGTCTTATTCAAACTCATATAAAGGAGTTGGGACAAAACACCCTTAAGCTTCTTTTTTCTAGTTTTTGGATTCAAAGACACATTATTATATTAATTAAATGATTTCAATACATTAGCGCCTAACTTTAGTTTTGTATTTGGACGATTTCATGAAGGTTGGGAGGTAATAAGTCTTTTATTCGTCAGTTTTTCTTGATATTTTCAAAATGGTTTAAGCCGATTTATGAAATTTTGTACGTTGACTTCTGAATGTAGGTCATTGATGCCAATTATTTTTGGTTACAAATTTGTCAAAGGAGTTAGGAGGCACCTAACCTTGGATTCTATAGAATAATTTTTTTACACAATTGTTGAAAACTAACATATTTAATGTTCCACTTAATTTTCCTCCTAAATAGTAGTCTGCCGAGAGTGAAACCCTTGGCGACAGTTAAGAGCTAAACCTAAAAACAGTTATAATATGGTAATCAAAATTAGAATAATAATTTAACACGAATTTAATTATTAAAATAACAAACTAGATTATCGCTTCGTAATTTAGAAATTTTTAGTAAAAAAATTACTAAAAAAGTAAAATTTCTTAACATGACATTGATTTAAAAAATCTCTTAATACTTAAACTCACCCTTAAATACAAAAAACGCCTTATTTCATTCTGTACAGACTCAAATTTCATTCATATTATTTAAAATTTACTATTAATGAGAAAGATTAATTTTCATTTTAAAATAGGACTTTTAAAATTTAAAGTTCCTTCGGGGAGCTCCGTTCGGATGCACTCGGCTCCTGACGATTCAGCGTCTCCGTACAGTTCACTCTGTCGTCTCCGAGGTCTCCAAGGACTCAATATGCACTAATTAATGTATAAATTACAAACACAATGAATTTACACAAAGATTTACAAGTTTAATAATGTTATATACGTGAATGACAATTACATGTTATAGTAAAAAATAATTTTATAAACGCAACTACATAAAGGTTTAGTTTATTTAAAAGAATCAGCGCTCTTCGACACATACTCATAATTTCAATTTAGAAATATTTTACTAAATTAAGTAACTATAACCAACTCAAATGAACTGTTTACATTTTAGTACTATCACAACCGGTTAAATTTCATGGTTTTATTAACCTATTGCTATAGTTTATCTTTTACTAACTTTACGAAACATTTAAGTTCATCTGTGGGAAGGGGGAAAACTATTTTTAGAGCGAATGAAAAATTTTAAGCGTAACCATGATTCGAACTCATAACAGCCTTAATGGAAAATGGAATCTTTATAATTCGATACAATGATAATATTGTCACAGGGAAAAATATGATTTTTCATTTTTTTTTTAATTCATTTCAACGAATACATAAAAATCCTTTACAGAACAAATATCCGTATTAAATACTCTGTATGATCCATTGTTTTAGAGAAGTAAAACATCTAAGAGATTGTAGAGTAGTAAACAAATCTGTAATGACGATTTAATTTATACATTATGTATATCATCAAAACAAACGTATTAAAAATTTAGTTAAAGTCTGGTAATACGAATAGAATCTCAGAACGATATGATAACGAAAACTCTGGTCCCCTTATCATACTATGTCAATAATATATTAGCATAAGAATTTTGTATGCAAGCCTCAGGATACTTTTCCTTTAACTTATAAAATGGAATAACATTATAACATTCTGTTTCCTTGTAAGTTTTGTTAATTGGAACAGCTGTTTTATAAACGAAATTAATTCAAGCATAAAGAAAAGGTTGAAAAAAAGGATATATATATATATATGTAAAATAAATAACTTTACAATCGATATTATGCGTAAGCAAACGCATGTGTATACAATAAATAATATTGAATAAATATTTTACAAACATGTTACCGAACTTTACCGTCATCAGTTAAGCTTTAAAATTTAAATCTCTCCTAACGGACAAAAATTAAATTTTCTAATATTCTCAGGACTGAAAAAAAAACAATCTATATTGATTTGTGATAAAGAAAAATGTATTTATAAACATCTAATAGGCAATGTTACGAAAAGTTTTAACAAAATAAAATTAAAAGAAATAATTAATTTTTTTTTCCATTCAGGAAAAATAATAAGAATTAATTATAAAAAAAATTATGAAATTTTTCTTTTTTTCAGTGGCATTTTTTTGTATTTTTTAGAAATTAAATTACTTTTAAATAGAAGATTAAAAATATGCAAAAATAATACATATATATTCGTTTTTTATACAACCAGGGTCGAAGAATCTTCCCATAATATCTTCTTATGGCCTCATACATTTTCTTTTATCGTACCAAACCTCATGAATAAATAATAATAATAATAAGTTTTTTTTCAAACAAATTGTTTATTCTGATCAGCATTTAATAATTCATTATATAGATCATTCACGAATTGGTAGATATGCTGCTCCACGGATAAAAAAAACGAAAACTGTCTTGCAGCATATGAATGAATCTAGGGAAATCGTGGTAAAAATTTTATAGAACAGTATCATAAAATACAGGATAAAAAATATCATAATCATAAAAGGGAGAAACAGATCTGATTAAAGGTAAAGATGTATAAAAATATTAAATATAAAAAAAATTAGAATAAGTTAAAGCATTAATGAAAATTATTTAAGCTCATATTTATGTACACTTTGAACGGAATATAGAAAATTCAGGTTTTTTTTAATTAGTATTATACATATTCATAGACACAGTAATATTGTTTATTTAAAAGAAAATCTAATGTAATTGGATTTTAAATAAACTGATAATAAATTTTTATGAATGGTTGGGTAGTTATTAAAATTGGCAGTGGAAGCATAATATTGGAATTTCTCGTAAGCCGAATTGTGTTGTGTTTGCACATAAACCAGTTCTTTTGTTTAGTTTGATTATTTTTTTTAAGAATACGTGACTGTAGTTTCTTTTAGTAAAAACTGCACATTAATAAACATAAAAACAAAATAATAATTTATAATTTTCTAAATATCGGTCTCTAAATGACATACGCTTAAGGGATATTTAACAATGATTCGACACCCAATTTTTATATTTTTGTATCTCATTCTGACTTTTTTAACGATGCATTAAAAGATGATATACTTTAGATGGATGAAATATAAATATGCGTAATAAATATTCAGTAATGATGATAAGTTTATAATAAAGTTACATTATGTTATACGAAAACAGTATCGTTGTCTGACTGGTTGGTGTTGAATGATAATGTTATTTGTTCAAGACTTTTTTTTGTTTTTTGTTTTTTTTTTAAGAAAAAATTTGCGAATTCATAAATATAATCCCAAGAATAAGTAATTATTTTTAATTTTCTAAATATCGTATTTATGGGCACTGAAAAAAAAAAAAATTTAATGTACATATTTTATGTACATATTTAACAATGAAAACAAAATGTAAAATTTTACGTTATTTAACAGCAACATATTGTCAGGTATTTTACAATTTTTTTAAATCTGTATACAGTAGATTAATTTTCTTTTTTGTATAATGCAGCTTATTTTTTTTAGCTTTATTCAAATAATTTTTCCTTACGATTATAGTTTTCATTTTGTGATATAATTTATAACACTAAAAATTAAAAGTTAAATAAAATTAAAATCAAGAATGCACTATATTTTTAACAAATTTCAAAAAATGTTATATATATTCGATCAGTATACTAGTATGATTTTACTTTCTTGTACGAAGTAAAGGAAGTTTTGTGATCGCGAAAAATTTCGGTTTTCAGATTTCAACGGAAATATCCATTTTGACCATCCCTGAATCCATTTTGACTAGTTTCGGCGTGGCGTCTGTACGCCCCATGCCGAAACATAACTCACATAAGTTATGCGAGTTCTCACATAACTCAAAAACGATTAGCCGTAGGATGTTGACATTTTGGATTTAGGACTGTTGTGTGCACCTCCCCTTTTGATTGCAATTGACTGAACCAAAAGTATTCAAAAAATGCCCAAATATAAATTAAGATCAGAAGTTATATTGATATAACTTCTGATCTTAATTTATGTACACGTTCTCTAGTTTTAACAATTGTGCAACTGTTCATTTTATTAAAGAATAGGAGGATCGTATCTCACTTTTAAATCAAATAACTTTAAATGAAGTACAGCAAAACACGTGTATATGTAATTTAATAGGCGTACAAGGAAGTCATATCTTGTCCAAATCAGTTTTTTTATGTTTGTATGCGCATATCTTTTTTCCTGTTAATCAGATTTAAATAAATGTTACTGCAATTAGAGTACCTGCTTTTTTCGGTGGTACCATGATGTTGAAAAACATTTTTAGACACAATAATTGGTCTAAAAAGTTACAAAACGTTTTCCGCCATCCGATGGGTAGGTAGCAGTGGAAATCCTGGCATTCTATATGTATTCCTTAGGTTAGATGATGTTATTGTTCTTGTGTAGGGCAGGTAATGTGAGTTTCAGTACAGGATATATAACACAGTTAATAAAATAACCAAAAATCGAAATATCCCGTCTTAAATCTTTCAGACCCAATATACATTAAGTATAATAATCACCATCGGTAGGGTAAGTGGGAATCTTATAATTTTATATATAAGCATCACATTATACGGTCTTAATATAGGTTATATTTTTAAAAAAATAATTATTCTTCAAATATTGTGTCGATTTTCCTTAGAAACGTGCATATGTTTTTCACCTTGTTTAGATCGGCCCTTTGTCTTAACCCTAACTGTTGAGATACAGTTTGGTAATGGTGAATATTGTTATTTTTTTAAAAAATAAGTATTCTTAACAAAGATTTCACATTCATGAATATTAACATAGGTATAAACAAACATTTATAATTTTTTTAAATATCGGTCTACACCGATATCATGATTCAAACTTATGGGCGCAAAAGATGATTGCCCATTTTTATATTCTGAAAAGTTGTTCTGACTATTTGACATAGTCCCACAAGATGCTATTACAGTTCAGACGGAAAAATACGTAAGCGTATAAATATTTAATAATTATGACACGTTTTGCATTTAATAAGGCCTTTCAAAGCAAAATAGTATATTTTTCTTAAAAAAAGAAATTGCTTTATCGGTAAAAAAAATCGGTAAATTTATCGTTGAGTTAATGGCAATTCTTTACCGAAGAATCATAGTTCAACACTAATCCATATTAAAGATATACAGTTAAAATCAATTATGATTCAGCGGTGTAAATTTTATAAAAACAAAGCGTAATATACTTAAATACACAATCATACGTACCACTTCAGTGTGTGTTAATAGGTATACACCTGTGCAAACACAGAATTTAGTAAATATAACTTTTGCGGTTTAAAACTTTTCATATTAACTCGTTCTTGGACTATGTATATGAGATTCATGGTACGGAATCTCATATACATGCTTCAAATTTTGAAGCAGTTCCGCTTAACCATTCGCTCTGAAATTTTTCATACAGGTTTTTTCCTGATGACAACACATTTTAGCAACATTTTCAAGTCGCTAAGATGCCCCGTAAGTTGCTAAGTGAAAACAATGCCCCCTGAACTAACACATTTTCTTAGTGAAAGATAACCTAGCCTCTTTCGGTAAGTTGGAATCTAAAATTCGCACACGTTTGAAATACTAATTTATCAAAACGTAGGGCTCAACCTACTACAACAACCGACTGGAAATAAATGATAACCCGCTATTAGTTTTATAAGCGTTGCTATTAGAAATTCTGTACAGTAGCGACCGAAGTTTTGGGGAAATACTGGTACAGTACTTTTCAACCGGATCCGAATTTTCGGACGAAATTCGCAATACCAAAAAAACGGTCGATCCTAGCGCTCCAAAAAAATTTGTTCTACCCCTCGACAATCCCCCATCCGCTCCCAGTAATACCCATCGAATAATAATATTTTCAAGTGCCCTCCCCATTTCCAAACCAAGATCGACTGGATCTTTGTAATCCCGAAATTAAATCGTTTACTCCTATGTTTTGACTACACTCGCCCACCGTTAAACGTACCGATCCGATCTTTCGCTAAATACGCTCAAACCCGTGCGCTAGCGCAGCTGTAAAGTACAAAAAAGTAAAAAATAAAAAGTAGAATATAAAAAATATATTAAAAAAAAACTTTTTTAAAAACCACTCTTAAATTAAACGCACTAACAGGTAAAAAATAATGTTAGGACGGTATCTTAGAATGAATTGACAACAAGCTTTGATGGTGATTGTAAGATTATGTGAAAATAAGCTTCAAATTAAAAATTTGAAGTTCTTTCCCAGTTTGGGGTTCTCCAAGCACGCGTAAAAAAAATTTCTTTATGTTCAAGTTTCTTATGTTTTTCTCACAGTTCACAACCGAATATCCTCTGTTTTTCTCGGTCTTACAACATTCCTCCGTTTTTCTCGGTCTTAAAATATTTTTTAATCTCTTTTACAATTCATTCTGATTCTAATGTCTGTTAATCGCTTAAATTTGTCCTCTTCTTCCTTTCACGTTTCTCCTGTGATCGTTCATTGAAGACAATTTTTAAAGTGAGACGTTTTCCTTTCTGTTATCACTTTCATTGTATTCTATTAGTTCATGTTCCTATCAAACTTTCTCATTTCCTATTTCTTCTGTACGTTTCACTTTCTTCATAACCGTACGTCTAAACTATTCGATTTATTCTATCTGTCCACGATTCAGATCCATTTGATACCAAAATCTACACGAAGCGTTTAATAAAATTCTTCCTCAATACGGTAAGAGTCTCTTCTTGCCGTCAGTAATCTATCATTTTTTTAGAATTGATGCTCTGTTTCTTACTTTTTCTATACAACATCCGTTCCAAATCACTAAAATTCGTAAATGCTTAATTGAAAATATATTCTTTATTTTTTCCTTCTGGAAATAAATTAATAGAGCTGTTTCTTACAAGTTGTAATTGATTTATTTTTTCACTTTTAACTTTTATGAGTTTACTTCGAAACTCATTCTCATAAAATATTAATCTAAAAAATGATGTATATGTTGAAACGATCGTGTGTTACTTTATTTATTTTTCTTCCTTTCTCACATGGAATTTTATGATAGTTAATAAACAGAATTCGATAGATATGTCAACAATATTCAACACACGTTCGTACAGACATATATATATATATAGATATATATATACATAAATAAAAAAGTAAACTGTGTTAATGAAAATTAAAAAGTTCTTCAATTTATATAATTAGATTTATGTTGCAGCATAAAAACGTTTGTTTTAACAAAGGTAAACCCGAATAACTATGATATTTAAAAAGAAACGTAAATTGAAAAAAAATACAATTATTGGGTTGTATGCCCACAAATTAATGTCACTAATTTTTACATAAAGTTTTTAAAATAATAATGAAATGAGAATCAGTTACGCCATTATTGAAATACCAATAACGAATTTAACAATAATAAAATATAATAATGATATTTCTTCTATTGTATTTAGAAGAGGAATAATATTTATAATCATCATTAGTGTATAAAGGATGAATCATCCTTGATTACTCGTTCTTCATTCACTGACTATCGCTCCTTTAAATCTGATTATTTCCTTTGTAAATAAAGAGTGTTTTTATCTTGGTGAATTTCAGTATTTCTTTTTTAATTTAATACAAATATCCGGTAATTTACTCGTACAAATTTCGCAGTTTAGGAATAAGTATAAATAAAATAACACCAATACCCTTTGCATGATTATACGTTAAAATATACTTTGGTTTAAGTTTATGAAAAATAATCATGTAAAAATTCTACAAAATATATAATTATTTATAAATAAAAGACCTTGGTGAGTTTTGTTTTTAATAGAGTTTTATAAAATAAAACGGATACAGTTACTGATAAAAAACGTTCCATATTTTTTTCATTTTCGATGTTTTTAGATTCATTATTTTTAATAATACCTTTTTCACTTGCATCACTAATTGATATAAAAATAATTAATAAATAATTGTTATTATTAATAATAATAGAATAAGCATAAAATTATCATATTTATTTTGCAATCCACTTTCAGCCACATCTCAATTGTTTATTAGCATATTCGAACAAATGAGGGGTAATTTTGTTCACAATAAAACGCTTAATATTTTATCTAATATTCGATAAAATTTATGTTATCGATCTCTTAATGATTAAAGAAATTGAAATGCCGTCATTTTGAAATTTTTAAAGGTAAAATAATTTCAAACTTTTTTATTTTGAAGATGTTAGGTATATATGCACCACCCATCGGGTTGGTCTAGTGGTTAACGCATCTTACCAAATCAGCTGATTTGGAAAGTCGAGTTACAACGTTCAAGTCCTAGTAAAGCCAGTTATTTTTACACGGATTTGAATACTAGATCGTGGATACCGGTGTTCTTCGGTGGTTGGGTTTCAATTAACCACACATCTCAGGTATGGTCGAACTGAGAATGTACAAGACTACACACTTCATTTACACTCATACATATCATCCTCATTCATCCTCTGAAGAATTATCTAAAACGGTAGTTACCGGTGACTAAACAGAAAAGAAAGAAGGTATATATGCACCAAATTTTATTAAAATATCTCAATCCGTTCTTAAGGTATTAATTTTAACTGAAAAAAAAAAAAACACAAAATAGAGAAAAAATGGAAAATGAAGTGAGATATGATGTAAGTCCGCATAAATCTGGATTCCTTAGCCTTCCTTCATCTTACAGTAACTAACCAGATAACCGCATACAGACGTCATATGCAACTCTCACCGCGAAGAGAATGAGTTGGACCCTCCACAAGATTAGAGGTCAATCAGGCGCATTCTTGCTAGACTGAAAGACAGTAGCACCGAAAGATCTTCAGTGGACGGAATGAAGGGAAATCGCGTCAGGAAAAGATAATAAAAATATGTTACTAATCTGCAAGGTGTAACTCAAGCTTGAATATTTTTACAAACACGATCTATAAAAGATCGGAACGCAATCGAATAATCCGTCCATCTTAAAAACAAACTAAAATTAAAAATAAAACCGTCATTAAAAATTAAATACTCGCCAGATAAATAGAAAGATCCAGCAGTAAGGAAATGATGTCAAGGCTCTGCAAAAAATAGGGGGTTAAAAAATCCCCCGACACATATATTCCGTTCCTCAACATAAACGTTTTTGATTATTTTAATGTGTTCTGAATCAGTCCCATAAAATCGGCTAAGAACTCTCGAAACAACCTGTGTATACTCTTACCATGAAACACTACAAGATGTGTATACAACTCTTACCATGAAACGATAAATATCTTTTAGTATGACCAACATACACCCAGGCACCCGGGGGGCTCCCATAGACACAGAACTAAAAATTTTAAATGGAATGTATAGGTTTAATGACATTTTAAAGCCTAGTGAAAAAACAACTGATGTAAAATATTTCAGGCTATAACCAACTGTAACCATAATTTCGGCCTGAAGTATACATCTGAAGATGACATCAGTTGGGTCAATACAACCGTACGGCACGTAACATTAATATCGTTAACAATGTGAGTTAAAACTCCATAGTTTTCCAGATTATTTCCAAGTAATTATAGAACAATCTCTTAAGATAACCAGGTAAAACATTAATTACACAATAAATGCGGTAATAATTACTACATACGATGTACGTAAATACATTTAGAATGAATACGTAAGCGTGTCTAGCCGCAACATCGACATGGGTTAAGAAAATTATAATTTAGAAGTTATTGAACTTTATATTACTGTACGTCGTTTACGCAACAAAGATAATTCCTTCAATGAACAATGAACATCTTTCAGTAAAACGAGATCGTATATGAACATAATCTGAATACGTATACAGCAGTGTACTTAGGCGAGGCGATTGACAAAATCGGTTATGTGGTGGCTCTGTATAAGGCCTTATCGTTTAACAAACACAGGAGAATGCATTACAGTGAGAAAGAGACCGATATGGAAAATAATAATAGAGGAAGAAAGAGATATACTATACAACGATCGATATCGATGCAGGAGCAACAAGAGTCATAATACTAGAGCAGCTGAGTCATGGGATATAACTGAACAAAGATCTTATAAACTACCTTTGTGTAAAATGCATAAAGCGTAATCGCTTTAAAAGCTGGAATGAACTGAATACATTCAATAAAACCATACAGGTTTACACGTGCACCAATATTACACAAATTCAGAACAAATACTAAATTAAACTATTGAAAATAAACTCCGAATAATCTTTAACAATACTAACATTATTAATCGGATATTTTATAATAAATATATTTGTTGCTTTTTATTATTTATATAAACAATATTTATCCCGAATGGAGTCTCGTTGTGCACAAAAATCCCTTTACTTCGATTTCGAGGAGGGAAAAGAAATACTATAACGTAAAACTCATTTGAAAAAAAAATAAAAATCAAGATGAAAAAACCAGCTAAAAGTTGCATAAAGTAACAGATATTTCAAAAAGAACACAACCCTAAGAATAGAAGGTCACGAATAGGTAAATTTCTCCCTACATGTAAGTTGCCAACTCTGTATTCCAGGTTAGAAGCTTGTAACTGTTGAAATGCCCTTCTTACCCACTAGTGCTATACAAATATAAGTTCATCTCTATTGTGTTAACTATGTCGTTTTCCAAGGACGATTGTGTGTTTATTATTGGGAACTATTGCGCGTGTAACTGTTACGAGCAGGTGAAAGACGAGTTTTGGATAAAATGTCCCAATTCATCAGTTTCTAATAAGTCAAAAACATCGCGTTTGATTAATAAATTTCGTGAGACTGGGAGCGTACATGATCGGAAAACCAAGCCGACCATTACTGTTAACAGTAGAAGTTCTGGAGGACGTGAAAGAACGTTTGACTGGCTCATCCAGAAAATCGCTCAAAAAGTTATCTTCACTGGATGGGCTTTCACTATCTACAACCTTTAGGGCAACTAAAAAATTACAATTGCATGCTTATCACATTGGTGTCGTTCAAGAACTGAAAGAAGTAGATCACGGAAAACGTTTAAAGAACTGTCGTCGGTTTCGTTCTCTTGTTGATGACAACGGTATTAAAATTTTCACTTCTGTTTATTTCAGCCATGAGCCATGGTTTCACTTCGATGGCTAAATTGACGAATATGAAGCGCTAAAAATCCTTACGCATTTCATGAACGACCATTTCACGGAGTAAAATTGGTGTTTGGTGCATCGTGTAACAAGGCCTTTATTTTTTTGACAAATCTGTAGATGGTGTGATTTATCACAACTTAATTAAAGAGTTTATTGCCATATTAAATTTACACGAACGAGAATATTGGTTCCAGTAGGATAACGTAACATGTCGTACTGCTAACGAAACGCTGAATATGTTACGGGAACTTTTTGACCATCATTTGATATCAAAAGGGTTGTGAACTCCAAGATCCCCAGGTCTTACCAGACTTTTTCCTTTGGAGGCATTCAAAAATTGTAGTTTTTAAAAACAATATTCATTCACTTGGTGAATTGATAGCTAAAATTGAAAGTGAGATTTCAAATATTACAAAAAGTGGCGGCAAATGTTATGAAACGTGTACGAACTTGCATCGCGATCACAGGAAATCATTTCCAATATCTATTGTAGAGTTATTAAAGGTAATTTTCGGATTACTGTACAAGTATTACTGTATATTACTAACATTGATATTTTTTTAATAAGTTCACGTTATCAAACAAAGGGGTTGCGTCCTTTCGAAATCACCATCATTTAATACGTAAATAAAGAATTATATGAAAAAAATTATTTTAGTCTGAGCAAAATTTTGGAATACGAGATACGTAATGATCGTATCTGCCCATTCCTTTTCACAATTGCAACCAAAATTAAATGGCATCAATGATTCGTATTCAGAAGTCGTACAAAATTTCATAAATATCGGTTAATCTACTTTGAAAATATAAAGAAAGCAAAACGATTACCGACGAAAAAAATTTAGGCTAATTATCCCCCATATTTGAACTGAATTGTCCAGATACATATTCAAACTGATGGAATCATTTAAATAGTACATTACTAAAATTCCAGAAATTTAAAAAGAGAAAAAACGTTTTGTCACATTTTTTTTTACGGCGATTTAAATAAGACCATCAGAATGTATCTTAGCTACCTTAACGACATTAAATTACCCAAATTTCCTTGCCGCTTCACCAATTGTTACCAAAACTAAACAGTATCAATCGACCGCATGCAGAAATTTTATTGCCAAACTTTATTGAAATTGATCACCAATCTCCCAAGCATAAATCGTTACGAACATACATACATCCTTTACGTATATACATCCTTCCCGAAATTTTAAATGCTAACAATTATATTTTTTTATTAGAAAGTGTCAAGATCAGGAAAAAACCCTAACATGTCAAATCTGACCTGATCAGCGTAATTTGATTAATATACTGTGAAGTTAAGCGGTAGGGAACGAATCTTTATTGTAAGCAGAAAAATACACGATTAGATAGAATCATTTCGTTAAGACGATAGCACCGCAGAAAGCCATCACCGGTGACAAAAAATTTGTTGTGTGATAAAGTTTCGAAAACTTATAACATTTTTGAGGCCTACCCACGGATAACCATTGTACAACCGATACAGTTATTAGGAATTGAAATACTGTGCATGAAATCCCAAATCAAAAATGTGTGTATATTCAAAACACAAGCGAAAAAATTTAACGTAGAGACATAACCTTTTGAAAGAGAAAAGTCAGTAATTTTTTAATTACTGCAACTGCGATGAAACTTTTGCTTCTCAATAGAAGAGACAAAGCCCTTCTTTATAATGGAAAAGTAGCGAGTATCCTTCTTCAAGAAAACCAAAAGCAACTTCTTCAGTAGGCTAACCAATGATCACTGTGAATTCTAGGATTTAAACGGATTAACTAGGATTGACCCTTTCGTTCAAAAGAACATAAATTTTCATTTTTATTCAAACCAGTTGAATGAAAACGTAGATCAGCAATCCTGTTCCAGACAATTACTAAGCCAAGTTTGTTTAGTCCAGATGATGGTCCTCCTTGCACGACTCTTCAACAGTGAAAAGTTTCCGTCAAATTGAAGGAGTACTTATTTAAAATAACAAAATGTATAAAAATATAATTGTAAGGGCTAGGCCAAATTACTTTCGAGATATATTACCATTATCTAGCAAACTCTATGTATAATTTACTTGTAAAAAAAATTAATTGAATTCACTCCTTCTAATGCATACATTTACAACATAAAATAATTAAACGATTGTAAAATATATAAGTGAGATAAAATAATATAAAAACCAAATATGCGAATAAAAATTCACACGGTATAAATGATTAATATAGTGTAATTTTTGTAAACGTAGAGTTTACATACCTATATTTGATTTCACAAAATCTCATAACGTCGAAAAATAAAAATCAAAGAAGATTGTCCTTTTTTATCGATGTCGATACTTAATTTCTTACATAAGAATTTTGAAAGGCAATTAAAATCATTAGTATAGGAACAAAGTTCTAATACAAGAGAAGATTTAGTTATTAGAATTCTCAGTGTGGTGCAAGAAATACAAAAGAACCCAGTTGAAACATGGAAAGCCACCAAAAAATTGGCGAAAGACATTTTCAGTTGTTTATTTAATTATGTGTTTGTTATTTTTCTAAAATATTTAATTCGTTTGTTTTAAACGTTATATTGAAAACTTTGTTCGTTTTTACGTAGGTAGAATCTGCCACTTTTTGATAAGTTCTTAATTTTTAATAAACTTCGACACTCTCATGTTTGTATTTAAGTTCTGTAGTCTATACTCATACCATTTTACTCAGAATCAAATTCCCAATATGTTTCTTTTTTTAAGTTTTATATACTTATTACCCGTCTGATAAACTATTTTATGCCAAACATAAAAATATAGTTCTTGGACCTAGTATTTCAATTTTTAAGGTCAGATTTTATATAAAACCATTACATCTACTCCTTATAATTTGGGTCCCAAGAATTACGGTCTGGCTTAATTTTAATGAAGTCAAAGAAATCAGGGAGAAATATTTCGCCAGTTGACACTCGCTAACGAACCGTTTTCGAACCTACATTCATATTTATTTTCATCAGTAAAACATGTCCTGAAAATTTGTTATATTCTTCGTGAATCATACTGTATATATAAGTATTTAATTCGAAAATTGTACTACATTTTTGTAATATATTAAAACATATTAATAAGGTATTTTGATTATATTATTATAATAATAGTAATATTTATTTGATTTTATTATTAAAGGTACCGATTAGAAGTCCCGTTGAATCCATTCTAGATCCTCTAGATCCATTCTGATTCTTCCTGCTTTAAGAGATTGAATTTCATATATGTATCCCGTTTACAGCAAAGGGATCCACCTGAAACAAGCCTACATAGCTTAACATTGTAACGAAACATGTTGTTACTAAGTAGAAAGACGACTACCCGTATGGGTTGAAGATGTGCAGGGGAACTTGAGAAGCAAGTAGGATATGCGGTTCTCCATATCTGATTATAGATAGAACAAAGTTCTACCTCGTTTTTCATAATATTTTTTGAGTATTTCCTTAGATAAATTTGTTAGTAATCATAAAACAAAAATTAAAAAAAAAGTATAATATCTTTTTTTAAATTTGTCTTTTGTTAATTTTATAATAATAAATAAAAACGGTATTTACTTTATTTTCATTACATAAAATTTTAAATGAAACTAAATACAATGCGGGTTACTAGAAAAAGTAATGTAGAATGTTATAACGGATGAAAGAATTTGTTAAGAGATTAGTAATATCAATTCATTCAAGGTCAGGTAGCAAATAAAAGTACAGAGCTATTTAAAAAAACACCTTTATTTGCGACATGCATACGCACTCGCCGCGTGCATTGAAACAAACAAGGAAAAAACAGACTTTACATTTAAGTATTACTTTAAAAATTAATACGAAACACGTTCATCACTTAAATTATGCTAAGCTATTATAATAAAATAAATACAATTAATAACAAAGAAACAGCTTATGTTAAAATTAGGAAAACCTCAAAGACCAGTTTCTATCGCCAATAAGATTTACATCTAATTTGTAGTGAAAAAAAAAAAAAAATGAAACAGATTGTTTTATTTATTTATTTTTTTAATACCCGAAATATTTTTGAATTATTTAAAATCAAATTAGTAGTCAGCAAAAAAAAAAAACACTTGCGTAAAATATTAACAGTTCTTAAATGTACACAAACAAAAATATTTTTTATAGCTTTTCAGAAAGAATATCTAAATATATTAGACAACAAAGGAGGAGGATAAAATTTACTGCTTAACATTAAACAAAAAAAATTAGCAAATTTACTTGAAACCAGCTTCAGTTACCGAAAGTAAGAATCGTAATTTTGATATCACAGGCAAAACCAATAATACTAAAAGTAAATTTAACTAAAATTGGTTTACACAATTTTGAAAAAAGTAGGTTTTTGCGTAACATATTTTTAACCCATAATATATGTATATGTATATACTTGAGTACATCATACATCATACATATGTATGTACTTGAGTATGTATATGAGTATACTTGAGTATATATATATACTCAAAAGTAGTGACTAGTTTAAAATATTTAGGAAAAACAATAAAACACATCAGTACAGATAGAACGGTAATAGAAGAGAGAAGAAAAAAATTGGAAAAATTACTTTCCTGACCAATGATCTACAAGAAACAAAGAATATCTGAAACATTAAAGGGCCAAACTCAGACATTAGACTCAGCAGTTGTCCCAAGCTACTATACAGAAGTGAAACGTTACACCTTACTGACTTGGAAACGTTAAAAAAAAGAAAGAGAAAACACTAAGAACCAGCTTAAGCCTCAAATAAACAACAGAAGGATACGTACTGATATCCGACCAAACACTGTATGAAGTTTGTCGAAAAAGCGACAAAAAGAAGAAGACAGATTCCTGGACCATGTGTGAAGAATGGATGAACAGAAACGTAACTAAACAAAAATTTATTAATCTCCGGGAACGAAAGAGCAAATATGGGTATCTACAACAAATGAAAGAATTATAGAATCTAGGGACTCAAGAACAGGAAATGAAAGATAGAAAGCTAATCAGAAAAAAATACACGAACTTGAATTTGACATGATGAGGAAGAAAAAGAATGACCAAAGTGAAATGGTCGGAAGAGAGAAAGACCAAACACGCCTGAAAGAATGAAAGAATATTGGGAGAAAAGAAAAAAAAAGAAGAAATAATATTTTCATGGGATTACCTGCATAAAACCTATATAGTGTGTGTATACACACACACAAATATATATATATACCAAACCGGTCTGTGCTAGACCGGTTTGTTCATCCCTTCTACATGTTCAGTACGAGTTTCAACACCTTTCAGCCCAACACATAATATTTCACAGCGCCATGAGTGAAGTTGTGTTTTTGATGTGTGTTACGAAAATGGAGCATCGGAATTTAGAGCAACGTTGTGCAATCACGTTTTGTGTTAAACTTGGGGAATCCGTGAGTGACCTTTGAAAAGTTGAAACAGGCCTATGGGGAACATTACTTATCAAGAGCACAAGTTTTCCGCTGGCACAAATCATTTTTGGAAGGCCGAGAACACGTTGAAGATCAACCTCGCTCAGGAAGACCTTCAGCTTCAAAATCTGACGAAAACGTTCAGCGTGTGAGGGTTCTTGTGGGATCAGACGGTCGTTTTACAATAAGAGTACAATGATGAGTGAACAGTTAAATTTAAATACTTTCACCGTACATCAAATTTTGACAGACGATTTAGACATGCGAAAGGTTTGTGCGAAACTGATGCCGAAACAACTCACAACGGAACAGAAGGAAAATCGAAGAAACGTGTGCGTTGATCGAGAGGATTGTCAATGACAATCCTCTCAAGATTGAAGAATTCTTCAATCGTGTGATCACAGGTGATGAATCCTGGATATTTGAGTACGATCCTGAAACAAAGCGGCAAAGCGAAGAGTAGCACACTCCGTCATCTCCTCGACCGAAAAAATGTCGAATGAGTAAATCAAAGATTAAAATGATGCTGATTTGCTTTTTTGACAATAGGGATATCGTGTATAAAGAATTTGTTCCTCCAGGACAAACTGTCAACCAAATGTTTTACAAAGGTGTCCTTGAAAGGCTCAGGAAAAGAGTGATTCGCGTGAGACCAGACATTGCAGACAAGTGGATGTTCATCATGACAATGACCCTGTCACACGGCCATTTCTATCAGGAAATCTTTGACCTCAAAACACATTCCTACGGTTTCTCAATCCCCGATTTTACCCCCCTGATTTGACTCAAATCAGGCTAATAGGGATTCACCTGATTTGAGTCCTTGTGACTTTTCCTTTTCCCGAAATTGAAACGTGTCTTAAAAGGACGTCATTTTGGTACTCTGGAGAACATTCAAAAGACTGTGACCGACCAGTTAAAAGCCCTACCAGTTGAAGCCTTCCAGCGCTGCTACCAGGAGTAGGAACAACGACTCCGCCGGTGTATAGCTGCCCAAGGGAAGTACTTTGAAGGTGATAATATTGTTGTTTGAAAAAAATATAAACTTTGGTAAGTAAAAAGTCAGTCTCATTACTTTTCTCACACACCTCGTGTGTATATATATATATATATATATATATATATATATATATATATATATATATATATATATATATATATATATATAGTGTGCGTATTGTATGAGTGCGCGCTTCTGTTTCTGAGGTAAAAGGTTTTTTCTCCAATTTCAAAGCTTTATACTATGGACTCTTTTTAAAATATTGTTAGATTGGACCCATTTTTTTTTTTTGCTGAATTCCTTTATATTTACATCAGCTTCTATATTGAAGCTATAGGTAGTAAGTCGGATGGCAGACTCTCACTTGAAAGAGAATGACCCAATGATAATGCTCAACGAATACAAAAACAATTAATATGATAAATACAATAAAAATACTATGAATAAATACTAATTAGTAACTATGAAATAACATAAAATTTGATAGCGCCTTTGAATATAGTTAAATGTCTTCATATCATTAATCAAGTTCAGTAGTTGTAAATAGAACAAAATAAATAAATCATTAACTTTAAATAGAACAATAAATGAAACTTTAAAATAACCATAATCTTTGACAAAGATTTGTGAGTGGATTATTGCGGTTTGGTCGGAAATATATTTTGATTAAAAAATCGTTAAGGAATATTGAATTTTGAACTTTATCGATATATGTAAGATCGACTGATTTTTTATAAGTGATCATGAAAACAACTGCAATTCTACGGATGATGGGAATTCGAGTATTGATGACAGTAATTCAGGTAAATATGTACATTTCTGTGCTGTTTACGGTATAGACTGATTTGCTGACTTTATAAAAATAATAAATACTCTTACATTTTGATTTTTTATGGTGATTTTGTTAATAAAATGCCAAAAGTAACAATGTTTTTTTTCTATCAATTCTCCAAACTGGGTGTTCGTAGTACATGGGGTATATACAGTATTTATAATTAATAAAAAAATTTTCTGCCTGGTAATTGTTTTTTTCTTTCTTAAAAAGAAGACCGAAATATGAGATAGTGATTTAGATAAATTATACTTTACATCGCTATTTCTATAATAGACCTATCCGCTTGTTCAGCGAGTGTAATTCACTTAAAACACCATTTCTGTAAGTGTAGGTGCTCAAAAATTGTTTCCAAGAGGATCTACCGACTTGTTTACGGCAAATTCATTTCATTAGGATATTGCGATGTGATAAAACGGGCTCAAAATTGTCTGAATAACAATAAAGAAAAAGAATAATACAATGGAGATGGTTTCTCCGGCTAAGAAGGGCGGGAATGAAACAACTAAACACCCTTTTCTAAACAAGCGAATTCAACCCTCAACTAAGTTTCACTTAGAAAACGAAAGACTTTTTTTATTATTTGTTGTTACGTACAAGAAATTCGGTTTGCTTCTACTACTACAGTTTCAATAAGGTAACTGCACTCTTTTATACGGTAAAAGAACATTTCTACAAATTAGATGTCTTCCGGCAAAACGAACTGCTAAGTGAAGCCGATTACAGCAAATTGGAAGCGTTCTCTGAAGATATGAAATTCAAAACGATTTTCTTCAACCGCAACTGAACTGCAACGCCCTTTGCATTCTAATACCAATATTATCTTTCTACTCTTTATTTTATTTTATTTACACCGACAATTACTTGTATACTATTATGAACACCAAACCCACTACAAAAACATTCGAAAATTAAATTTTTTTTTTTTACATAATTACATAATATTACTTTTTTTAAGCTTAACATATAGAAAACTGTAAAGTAATTATAAAATATACAAAATGTATATTACGTTACAAGAATAAAGCGTTATTAAAGTAAAATTATGGTAAAAACTAACAAAAATTAACAAAAAAATACTCCCTACATATTAACAAAATAATATGCGATTCCTAGCAAAGGAATTGCGTAAGGATTACTTTAAAATAAGAAAAATCAAATAATATTAACCGCGTTTGTTTTCTAGTAGAAGTTTTTCAAAACATCAGAATATTAGGTAAAGTATGTCCAAGAAGTCTCTCCCTGAAATTAATATAATATTACTGTTTTGAAAGTTAAGTATGGATTCCTGCCGGCCTCCGTGGCACGAGTGGTAGCGTCTCAGCCTTTCATCCGGAGGTCCCGGGTTCGAATCCCGATCAGGCATGGCATTTTCACAACCGCTACATATTATTCACCTTAATAGCTTAATATATCACAGATAACAATTTATGATCAGATTAAAACTGACTTGAATATGAAAATATTTCTCTCAAATTTTGAGAATGAATTATCACACTTTTCATGGAAAAGCATATAGCACCCTCCTGCCGTGTTTTATTAGTACAATTCCAAATAGAGTACCGAGACAGAAGTGTTTTTTTCTGATTAATTTACAATTTAACGGAATTCACGAGCCAGGAATGCGATTTTCTGGGCTAAGGAAAATTCTCATTTTATTCTGAGTAGAAAAGGAGTCCACATGTCACGATATGGACCAAATTGATATCGTGATATTTTTTCAAGCAATATTTTTTTTAAATATACTTGAACGCATTTTTCATTTACTGATGTTGAAAATATGGCCTTAAAAGATGACTTTAAGGAAAGAGTATTATAGAACTTGTCTGGATACAACGAGAAGAGTCTTGCAGTGCACAGTTTCCTAAATGAATAAGTTCTAGACAGCTGCATTGACCGTGGTCCCATCCTTACCGCACCGAAAACTTTATGATAAAAATAAACAAGGCCTACTTATCTCAACATTGATGTGCAACCAATAAAGTACAACAAAATAGAGTGGATGAAGCCTTTCGTCAGAAAAACACAACATCTAGAAATGTTAATCCAGATGCCATCTGCCAGTGGTTTTTACAGATGACATAATTCCATCTTTTTACATTTTTTTACATCATAATACATTTATGAAATCGAAGAAATTTCGTATTTTGTTATTTTAAATTCATAAATGTATTTTGGTAACTGCGTGACAGAGTGGTAGCGTCTTTGTCTTTCAACTGGAGGCCCTGGTTTCGATTCGCGGTGAATCATGGCATTTTTCATAGCTATAAAATCCATTTTCATATGTAACGGACAAGCTTTAAGCTTAGGTGGCGAGATTATCAAGCAAAAAAAGTTCATATGAAAGATAAGTAAATAAATTAATGACAAAGAAAATACACCAATAAATTATTTTCCCACCTTCTTTTTTTATAATATACAGTTTATGTTTCATAATAAGACATTAAAGCAAATTTATAAAATATTAAAAAAAAAAACAACGAAATAATGTACATTAGAAAAGTAAAAGCTGTAAAGCTGGTTAAGAGTAAGTAGACTAATATGTGCCCACCGGGTTGATCTAGTGGTGAACACGTCTTCGCAAATCAGCTGATTTCGAAGTCGAGAGTTCCAGCGTTCAAGTCCTAGTAAAGACATTTACTTTTATACGGATTTGAACACTAGATCGTGAATACCGTTCTTCTTTGGTGGTTGGGTTTCAATTAATCACATATCTCAAAAGTAGTTGACCTGACACTGTACAAAACTATACTTCACCTACACTCATACATATCATCCTCATTCATCCTGCGAAGTAATACCTGACCGTAATTCCCGGAGGCTAAACAGGAAAAGGAAGACTGATATGTGCAGGGGTACTAGAAAGTGTCGGCTCTACCGACAAAGTTACTAACCAATCAAACAGTAAAGTTTTCTTGAAACCTAAGCGGTATTAAATTTTCTAGTGCACATGACATGTTTCAAGAATCAATGTTTTAAAAACGGTTATTGTGTTGTGTTAAGAGAGAAAGACTTTTCAATATTTCATTCCTGCTTGTAATTAAACTTTTTCTTTTCGCAACCGCAATGAATATAATTTGATCGTAACTACCAATATAATATTTTTTTTTTAAATAAAAAATAATAATTTAAGTTTTGTAACTTAAAATTTATTTTTAACAACAAAAAGGATTGTTCTTAAGATAATAAATTCCAATTTACTTCCTACAGATCAAAAGATAGATTTGTAAAACAAATAAGATGACAACGTTTTACATTTACTAAACGATCAATCAATTTAACAGACACACGAGTTTAACATTTCGCAACGGATACAATACAGGGCTCTTATCCAAACTTCATAAGAAGTAAATTCATATTTACTACATCGTTGACAAAAGAGTTCGTTAAACTTAAAAACAACACTTTTAAAACTACGACAAAAGAATAGATTTTTTTATCTATTATATTCAGACTACATTCACGTTTTAACAAAGAAAGAAAAAAAATCTTTATGTTGCTAAGTTTTGACCCACTAAAACTACATTAATTGAAGTATTAATCCACAATTATTTATTCCAAAAAAAGAGGGCTTAACCCTTATTCAATCCCATGTGCAATATATCCACAAGACAATACACCACTACCAGAGAAAGATACGTCATTTTCTTCTGATGTAAAAACTTCTTAATAGATTTAATCATAAAAAAATCCGCTCAAGAATCATTTATATATTTATTTTTCCGTTTTAATCATTTTTAATAATTATAAAAAAATCTATCTCGGACCTCGGCATCCTTTTTGATTTTACACTAGTAAAAGACCTTACTAACAAATATTGAAGTTTTTCTTCAAACAAACCAATAATTTTTATTTTTTCACTCCCTCAATTCATTCCCTGTATTTACTGATATTTAAATGCGTTCCCTATATTCACTCCCTCCCCAAAATATTACTCTGTATATTGCCCATACTACTCCAGTGATCTGCGGTAACAGAGCATATATTTAGGCAGATTTCATAAGGTATTGTAATGAAATAAATAAAGCTACCTATTGTAATGGATACCATGATTCGACTTCCGAAAAATTTCGACATACCTTCGCGTTTCACATCCCCCAAACCCCAAAATCACCGTCAGTTCTAAAGTTTATATAAATGCATTTATATATCTATATATATATTTCACTTTCCTGTGGACACGCCAATCACTTTCAAACTGATACATAAAATATAACAACCCAAAATCTCGGTCGAGTTCGTTAATGGACAAAATCGGACCATGGAGGGGGATTTTTCAAAAAAACAAAATATTGCTATAATTTTCTTATTAAGTAAACTATCGAATTCGTTTGAAGTTCCTACTATTCTTTAGATAACGGCCTAAAAGTTATCTAAGAACGTTTTTGAAAATCACAAACCAATGGCCCAGGGTGTTGAAAAAAGGAGGTTTCGAAGTCAAAAAAATCATACCTTCCTTAAAAGGCACAGAATCGAATCGGTTTAAAGTGGTCCTTAGTCCTCTAAACATTACCTAAAACTTTTGTTTATAACAATTTTTGATGTGACTAACCCTTACGGCAAGGGATGACCAAAATGTTGCTGGAATTGTAAGAAGATGGGCTTGTATGCTAAACATGTGAAACTTTTTTCACATACAACCATTGTCGTGTTGAGTAAATTTGAAGTTTTTCTTAATTTTAAGGTGGAAATCATTTTTATCCCCTGCTTAGCACCGGTGAAATCTACCACCGCCTTCCGGCGTGCCGAAAGGGATTTTTTAAATTTATTTTAAATCTAAATCCATCTCGCAAAGTTACCCATTGTAATTAAAATGTAAAATCTTAATTTTTAGATATCCCTTATTCTTTAGTATTTCTTGAAACAAAAAAAAAATTGGCAACACAATTGTAGGACTTCCCCCCCCCCACACACACACACACACACATTTGGATTATATTCAGAAATGTATTAGTTACGTGGGAAAAAAAAAAATTTTAAACTATACTCGCTAGGTGGCAACGGTGTCGAGATATTTACGAAAAAAAAAAATACAAACAGACTTTCTTCTTCTATAACATATAGGCAATGTCCGCATATGTGTCCGCCATAGACTAAAAAAACTACTAGACAGATTTACGGGCGAAAAAAAGGGAAAAGGGGAAAAACAAAGAAGGAAATAGAGAAATACGAAAGAAGGGAAAATGTATAAGAGGAAAAAGGAATAAGTGTAATAGGGGAAAAGGAAAAATGAGCAAGTGAAAAGTACACTTTTGCGAAGTTTCGTAATGCTCATTTTTTTAAATGTTTTATCAAACTTTCAATTGTGTTCATTCAATCTATATATATATATACATATATATATATATACATATATACTCAATTTTCGCTATAGCTCAGCATTTCTGGATCTGCTAGTTGTTAATAAATGTGCCTAAGAAATATAAGATCTTTATTAGGCAAAACCTCTAGATACTGATAGCGATCTTGCTCTGTAGCTCACCCCCTTGACCTTTTAGGTTGAACATTTAAAGACATCAATGCCCCATATATCGAAGTAATCTGTCCAAATTTGGTCGACATCGGTCGAGTAGTTCTGGAGGTATAAGGTGATAAGTAAGGGTGCGGCACGTAACACACACACACACCAGTTTTTTTGACACTTTTCGTCCAGTCGATTGCAATCAAGAAGGAAGGTGCAAAAACCAAATTTTACAACAGTCCTAAATCCCAAATTTTAACAACCTACGGCTAATCGCTTTTGAATTATGTGAACGAGATACATACTTATATACGTACGTTCGTATAGACGTCACACCGAAACTAATCAAAATGTATACAGGAATGGCCAAAATGGATATTTCCGTTGAAATCTGAGAACCGAGATTTTTCGCGATCACAATACTTCCTTTACTTCGTACAACGAAGTAAAAACAACAACGGAAGGATAATATCCTTTCTCCTAAACGAAATATTTTCTTGAGTTACATGAAAAATGTTCTAATGTTAGTTCAACTTCAATAATGGTGGATATCGTTATTTTTTTTTTTTAATAATTTATATAATAAGTGAATATCCTTTTTTATAAAGATTGTTTATTCGTATATATAAACATGTACGAACAAACATTTTTAACTTTTTAAAAATCTGTCTACGTGATTCACACTTATGAGAACGACAAAAAGATCTGAAACAGTTCTTTATTGATTTTCAGGTTACATAATTGTCCAAATCAGTTGATTTAGAAGTCGAGAGTTCCAGCGTTCAAGTCCTAGTAAAGTCAGTTATTTTTACACGGATTTGAATACTAGATCGTGGATACCGGTGTTCTTTGGTGGTTGGATTTCAATTAATCACACATCTCAGGAATGGTCGAACTGAGATTGTACAAGACTTACACTTCATTTACACTCATATATATCATTTTCATTCATCCTCCGAAGTATTATCTGAACGGTAATTACCAGAGGTTAAACAGGAAAAAGAAAGAAAGATTACATAATTGTACCGAATCCTTTCTGTATCACTCTTCTAAAAGTTGATGATTACAGACGGTAAAGACTGTAAGATGTTTATAAACGGTAACGTCTGTCATTGTTAATTCTATATACATTCCAAAAAGTGTGTTTTTCACATGTATTGTAATACTTACCTATTATAGTGAGGATGAGAATATCGATTTATTAATTGCGTTTATACGCAACTATGTAATTTAATTTGTATTTGGATAATATGATTGATCTCTTCATCTTAAAACTCGATATAGTTTTTGAGGGACCCAACGGATAACATATTTTTTATGGGAATATACGTAAACATAACAATCGGAAAAGCAAACAAAATTTTTAAAAAATAATTATTATTATGAGAGTCAGAATCTAATATATCTATATAAATTTATATGTCGATTTATTATAATTTTAAAAGATACCAATTAATATTTATTATCTCTCCTAAAAAAATATGTGTAGTGGTAAAAAAGTAAACAAAATAATATACCCACATACGTTAATGAATCTGTGAATAATATATACTAATATTGATCGTAGGTTATTTTTAATAGAAAGTTCTAATTCGTTTTTCTTTTATTTGATAGGGGATATGTGTGCGGTTGTATATCGCTGTATAAGCACACTTTACAAAGTAGTGAAATTGGATACGTATGTTGATTTAAGTTAAGCGGATGAATGTTTTATGTTTTACATCAAATCAAAACTTGATTTAGAAAGGATTTCTTTGCTACTGAAACAACAACTGTTAATTCAGTGATAAAATCTAACAAATATATTTAGGTAATTATTATAATAAAATAATAATAAATTTGTTTTTTCTTAAGATGTTTATCATCGTATTTTTTGAAATTAATTAGTTAATTTATTAATAATAATACATGGCATTCCGTTTAACCCTCATACTACAAGTAACAAAGTATATAGTTCATGGTCTGCACCTATTTATTTTATAACACTTACTCCACGATATAACTTTATTCATTAATTAACGTTAAAATAAAGTACCGCAGCTAAAATCTTTTTAAACATTGATAAGTTATTCATTAACAAAACTTTCACCAACAGAAAATTGCTATCCATTAATAAACTTCCATAGTTTTTTTCATTTCTGACCGTTTCGAAGTACAACCTGATTACAAAAAAAAAAATTAACCAAATTCTGCATTATGCATGTGCATTCGTATGTGTGTGTACAGTGTATTTTTTCCTTTAATCAGTTTTTTATCTCAAGAACGATTTTGATTTTATATACTACAATAAAATTTGTTACGGTATCAAGATTATCGTACAGGGATTGATTCCATTAATTCTTTCAAAACAATCTGATCGACAAGTTGGACACTGATAAAACGGATTTCTATATGTACCGATGAATATTGGACTTTTTAAAAATTTCACCCGTTTGAGCTTTTTTCAGTTCGCAAAAAAATAATAAAATTTTTTTTTTAATTTTTAAGTATTTGCATAAAAAAAACAGGTAAAGATTTGCATATATTGTCGTAGAGGATGGAAATGATAATGCTAATCAAAATAAATTTCTTAATAAAATATTGATATCGAAAATTGAAGATATAGAATATGATCAAACAAGAAGAGGCTATAAATGAAGATTGATCGATAAGAAAAGTCTTAATTATATATATGCAACTGCTTTAAAAAACCGCCGACGAGTTGGCTTTTTAAAAAAAATTTTGGACGAATTGCATGTTTTTGTTTCTTTTATATGATGGATGCCCCTTTGATTACTAAAAATATAAAATTTCAACCAAAAGTGTACAAACATCTTAAAAAAAAATTATTTTATTATTTGAATAAAATTTTTTAATACGATTTCGTACCATGATTTTTGTATGAGGGGGCACTGACGCCGTCTAATTTTGATCACAATCGATCAAATAGCAGGGAACCATTACAAACATAGATGGCAGAGTGTTACAGATTTCATTGGTCTCATATCTCGAAGTTTTCAAAGTTTTATTCAAGTGTAGAACAATTTGTTAAATAATTCCAATGTTCCTTAAATAGCTAAGATAATTACTGATGGTGCTTAATCTTATTCAAATTCGCATAAAAAAGTGGTGGCAAAAAATACATTTTTTGTAGTTTCTGAACTCAAAAATCACGTTCTTATACTAATTAGTAGATTCTATTAAATTAGTATGTCACTTTGGTTATGTATTTGAGTAGTTTCAGTCAGTAATACAGGATATTAAGTTTTTTTTGGTTAATTATAGTTTTAGTTGATATCTTAACACTGGATAAACCAATTTTAATGAAAGCTATACGATGATATCTGAATACGGTTCAATGATGACACTTTTGGTTAAAATTAACCAAGGGTTGGGGAGATCCGGTTCCATAAGTCCATTTACTCTAACAGTTTTTTCTCATAATTTTTTAGTCCGCGACTGGCTGGTTTAGTGGTTAACCCGTCGTCGCAGATCAATTGTTTGTTTAACAGCTGATTTTCGAAGTCGGAGGTTCTGGGGTTCATATCCTGATAAAGGTTAGTTGCTTTTATACGGATTTGGCAACTAGATAGTGGACACCGGTGTACATTGTTGGTTCAGATGAAATGCATCCGGATGAAAGGCAGAGGTTACCACTCGCGCCACAGAGGTCGGCTTGTTTATTGCATTAAAATTAGAAAGAAAAAAAAATCATGTGTAAGGTCGATAAACCACTATTGTAACTACATTTATTTTAAATTACATCATTATACAAAACAATTTTAATTAACAAGTATGAAAATTAATGAAAGTATAAGTACAATCCCCTAGGTATTGACTGTACCAGACGAGCAAGGGAAAAATTTTCTTAATATTTATAAAACTGACAGGTTGCTGCTAGATAGTAAACGAACTGTAAGAAGAATTATTTCAGGAAGGATTACAACTCGGATAGTATGCTAGGTCGACCGCTAAAAACTCCCTTTGTTAATAGGAATTTCCCACAAAATGTTACGAGTCGTTTAATATTATTAATTTTTATATACTTGCTTTAATGAATATAAATACATTAGTATTATACTAAACAAATACTTAATACAAACGTGCAATAAATTCTTAATGTTAAGTTTTTAAGATATATCTTTGGATTATGAAAATAATTTATTTAACAACGAACATTACAGATGTTCAATAAATTAAACATCTGCCTTAAAATTTTGACTCATTCATTGTTATTTTCTTCTCAGAATATACTACTATATTTATATATCTGAAGATAATTTTAAAAAACTTAAAAACTGTACGATAAGAGTTTAAAAAATTATTTAATGGATGGATTCAACGAACTTCTTTTCAATATGGATGAAACCGCTGCATTGTGCTCTAAGCTAGATATAACATTGTAGTCAAGTAGATAGAATTCCCATTGATTACAATAGTATTTTTCTTGCTGATAAAAGTAAAATTCGTATGTATTTTTATTAGATAAGACATTTTCTGAGAACAATCACACCGATTTCGTTCGCAAAAAGTATCAAACTGTACTGTTTTGCTTTGAAGTGCCTTATTAATTTCTACGTTTATCATCAATAATAAATATTTATTATTGCTACGTATATTCCAATCTGAAGTATAATATTATTTTACAGGGCTTCAAGATATAAAAATCGGCTATCAGATAATTGTTTGAGGCCCAGAAGTATGAGTAATATAGATCGATATTAAAAAAATTAAAAACGTCAGTTTAGACCTGTCTTTATATTTATCAATTTGTAATCTTCGATAAAAAAAATTGTCATTCTTTAAAAATAACAATATCCATCTCATATTAAACCAGATAAAACTGTTTTCGTGTCACTCAACAAAATACTTCGGCTTACTAAATATCTTAATATGACTGACGTAATTTCTAATTAATCAAAAATCATTTAAAAAATAATCCCACCAATTTACTTAAAATATGTTCTTTTATAGTATAATATTACACTTATCCATGATTTTTAAATAAAAATTAAAACTTTTTTAATAGATCTGAACTTTCTGTATCAGTCTAAAATGTACAAGTATATATTACATATATATATATATACACATACACATACATATACATATATATATATATATATATGTGTGTGTGTGTGTGTGTGTGTCCGTGTGCGCGCCCGCCCCCCAATAATTTTCATTAACACCTTCTAAACTGAAATTATATTTTAAATAGTTAATATGCATTTTAAACACATCTTTTTTTATTTTATAATAAATTGTGTGATGCAGTTCTGAGAAAGATTTTATCACTGTAACTTTTGATCCATCTAGGCAAATGTTGGGCAATTCATTTTTTCATACGTGGAGTAACGAAACTCTGACATACCCCACCATTCCTGCTAACATTAAATAATACCATTTTATTTGAATAATTACTACCATTTTTAACTTCGCTTCAAAATATGCAATAACATTATGAAAGTCTCATAGGCGTACTTTTAAAACTGCAGAAAATGTTAATCTGAAACGTTCATTCTTTTCTTTGTCCTATTAAATGACCTTAAAATTAATTTCGTATTCCCATGCGCAAATAAAACTTAATTTATAAGTAATTATATAATTACTTAAATATACATCCAAGTGGGAAAAAAGATCCAAACGAAGAAATGAGAAGTTAACGATTTACAAAACTTTACATTCTTAAATGAGAATTGATTCCATAATGAGGGAAACTGTCATTAACATCTTTCACTACTGAACTTGAGCAATTTCTGATGAGAGAAGTGATACCAGATAGGTTTTATTGTTAAATTCTTCTCGTTTCTATCAACCGGGACTACGCAACTATCAGGTAAATGATCAGCTCTACCACCGAATCCTCTTTGACTCGACTCATGGAAAATCCAAGGCAGAATGCGGGTTGTTGATGAAAAAAAGTTGAAAAGGTGAGTTCTCGATTTCTTAAACCCGGAACTTTTCAACTAGGGAAAAGAAATCCTTGACAGAAAAACTCTAGTCCTCCAGGCTGAAGGGTTTTTACAGAACCACGATGAGACCAAGGCCCACAGTGAATTGTGAAGCTAACTAAAGCAAAGTAAACCAAATAAATTGGACTAAAAATGTGTTTTAGATAAAATCTCTCTAAATATATTTATTAGGAAGATAGAATTTCCTATAAGCTATACAATCTCAGCTTCGGCTTACTGTATAGCTAGCAAATAAGAAAAAGAATCCTTGTTCAAAAAGAATCAGTCTATTAAATCCCTCAAAATAAAACAGAAACAGACAAAAGAAATTTAAAAAAAATGGAAATGGTAGGTAATAAAACTATCACCAACAGAACTACTTCATGCCTAATTGATCTCATTCATAGCATTACTACAAAATTCACTTCTATCATTAACCCTCCAACTCACCTATGATACCTCAGGATTACTTCAGAATTTTCGTTAAATTCGAAACAAATACTTCATCTTTCTCCTAGAAACCAACAAAACCGCTTCAGGATTCCTAAAAAAAAACCCGTTCCTCATCTTTAAAATTCTGTGTTTCGTGGAAGTATCTAAAACTACAAATCGATCAGTCGTACCATGGAAGATTCATCTATAGAAAGAGTCCAAGGCCTTATCATTAGTATTACAGAAATTTGAATGTTCATAGTTTGTTCAATTTTTTAAATATTTTCAAATAATTCAAAAACATCCCTTCCTTAAATACTAGGAATAAATTACGACAGAATTTAGAATTTTTTAAATTCCGGGAGCTACATCGCCAAAAGACGTAATAAAACCGGAATATGATGAAAATCATTCGTAATTAACTTGTTCCTGGAATATTAAACGGTTATAAAAGAACTGTAACAATAAAATTTGTATAAATTTAAAGAAAATTATGTGGGAGGAGGATTGCGAAAATAAAAGGCTCAAACTCTTTATAATATTATTAAGGTTTTATCGGATTCTGGATGAAGGAAATATTTTTATAAGAACCGTTTGAATATCGCATTCTTTTAGGATAGATCAAGAAGCAGAAAAATAAATAGTCAAAGCATTTTTGACATTACTGTTTGTTTAATCGTTCATAGAACACGTTATATGTACGAAAAGATATCGCAAAGAAATCATAATTACATTCACATATAAATGGAAGCGATAGGTATTTAGCTGGAATTATTGAAGTTCGCCATCGTATCAAATTTACAATATGATCTTGTACCAGGAACCAGGAATTATCATACATTCATCCCATATAAAGTGAAAGCTGTTCAACAGTTATTGGTCATAGACTGTGAAAAGTGAATTCAAAACTGTGAACGACTTCAACAGTTTCTAGTGTACAATTACGATGATATGTTGGGCTGTTTTCTATATCGATGAGACAAGGTTCCATCTACCGGTGTACGATAGTACATATACGATCGTATATGCACGCAAGGAACTCACTTTTGTAGTCTACCGATAACCCACAATTCCATTCATGAAATTTCTCTGCACGATCAGAAAAATTGGAGTGTGGATTACAATCAACAGAAGAATAATTATAGGTCCAATATTCTTTGCAGAAACAATAAATACAATACGTTATACGGAAATCATTCACCAGTTTATGAGAGCTAACAGAGATTCAAACAAGACGGTGCGACCGCGCATACAGTAAGATAATCCATGAAGCTACTGCAAAAGGTTTACAGATATCGTATCATTTCTAAAGGTTTTAGCCATCTGGTTCTCCGAACTTAAATCCATCGAATTTTTATATCTGGAGTTATATAAAAAGTAACATTTATCGGGGAAACTCCCACAGCCTCCTGCAACTTCAAGCTGTTCGTTATTTCACAAAAATCACTCTACATGAACCACTTCTGAGTCCTCAAGAACAAGAAAAATGCGTGGAGATATGTCTGGATGTTCATCGATACCATTTTCAACAAATCCTGTAAGGTATGTTGATGTTAAGTATTGTTGTACTAGGGCATACAGGTGTATAGTTACTTTTCGAACGCACCGTATAAAAACGAGTAACCTACAACAACCATTTTTCATACGATTGGACTTTATTACTAATTAATAAATAAATAATTATAAGGATATCTTAGAGGAGTGAAATTAATAAGGATATATGGGGTGACTTAATATCAACTAACTAAATTATGACGCCGGCCCTCCGTGACGCGAGTGATAGCGTGTCGGCCTTTCATCCGTAGGTTCCGGGTTCGAATCCCGGTAAGCCATCGCATTTTCACACGCTACAAATCATTCATCTCATCCTCTGAAGCAATCCCTGGAGGTAAAAAAAAACTAAGTCACTCGTAAAACGTACCTTTTAAACAGTCAAAGAATTCTTTTTAAATAAATAAAGTAGTTGCTGAGATAACTTTACATTTATGTATTATTAAAGCAAATTATTAAAAAAGTACAATTGACATTAATAGATCGGCAAAGAATAGAATTGAAAGAAATCGTGTGAATCGGTAGATTAAAAAAAAATAACATAAAAGATAAAAAAAGAAGGAAAAAAACAAAACTGAAATAAAAGTAACTGTACCATTACTGTTCAGAAGATATTGATTTTTATTTGTATAATAATGGGTAATTCCCGTATTTTAAATTAAAAACAAAAGCCGACATAAATATAAGTTATATACTTACATCTATATGGGTTATATACTTTTAAAATTACATGAATATTCCATTACGAAATTATTTTATTACACGATTACTTACCGCAATAATACAAAATTTACACATCAAATAACTAAACCTGCAGTTTATACATTACTCGATGATATAAACAAGTCTGAACATTTACATTAAGCACTACAAATGAAACCGACAGCACATGTTTTTTACTTCTTTGTACGAAGTAATGGAAATATAGTGATAGCGAAAAATTTCGGTTTTCACATTCAACGGAAATATCCATTCTGACCATCCCTGAATCCATTTTGACTAGTTTCGGCGTGATGTCTGTACGTACGTACGTATGTATCTCGCATAACTGAAAAACGATTAGTCGTAGAATGTTGAAATTTTGGATTTAGGACTGTTGTAACATCTAGTTCTTCACCACCCATTTTGATTGCGATCGACTTAATCATAAGTGTTCAAAAGCCCAAAATCCAAAAACATTTAGATTTTGGACTTTTCATAACCGCAGTTTAAGAAAAGCTTTTCAACGATATATCATAAGTGGTACTTACTTTCATTGGTTCCAGAGTTATAGCCAAATAAAATTTTAATTAATGAAATATTTGGATTTTAGGGGAAGGACATCTGTTCAATCAGACTTCATCTTCTTTTTTTTTTGTAATTTTTTTTGTTAATTAAATATAGTGATTTATTGATAATTATTAACTCGTAATTGAAAAAAAATGTTTTACAATCAATAATTATTCAGTAATAATAATATTAAAAAAAATAAGATAAAATGTCAGAAGTTATTAATGAAATAAAATTTTATGTACTTTTAATTTAAAAAAAGAATGTGTATATGTAATTTAAGAGGCGTACAAGGAAGTCATATGGAGTCCATACTAGATTTTTTTAATCCGGCCTTTAATTAATGGCAATATGAAATAAAGTTTTTTTTTTTTTTTTTTATAGACCATTCGTTATACTTCTCTTAAGAAACAAATAAAAACTTACAATGTAAGTATTAAACCTTGAAAAATGAAGACTATCATCATTTCTACATTGAATGTTATATAATATTATATTATATTAAGTTTCAATCGTTATAAAAAAAATAGATGTATAAAATTGTACGTGCTATTCCCAATATAACAATTGTCTTATCATCAGTTTACAAGGAAGAGGGAGGAGTGAAGTTTTTTTCATAAAATTTAAATAAATGGATAAAATAATAAAAAAATTAGGAAGGTCTGAATTAGAATAAGCTAAAGAAACGGCGAAGGGAAAAATGTACAGCTCTTTACAATACAAGTTATCGTGTAGTTATCCGACAATCCACATTCCATGTATGAAATTCCTCTACGTGACCAGATGATTGGAGTGTGGATTGTAATATCCACGAGAAAAATAGTTGGTTCAGAATTCTTTGAAGAAATAATAAATTCAACTAGTTATTGTGATATCATTCACCAGTTTATGAGAGAGCTAACGAAGCCTTAATTATTTAATGCTTATTTAATGCAATCAAGACAGCGCGACCGCGCAAACAAGAGTTATAAATTATCTTATAATTATTTATTATTATAACATACTTATTATTTTATAACTAAATAAAGGAATGTAGTGTTGGTTAAGTTAATTGTTTACTGCTCCAGTTAACAAAATCAATTCTCTTTCTTTCAATGAGATTAACGATGTTCATCACAGTTTCCCTGTAATTAAAAATGGTAAGTATTCCTTGTAGGCCGAAAATAACCAGAATTCGGCAGGATCATTATTTTTGTGTGTAACAATGTATTTACCTAAGCGAAGAAGTGAAAAACCACTTCACTTCTTGATTTTCTCCAGCGGGAATCCATACTTGATGTCGGTATAGGATCTTATTATTTTCGGGGAACTGTACTATTTTCATAAGGAATGAATAACCTACGTCAGGTCGGCTATAACATTTAACGCAGTTAAACACAAGAGAAATGATTGTAGTTCAAATTAGAATAAATGTTTGAGAATCAAAACACAGTAATCAGAAATTCGTTCTTTTAAGTGATAAAAACAAAAAAGAAATAAAATTAAATAAAAAAATACTTGGTTTAACCGAAAGACTGAAGGCGACCTCTTCCGACTGAAATAGCATACTCGTAGCTAATCTAAACAAAACGTTTTCATGTATCAGTACACCACTAATAAGTTACTCCAACTGAAGTAACTCCTGATAAGAAGTACTCCTACTGATAAGAAGTTAATATCCAGCCCTTCAAGTAACATTATCTCCTGTGAGAACACATGTATAATAAACATTATTAACTTTAGAAAAAGCGACTAGACCAACTTTTCCCTCGTAGGAGCATTACAGTCATAAGAAATGTTGTCATACGAACAGTAGTAACTGCTTAATGTATTGGTTTTTCATCTGAAATAATGTAATACACAAGTATATAGAACGCGGAGTGCCTCCGAGAGAAGTGTTCTCGCTTTCTTGTTTTTATTATTATTTATTAATGAAAAACCTCAAAATCTTGAGTCATTCATTGTAACCCTTTTCACTGACGACAAAGCTGTACCTATATGTGAAGATAATTTATCTAAAAGGGATTGAAAATTGTACGATACGCATTTCAAAGTAATTATTCAATGGATAGATTGTAACATATAAATATAAATAAAACCGTGGCATTATGCTAATCAATTTTAAATAATATTACGAATCGCGTTTATTGAATTTCCATAACGATAACGATAATATTTCTGTTCCCAATAAAGCAAACGTTCTAGAAATTTTATTACATAGAAATTATTTTTGGGACAATCAAATTAATTTTTTTACTATGTAGTGAAACCATACTTTTTGTTTTGAAGCTTCTTCATGAAAGGCTAAGCTTATCATGATTATTAAAAACGTATTATGCATACATATAATCCCGTTTGAAAAATATCATTTCATGAGGCTCCCTCAAACAGTCAGAATTTTTAGGATACAAAAATGGGCTATCATATCATTTTTGGCGCTCATAACTATGAAATCTTGTAGACCTATACTTAGAAAATTAAACATGTAAACTTACACTTGTATTTTATGAATGCGGTCAAATCTTTGCTAAAAATAATGATCAACAATTCAAAAACTATTATGTTTTCGTATAACTCAATATAGTATTTCGTATTCGACAAACAGCCTCATTATGCTTCCATTGTCATTTTTAATAAACTGCCACACCATTTGAAAAATCACTTTATAAAAATACAATTGAAGGTTCTCTTTACGGAATCAAAATTATTCTGTTGATGAATTTTTTAATAATATTAATTTTAAAAAAGAAAAACAAAAAACACGATTTATCTGCACTCCGTCAACGTGTACATTTATGTTTTTTTTTTTTTTTGAGTGCATCAATTCATATCCCCCCGGAGCCGGACACACAGCTAAGTCTTAACACAGCTCAAGGGGGTGCCTTCTCCTCAAACTGCCTCGTCGAGAACTAATGTTCCACCCACGCAGCCGGGACTAGGTCTTTTGGTGATATGCCATGCCTCTAATGAGGGGACCCCAACGGAGTCCCCCCACTTTTAAGAACTCCGGTCTTTACGCCTTGCCTTTAGTGACAAACCCCCGGAGGGATCCCCGGGTGGGGGCTTTACCCCCTCACCCCCTCAAAATCCGAAGCTACATGGGGTCCCCGCCCAATCATCGAGAGTGGGACATCTAAGAGGCCCACCCCTCCAGGACAGGGCTGTCCTAATCCTAAAATCATCCCAAGAGTGAAGTCAACAAGATTCATTTTCGGGCGCCAGCCCTGCACCCACGGCCCCCAAGAGCGTGCCAACAGACATTGCAGTGTGAATACTTAGCTTCCGTTGCGCAGTCCTTACAGAGACACCCCTCAGTCTCACAATTGAAACATAACCCCCTTCTGTCAGGACCGGAGCAGGTCCCCGCCCGGTGCCCCATACTCTAACATCGATAGCAAGTTTCTTCGTCAAACCTCCTGCATACCCGATAAGACACCTACCCGACTCTAATTCGGCCAACCTCCAATAATTCTGCCGCCAGCATAGAAGGGACCGCCACCGTTGGCACTTTTATATGACGCTCTCAGGGGAGGAAATCGATGGTAACCGAATCACCAACAGTCTTGCGCATCTCACGTACCAAATCCTTCTCTGAGGTAAGGAACTCAACGTCCTTAATGAATAAGTGTACCCGCTGAACGCCCCTACCCGCCGTGATCATGGTGCCTTCAATCTTGCCCAATATTTGTTGCATTAACATGGTAGCCACATCTCCTGTGTCTCGGACCCGTATGTGAAAGGTCCTCTCCCTGACCTCTGCACGCCGATAAGATGTTCAACTCATCTGTCGACAAAGTGTCTCGAACAGTTCGGAGAAGGTCCGCGTATGATCATCCCGCCGCCTTCACCATCGCAGTCGCGATTTGCGGCCCCACTTATTTCTTCGCCTGGAATCGACTCCCCTTAACCCTCAACAAAGACCCGCCATAATGTATGCGAATCTCAGTATTCAGCCATCTTAAGAATGTATTGCCCCATCTTCCCCTGAGACCCACAAAAACAAACCAGCGACTACCTGGCCTGTCCGCAACGAGCCCGACCGGAGCATCGGCCCCGCCCAGGTTATCTGCTCCAACATTTTTTAATCAGCCCAAGATTCCGCACCCTGGGCGGAAGTTCACCACCCAGGCCAGTCCATCAGAACCAGCAACGTTCTCAAGAACTTTAGTAGCTGCAAATCGCTCCTTGGGCCATCGATGAAGAATCAACTGAGGAAGATCTCCATCATTCAACCCCTTGTTCAATGTTTGCCGTACGTCCATGCGAAGTCTTGATTCCAAAGTTAAGCCACTGTCCTCCATCTGGACAGCCTTTGATTCTATCACCACCGGCGTTTGGGTGGCCACCGTTCCAGCCTCCACTGGCGTCCTTTCGAACAGGAAGTTCGAAAACAATTCAACCATAAACACAAGACTATCCATTTCGAAGGAACAATCTATGATTTCCTTCTTCGTTTTAGTGTGAGTACACTTATGTTAAAACAATTTTCAACAACGGCTTTTGAATTGGGAATTTGTAATATTTTTTTTTATATTTAATGTATTTCTACAAAAAATAACCCAAGAGCCATGGTTCGCGAGGAATACTGAGATCCACGATTAATAGGCATTCCATACGTTCGAGAAGCTGAACGCCTAATTCTGAGACATGTGTCCATGTTGGAGTAGCATGATAATCATCTCGCTTTGAATTTACTTGACAATAGTGAGGACGTTAGGAGACTGAAAAAACTCCATCTGCTTGATGGACGGTTAAGATGATCCGAAGAGAACACTTCTAATTATTTTTGTTTTAATTTCGTACTTGTTTGTACTTCATCATTATTGTTGTTTTATTTTCGATTATTCAAATTTATGAATGCTCTGTTTATTATTCACTTATGGTTATAACATCTTAATGTTTCATTTAATTACCCAACGTGATTAATAATGTGAAGATATTTAACTATTTTTAAAAGACAGTATCAAATATTGTGCTATCTCACATTTACTGGTATTTATTCATATCAATTGTTTTTTTTGTACTTGTTGAGGATTATCATTGGACGACCCTATTTCAAGTGATATTTATAGCTTCAATATAAAAACTGATTGTAAATAAACGAATTCAGCAAAAACAATTTTATGCGTTTGGATGTAAATAATTAATATTAATATTAAATACATCATATGTACATATACATATGTATTAATATTAAATACATCTATTTTTTATAAACTGTATTTATATTTATCTGAGAATTCAGGTGTACTATACCTAGACTAAAAGTTAGGTTGCGGTTTTATTATCCTGGCTAACGTAGGGAAGTTTACATTATTTTAAATTAGAAGTACCATTACATTGAAATATTAAGCTCTTAACAATTCTAAAATAGAAATTAGCAGATACCATCAAATACCTGAAATTTAAAAACTCGATGCGAAACTACAAATAAATGGGCTTTAATGATTGCATTTATAAAGATTTATTAATGAAATTCTGTATTGTAAAAGCTTAAGCGGAGATTTTAGGACGATGAAACAACAGAGTTTTTCTTTAAGGATCAAAAGATATTAAACGTAATTGTTAGTTAATTCCATCCCCCCACAGGCTCATTACAACAACAGAACCCGCGACTCTGGAATAATTCCAAAAAGGATGGCGGAATTTCGCCCCATAAAATTCAAATACCAAAACAGAACCGCAATCACAGTTTCGGGCCAAAGTTTTTACATTTTCTCCAGTCCCGTACAAGCTAATGGGCCAAGAAGAAACTCATGTAATCGCCTTTCTACAAACTAAACTCGGCAAAGAGTAAATAACTAACTCCCTCCCTCCACCCTTTTAATTCTTAACATAACCCTCTTCCATTACACCACAGTCCAAAACTAATACATAAACCCATTTCCTGTAGTACGTACGACTACGCTTTCTCATCTAACCCGACCAATAAAATGATAGAAATTAAAATACATATATAATATGAGTAAATAAATAGCCACTAGCCAACTAAAATGAATTCTAAAAAGTTTAAGACTTGTATTTAAAGAACTTCGTTCACTAAAATATGAATTAAGTAATAAAAAAATAAATAAAAAAAATTATTTTCCAATAGCAAAAGTAGAATACAAACGGTGAAAATTTCAAAAGAATAATCAATAAAGTGTCCAAAAAGTTTAATATTTACGTGAAATGTAATATTTCAGAAAAACAAGGAATAAAAGTCAGAACAAAAAAAAGTGGGAATGTCTTAACATTTTACAAGAAACATTTACAATAAAAAAAACTTTATCTAAAAAGCGAAAATAAGACAATATAAAACAATAAACCTAAGAATTTCTCAGGAAAAAATGTATTAAATGTTGAAAATAGAATTTTAAGAATAATTCAGGGCCCGCAAAACTCAAAAATAATACTTATAAATAAAAAATCAGAAAAAATTATAAAATTTTGAAATTTTTTAGAACGTGCAATAAAAAAAGAAGATTCAAATTTAACCAAAATAAGCCGGTTCAGACAGTGAAAAAGATAAAAAAAATTATTAAATATTTCCAAAGAAATAATTTTCTAAAATAATTATTTAAAAATTAGTGCATGAATCAAGAAAGTAAACAGTCGATGGACTGAACAAAGGTAGAAAAGTTAAGGAAAACCTTTTGAAAAGAATCAAAATTACGTATGCGTATCCTTAGTAGATTCAATAGCAAAAAAAAAATCTATTTAATCTTAAATATTTAAATAAATTTTCATACAATTACTAAATAACATCCCTCAAAAAAAGCATGCATTCCACATAGCTTATGAAATAAAAATAATTTTAAAAATACAGAAAGGTGAAGTAATTCTGCAATATACTTATAAATTAAATTGCTCTATCTGAAATTTCGTACATGTAATACAGACAGTTAATTTTACAAAAGATTTCATCTATATAACAATGCTTTTCAAATATCAGTGCTACATAACTAATTAATTTTTATTAAAACATTACATGCAACATCATAGATAATTTTAATAATAAATTATGTTAAATATAAAATTTGATGAATACCTGGGATACATTTTATTTATGTAAAAAAAAAAAAAACATTGACATTGGGCTCTAGGATCGAAACATATAAAATTAAATTCTGCTAAAAATATCTCAAAAGATAAAAGATTTTCGGAATAAAGGTTTTTACACTTATCACAAATCATGCCATACGAGCTTAGTCCGCTCACGCTGTTAGGTACGCTCTAGCAGCTATTTAGGATACTAGTCGCTAAACTCTGGCGTTTTGTTTCCGAGTCGTACTTAAATACTCGTATCCAAGATTCATCACCAGTAATAACATTTTTTTAGAAAATCAGGATCAGTTTCAATTCGCCCTAGAAGATCGCGGCTCACTTCCAGCCTGTTGTTTTTTGTTCAACAGTGAGGTTTTTTGAGACCAATTTTGCACAAACGTTTTTCATGTCCAATTCGATTGTCAAAATTTGATGGACTGTGGAATAGTTAAAATTCAATTGTTCCACAATCATTCTGACACTTAATCGCTGGTCGTACCGTATGAAGTCTCTGATTCGCTCAAGATTGTCGTCACTTTTTGACGTTAACAGTCACCAGTTAACAGTTCCTGAGCGTGGATCTCCCATAACTGATTTCCGGCCATCTGAAAATGCTTTAAACCACATAATAAGTTGGGATCGTGACACAGCGTCATCTGCATATGTTCTTTGCAATTTTGAAAAAGTTTCAGTATATTCTCAACGAGTTTAACACAAAAATTGATTCCACAAAGTTGCTCATAATTAGTATACTCATTTTTGTAACGCACAAAAAAACGTCGTTTCACGAAATGTTTGTTTACGTCTCACGTGGCAACAATAGACTAAAAATATTAATACCTAATATAAATCAGCTGTTCATATAACCATGTGTTTACCAGTAACTTTACAGTGTTGCTACTTAGGCTGCCAAAAAAAAAAAAAAAAAAACTTGTCTCATAACTTTATTTATAGGCCTCATATGTCATAATGTCACAACAAAATGCAAATTAAAATAAATTTAAAATTTCTATATGTAGGGAAAAGTCACAGTTTTCATAGACCGTAGCTTTTTCCAAACTCCTGTACCTTAAATAACAATCTACATGTAGTTTTCACTTAAATTCTAGTCATTACATACGGTAAAACATCGGGTTTCACTCGACAGACTAGTGACTCGTCTCGAATCTCCTATACCTCCAGAAAACCAAAGGTGCATTTAATCCATTTAAATATCCCAATCGATATATTGAATAACGAAAAGGATTAATACATCACACAGTACGCTAACGGCAAAATAATATGAAAATATATTTAAAGATCTTTCTTTAAATAAATCTTAGAAAAGGTGAATGAGATAAAGGAGTTTCATATATGCAGGTTATTTCTAATGGTTGGAAATATTTAAAAGATGATTCGCATAATGGTAAACAGTTTCATATTATTTAACCATACACACACTTCATTCACAGATGGAATTTAAATTTGTTTGAGTATAAAAATCGCATACTGATTAGCAAATATAAAATGTTTCTTCAACTAAAAGAGGAAGGTGCAGAAGAATACAAAAAGATTATATTTGTCCATGCGAAATAACGTACTTCAGATAGTATAAATAAAAACAGTGTTTTTGCGTGAAAAATGAACCTATTCAAAATAAGTTATAAAAACTGCTAAAAAAAATAATAATAAAAATATATTCATAACAAAATTCATAGAATAAATGGGATTCATTCGGAAAAATAAAAATGAAAAATGCAGATTTCATAATATTGCATCATTTTGAATAAATAAAAAATAACCGTATACAATATAAAATGAATTGTCGTACCAATTTTGTCTAAGGTCTTATAAAATTGAATTTATTCACCGACCGTATGTCATCACATGATGTGAAAAAGAGGTGAGAGAGTGAGTTATTGCCAGTTGAGAAAAGGTATAACGGGGATAGAAAGAGACAAGGTTGACGGTGTGGTGCGGTGTGGTACGTGTTTGTTGGATCAACTACCTGTTGCTGAATGGAAATAAATGTGCTGAACACTGAAATCATCGTAAATTCCTTAAGAAGAATACTTATCACATTCTTAAAAGGGATCGTGTACACTTTATAAATACAAATAGTAATATCATTAACTCGTTATGTATTCATAAATTATCTTAGCAAGAAACAAAATACTTAATTCACTCAATTCCTTTCTTAATTACAGGAATTATTCTTTATAATTACTTCTTACTACAATCACTTTTCACGTTAAACCTCCCACTTATATGAAATCATAATAAGTAATATGCTAATAAAAAAAAACACCAGTACAGAAATAATTCATAAATATTTTCATTTCATAAGTTACGAAACCTTCTTTTGAAACTTTAATTTTTAAAAAACATGCAATAATATTTTCCTTTATCAAATATTTTAATATAAAAACTAAACTAACTGATATTACACCGGGAACTAAATGTTATTTCTTATTCGGAACCGTGAGAAATAATATTAAAAATAAATTTTTTTATAAAAAAAATTATAAGTTTTATTTACTTTAATTCTTTTCCCCCTCAACCTATTAAAAAAATTTATCCGCAATGAGTATATCCCAAAACATTTCCTCAACGTAGAAAAAAAATACACAAATTTAAAATGTTTAAACGAAATTTTATATACAATTTTATTATCTATAGTTGTTTTCGAATGAAAATTTATTGTTTTTAATTTGCATTCACATATATTAAAACTTAAAAAAGTAGTTATGTAATTAGGAGGAGTAGAAAACTGTTAAAAAAAAACTTCCTAGTAAAAACTAAAAAAAAATTTATTTTCCGTCTGCCGAATGCATCCTGAGAGCATAAATTAATAATATTTTTACCCAGAATGCGAATTTTTTTTCGCATTCTAAGTGACTGAATTAAAAAAAAAAATCAACGTATTTTTGTCAAGTGAGTCGATTAGTAAATATTTTGAACCGAAAAGTAGATGTTCTGTGGCACAAATACACCAGATATCATCATCAGAAGAGATATCCCAGTTAGGATTTCTAATTAAGCTACGGTTGATGATTGCTCATATGATCATCAGCTAATGGTTTTTGATTTAGAGGATGAGATATTTCTACATGAGAAACGTCCCTTTTCAATAAGGGATTTTCAACTACAAAACAGCCGTGTCATCCGGAAAAGAAGGACAGTAACCTCGTCTGTAGTCAGAAGGTCTGCAATAAAAATGGGGTACAGCACAGGCCAGACAGAGCCTGAGGAACTTCCTACTTGATTTCGAAGAACACGGTCAACCTTTGTTATATTTCACCTTGTAGAAACGTCCTTGTAGGTAGTCGCGTAGAATAATGTACTGTGGTCGAATAAGAATTTTAAATTAATTTCCTTCTTTATGGGAATTCATATTTTTAATCATTATATGTATAATAATTACGATGTAGCTGGTTACTACTAATAGCAGCTAATAAAAGTTCAGACTGCATGATTTTATAAGAAAAAAAATTATAAAATAAATTATGAAAAAAGTTATGAAGGTAAAATGTGCAACTTTACAAAATTATTGCTCGCAAAACTGTAAATAATAGAAATATTCAAAGCGGTTTACGAAGTCTAAAACTAAAATGATTTTTTTTTAAATCTGAAAGTTTAACAAATTAATAAGAATATATTCCAGCTTGCTTACAAAAGATAATAGTTTCGTTCCAAATATGGCATTCTAAACGACGTAGAATATTTATGTGTGTACGGTAGACATATTTCCATTAACTCAAATAGATGCAAAAATAAAAGTAAAAATTTGACATTCTTTTAGCAGGGGAGGAAAAAAAGTGGGTTTTAGATAATTGAAATTCTTTTAAAATCAAAATGGTCTCCGCTTCCGAAAAAATGAATTTAATTTAAAAAAAAAACCTGATGATAAATGCATGATAAAAAATTGGGTGTTTAAAAACCCCTCGTTTTAATTTCACTGAGTTAAGATGAATTTTTTGTAAGCAAATCGGAAAACCAAATTTTTTTCGGATAAATACTAAAACTGTTTGTTGTCTGAAATGGTTTTTTTTTTTTTAATTCGGCAAACTCTAGCTACCAAGGGTGTTTACCTACGATTAATACTTAAGCAGGAATTGAAAAATAAATTTATATATACATACAAGTAAAGAATTATGTAAAAAGAAATTATTCTATGCTTTGAGCAAAATTTTGTGACTGTGGACACACGATGATCTCCCATCTTCCTTGACTAATTGTACCAAAATTAAATAACATCAATAACTGAAATTAAGAAGTCATAGTAAAATTTCAGTAAACTCGGTTGGTCCAGTGCTAAGATAACAGGAAAAAAAAACAGCAGGTAAGATATTCACTAAAAAAAAATTAGTCTTTTAGATGATTATTTTATTTGTATTAACCAAATAAAAAAAAAATTCACAACCAAAATGACTAACGTAGCGGAATCATCTAACTACAAGAGTGAGACATCAAATCCAGAAAAGACAAAAATAAATATTTTTTTTACCCCCAACACAATATGCGGATTTGAATAAGCAAGCACCATCAGAAATAGCTTAATTATCAAACAAGCATTAAATTACGTGGAAAAGTTACAAACCCTTTGGGTAGAATTTTGAGATACGGAACCATAAGGATTCCGTATCTCAATACGGAATATCTCTATCTCGATACGGAATCCATAAAATTATAGATCACTATTTTTCTCCCCCCCCCCCTTTAAAAAATTAAGTTTAATTTAAGATAAAGAGATGTCATTTTTTTTTATTTTATCGTAATTTTAAATGGACCAATAATTCAGACTTTTTTTAACTCGCATTTTGCGACTGATTTCCCCCCCTCCAAAAAAAACTAAAATTATAATATTTCAAACAATCAGAATTAAATGTTTTGTGAGAAGAGGAAACATTTAATACGAATATTTTTTATCTTTAGGCGACGTCTATAACAGAAGTTAATTTTTAGTATTTACTCGTAATATTTCAAACACATAATTTCGACCCTACATTGTCAGTTAAATATTTTGTTTTGGTTTTTTAAATAAATTAACATTTCATTAATAACCACAACCAATTATTGATTATAAATCACATATAAAAAAAAAAACAACAAAAAAACGCTTACCGTATTAAAAAAGTAACAACAGTATATTTGGTATATATATATATATATATATATATATATATATAATTCAGTTAAATTATTTGTTATTTACCTTTTATTTAATGAGATGTGTGGGAATCCACTGCTATGATCATTTAGTCCGAATGGAAATTTGTATTTCAACATTTGTGGAATTTGAAAAATTCCATGCCTGACGGGGATTCGTAGACAGGACCCCTGGGTGAAAAGGGAGAGCTACCACTAGCACCTCGGAGGACGGTTTCTTATTAATATTATTATTATTATTTAAAAATTTATGAAAAGTTATTTTTTTATCAAAGTCGTTCAATATTCATGTTTGTACACAGAAAACTTTTTCCCAGAAATTGATCAAATTTTTATTCTTACATTATTTTATATTAAAATTATCTGTGACGTGCATGTAATTTTTTTTTTTAATAAACATTAATGAGTTATTTATCAATAATAAAAAAATTGTTTTAACTGATGACACATCTTGACCCCGAAGGGAAGACACGCGCCATATGATGGATCCGGCCGTCACGCTTCCCCCTCTGTACCTAGTCCTTAGGGGCTTTACCGGAGGTCATCTTCAAAAGCCTCCAGACGTATTACAGTCTGGCCACTGTCAAGATGTCACCGATTCGAATGCGACAAGCGACATTCTCATCGGTATATCACGCCTAACGCAGATCTATGCAACAATGATCTTAATAGGTCTTAAACAGAACCATCCGATTGAGCTAACCTATAATCCTAACCAAGAGAGAATGAGCCCAACAGACAAAACAGAAAATCGTTTTGTTGTTTCCAAATGGTTTTATATAGATGATATCTCTTGTGTTATTTAGTACAGCGAGACGCCGATTTTCCGGATGTCCAAATATCCGGGTTACTTATATTCGCTCTACGCAGTTTTAAAATAATATACTATTTACTTTTTTTTTTTTACTGTTTTTAATTAACTTTTCTGCAATGCGTATAGTACAAAAAATATTCATTTTTTGCCGCGACCTTTGCCCTACGTTAAATAAATCATAAAATTAACTTCTGAAAAGATTGATGGAAACACATTATTAATCATTATTATTAACATCATCATTATTATTATTATTACATTATTAATAATGTGTTTACATCAATCAAGTCAAGTATGAACTATGTTCTAATAACTTGCATCCAGGAACGCCAGCCAAAAACGCATTCAACAAAAAAATTTCTCGAGTAAATTAAACATGCCAGAGATCAAACAGAAGTCCAAAGCAGTGGATTGGAGTGTATGAAAATGCACCAAAAAAAGCGAAAACGGTTCCAGCTCCAAGAAAAGTGATGGTTACTGTTTCTTTTTTTGGTAGGGGTAATCTTGTGGTGTGTTGCATATATACAACTACGTTGGACAAATCGCATTATAATGACATTAAAAATTTAGAAAGTAGTTAATCTAAATGTATCGGATTGAAAATAACTTATGTTGAATAATAGAAATAAACTTACTGAAAAATGTTTTGTTTTCATTGTCAGGCCGAGAATTTCCCAAGCGATCCTAGTTAAATTGTTTTCGTCAATTTCAGATTTTATTAAATCATCAATTTAAATAAAATAATATTATATATTTTAAATATTAAATAACAAAGAATAGATTTAAAAAAAAAACACAAGAAGTTAAATTTTATTTTATTAAATTATAAAGCAGGCTTTAATGTTTTAATGTAAAATTTTAACCGTTTACATAGTCTTATGAAAATTATAAACATCAGTTAAATGGTTATGATGGTTTTTACCTTAAGAAGTAAACAATAAGAACATTCGTAGCTTTTCTCCTTTTTTATTCCTATTTATTATCATGATAAAGTATTTTCGTTGTATGAAAGAAAATAACATACTTACAGTTTACTGCTCTTAAGGTAAATTTTATGTACATAACCCATAGAAGCATTAGACCCTTAGCAGAGTATTTATTTTTATCACGAAGTATTAGCCGATTAAAGATAAAAAAGTTCCTTTCCTTTAGACTAAAAAGTTAATTCTAGAAACATTAAAGTAAAGTAAGATTCGAGATTTGTTATTTCTACAAAATAACATAAAATTTTTTTACTTTGTACTATGTTATAAATTTAACTGGATTTATCATAGGCCAGACGTCGTAAATTTTATAATATAAATTTAGGTCAGAATGTTACATACACGATAATATATTTTTATCGGTGCTCAGTTGTAAAACACTTCCTTGTCCAAAAGTAGCGTCCAAACCTACAGCAAAGATTTATAACTTAAGATATTAATACTCGATAAAATGAAGTGGATTTTACAAGTCTTCAATGATAGTAAATTTACAAAGGCTGACTAAATAAATCTTTTTCAGAGTGAGAACGGATTTGATGGCCGATTCTCTTCCTTCCGCGTCGTTAAGATTTCATATATCTCACCGATCCTTAGAGAAGTTCCAAAGTGAAACGAACGAATCCGGAAAAAAAATCTCTAGAAGAAATTATGATAGCATGGAAAGGCACTCGTATAACAAGGACAAATTATTAACGTCATAATAAATATTAAGAAAAAGAAAATTATAAATAAATGTAAAAAAAAAATTTTCTAAATCTTATACTTTTATTTAAATTCAGGGTCAAAGCAGCCATAGATATCTGTCACATCAGCCGACAGTTTTTTTAATGTTTCAGTATTTTAATCACAGAGACAATCAAAGAATTTGTATAAAACATTAAATAAAATAAAAATAACGACTAACGTGATGAAATATATAAAAATACACACAATTCTCATGTTTGTAACATCACAGAAAATTAAACTGCTCTTCAAATGTACATTTTATGGTACTGTATATTTTCTCTTTAATAATATAAATAAATATTTGAGTAACAATTTAATGAAAGATCGGTATTAAAGTATGTATAAATTGGTCTGAAAAACGTTACAATAATTTTAACAAGTAACAAATTTATTATCCTAAAGAACACAAGGTCGTTGCCATAAATATAAAAAAGAAAGGGTTAAAAAAATGACAATAATGGGATTTTTTTTAGTTTTATTAATATATAAATCACCAAATACATGACAATCGTCTTTTTATAATCTTTTCAAAACTAGTGAATTAACATTCATAAATCTAATTTACAAACACTTAAAATTTCATCACGAATGAAAATTAAAAAACTTATAGATCGTATAGCATCTAAATAACGCATAGTTTAAAAATATAAAGCCTACATAATTAAATAAAATGACCAACTTATTGGAAGGCAAATAAATGTGATGTAATTCTTCGGGCATAAAAAAGACATATTTATTAAAAGCACTAACAAATATAATCAGGAACACCATTCAGCTCTACCCGCAATGATCGAAATTTCATAAAACTAATCGCGCGTTTCGCTCAACAATGATACTATGATTTTAGGTTTCCGCGTGATTTCAAAGCAAAGGAAAACAGATTCATAAACGAAACAATCATAATCAGCCTCCCAATTGCTTCCAAGAATGAATTTTAAAGCTTCCCGCAAAATGGTGCGAAATATTCGCAAGTTTAGCGTTAGCAAAACTCCCGCGCTGCCATGACAACGAAAATTCCGCGATGAATACAACATGCAACAGAAATATTGGTCTAGAATATCAAAAGATTCCAAGACTGCGCAAAGAAAAAGAAAACGGTACCGAATTCCTGGTCAGAAGAACGAAAAAACCAATCGGAGAGGATGAAGAAGTACTGGGAAGAAAAGAAAAGAAGTTGAAAAATAAATAGACCTACACTTTGCGTCGTCGGTAGCAAGTCCTAATGAGAGAAAAAAATTATAACTACAATAATAATTATTCTTATTTCCGATTATTCTCCTTTAGGAGAGTGCGTAAACTTGAGCTAATCATGGCTTAACTTCTTTGGTGTTTTTCCTGGAGATGGCAATGTGGTCAATCTGGAATTCTACGAGCGTTTTATTGGGGAATTTCCACATCTTTAGAGGAATTGCGATGACATAACTTTGAGAGTGAAGTTTATGAGACGTTCACCATTTTTATTGGTGTTGTTGTGGGCAGTGTGTGGTCCCGTGAGTTTCCTGGATTTCTTTTCTTTCCCTAATTACCTATTACAAGTCACGTAGTAAAAACCTGACATGATGTTTGGGAATTTTGTTCGTGGTTTCTTCTAAAAGTTCCCAGATGTCTTTTATCACCTGCAGGTTTTTTCTGTCATACTCGTTTGTGGTACTTACGTATTAGCGCCACCACAGCTACAGCTTTATTTAAAAACAAAGTAGTCAATCGGATTTCAAAATGAACAGTAGAAAATGAACAGTCTCTTTATTAATTTTAATAAATGGTTATTTATATTTATTTATTTTATAAATATAATTTAACCAAACTTAACCTACGGTCGCTAACCTTGACTAATTAACAGGACGGTTTTGATTATTTAAATAATAAATAATTGCAATAATTACTGAATTTATTAAATAAATACTAAAAAAATTACGGTGTTAATTAGTCTAGGTTAGCGAGCGAAGCGAGCGTTGGTGTTCAACTATCCGGGCGGCTACATCCACACTAGACAATTAAAAAATATCATTTAAAAAATTTTAAATATTATTCAAATAAAGTTTTTCCTGAACAAGAAATTTATCTTTATCGATCTTTGTTTTTCTGGGTTTTTAATTTTTTTTTTTTTTTGCAATTCGGATAACATATAACAACGTAAATTTAGGCCTGTATTAAGCTAATTAAAAAATTAATTTCTGTCAAGATTGATGGAAACAAATTAATTCATCAAGCATAAACTACAATGTACGTAATGTTATAATGACTTCCAATCAGGAACGTCACACGAAAAGCTAATGATTCTAAATTTGTCTATCGCTATAGACTGGTTGGAGCTATAAAAAGAATGCGATTTCACAGAGATTCCTTGTTTAATTCGATTATCTGATCATGCAGCTTGAAAACAAAGCTCAACATTAAACAAACCACAGATACAATTTTTTTTTTCTCAAAAAATAGTGTTTTTGAAAGTATGTTTTGGTTATAATCACAATTTTAAAAATTACTGTCACTATTTTACAGTACGTAAAATAATTTTATTCTTTTAAACGTACTTTTCAATTTAATGGAATTTTTAAGAAAATATTTTTTTTATAACACACAATACCGTAATTTAATCTCTCCTCAATAAGTTTTTGTACATTATTTTTCAAATAAATGATTTGACACATCGTTCGTATGTTTTGAATATTTTTTTAATTTTGTGAATTACATTTTTTCTATATTTTTGAGTACAGTACGTAAGATAAACGGTTATTTATGTTCCAGTTATTCGGATTCAGCCTTGAAAAGATCAATACGAATAACTGGAGTACCACTGAATATGGCATTTACCTTTTTAACAATTAAATTAGATAAAACCGATAATTTATCATTTCTATTTACAATATTATTTATCTAGCTTAAAAAAAAAAAATAATATTATTTGACTTAATTAAATAAATTCGAAGAAGACAACTTTACAGAGTTTATGGCTTCTGCGCTTTTTTTTTTTTTTTTTATTTATTAAATAATTTTCATAGCTTCCGAAATATTGTGTTTTTCACTCGTACCCATAAAAATATTCTTTGAGATATTTTTACCTTCAGTGATTTATTAACAGAGTGTTCATCCTTTTTTTATCTTTATCACTACTGTAAGCATATCTAAACCTTTGCCCATTCATATATGGCACTCGCAAGATTTTTAGCTCGCAAAATAAGTAAAAAAATGAATCGAAATGTAAAAGCAGAATTAAAAACTATGTAAGTTGAAAAGTATGATTTTTTTTTCAATAAAATATTTGACACTTTTTCATAAAATGTACATCTAAAATATAAAGATATTATGACCGTGTTATACGATTTTTTTTTTTTAAATGGAGGATTATTTTTAAACAGACTTATCTATTTTAATTCAGTTTGAATAATAAACAACAGATCATTTATTTATTTTATTCTTTTAAAACAAAACTATTTTTTAAGGAAAAACGCACCCACTCATACATACACGCGCGCGCGCACACACACACACATAAGTATATGTAAACTATAACATATTGGCTATAGAGTTAAATAAATCTTGGTTTAAGTAAGCCATTGAACATGATCTCTCATTTATCATCGATACTAAACGGTAATGATATTCCAAACTACTGATATCTTTGCATCATTAACTTATTTAGACGTCACCAACATCTGCTTTGAGTACGATGATAAGCAGCAAAATACCTTTAATGAGGTGCAAATAAATACATCATATTTCACTCCAATTACGTTTCAGTAACTTTAGTTAACATCTGAATAAATATTAACGTTTGTCTACAAACAACCTATCTACTTAATTTTAATATTGTTAATACCTGTCAATATATATTTATTTAATACGCATTATTATGTTTTTTTAAATAGGACAAAAAATTAATAATTAATGAGTTAATTTTTATTAAAAAGGTTTTTACTGTTATGATAATATTACACAACTGTTTTTATATTTTAACTGAGCCGTATCCACGTAATGTTTTTCGTGAACATTACAAAAATATAATTATTTATTATGTAGGTATTTTGAGATGTAGAACGGAAAAAACGATTCATCGTTATAAAAGTAGAGATATTATGACCCGGCACAAAATTTGCACATATACATGTATTACATTATAACAGTAATTCAATGAAACTGAAAATAAACTTTAAATTTAAAAGAGATATAAACATTATAAAGGCTAGATTATAAAGGTGATTAAAAATGAAATAAACATTTTTTTGTGATTTATAAAAAAATTTAAATATATGTAAGGGCAGTGCCTAATATGATTTGATAGGGAATGTTTTTAAGTTTCTACAACTGCTGTTCTTGATGAAAATATTTGATTATTGTGTCGCATAAATATGGTCTGATAAGATCGTCATTACTCCTGTGGAGAAAGCTTATTAGCCAAAATAAATTCGTTAGTATAGTGAATCGGTGTTTTGGACCGTAATAGGGTAAAAAACCAATCCGTCTACGATTAGAAAGAGCAACTAGAATAATAACTAGTATAATACCGGTGTTTGTATAAAAATAAAAGTTCTGGAAGACCACCGTGTCATAACAAATACATCGTGCTCGTGCCGTGTAACGACGTAGGTCTATGTAAATCTGTAATTCTAAACTAGATCAGCTAGTTGAAAATTACAAATTCCGCTACCGATCGAATAGAAAATTCCGAGGAAACAGTTAAAAATGACAATAAATTACCATTAGTACAAAGTTTGAGACGATAAAGACTTATGTAACAACGTCTGTGTAGATATGAGCAACATGTTAGCGAAGAAGTCTGTTTCTCTCATTGTCGAATTTTTGGTAACGATTGTACCGTTTCGTGTCATTGGAAAGGTTAAACATAACGAAAATTAAACATTGAAAAACTGTGCAACAAATACGGATTTGTCTTTAATGAACATGATTTGTTTTACTTCCCGCGAAAATATGTGTGGACTGTTCTTTTTCATAAACACAATAACTTGTGAATTTGACATGTTTGACTGTGAATTTGACCGAAGAAAGACTGAGAGAACTTCATTATCGTACGTGACGAAGCTTTGCGTGACAGATACGTACATACAGGTTCAAATTAATCTGAATGAACAACTTCCAGGACACTGGATCTGCAGCGCGGCTGAAAAACATGGCGTTGATCATCAAGGAGGCCAAACTTAACGCCTTGTGACTACTATTTACGGAATTTTATAAAAGACAAAGGTTTTTTTGTCCCTCCTTTTCTCTTAACGTACATTACTTATAATATATCATAAACGCTTGAACGGGAAGTGCTTGTGATAAATTGGACTTCGACATTGTTATGTCCTGTAACGCACAAGGTGCATACATAGAACATTTATAGATACAGACTAATAAATTTCCACTGAAACCGTATAAAGTAATAAATATTCATATTTGAAAACCAGTTAATTTCCGAACCATCAAAAGTGTCTTATTTCATTTGTACTGTCCTGTATTTACAAAAGCAGTAAAAACTTTAGGATTTAATAGTCTCTTACCAAAAAATAGATCGTTTCGAAGGAGTTTTTATATTTCATCTTTGAACAATGAGGGATAAAAATGTTGTTATTTAGGCAATAAAATTATAAAAAGACTAATAAAGTAAGGTAGAAATATTTAAAGTAAATTATCTCATTAAACGAGAACCTCGTAAAAAATAGATTTACTATTATTAATGAATACAGATTTATGAATTTGAGAGATTTTTTTATTTTTTAGCTGCTGAATTGAAATTTCTTCATGGAATATAACACACGTAAAAAAAGCGAACCGTAAGACGCGTATTGCATACGATATTATAAACAATGAAAAAATTAACTACAAGAAAAATCAGAAACAAATCTACAGTAAATTCTAATAAAAAAAAAATCCACGTTTGTAAGATCATATATTAAAATAGATCATTCAGTTAATTTTATAACGGAAGCAAGGAACAGAAGCAAAGATACAAGATAAAAGTCGTAAAACATAGAAAGAAAGGGTAAATTAAAAAACAAATCTTTTATGATGTGGAAAGAAAGGAAGTATGTTGAAATTGAAAGATTAGAGCTGAGCACAAAAGAATGAGAAATTAATTTTTTTTAAATCTGTCCAATGAATAATGACAAAAACAAAGTTTAACTGAAACGAGATATGAATAAATAACGCACAATTTCCAAGGGAGTTAGGTACAGTATCTAAACGTACGATTTTTCGCAGCTCGTAAAATATAACTGAAAATTAAAAAATAGGAAGAACAAACCGATTAATGTCAAAAGTGAAATCTGAACGTTACGGACAAATTAATGCAGCCTCTGAGATAACAGTTATAATATAGATGAACCGTAAAAGGCTATTGTTGACCGGTGCTAATGCTTACGCGTTTGCGATCGAATTATTGCAGGATTACAGCTTTATGAAGAGTAAATAACGAGTTATAATACAATAGTACCGTTTAACGTCCATATACAATTTTATTATTTGTTTCACAAAAAAGACAACGATTCCATTTATTATCAAAATAAAAAAATTTCAGCTATAAGCGGATAGCATATATTAACAACGAAAACAACGTTTTTTTCAAACAAAATCGACGAATAAAGTTGATTTACTCTCTGACGTCCAATCTCGAGATCTTGGAAACGTTCCAGAGAAGCATCGTTCCAAAGACGAGAAATTCATACTGAATTATCTCTCGTCAGATGACGGAGAATTTACAGGCATAAGTCCTTTAAGCCTATGCTCTATTCTGCAAAGCGATGTGAATAGTACACGGTTCAATTCATCCGTCTGACTTCATTTAAGCCCCTACACTCTCACAATCGACACTTAAATCTTCTTAAGGGAATATTAAATTACTTAGAAAAGCCTTGCATTATTTTTACTTAAAAAAAAAAAAAAAACGTAAAAAGTTTCTATTCAACTTTTCTTTTTAATGCAGTCCTTCAATTGAACGTATTAAAAAATCTAACGGATAATCCCTATTTAATATTCTGTATTCCTTGTATATTTTAATTTCATTATACATTTGCATCCATCATGACTGAAGTAAGTACGTAATTAATAAAAGATTCAATGGAAATGTAAATCTTCAGGAAGAGCTTTAAAAAATCTGTCACTAGTTAATTATTTCCATAATACTTATATTTATTTGGAAACTATTCTTTTAGCGTTCATCTAACATTATTTATTGACTCCAAACTTTCAAAACCAATAAATGTCAACAGTTTTAAAACTCTCAACGTAACTAAACAAATAACACGAATAAAAATAATTAATTATTCTCAAACCAGCAAAGAATTAAACTAGCCTGTATTAAATTTCTTAAATGCTGTTTTACTGTTTAAAAAATTCATATTTCAAACTCAAAAAAGGGATCTGTAACCTTCCAGGCTTTGGTCTAGACAGACTTTTATTTTATATACGCCCAACGAGCTGGTCATGTGATTAACTCGTCGTCGAAAATCAATTGTTTATTTTCTGATTTTCGAAATCGAAGACTCTGAGGTTCAAATCCTACTAAAAGTTAGTTGCTTTTATTTGGGTTTGAAAACTAGACGGTGGATAACTGTGTTCTTTGGTGGCTGAGGTTCAATTAACCACACGTCTCACGATAGTCAGCCTGAGTCTTTGCAAGGCTACATCTCATTTACTCATATGTCACCCGCATCACATTGGGCCTTGGGGGCGGGGCTGCTTGTCATTCGCTAGTTGAACAGACTATAACGTATACAATAGGGGAAAAAACGCCGTATAGTTTCAAAATATAATAACATCATTATTATTGAAAGGCATTTGATGTAATTGAATGGAAGAGGTTATTGGAAAAGCTTTGGGCGGCTGGAATTGGAATTGCAGTAACTGGTTGAAGTCTTATTTGAGTGGTAGATACCAACAAGTTAGAGTTAATAATGTGCTTAGTTAGATGGACAAGGTAATTTATGAGGTTCCTCAAGGATCTACAATTGGGCCGATGCTGTTTCTTGTATATAATAATGATTTATGTCGAAGCTCCTTTCAAGGGCACATGACCACCTTTGCAGGTGATACAGCACTTTATTATATATCATTCAGCACTGGAATTTCATTTAATTAAATGGAATTTCATTTAATGTAAATAAGACAAATTATATGAACATCAGTTTGCAAAGTACGACAGAAAATGTTGGAAGTACGAAATATCACTCGTTGGGATGTAATGTGAATACTAGTTGTTCATGTGAGGACATTTCACATGCTACATCTGTGTAATACGTGGGCATTAATTTGGACAGTAGACTATCCTGGAATGTTCATATTACTAATCTCGAAAAGCAATTACTTGTTTGTATAGCTAAATTCTATTATTTATAAAAATATTGTCCTGTTAGAGTGCTGAAATCACTGTATTATGCTTTTGTAGAATCAAGGTTAAATCATGGGGTGATATGTTGGGGTGGAGCTTACTAGTATTTTTAGATTTGTTTGTGTTGCTCAGAAGCATGTAGTACGTATAATACTCGGTAAATGTAGACACCATGAGTCAAATGAAGATGTAGAGAGTTTTTTTAATGAGTGGCCTGTGATTCTGGGTGGAATCGATGACTTTAAAAGTTTAATATTATTATTTTCTTTATTATTGTTATTTTTCTTTCAATTTGGTCTAGGATTAATTTCATTTTCAATTTTATCGCTGTATTCTTGTATTGTATTTATGGTTCTGAGTTATTTAATGTGTATGTATATACAGTCTTGTCACTATAGACTTGTATCGTGTAATTAATTTTGAAATCCGCTTGGAAATCCACACTTGACCAATATTCAATAAATGATTAGTTTATTATTTTACTCGCTGAAAATAATTGGATGGTAACCTCCAGCAAAATTATTACTATAGGGGGTACCTAGTTCCACAAGATTATGTAATAATTATTTACTTTTATTATTTTACTTCTATTTTATATTGTTTAGTTGTATGTCTATTAAGCTTATGTATTAAGAATTTATAAGTATAAATAATTTCATTTTCACTTGTTATCTGTTTATTTTGTGGAATAAAAATTACTATTGTTATTACTTATAATCAAACAAATAAATTATCAAATAAAAATTGGAAATCGATTTTAGATAATGAATTTAGTGAACGATATTAGAAATCAATTTTTGTTTCTAAAGATTCGGATGACATTTCACTACGTGATAAAGGATCCTGATTGCAGCAATGTTTACGTTATTTAAAAATTAACATTCAGTTGTATTATTTCTTTGTAAGAAAATATTTTAATTAATTTTCAGATTTTAATATATTTATTTAATTATTTAGCGTATGACACCAAGACACAACACCAATCACAGTCAAAAATTACAAACAAACATCTAACAAATTAAAATGAGCTATTGATTCTGGAGTCGCCATCAGGAAATCTTCAGGAGTCCCTTCATAAACTGCCCTAGGACAAACTCCTGTAATGTGTTTAACAGTTTGATTTTCACCACACTCGCAAAGGGGCGTCGGTGTTTTATCCCATTTATACAGGAAATAGGTGCATCTACCATGCTGAGTTAGTTTTCTTTTTAACGTGACAAGTCAAAACCAGGCGGCTTTTGAGTATTACATGGAATTTTTTTATTCTGCTTTGTGATCCATTCGTGACACCAGGCGTCAGTTAGGTTGAATCCTTCCTCTGTGGCAGCAATTGCTGCTTTGATAGTTGACTTTCTAGATCGAAGGCAACCATGATTGGCATCCTCAATTACTTCGTGTATTGGTTCTTATAAGAACGTTCATACGATGCAGATTTCGGGGTGGTATGTGGCTCAATACTGTAAATCTATTTGATTAAAAAATTTCAACTCTTTCATCACGGAGTACGACAGATTTACTTTTATTATTATGCCGATCTTCGTGGCAGAGTGGTAGCGTTTTGCCTTTCATCCGATGGTTCCGTGCTTGAGTCACAGTCAGGTATAATATATAATTTTTTACACGCTACAAAATTCACTATCATCTCATGATTATTTATTATTCAGTATTTTGTTGCTGAATAAATAAATAAATAATTTTTATTTATATAGTAATAGAGGTGTCATATTGCAAAGAAACTGAAAATATCTGGTTAAATATTTTTCTTTCAAACGTCTGGAACATCACCCGTGTAAATTAAAATTTCAAGGTACATAAATGAGATTATAATATTTTTCATTGCCACAACATAAGGCAGTATAATAAACACAATCAGGTTAAAAATAAAATGAAACAAATTTTTTAAATGTTCTACCACATTTTCAAATTAAATTTTCTTCTCACGATTGTTTTTACGAGAATTTAGTTTAAATTTAAACAAAAAATCATTTAAAGAAATAAAAGGTTACATCAATAAAGCAAAATTGCATTCTCTAATTAGGTGGAAAAAAAAATAGTTACAAAGGAAAACAATAGTACAAGTAACAGAAGAAAAGTTGTTCTCTTGTTTTTCTTTTTTTTAAGAAAAAGTTGTAGCTAACAGTAGGTAACGTTTGCTAGATCTCTGAACAACAAAAACAGTACAATGAAAAAACTTTATCTGATATCTTCATACTTAAAGAAACACATTAGTTACGGAAATAAAAGGGAAAGATTGGTCCAACAAAAACGTGAGGCGGAGTTGAAATTGCCTTCTTGAGTTGTAATCCTTACAAACATGGGATCCAAATTTTCTCCGGTTTTTTTCTTCATAAGAACAATGAATCCAAGGAATTTCATAAAATAGTTATTTTTGACATGAAAATAGTTACTGATATGAAAATAGAAAACTTACTGCAATTGTAATATATATAGAAAATTAACGAATACAAAATTAGAAAATTTTATTTTCATCAAAGAAGAAGTAATATTATTCTAAGTAGACACACAAAATTAAAAAAATTTCTCACGTCTTTTAAAAATTCAGCCACAGAAAACCCCTACCATAACAATGAATCACATTAGTAAATCTCTGTTAAGAGTAAACAGAATATTTAATATAAAAAATAACTAACGTAACCATGCTATGATTACTAATAACGGGATCGTTCATACCGAATGAAACATTTAAAAAGCCATTCAAATGTTAGAAAAAGTTTTTAAGATTCATCGACAAATTGTATAAATTCAAAAGCATTAGAAGAATTATAACGAAAACTTTGATGACCAATAATGAAACCCAGTAAAATTACTTTTCAGAGTTAAATGCCGCACACAAACACGTATGTCACTACTCTCCTTTTTTAGTCAAGAAATAAAACTTAGATAAAGAAGTATGATTGTACGTAACGAAAACTTTTCAAGTTTTATTATCCAATTATCCTCAGTAATGTTTTTCCAGAATGTTCCCCCTCCACTATCTTTTATTCTACTCAAAAATATTGTTTCAGTCTTGTGATTTTTAATCGACAAGCATGCTAACATTAAACTGTATTCCCTTTGTAAGAGTAGATTTAATTGTACATTTTGTAAAGAGCCTACAATTATAGCCATTAATGCACGATTGCGAGTTAAATTACGATACGAGCCTTGGCGATTGTCCTAAACTCCGCAAGAGTTGAGAGAGCGCTCAAATGAGGGCTTATTACTGTAGTTAAGCCTATTTGTTTCAACCACTGACCAATCAGAAGCGACTATTGTTTAATTTATGCTGTTTTTAGGTCCATGTACGAAGTAAAGGAAGTATTCCGATCGCAAAAAGGTTGGTTTTCAGATTTCAACGGAAATATCCATTTCGACCATCCCTGAATCCATATGGACTAGTTTCGGAATGACGTCTGTACGTACGTATGTGTTTCACATAACTCAAAAACGATTAGCCGTAAGATGTTGAAATTTTGGATTTAAGACTATTGTATCATCTAGTTGTGCTCCTCCCCTTTTGATTGCAATCGACTGGACCAAAAGTGTCCGAAAAATCCAAAGATCCTGAAGATTTGGTTTTTGGACTTTTTCTTAACTGCAATAACCCGCCCTCATTTGAGAGCTTTTCAAAGATATATCATAAGCGGTAATTATTTTCCGCGGTTCCAGAGTTATAGCCAAATACAATTTTAATTAATGAAATATTTGGTTCTTACAAGGGGCAGGCACATCAGTTTGAATCCGATTTCATTCCTTTTTTTTAATTTAAATATATTGATTTTTAATAATTATTAGCCTGTGACTGTAAAAAAAAATATGAAAAAATAATAATCAATAACAAGAAAAAATATGAAAAAAAAATACCTTATTAAAAAACTAAAGGATGTATCTCACTTTAAAATGAAATAAGTTTAAATGAAGTGCATCAAAAAATGTGTATATGTAATTAAATAGACGTATAAGAAAGTCATCCAGTGTCCACATCAGGTATTTTAATTTGGCTATAGATATATAAAGAATAAAATTAATTTTAATATAATTAATTACTGAATTCAGAGTTAATAATAAGACAAAATATTTATTATTACCGTTATTGATATTAATTATAACGATTACCGTAAATCGATAAATAAATTTATAATTAAGCTTCTTAAAAACTACGAAGTACTTGAATGTAATGTATCACTAAAGATCTCACTTCTTAGATTCTCATTTTAATTTTTTCTGATAATTTTAGAGCTGCCGCGTGTCGAACATGGAAAACTCTTTCACCAGGAAATATCCACCATGGAAACACGCTATAAGAGAAAATGGAACTCAAAAATGCTGGAATCTCAAGACTGATGTTCCTACAGCAAACTACAGCAGAAAAAAAAAAGAAACAAATGTTAGGATTTCAGAAATTGTTTGTATAATATTGTTATACTACCGTCTTAACGCTTTTTCCTACATAAAATACTGATTACAAAAAAAATTATGCCTGACAGAAAAAAACATTTACATATTTGAAATCAGCCTCAAAAAGAAAACTACAAGATTTAGCTATTAACTTTCTTGTAAGAAATAAAAAATGAAATTTTGTTGTCCAGTATTACTTGTATTATGATGCTGCTTCCTCAAGATTTTACCATGGTTTTCCATCATGCATCCAGGTAAATTTAGAGTCAGGTCCTTTTTTATCCACGGACTAGCAAATCTATCCGTTCCTTATATGATCTATAAGATGTATTAAAATGCAATTACCAATCGGAATAAATTATTTATTTATTTATTTACAGGAATAATAAACATCACAGTTTAAAAAAAAATTAAAATCTATCTTGAAAACAGTTATGTTATTTAAATCAGGTACAACTTTAAAACGATATTTTTTATTCTTCTGCATTCAGTGGATAAATCCACTGTAGGGAGCTTGGGAATACGCCCATTGGAGTATTATATTTAGCTTAAGGGAAATAAAAATACAGTTTTATCTACTTTTCTAAAAATAAACAAAATATTGCAGATGTATTTAAGCTTAAAAATTAAAAGTTAACAATTTTTATCAAGCATTAAGAAGCTAAGCAATATTAAATAAAATATAAAATAAACATTTTCCATAAAATCGCAAACTGTGTGTGTGTGCGCGCACACACACACACACACATATATATATATATATATACATATATACACAAAAGTACAGCAAGATTTTAATACCATCTGCAAGCAGGCTTAACGTCCTGTAAGGACTGGATTTAATTTAAAAGGACCCTCTAGTGTTTCTGGGTTGGAGCAAGTACGATGATGAGATGGGACAGGAAGTAATTAGACCATTTAATCTCGAGGAACGATGTCTATTAGGTCGCGCTCTTCGTCTCTCTTTAAATTTGTAACATTGTAAGACACAATACACAAAGACTAACTGTAATAAAACGAAACCAACATTTATATATATATTTTATTAGCGCTGTCTTTGGTACTGTCAATAACACAAACAATATTGTTTAGCCATTAAGTTTACAAAGTCTGCTTTCTTTCATTAGCAATTCAATCTTATAAATGTGTCCATTCATTTGAAGGACGAAAACAAAACAAAATAATATCTTTGTAGGCATAGATTCGTTACGTGTTTTATGAATCACAAAATAACAGTAGCTTGTATTATACCATTAATTTATCGTGTCTTGCAATCACCGTCAATTTTCAAATACGAAGAAATAAAAGTTACACAACCTAGAATAATTTAAGGTTACGTTTTATAAATTACAGTTAATATTTAAAACGTATTTCGTGTTTAATTACAATTTAGTTACATAACTACAACAACTCTTCATTAAATTGAGACATAATAATAAAAGTACCTTTATTGTTTTTTATTGCATAAATAATAAATTACTTACAACATGACTGACAAAACCTTCAAGAATCGTTGTAAACATTAAAAATTAAGATCTTTTTACATTTGTAAAGATAAGAGGTAACGATTGAATCATTTTGTAATCATTCTACCTCGAGATCGACAACTGCTTTATCGTATAATCGAGTATGGAGTCGTACACCGTGCGATGACGACTTCCAATTAAAATATAAGCGGTATAGACTATACAGACCACCACATATAACTAGCTAGTGAATTTGCAACTTGTTGTGAATTTGTTACTTTGTCGTTGAAAAAATTTAATTATCTTTTTTGTATAAAATGCATAAAATTTTTATTGGCGTGAAAGTTGAGAAAACTGTTATAAAATTGTACAGCTACAAAAACAACTTACAGCGATAAAAATGGTATATTCTAACGCGTTCTCTAACTCATGCATTATTCTGCTGACTACCAGTTCGATTAAAATATTTTTTAAATGTTCATGATTCTTTTTTTTCAAAGATGCGCATTCCTGGAACTGTTGAGCATTGTACAATATACATGATTATTGGAATCGTCAGTGTTATATGAATTCGATGATAACAATTTAAAATCGGAATAAAATGATGGAAATGGATGGTAGATGTAGATTTGAATTTATTTGATGAATTAAAAAATGCGCGCGGAACGGCAAGTTCTCTCGTACACCTTTGTTATTACCTTGCTTACAATTTTCTTTATTTCTAAATAAGTGATTTACTACTCAAACAGAAATATTACGAGGGGGTATTAAATATTTGATAAAACAACAAAGTAAAAATGAAAAACTTGTATTTTACTAGCTCCAGCAGGATGTATGCTCAGTTGAAAACGTGTACTTGAACAAGAGTAAAAAAAAATTCCATGATCGTCTCGACGATCATGGGGCGAAAATCCTGCCTCAAAGTAAATAACCGTTAGACGATGATTTTGTTTTCTTAATGTAATCGTATACTAATCATAATACTACTTGAGTAATTAAGACGAATCGGTTTTCAAATTAACTTTTTCATTAAATTTAATGGTAATTAATTAGATACTTATTAAAAATTAATTTTCGTTTAAATTATTGAAATTAAATTTAATCGCTAAAATTATACTGTAAATATATAGGATAAGAAAGGAAAAGGTGATCTCTTTCAAATATCCGGTTCAGCCGTTATTGTGTATTAAGGCTATAATTAAACAAACATATCATCGATCACATTTCTTTCTGTTTTAATGTAATAAATTTGACCTGCTAATTTTATTTAATTAAATCGGTAAAATAACAAGAATACTAAATATTAAGATTGTTTAGTTTTTAACGAATTTTCAAAGAAAAATACCGTATTACTTTCGGTCTCAAGGTGGGTTTGGGGATTGAAAATAAATTTACTTTAGGTTTTGAGGTAAAAATACCATTCAATTAAATTAGGGTTTTTATATATATATATATATAAATATATATATATATATAGGCATATAATAAAATTTTGTGGCTCGAAAATCTCCAAAACCACTGTATCAATTTCATATAAATTTAATTATGCTGTACTACCGTACCTGAAGTTGTGTATCTGAAAGTTTGATGAATAATGATTGAGTGGTTCTTAAGTTACGCTCGTTTAAAAGTAGAAATAATCTGAGCGGGGTAAGTTAGAAGCGTGGTTAATGACGCTGTAAGACTGAACGTTGACGTCACTTTTTTATAAATGTTTATATTTACCGATAAATAAAGATTATTAATTTACTAAAACAAAATTTAAACGTAAATATTTGAATAAATAATTTTAAACATCGTATTTTTTTATATAAGAAGATAAAATAGATCTCTTTTTTAATTATTTAACGAAATTACGGTTATTATAATTTAATCTTCTTATAAACAGATAACATGCTTTAATATTAAAAAAATAATAAATAAACCTCTTTCAGTTATCTAATTTTTTATGAAATTTTAGATTATAATGACCTGATACCTTTTCAAACAAAATAACGAAAAGTCAGTCTTTCTGCGCAGGACTGAGCAAGAATTGTTAAAAATTTATTGTTATAATTATAATTTGTATATTTAAAATGATTTCGTAGTTAAATAAATGATGTGCTGTGGTTAACAGAGTGAAGGCTTGTCAGTTGTTTGTCTGAATATAGCCTGCATTTCGATGTGTAACCGGGTTTTCGGTTCAATAAAGATTCGGCAATAAGACGAAATTTCATTTCAGCTTGTACGCTCGGCATGGTATTTTATTATTCTTAAGAATGACTATATTATTTGCGAATTATAACTCGTAGCCTAGAGCTATTACACGGTTATAGCACTGTATAAAAACGTCAAGTTTTTTATGAAATATTTCTTGAATTTCAAAAATAATTATTCAAGTATATTGCGTAATAGATATATTATTTTTTATGTTGCATTTATATATATATATATATATATATATATATATATATACAGAAAGTTTTTTTTAAGCTTAAATATTTACATATAGAAATTAATGAACAATAGTCGTAAAATGACTTACAAGAAACGATCTATTCATTCATGTAATATTATTCAACACCTACGTAAATATTACAAAGTAACGCGTAGATTTTTGTGTAGGTTGTTTATTCATTAAACTTTAAACAATTTACTATAACGCTATTTTTAATAGTATTAGAAACACAAGCTATTCAAAAAATGGCACCATTTCCTGACACTTTTAAGGTGGATACATTTTATTGGTGCCGTCTTCGATCATATATAATTTAATATTACCGAAACTTTAACGATATCATAATGTATTTACAACATACAGTTTTTGTGTCCAGCGTAATTTTACACCGGACAACAAACATTTTTTATATCCCGGTCAGGCATGGCATTTTCACAAACGCTACAAATCATTCATCTCATCCTCTGAAGCAATACTTAACGGTGGACCCGGAGGTTAAACATACAAAAAAAAAAAAAAAACATTTTATCTGGAGTCCAAAGTATAAATCGTGTAGATCTACACTTTAGAAAATTAAATATGTTTACTTATCCTTGGGTTTACATTTATGAATGTGCCAACTTTGCTATAATGAATGAAATTTCACTAATTCTTAAAAGAAAAATAATAAAAATATGTACCTGTAACAAACCAGAAACAGAATCGTTTTAGTGAAACTCAACAAAATAAGAGAAAGGACTTTTTTCCGTTATTACCTTTTCTTGACTTTTTTTCTTGTTTTATAACTGTATTCTATGATGCTCTGATAAATGTTTTCCCTTGATCCATCCAGGAGAATGCTGGAGGAGCTTTTTTTTAAACTGCTGAGTAGAAAATATATCCATTTCTTACGTAATCTATATAATTTATTAAGTAGGTACCGAAAAGAATAAAATATTTTTTTATATTTTACTATTTAATCAAAGGTATGTAATGTTTGTCGGTAACAATTAGTATTGAACATATTATTAATAGAGTATATAATTTATTTTACGTACTTTTTTAATAAAGAAAATACATTGTAAAATATAACAAAAATTCTTCAATAAGTAGAGAAGAATAAACAATTAATTACTATTACCGTAATGTAGGGGTTAAATTAAGGTTCCTTCAATTTTCCAAGGTTTGTTCCTTGATCCTGAGTAAACTTTAATTACAATTTGATAAAATTATTCGAAAATAATGTAGACGTTAATAAACCAATTAGATGTAAATTCGAGATGTAATTTTATTAGTCATCTATACTGGGGTGGTTTTAAGCGTTCTTATCATAATAATGCAGGAGTATCTGTTAATATATTAAATTAAAAGAGATTATTAGGAAATATTGTTAAAATAGTATGTATTTTAATGCAAGTCAACCATTATCAGTAAATTGTCTCCACCAAAATCCTTTATGAACTCTACATTAACGAAAAATCGTTAAATAAGTTATAAGAAAAGAAACTGTTATCGAGCTGTTCATACGAGTAATAATTTTAAAACATTTTTTTGTTCGGTTAGATCGCGCTACATTATCTGTAAAACAGATCTAAATTTGTCATACATTACAGCGATTTGTTTATGTTTATTCTTAGATTATCTGTTCTAATGTAATTCGAATCTATTCGACGGCATAACAGTTACTTCGACTATTCCCTTTATTTTTCTCATTAAATCACCTCTTTATAGACCAATGGTTTAATACTTTTCACAGTTAATTTCTGTTTTATGCTTATCGTTTAATCTTAATATATTTATTACACTGTACATTACTTTGTTTTACGTTATGCAATCGTTATTTTTCTCTAAAGTTTTACTTCTATCTTACTTCTTCTGACCTATTTACCTCTTTACAAGATTCGGCCACAAATTTCACTATTTTTCTACTCGACTTAAAAAGAATTGGATTTTATCGATCCGCTTAATTTTTCGCATCTACCTGTAATAGAAAATTTAAAAAGTCTATATTCTTCTCTTTTCTTCTTATTACTTAAATTTCGCTACCATATAAATGCTGCATTCCATTAAAATATGTCCAAGAACTTACTTCCAACTCTAAGATACATATTATGTATTAGAAGACTTCCTCCCTTTATTTAATGAAAGCTCTCCCTGGTCTTTCCAGTCCGCTTTTGATATCAAGCTTACTTGGTCCATCCGTTATAATTTTACTACATAAAAAACAAACTTCTTTAAATTCTGCTATACCGTGTTCCTCATCCTTATTGGAGTATTTATTATCTTTATTTCCGTCTTTGTTTTATTTTTTTAATTAAATTTTTTTCTTAACAATAAATCCATACTATTTACTATTTCTTCTAATTTACTTCTTATTTTTTCCTAAAAGAACAATGTCAACAAGGAATCAAAACATTTTTGTTTCCTGTTCTTGAATATTATTAAAATAATCACATTCACTTCAGTCGCATTGGTAGGGTGAGTAGTGTGGTGTCACTAACCGTCTATTTTCCCTCAACTTTTTCTGCTCAGATTTTTCTGTCACTTCTTAGGTTTCTACTTAAACAGTACATGACGAAAAGCAACTAGGACTGATTACCGTTGTTTCATTTCTTTTTTTTAATCACAGCTAGTTTTTTTTTTAAATCTTTTACTCTTATTAATTGCCATGTTCTTCTTCTACAGATTGTTAATAACTCTTCTTTTTATCTCTATGAATACGTATTTTCAAAGTAGTAATTATGAGTTCCGTAGTTTGTTGCAGTTCATATAATTATTTAAACAGAATGAAAGCTTATTTTTTTATTTCTACCGGCGTTTCTTCAAAACAATATGATTAAATTCTGTTTTGTAGTAAAAAAATTGTTAACACTTTTATTTATAAATATACTTTAGGCAACAATTTTCTGAACTTGCTTAACATTATCATAAAATTTAATTCATTCGCATAAGTAGAGATGAAAACTATTCTTATCCCAAAACTTAAATATTTTCTTGCCTACAGCAAATTTCTAAAAAAAAAAGGTTAAAAAATAAGTTTTTTAACCGTTAAAAGATATAAAATTTGAGAGAAATTCAACCATATGTAAATTATACCATAAAATATTGTACAAGTTTCAAAAAATATTTTGGGTTAAATAAGAAAATGTATATTTATTTTCAAAATTTAATTCTTCCCCATATCATTGCAAATTTTATTTTATTTAGCTTTACTTACACAATTATCTGTATAAAATTCTCCATAAAGTTTTTATAAAATGTTATTAGTTTGTCACAGTCCTTCAAAGAAATAAAATTTATGGTAGACTTAATAAAATCTATTTTTAGACTTTTCTTCTTAAAAAACTATTGAAGATAAAATTATAGGACCCGTGCTTTTAATTTTCCAAGTCGATAAAAATATAAATCCTTCAATTTTATCCAATAATTTGTGTTTAAATAATTTCAATATCGCTCATTTTATATTGGGAGCAAAAATCAGAGAAAAATATTACACTAGCAGCAACTTGAAAACGAATTTCCAGACTGATTTTATCCTTATTTTCATTAGTAGACCACATCCTAAGATTACTTAAGTTTCTTTGTGAAGATACAATTATTTTAATTTTTATTTAGTTGTTTTATTTTTCACAAAAAAAAGCCTACCAAGCAAAAATGTATATTATACTTGATGCTTTAACATCGTATATTACCGTTAAAATTGTTAAATTAGAGTGTCCCGTACGGAATATTTAAATGACGTCAGTTAAGGAGCTCTGTTGGAAAGGTAAAACTAGTATAGGTATTGACCTATATTATTTTATTGCAGTACGTAACAATTAATAATAATGTCATCCATAGTTTAGAAAAATGAAAATTCTTCACAGTCTTAAAGAGAAGTAGATAAATCACATCGCTGGGGAGTTTGTTTTACATTTCTATTAAATGGAGCTGTATTGGAGCGAAAAAATAAACATATTGTAAATGATATACTGTTTAGTATTATAATATTTTCTTTTAACTTAACTTTAGCTGGATTATTCATGAAAACGTAAGAATTCCGCAATTATAAACTTTTAATGTTTTTAACATTTCTTATTTAGATAAAAAAAAAAGTTTAATAAAAAATAGCATTCGCTGTAAAAGAGCTTATGAGGAAAAAATATAAAAGAATTATCGTTTTTGAGTATTATGTTGAAACAAAGTAATTTTGTAAAAAAAAAAGAAACGCACTTCCTAATTATTTCTCAACGTGTAAAGGTCCCGTGACTTCAAAAATCTTAAGATCAATGTTATACTATAATTATTTGTTTTTTATTTCTTTAAAACTATGTGATACGCTAGAATTATTAAAACAAAAACGAGAAATAGTAAATAGTTTTATTTAATTTAGTTTCATTTATTGATTTAATTTAGGAAAATAATTTAAAAAATAATAAATAAATTTGAAATTAAATTTTATTATTTAAATCGAATCTGAAATTATCTTGAAAAAAATATTTCATTAAAATTATTTAGTTATAAATTTAATAAAAAATAAAATTCCTCTTTTGTTGTATGCGTTGCATAGTGTATGAATTAAAATAAAATAAATTAACTTAAATATAAAATTTAGTAACTTTGTGAAGCCCCTAAAAATTCGAGAATCCCGTCATAGAAACCACATGATTTTTATACAATTTCTCTAATAGTAAAAATATTTTCAACGATGTAACGATGAAATGACTTAATTGATAAAAAATTAAATAAAAATAACAGAAAGATTTTAATGTATGGTTCTGACGTAGCAAATAACATATTATCTAATAATATTAACCATTCTATTTATCGAATCAAATGCATTAAATCACACAAACTAATTAAATGGTAAACTAATCAATCCATCAATACAGATTAAAAAAAAATATGATGATGTTATTTTGAACCTACAAATATTTAATATAATATTCCATTTATCAGTAATCGAATTTCAATTTTCAAACTATAACATTTTTACAACCGACAACATTACTTTAAAATAATAATAATTAAATAAAAAATCTAAAAAGGCGTCCATATATTACATTCGTTATAATATATAAAAAGAAGAAAGGGTGCTACAATGTTTGTGACATGACAGAGGGGTTGTTCTTTGTGACGGTGACATACTGGGATCACAAAGAATAATAATTATTAAAATGGATTGATGAAAAAAAACGTTTTGAATTAAGTAAATTACAACATGAAATCGGTATAAGTAGACATTTTGAGAAAATGTCAGTTACAGACTTCGATGTTAATTCAAAATTACAAGGAATAAATTAGAATTCAAAAAGTATACAATTTTCTTAACCAAAAAATTTTTTTTAATTCTTTTCAAATTCTGAAAAACGAAGCTTGGGGAATATACACTGTAAAAATTCACAAACCACACAGCGTGTAAAAAAAAGCTCCTGTGTACTGTGTACTATGTACGCACGTAAGTTACACTTTGGCGTGAATAAAAAAAGAATTCTTTTACTCATTCAAACAAATTTGAACTGAGTCAAACGATTAATAGACGACATTAAATAGCATGAATAGAAGTTTGAATAAATGACACTTAAATTAAATAATATTTATTTTATACAGTTAAAAAGTATTGAAGTATTCGTCGTCATGTAAAACAAAGTTCATCAAATACATTTTGGATTAGTTTAATTCTATTAATTATTGATTAGGTACGACGAGGGTTATCAGCGGTTTCAGATATGAAAAATATGATACATATAGTTTTAATTAATAATAGTGTAATTTATCGAAAATTTTATTATTGGTAAATTTAAAATTATTTATGCAAAATCAAGAATTTATCTGATGTGTGCTATTTTCTGTCATTAAAAAATATAATTTTACTCATAAAAAATAATACTTAGGTAAATATAACCACAAATCTTGATACACAATTATCACAAAAAAATAAATAAATATACGCTATAATATAAAGTTTTATGAATATGAACAAATAATATTCACAGTTTAAAATATCAGTCTTCAGAAATCCATGTATATAAATATATATTTATTACGACTCGATATCTGTTATGTTTACAACACTTGCTAATTGCTTAGTTGCATTGAACTATTGACCGAATTAGACACTAAACGCATGTGCGTTTAACTGATCCACTTGATCCTGTGCAAATCTTCATGGTGTGATACATCGGCACGCGCAACTCCCGTAACTTGTTGAAAATACACTCTGATCAGTTTCTCCTAACGCGCCAAAAGAAGTATAACTTCAATAATCGAATTATACTACGAATATCAGCGATCAGCTGTTCTCACACTAAGAGCATATATGCGTTATTGTCATCTAATAATTTCTCCTCCAAGGCCAATCATAATGATCCCTTGGTTTAACATTTCCAGCGACAAAGATCTGTCAAGGATTTTCCACGAACCGGCAGATCCCGATCACGTCTCATCTAAGTCAATATTGAACATGATACCAAAAGCTTACCAAAGAACGATGAACTCGCTGCCACTCTCAAAACCTTGCCAGTCCACCACCACTTTAAGGCACATATTAAAACATTTAAAAATGTCTCCATATATGATACAACTCGTACAGCAAACTAAAAGCGAAGTATAATTAGGAACGGCTGATTAATATTAATATTCTTCAATTCTGCTCCTATTGAAGATGTAAATTTTATTCACAAACTAATCATGGGGGATTAAGCACATTTCCATCCAAACCGTTTCGTACAGTACAATACACCAGATTTTGAACTTTGACAAAACCTTGAAGATCTCTTAAGTAGTATAACACTACTTAATACTTTAAATCGAAGAGCGACGAATTTTGACCTATAATTGTCCAGAGGTTCACTAAATTTAATGTAATTTATTTAAAAAACCATTTAAAACTGAGCTAATAGGGAACTCCTTTTCAGAAATTTGCATACATTCCAAGAAGTTTTCCCTCTATTTTTACATATTCAAATAAACTTAACCTCTGGTCTGATCTGCTTTCGGAAGTAAGGCTTCCGAAACCTTCACCTTCCCAAATTGCAGCTCCATCACACAGTTTCCTAACATTAAATTACATTAAACAAAACTTCGGTCTGATCTACTCACAGAAACTAGGTTTATGACTTACGACGGGGCCACAATACATTCAACAAGATATCTATGCAAACAGTGAGGACAATTTTTAGAGAAAGAACATTTTCAGGAGATCTATTTTCCTTGCCCGCCGCATCCATCTGATCTCACGGTACCAGACTTTTTTTCTATCTAAGTACTTAAAGGAGTGATTATTCGCCCATAAGTCTCGAACCCTTGCCATTTTTAAATAAATTTAGGGGATACAGCCAGAGAATCTCTGGCCCCAGGAATTGGAAATGCGATTAAAAGATTTCGTATTTTTCAACTGGAAAATGATAGTTACTTAAGAGAAAATATTTTTCTCAGATGTATGTTGAAAGAAAAACCACGAAATGTAGGATATTACATAAATAAACAAATTTGTTGTATTAAAAACAAGAAAAGTTATGTATGAATTTTAAAAAGTAAAATGATTTAAATGATTTTTGGTCCATCCTGTGAACATATATATAAAATCAAAATTGAACATTAAAAGATGTATATATATATATATATATATATATATATAAGAAATTATGACAGAAGGTTAGAACATTTCTAAGGATAAATCCATGGTAAATTACCAATGTAAATTTACGAATCGATTTCATTTTTTCAGGTAAACTATACAAAAAAAATAAATAAATTTGTTATTAAGAAAAAACAAATTATAACAATTTATTTTTATTTAGTTTATTTTTAATTTTTACTATTAACATTTTTTACGACACACTGAAAAAGAAAACTTTAGGGAAATATCAAGTTAAGTTTTATACAAACAATATCATGTAATATTCTATTATTATTACATTATCATGTAATTAAAAACTATTATCAACGAGAAAATAATTAACATGGAAATAATTAAAAATTTATTTTACTTACCATAAAGTGCTAAGTACAGCTGATTAATAAAAAAAGGAATTCCAATAATTTTCCTTACCTGTAACAAAAAAAAAAGATGTATTTTTTTACATAACAGAAGAAATACTCATATATTTACATAGTGAATATGAAACACAATTATATATATAAATTATCCATAAATAAGAAAAAATTCTAAGTAACAACAGAAAAAAAATCATAACTTTTCATAGGAATCTAATGGAATTAAATAAAAAAATTTTATTAAATGTTTAAAATTTTATATATAACAAAATTTGAGGTTAACGACACATTATTAGTTACCGATATGAAATTTTCATACAAAATATCAGATGAACAAATTTAACTCTTTCATCTCAACCCTAAATTAGTTGTAAACTTATAAACCTATATTTCGCGCCGACTTCAATACGTTATTAATTAATGAATTGAAACGTTATAATTTTTTAAGGCAGTTCTTTTATAATTCAAATTAATTTTTTTTGTTAAATATGTCATTTTTAACTATATTTTTGTAGAACTCGTATAAAAACTCTTTACGCGTGCAAGAAACGTAAAAATCTGCGTTTTGATAAAAATAAGAAAAGGAATGTATAAAAATAACATAAAGAGACCGCTAACGAGTGTGGATTAAGGCTGAAATGCAGTAATATATTTTAACTCAAAATATTTTTAATAACTTTTCTTTCTCTTTTCTTTTCTTTTAATAACTTTTCTCTCAGAAATTTGGAAAATGGCATACCACAAGGTTCGCCGTTGAGCGGTACCTTGTTTACCATTGCCATTAATAAATTGATATTAGCCATTCCAGCAGAAATCAGCAAAAGCGTCTATGTTGATGAACTGGCAATTGTGTATGCCAGCAACAAGACTGTTATGGTGAGGTACAAATTGCAACGAGCGATCAATGCTCTAAATGAAGTTGCAAAGAACAACGGATTCCAATTCTCACCAGAAAAAAACGTGCTGTGTACACTTTTGTAGGAAGAGAATTCCTCATCAAAGTCCTGCGTTGACAATTGATGATAATCCAATACAATATAAAGACAATGTAAGATATTTAGGATTAGTATTGGATAAATCCCTTACATGGGGATTACATATACAGGACTTGAGTGATAGATGCAAAAGAGCCCTAAACATTATAAAATGTTTATCGAACTTAAATTGGAGCTCAGACAAAGAGACATTATTGAGATTGTATAAAGCATTGGTTCAATCTAAACTAGACTACGGATGTATCGTATATTCATCCGCTAGAAAGTCGCATTTAAAAAAGTTAGACGTAGTTCATAATAGCGAAATAAGATATGCATCAGGCGCTTTCCGCACAAGTCCGGCGGTTAGTCTGATGTCTGAAGTCGGAATAATGCCACTACATTATAGAAGAGAGTTCCTCTTGTTAAGATATGCAGCAAATATATGGGCTTATCCTGCCCATATAAATAATAAACTTTTTAACAACCATCCTACGGCTGCATTATACGAACGTCGTGCTACCTATTCCAGACCAGCCGGAATTAGGTACCACGAATTAAGAAGTAAATATGAGATTGTCATTCCAGATACATTAGCAATTTCTACTAGAGAAATACCGCCATGGCACTTGCCAGCGGTAAATACAAGTTTGGATCTCTCACAAGGAAAAATGAAAAAGAAACCAGCAGTGATCATCCAGCAGGAATTTTTGGCAACCGTCAGTAGCTACGAAGAACATATTAGAATTTATAATGACGGTTCTAAAACCGAATATGATGTTGGATGCTGTAGTGGAACGCTGAATGGAGGAGTTTAAATACAAAATTAAACTCAGTAAAAACTTCTTATAAATGGAAAAGCGACTTTAAGTTGACTCGCCGTGAACAAGTAGCGGTGACCAGACTTAGAATCGGTGTCACGCGATTAACAAATTTATATTTGTTAACCGGCGAAGTGAGACCAATGTGCGGTGTTTGTAATAAAACACTGACAATCAGGCATCTAATAGAAGAGTGTACTATATATGAGGACCTCAGAAAGAGGTTCCTTCTTACAAATAACATTAGAGCTGATCTGGATAATGGAAATGAAGAAAATATAGTTGCATTTTTACACGCCAGTGGACTTCGTAAAAGTCTATAAAATGAATGTTTAAAGCTGTGACAAAAGAATCTCTAAGCGGTAGTCTTATATATATATATATATATATATATATATATAAAGAAAGAAATGGTATTGATAAGTTGAATTTTTAATTTCATGGTCTTTTGAGAACCTTATCTCAAATTTTAATATCGGGGCCCTTTACACCCCGTAAGTGTTTGTGATTGTCCTTGTCTTTTATGTCTTAATGTTTATTGTGAAGTTTGTGTTTTTAAATAAAATGTAAGGGCCCTTTACACCCTTACATATGACGATCCTGATGGAGATAATAATTTCTTTCAAAGAATGTGACGAGGGCTAATGACCTTAGCAGTCGATGCCCGTAAAAATTCAGTTAAAAAAAAAATAATAATAACTTTTCTTGAAATTTTGTGTGAAAATACTTGTAATATCAGTATGACATCAATATTAAAATATTATGCTATAATAAAGCGATTCTAAGCAATTTCGACAACTAGATTACTAGTTAGAAAGACCATTAAGTGAAACATGAAAGTAAGAAAGTAAAGAAAAAAGTATTTTACTCTGAATGAAATTTTGGGGTATGACAACCACGGTTACCGTATTTCTCTATCCCCTAAAAATTAAATACCATCAAATGCTACACCGCTATTAAAATAATCTTACAGCCGATAAATTAAAAACAGATCATGAAAAGGACCTTCTCTACAAAATAATAAAAAGAAATCATTGTATTTAATCAAGAATAAGTTGTACATACGGGAACCAATTCCGTATATAAATAAAAATTTAAAATGTTTAGTAAATTTAAAATGTTATATTTTTTGGTAAAAAAATTACCAAAAATGTATTGTTAAATAATTTTAATTATAAGTTATGGTGCAAATTAAAACATTAACAAAATTCACCAAGATAAAAAAATATGTAATTTTTTTAACGGTATTAAATGTTATACAAATCGCACTTCTGCGTAAAAGTTTATAGAAAAGTATATCTTATTAAGATGAAGGAATCCTTTAGAAATCTTAAGGGAAGGTATGGCAAACAATTAAACACAATTTTCAAATATTAACGATCAGTCAAGAAACAGAGTTACAGAGCAAACTGAATTTTGAAGTTAAATAATATAATATTACGACAGGGGAATTAACATAAAACTTTAACTTACGTTATTTATTTAAATAAGCTGTGAATATATATTTAATTTTAATTAGATTAAATTTTATTTAAATTGCATAATCATTTTTGTTATTTTTATTATTGTTATTATCATTAATTTGTTTTTATTATTATTATAGTAGTCACTGTTATCTTAAATAAAAAAAATAAATATTTATCAGTACGTCAAAATACTGTTAACAAAAATTATGTACAATAGCTAATAATAATATTTAATTACACTTATTATACACATTTTTGTTAACAGACCACAAAACAATTGTATTTCTTTTTTTGTTTCTCTCTTCTTATAATTTAAAACAACCAAAACAACGATATTTAAAATATATATATATATTTCCTAACTTTAGTATAATTAGCTTTTTTTATTGTTTTATTTTTTGTTTGTTTTATTTTTTAAATTCCTACGTATTTTTTTGAATTCTATATTACCATTTTCTCCAGTAAAACAAGGTTATATTAATTTTACAGAGAATAGAATGAAAAATATATTAATGAATAGCAAATTGCAAACAACACCGGTTTTTTCTTTTAGTGGCTTATTTATAAAAAGCTAGAAAAGTATTGCATAACTTTCCCAGTAAGGCCAGTCAAAAAGTAGTAATGTAATATTCTAAAATAATATCTTAAATTAAAACAAAACAGGAAAATAAAAAAAGTAAAACATAGTTCTAAAAAGATAAAATTAGTATAATAAATTATATTAGTATAAAAAATGTATATGTTTTTGCACAATTTTGATGTCATTTTTTTTCTTTTTAACCTCCGGGTCCACCGTTAGGCACGTTTCAGAGGATGAGATGAATGATTTGTAGCGTGTGTGAAAATGCCATGCCGTATTAATAATTAAAAAATGAAAAGTGAAATGCTATGCCGTATTTTGCTGTATTAAAGGCTTTTTACTAACGTTAATATTCACCAAAATTTGTTTTATAAATGTTGAGATCGAAAAAGCTAAGAAGATTTTCCGAATTTTTTTAAAATTTGGGAACCCAAGTATCACGGGGGCTTTTTTAATTGATAATGATGACTATCAAAAGAAGATTAAATACCAAAATTTTCAAATTTCGAATAAAAATATTTTGATTTTTGAGGCTTTCTTACTTTGTGGGGAAATTTTATTTATAAAGATGAGATCCCTAACAAAAAATTACTATTTGAAAAAAAAATTGTTTAAAAAACCAGTTAAAAAAGTTTAACATTTATGAAAGTGATGAAAAAAATTACTCGTACTTTTCATTTTGGGTTTGGAATATAATATAAGTGCCAAAGCTACTTTAAATTTTCTTTAAGTGATGAAAAATGCAAAAAAAAAAAAATTTTAACAATAAAAATCCAGAGTTAGCCAAAAACAAACAAAAATTGAATATTTATTTTTTTAGAATTGGGGTATAAGTTTAAGAAAAACTTTTTCAAAAATATAAAAGGTTAAAGTGTGTTTTTTTTAAGAATCATTGTTCAATTAGTTAATCTTTTAAGAAATATTTATTAATTAAATAATACCTTTCCCTTATTTAAATGTAACCTGGAAATATATAAGAAATAAATTAACAAATTTGCTGAAGTAATTTTTTTCTCAATCTAACACTCCCTTAAATAAGAAAAACCATTTTCAAAAAAAAAATTCTTCATATTAGATCCAGGGTTTTTTTAATATTATTATATATATATATATATATATATATATATATACATTTCTTGATATAAAGTAAAAACATTCAAAAAAATACTGAAAAATATTTAAATCGAACGGAAGGAGAAAGAGAGAACAAAAGAACAAATTTTGAAAACAATATGATCAATGCTCATACGTAGAAATATTTCAGAAAAATTTTAAGAGAATCAGTTTGTTTAAGATTTAAGATTTAACGCCAGATTTAACCCTAAGGTTTAACGCCAAACAGCAGTGCACACAAATACATACATACGTACGCATATTTATGTTTTTTTGTATTTTGGTCTAGATGACTTAATTAGACCCTAAAACGTAAAGATTTGCAAAAAAAACTCAAACCATTTTTGACATGATTCCTCTATATCTATAGCTATTCTAGTAGTATTCATCAGTATTATAAAAAACCTAGTAATTCGATATTTATTAATAAAATATTGATTACTTTTTAACTTCCTATACCCTAACTCTAAAATCTTTCTCTAAAATTTGTCTTCAGATTTAAAGAAAGGTGTACTTAAATTTCAGTTGACGTAAATAATTTAAGTAAAATGGGTTAATTGACTTTTTTAAACTTTTTAAATAGATCTCATATTTGATTTTGAATTACAATTCTATAAAAATTTTATCTAACTTAATTATTAACAAAAATAAACTGCTCTTCGGAGACAAACAACTGTTCTTTGACTAAGTTATAGTTTTGAATTAACCTCTTTTAAGTGAAATCAACATAAAATAAAATTTGAAACTTCTACCTTTAATTAAACTAACAATTAATACAATTATGAATTTAAATTTAATCAACACTATTAATTACTTTATTATGGATTTTATTATGATTAATCTTTTAGTAATCCTGCTAATCGAATTTAAATAAAACAGACGTTTTAGCATCATAATTCCAATAATCTGTTAAAACATTATGAATACTCAATCGGGGTCTAATTACTTAAAAGATTTTGTAACTAAAAACCTCTGAAAAATTTTAAATCTTGAACTACAGATTTGAGAGGTAAAGTAATGAATGAAAAATACAGCAGCGTAATGGCGTAGTCTCTATCTATTATAGAACCCTTTTGTCTGGGATTCGAACCCAGAAAAGCCCAGTTTTTGTGCATACTTCGTTTCTTGTCGTAAGTTTAGGTTACGAATCTTGTAAAATCCTGGCAACATCCCATCTCACACCACAAAAATGCAGAAAACTTACGATGAGCACATCTAAAAAAAAAGAAATACTTCCACGTAAACCTAAGTTTTATTCAATTCGAAGAAAAATGATTTACGGATAAAAAAATAATAATCTGACTCAAATGGATTTTTCACAACAAAATGTATGCTTACCAAGAAAGAATAAAAAATATTGGCATAAAATAGCGTAGGGAACCAAAGAAAAAAAAACTTCAAGATTTAGATATTAATTATTGACTATTATTTTAATTATTTATCGTTATTATACCTCCTTTTATTTGGTAGAATTTCGAACAGTGCTAAGAAACTAACTAAAGAATCTCTTTAAAATTGCCTTAAGTTATTAAAGCAATGTTATTATAACTTTATGAATAAGAAGAGTCTATATCAAACTTTATAACACTTATATAATTATGAAATAAGATTAAATTTATTATATAAAAGTACAATCCTTTTTTTTCTAATTCCTAACGTAATTAGAATTTACATAAATAATTTACATTAAAATCATTATATATATATATATATATATATATATATATTATATATATATATATATATATATAATGATTTTAATACAAAAACATCAAAGAAATGTGTTAATAATCATATACTTAAAAATAATGAATAAATTTAGAGCTAAACAAACTTAAAAAAATTGGTTTTCTGTTTGTCAACTGACTGCTGATAGGAACGATTTTATTTAAAATATATAGTCAACTGATTTAACTAGAAACATAAGTAAGGATTTTAATGAAGTGAATCGATAATTTATTCCTGTAATCAGATAAAAAAAAATTATATTTAGTAAAAGCCCACGCAAGATACAATAAATAAAAGTTACATTTACCATGGAAAATTTTACTTAATGAAATGAGAGATCGCTTATTAATGTGACTGAGTAGTCAGTGTGAAAAATTTTAGAATTCATTGTATTTGTTCGCTTGGCTCAAATAAAGAGAGAGTATGGGTAGTTGAAGAAACCGAACGTCAAAATATTTTACTTTCGTTATTCCTCGTACTCATTCGGTTATTATCAGTTAAACAATTTCTGTACAGTACGGAACAGTAAGGTGTCATGTTATCCGCACAATATCAGTCACAAACTACAGGAACTTCTCTTAGCCACGCCTTTTTTTAGTAGAGAGACTTGTGAAATTATGTTTATAAACATACCTGTTTCAGGGCGTAAATTCCTTAAAAAGGAGAACAATGCTGTATAAGTTTCAATTAGAGTAAAATGAAAAGAATCAAGTTTATTTATTAATATCTTAAACATAATCTTATATAATTTGATACATACCAAACTTTTATTTCAGTTGTAAGAGAGTTTCACCTTGAATTACCTACTATTTTATGCTTTTCATTCATATCATTCTAAAGTGATAAAATTAAACGCGAAAGAGAAAAAGTCATCGAATAAATAAAAATGAATTCCAAATCGTTCAGATTCAGACGAAGCTCACCTTTTAGTTACATACAAATAATACTGGTAGGGTATACTTACTTAAAGCAGTGGATTACGGAATGACAGAACATTTCGTTACGCAAGTTCAGGAAATCAGCCGGTTGAGTATAAAATATACTGTTCAAAAGTTGTTTTCATGTGCCTAAAGCTCAGCTGCAAAACTATTTATGAATCTTATTGATTTACAACAGTAATAACCGTAGAAATTATATAGTAACGTCTTTAAAGTTGACCGGCCAATAAGTTTAACAACTATAGTAGTGATTTTATGAATAACAATAAGGCTTTTATGACTTGACTTCATTTACACATCCTTACGAAACTAATTATGTGGCATTTGCTGAATATTTTAAAAACAACAATGATATACAGAATAAATCGATTTCTTATTACAATTTTAAAATAATTATTATAACAATCTTCAGTTCATATTAATTAACATAATATGCAAATCAATATAGCGTACCAATACAAAAATATTTACATTAATTGGTATTGGAAGAGAGTACAATAATTATATTTAGTACTCTTATTCCTTATTCTCACAGCTTCATCCTTATTTGACAGCTGAAAAAAAATTAAAATTTTTCCATAAAAATAAGGAATTTATTTTTTGTAATTTTTTAAGTAACAACTAGCGTTTTAACCCAATTAATGAAGAAATTTTTGTAGAGTATGAAAGAAATTCCAAGCCTGGCCAGAATTCCAACACAGAACCATCATTTCATGTAAAGAAAAAGTTTAATAAAAAAAATCGATTCAACTCGATCGATTGCTGATTTTATCAACCAAACATTTTCTGAAATGACATTCCTCTTTATACAGAGCACATACGAATGATATTGTAATCAGATTAAGTAAAATGAGTACATATTGAAAACGTAGAATTTATCAATCGCACCAGAAAATGAAGCCGAACATGAAGGGATATATACAACGTCAAACAATGAGCAAAGATTCACTGAAAACAACTCGGAAGTTGTATTTATTTGAATGAGAACTTTTTCAAATCGGTACGCTTTAAGTTAAACCGCAGTGAATGTGAAAAAATACTAAATATTCTGTATAAAACCAGCAATGTAGGACTTACTAACACAAAACAGATATGTATTAATTGGTAACAACCTTATTAACAAAACGGCCCAAAACCACACTACTACTATGAGAACCAACGGCCTTCCAGATAACTGTGTGTAATTTTATACTCAATTGCTTTGTTTATCAATTTATCAAGAAAGATGACGCCACGCTTTATTTTAATACAAAAAAAAACACATACGCAACCTCGAATGAGATGTTTTCATCATCTATACCTATACATATTGAAATGGTTTATTTTTAAGGTTAGATTCTCCGAGTTCTTGAACTATTTGAATTCGATACCGGAATAACAGGAGTTTACTTCTTATAGCTTTGTGAACAACCCTGAATAAAAGTCCAGTCTGTTAAGAAAATTTCCTGAGTGATTTACTTCGGCAACCTATAAATGTCATGACAAGTCATAACTGTCATGAACGACTTATTATTAACTGTCATGTCATAACTTTCATTATGTAACATTTTGATTGACCACCACTGTATGTTTACAATCTGGTATATTTCTTGATCACGAAATCTAAATAATGACAAAAAATAATACATATCTTATTACTGTACTATCGCTAAAATTAGACATAAAAACTATTGTGATATTCAAAATAACAATTTTGAGTGATTAAAATAATGTTTCAAAATGAAAATGTACGCTGGGCTGGGAAGAACGGCATGGTTGTTTGTACTTCTGCTAAACAATGGACACAGATGAAGGGACGACTTGTCACGTAATCTGTGCGTTTTAATCTTGTCTAATGCAGTCTCAGTAAAACGTCTCCTCGCCAAAAAACTAAAAATTTACAAGTACAGGATCCGTTTTAGGTTGTGTGACTTAACGAACGTACTGTGGAAAAGGAACAGAATTAAAAAAAGAAAGAACATATGGCAAAAAGTATTAAGTAGTACAACTATAAGAGTAGTCGTAATGTAAAAAACATCAGGGGGTTATAATTGAATTATATTTACCTTTATTCGATCGGGTAATCAATCAAATCTGATCGATTTTAACTCAATTTTTTATTTATCTTTATTTTACGTTTAACCGGGTTTAGTGTAAAATAATCACAGATGACAACCTATGAATACAAATTACACTTCATTTTCGGGGAACTGAAAAAGTTAAATAATACGAAGTGTATTTATTATTATTAGATTCTATACACTGTATTTTCATTAATTTACAAAACTCCTTTTGTAATAATTGTACGCATTAATATTTTATAATAATTAACAACACTATATTATGTATAAACAAACATTTATCGACTACATCATTTAATAATAATAATAACAATGATTGGCGGTCATAAATAAGCTTTGTTAAAATAATATTACATGTATTAATGGTAGGATAATATTAACATAGTGACAGCATTAGCTGTAAATAAATTAAATACATATTAAACAGGGGAGTAGGGTGAACAAACTATCAAACATGAGTGAAATAATATTTTAGAGATTAATAAAATATACATTTAAATACTCTGCACTGAACATGATAGACGTAACGCTTCTCGTAAAACCGGATAGAAACATACATAGAACATATTTACCTCATTTATCGAGCAAATATGCAACGTTTGACGAATCAGTATGTTTACATAAACGTAAATAATTATACATGATAAATATCTGCATATATGTATAGTACAGTAGAATTTTTAATCGTAAAATACAATGTAAAAAACATGGTTAAAAATAATTTCAATAAAATTCACCCTTTAATCCTTAACCAGTTAGTATAATACCAAAAATTTCTAAAATTTATGAAAAAAAAATGATCGTCAGCATAGATTTTATCAAGGTTTTACCTACAAATAAAAAACTCAAAACGGGAAATACGAAATCGATATAATGAATCGACTATGAAAAAGGGTTAATATTTATCCGCGAGGAAGCAACAATATATAATCAACGTTACCCAAGAATTTACAGGTAGTGGACGCACAATCTACTCGTACACAGAAGTATAGAGAATGTATTTACCTAGGATTGGAGCAGCACCTTACCTAATTAAGATTTTAAAATCATTGCCTTAAATATACGCCACAACAAAAATTTCTTGTTTTCCGTAAAATAATGTCTATCCTACAATTGTTACAAGATTTCAAAAGGAAAAACATCGTTCGTTCCTGGAATTACGAGACATGTGGAAATATCCAACTGAAATATAAACGGTTCAACGCTGGGTGATACTTTGAATAATTTTCTATTTATACCTTCCATATCGAATAATTCAACCAAACTCGGCAAGACTATCGACCAAATCTGATGTTTTGTACAACACAGATAAGATTTCTATCACCATTTTATCTTGTTTGAAAAACATAATTATACCAAAATGGAAGTATGTCTATTTAAACAAGACCTATTGAGAAATTGTAAAGCACAGCGAGCTGCGATTGGGATAAAGGTTTCAACAGTTCTAGATAATGGCTTTACCTATAATTTGTAGGAGCCAAAGAATGAATGACGGTACTATTCGGAACAATCCATACATCTTTGAAAGACTTCTGGAGATTTATTCTAAAATAATATGAAGATAAAAACTTATGTATGTAGTATATTTTTTCATGAAATTTCTGTTAAATCGTTCGTTATGAATTTTTTATCACATTATTTTAAAATTTGTAAAACTTGGAAAAACTTTAATAAAGTTTTTATGTTAATCAGTTTAAAGCTTTTAGAAGACAATTACAAAATTTTTCACTTTTTCGGTCATTAACGTTCTTAAAAATTTGTAAAGTGTTTCAAGATATTCTCAATTATTTCTTCCTTTATAGTAAGAGATATAAAAATAAACTTAGGATGTTAAAAAAATCTAGAAAAAATAGTGTTAATCACATTGACTTGTGCTCTAACCTTTTCTGTTTTTTTCTTCTCTGTCCTGGCTCTTTCTACCGATAGAATCACATCCTAAGATTTATTAGACGTATTAAAATAGATTAAGATTTCGCAAAACTGCCAGGGGAATAAAATTTGATAAAAAAAATTATCATACGATGCCTTATCACAAATTTGTTTTCCGTAAGTAGGAGATCCTATAGGAAGTTTACATTACTCTTTCGAAAGGGTCGAAAGGAGGTCAAGGAATAGATAAACATATCGAAAAAGAGTTGTCAATTTATTACAGAATTTTTTTTTTCGTCAGTATATTCTTTTGTATAATTATATCTTTTTTTTAAAAAACAGTTAAATTTTAAATAAAACACAAATTAAATAGCTTTAAAAAAACAAAAGAAAAATCGCACGTACTAGTAGTTTATAAATAACAATAGCTTAATGTTTGTAAACACTGGTTGATTACCAAAGTAATTTTCTGCATACAACCACTAAATAATAGAAAATATTATAAGTAATCTGTTAATGAAAATAAAGAAAAAAAATTATTTCTTTAAAAACACAAGGATCGCGACCTATTATTATTCTTAACCCCTTTTTCACTTTTACCCACCAAGAAATAAACAAACTCGATAGGGTCTGTTGGAAACTGGATCTAGACACGAAAGAAATGTATTGCATAATATTATACAATAATACTTAATTATTATACTATGTGCAAATTAGGTTTTTTATACGGATGAATCATACCAAAACTGTTTCACGATAAAAAAAAATAAATTAATATAATTATTCCAGGTTTTTTTTGTTAAAGAAAATGTCTATAATAACATAGTTTAACACGCTTTAACTGACCTGTGTTAAGCATATTTCCCCTTGGCTAAAACAATTACCGTGATTTATATAAAAAAATAACTTGATTACAAAAATAAAATTGACAAAGTTTTTTTTTTATAAAATGTTATAAATGGTCTTCAAACACAATCCAGTTATCAGATATTACATGCAATCGATTCCCTCTATTAATTAAAATACTTTACATTCATTGAGCGTTAATGGTTTTAGTCAACCTGTCATGTATCGAAAATTATTCCTAAAATAAAAATAGCTATTCTTGCAAGGATAAGATCCAATCCAAGGATTGCTACGGTGATAAGAGGTATTAGCGGTTTTCCAGCATCTTCTTCGGCCAGCCAATTTTACTTTACTGTACTGAAATTACATAATTTTTTAATTTTATGGAACATTTTAGAAAACTTCAGTAGCACACAGGTATAATTTTGTATATTTTTTAACATAACCTCTAAGTACTTCTCTGCATACGTATATATTATAATTGTAGACTACTACAAAAATATGATAGGACAGGCACGTGTTTACCAATCAGTTCTATATATTAATTATATATTCATTTTTTACGCAATTAATTAGTTACGAGTATTTGAATCATTTGTATAAGAATAGTTTGAAATTTTGTAGAGTAAAAAGGTGAAAAATATAGGATCTCCTGCATAAAACACTAAATCCTTCGCTTTATAATAAATTAACAAAGAAAAAAAATCTTTTTTTATAATTCCGATTTTTTTTCTTGAAATGGGAGAAAAATAAAAATAGTTCCTTTTATAAATAATCTTTATACTCCAGTGAAATGAAAATAAAAAAAAAAATTATATATCCTCTACCTTAGGTTAAAAAAATACAGACTGCTTACAAGTAACCCACCGGGTTGGTCTACTGGTGAACGCGTCTTCCCAAAATCAGTTGACTTGGAAGTCGAGAGTTCCACCGTTCAAGTCCTAGTAAATTCAGTTATTTTTACACGGATTTGAATACTAGATCGTGGATACCGGTGTTCTTTGGTAGTTGGGTTTGAATTAACCGCACATCTCAGGAATGGTTGAACTGAGACTGTACAAGACTACACTTCATTTACATTCATACATATCCTCATTCATCTTCTGAAGTATAATCTGAAAGGTAATTACCGGAGGCTAAAACAGGAAAAAGAAAGATTGCTTACAAGTAAAAAAAAAAGGATTAAAATAATTTTCAAATTTTTTTACACAGATCAGAATATATTATTGCATATGAGAAAAACAAACCCATCGAATGAAGAAAAAATATTCATCCCTATAATTGACATCATAATTTCGTTTTACACAATTACTTTAACAAAAATATATTATAAAAGTTTTAATTTGTTTACGTTCATTGCAAATTTACCTGACTTCAAATACAATAATATCAAATTTTATGAAAAAGTAAAGGTATTGACAGGAAACGTATTAACCAATCATCGATAAAACTGTAAGGATGCAACAAAACCCTCAGAAAGGATTATGAAACCATTAGAAAGGATCAACTATTTAATACGGAATGTATATAAATATTTTACAAAAAAGATAAAGATAAACAGGTTAAAGGAAATGTTGAAATTAAGAAATTAGTACAAAACAAAACAGAAACTGAGAACAGTATTACAAAAAGAGAGCTAATAGTTAACTGAGCAATAGTTACAAAAAAAACCGCATTTCCCTTCTCCTTTGACACATTGAAACCAAAACTCTAAGAAATTAATGACATGTCATCAAATAAAAATGAATGAAAATAGACTAATCCACTCTTGAAGAAATCAACAAAAATGGAAACTAACGAAAAAGCCAAAAATACAGGCATACCACTCGTAAATGAAATTGTATAAATACATAACCAAAGTGATGGAATTACCATGATAGACACTACTTGAATACTACCCTGATGGAATCATCTAATTAAAATAAGAATGTAACTAGTCCAGAGACGATAAAAAACAAAAGTGTTTTTTGTCTTCATCCTTTAACAAGACCAAACATAAGAGATTGTATTAGTGTGGGAGTATACATAGGAGATTCTCTAAGGAGAATTAAATTATTTACCTACCCTTGGGTAAAATTTAAAAAAAACATGAGACCGATAATTTCCGTATCTCCCTGATCTCTTGACTGATTCTGACCAAAATTAAATCGCGTGAATGCTTCTTATACAGAAAATACCGTGCCTAATTTCATCAAAATCGGACCGTTCAGTCTGGAGATATTAAGTAAAAAGCAGATCGGCCAACGTAAAGACATATGTACTTATATCCTTACATAATTTTTCAATAATAAAATTTTACTTTTTAGTTATAGGGAGTCATAAAACACGATTCCAACATGCAAAATTTATAGCACACTTTATACAGTATAGGCTCTATACTCTAGCAAGTAAGTTTAACAAACTATTAATCTTTATCTTAAAATTGTTGTTAGCATTGGAATTAAATAACGGTTTGGACTATCGAAATCCGAATCAACGGATATACATAAACACTTACATAGTTATGAATTGATAAAAAACAGAAGTAATAATTTCTTCATTAAAAACATTAAATTATTTTTTTGAAAGAAAAGCACAAAACAGCTTTTTAAGTATTATAAAAACAGTAAACATAAACATCATTTAAAAAATAAAAATAGACGGTTTTATAATTAGATAGATTAATGCCTTATTAATAAATAATAATAAATATAATGAACACTTTTTAAAATCGACAGTGAAGCCCGATTATAAATATCCTGGCTTGAAGTTCCATTCCAATATTAAAACTGGGGTGGAAAGATCTTTAAATCAGAAGGGCTGGTTAGGGTGGTAGCGTCGGTAGTAAGTGTAGTAATAGTAGTAGGAATAATAATAGTAGCTATAGTAAAGGGATGCGATGAAGGGGAACCCTCACAGTTACTGTGTGAGTAGAGGGGTTGTCCCGTATCATTGTGGTAGGTCGGGATTACAGTCCCTTCAAAAAGCCAGCCTCCTTTCTCTACCAAATAAATATCATCTGCTTTTCCTCTCGCTATCTCGTCTCTCGGCCGTTATATCTATAAGACAACAACATATTCTCCTTGTGACCGACCGAATATATTTTATAAATGTTAAATATTATTGTTCTTTATTTAGTTTTAGTTTTTTTTTTACGTATATTAGACTTTTTACAATTTGCCACAAAAATATTTTTCCTAAGGCAATCCAAACAAAGTGGAAAAATGTACGAAATTTAAAGAAAAATAGAGAGTCTTCTGGATTTGAATCTTATATAACGTTTAATTTAAAATTTTATATGTTATTATTTTTTAAATATATCACAAAGGAAAATATTTTAATCGTACGAAAAATTGGACTAACCCAAAAAATAAATTATATTACATAAAAAAAGAAATTAAACTACTGCAAGAAATAAAGATAAAATTTATAAAATACTTGACACTATCGCTAAGTATTTTAAAAACTTCCATTTGTTTTTATTTTTTGCATCATTTGACACCCTTAAAAATAATTCATATTGTCCGATATTTGGAAAATTTTAACTTAACACGACTTATCATAAAACTATCATCAATATTGAATGTATTATGCTTACATGTATTCCAATCTGTACCTCCACTTGAATAAAGTACTTGAAAACACTTAAATACCTTCAAGAATAATATGATCTTTTTTAATTCCATGAAAAAAAAAAATTTTTCCCCTACATAAAAAATTAGCTGACTAAATGATTCATACTTTGATTCCTAAACAATTATTTTTGCTGTTTATTTGGCAATCAGTAAGTATGAATCATTCAGACTGATATTTAGAAAACGAATACGGGTTTTCATGAGTTACATATTTATGAATGTGTGGAATCTTTGCTAAATACAACCTAGAAAAATAATTTAATTTTTAAAAATAACAATATCCACTTATATCAAACCAGACAATAGGGCTAGCTCACCGTATTGCTCTAATGGTGAACTCGTCAACGCATATGAGCTGATTTCGAAATCATGAGTTTTAAGGTTCAAATCATAGTAAAGGCAGTTATTACATTTATACGGATTTGAATACTAGATCGTGGATACCGGTATTCTTTGGTGGATGGGTTTCAATTAACCACACGTCTTAGGAATGGTTGACCTGAGACTTTACAAGGCTACACTTCATTTACATTAATACATATCATCCTCAATCATTCTCTGCGAAGTAATACCTTACGGTGGTTCCGGAAGCTAAAGAGAAAAAACAGAGCTGTTTCCGTATCAGAACACAATAGTTAGACCTAGAAAAGGCCTTATTCTTTTTCTGCCATTTCTAATAAATTACTGAACCATTTAAAAAATTTTTCCAATGATTAAATTAAAATACATTTAAAAGATGTTTTTTTAAAAAAAAAAACAATGCTTCTCTGTCGATGAAATTTTAATTAAACTTCTATTGAACTAATTAAAAAATATTAAATGTTAAAAATGATTTTTTTTTCATCTCGTTTAACGTTCACATAAACATCTGTTCAAATAATATTCATTAACGCCTGCCTGCTGAATTGTGAATTATTATGTAGTTATTTATATATATATATATATATATATATCGGAGAGGCGAGGAGATCTGTCAGGGATTCAACGTTTTGTGCTTCACTCATTCCCACCATTACAAGTGGAGAATATATAAGATTACAATAAAGTTCAATTAATAAAAATGAGTAGATAACTCGTACAATGAAATAATTACAAACGATAATTATCACTTATCAATAACTCAGTAGCACACGAATTACAATATAAGATTAATTCAATTTAGAATTCAAATAATATTAAAACAACTTGCGATAGACCGAGGCTCAGGGAAATAACGAATTCGCGACCACCAGGACGTCTGTTCGATCTGGGTTCCAAAGCAAGACTACCCTTTCTCCATATTCTCAAATAATATACCTACTGCATATTTCCTTTTCCTTATTAATTTTATGATACCCCTATCGTCCTGGGATCCCGACTACGTTGACAACCATGTGCCTACCTAGCCTAAGCCTACCGCAATAAAACAATTTAAACCTTATTTTACAAAATATTACTAGTAATAATACATTTCTTAAAACTACTAAAAATACAGACATTCTAAAGAATATTCTCATCGTTTTGTCGGAAGATACTCCACTGTACTTTATTCTCCGACACGGCCATTCTGACAATCACACGCCCTCGGGTGTATCTAAAACATTGAGTTACAGTGGTATTTTAATTTTTGTTTTCAACTGACCTCGGTCGTTATAAAGCGTTTAACAATAGTTAAAGTACAAAAGATAGATTCAGAAGTCCTCTCGAGTAACAGAAATCCATTAATTATTCATTATCCTAAATAGTCATCGTACAGTACTCAAGAGATCGAAAAGCCATCAATCATTATTCCTTATCAGTTAACTGTCAAATAAGATTTTATTTCCTCCACCAATAGACCTCTGCACTATCTCTAGGCTACCCTGTATGCCACATACAGTATCATGCATATTCTGTAGTTGCCACAACTACCTGCCCGACACATCATCAGGTGCCCATCGCGCCCTGATCAAACTAACATTAGCCACTAATTTAGTTTGCAGTTACGACTACACACTGATGCATGTGCGAAAAATAAAAATGCCAGGTCCACGACCTGCTGCCAGCCATTAGTGCATTGCGTCATTGGTGGTCTCTTTTTAAACCATAGTCCCTGTTTCAGGACCAACATCAACAGTCTCCTCGGCACAACTTTCATTGTCCGAGGAAACATCCAACTCATTAGGAATATAATTCTCAGGCATTTCTCTCAACTTATCATGACTATACTTATAACTTCTACTACTACTTAAAGATTTTAGTGTGTACCTGTCGGTATCAAGTAATTCTGTTACTACGAATGGACCTCTAAATTTCCTATCGAGTTTCGTTTCATTACGTTCTTCGTTCTTAATCAAAACGTGATCTCCTATTTTAAACTTATTAACCTGTTTTGGTAAATCGGACAAAGGGTTTCGAGAGAAGAAATCCGCGTGCGACATACGTTTG